>NW_027256886.1:49988345-51188345 GCF_029215685.1 Pituophis catenifer annectens | reverse complement strand
TACATAATAATCCCTTCTCTTCTATTTTGTCCACAATATCAACCCTGTGAGATGGATTGGACTAGAGAGAGAATGCTGGCCCGAAGTCACCAATCTGGCTTCCACGTCCAAGGCGAGACTAGAAGTCAAAGTCTCCTGGTTTCCAGGCTGATGTGTGGTTTCTAACCACTACATCAAACTCTGATGTTCTGATGTTAGACCGATTGTCCAAAAATATTGGCCAGGTTTCCTGATGAACAATAAGTGTACCTCCAAATACCTTTCCTTCCTACTCAAAATGCTTTTAACATCCTTCCTTCCTTCTTTCTTTCCTTCCTTCCTTCCTTTTCTCTCTTCCTTCTTCCCTCTTTTTTCAAATTGGGCTAGTAGATAAAGTTCATTACACATGTGTAGTATTTGTTTTATCCATAATCCAGTTTATTTTAACAGAATAACAGAGTTGGAAGGGACCTTGGAGGTTTTCTAGTCCAACCCCCTGTTTAGGCAGGAAACCTACACCACTTCAGACAAATGGTTATCCAATATCTTCTTTAAAACTTCCAGTGTTGAGCATTCACAATTCTGCAGGCAAGTTGTTCCACTGATTAATTGTTCTAACTATCAGGAAATTTCTCCTTAGTTCTACGTTGCTTCTCTCCTTGATTAGTTTCCACCCATTGCTTCTTGTCCTACCCTCAGGTGTCCTGGAGAAAGCTTGACTCCCTCTTCTTTGTGGCAGCCCCTGAGATATTGGAACACTGCTATCATGTGTCCCCTAGTCCTTCTTTTCATTAAACTAGACACCCAGTTCCTGCAACCGTTCTTCATATGTTTTAGTTTCCAGTCCCCTAATTATCTTTGTTGCTCTTCTCTGCACTCTTTCTAGAGTCTCCACATCTTTTTTACTTCATGGAAACCAAAACTGGATGCAGTATTTATTCAAAGTGTGGCCTTACCAAGGCATTATAAAGTGGTATTAACACTTCATGTGATCTTTATTCTATCTCTCTGTTTATGCAGCCTAGAACTGTGTTGGCTTTTTTGGCAGCTGCTGCACACTGCTGGCTCATATTTAAATGGCATTTTGTTTTTCTTGCCTAAATGTAGAACCTTACTTTTTTCACCATTGAATTTCATTTTGTTAGATAGCGCCCAATGTTCAAGTCTGTCAAGATCCTTCTGTATCTTAAGCTTATCTTCCAGAGTGTTGGCTATTGCTGCTAGCTTGGTGTCATCTGCGAATTTGATGAGTTCCCCATCTATCCCCTAGTCCAAATCATTGATGAAGATGTTGACATCTTACAGTATTTTCTTGAATATCTTCCTCGCCAATTTCTCTGTTCTATGGAGGAGGGGGATGAAAAAATGCAAGCAATTTCTGTAAGCAACCTTCCCTTTACCTGAAACTTTTCTGCTGCTAATACGATTGTATAGCTTTTGATGTGAGGAAGAGCAGACATCTTACTCTCTTGAAATCTCATCCTCTCTAATCTCCATGCTTTGCGAGGTCAGGTAATGGTCAGGCAAAGCAGAGATTTCCTACAGAAATCACTTGCTATACCCCACCTTACAAAGTGGACAGATTGGAAAGTAGCGGTTTAAAGAGAGTTAGCTGTTTGTCAGTATGCCCATGGCTCCCAGCCCTAGATTGCTGGCACAGTTGCATTGCTTTGTGTGTACAAAATAGCAAAGCAGGCACTCCCGCACTCCAAAGAAGAGAAGTGGTTAAGAGGCAAAGATATTCCAAAATTTGAAGCTGACTTTCTACCTGGAACATATAATCCCAGTCATGTGATTCCCACTTAGTTTAGCAACAGAGTTGCCAGTCTCAATTAGGGTCATTAAACCAGGACTACTTGCATATTGGGTAGAACAAATTAGCATTTTGACATGGGCAAAGGTGAAGCATATTGCATTCAGCTCCTTTAAAACTACTGTTTGTCTTTCATGTCATAAAAATGAAACTGATATATTTTATAGTTTAATGCTTCACTGATTACTTAAAAGAAAAGCTCTGAAAAGAGAACCAAAGGAATAGTGAAATACCAGAAAAGTATGTAAAGTCTTCAGAAAAGGTAGGTCGGTTCACATATAATGCTAACTAGAATAGCTGAGTTTGCACATCATTATTACATTATCAGGGAATATGGGTATAATACATTTTGAATTGGCTAGGAAAGTATCATACTGCATTTGCTGCCAACCCAGTTCGTCATGTAAATCTTTAAGAACCCTCTTTAAGTAAAGAATTTACAAGCAGTTACTTTTTCAAGGCAAAGAGAAATTGATGTCAATACTGTCCTTTTTTAAATGATGGGAGAAATGAAATCAGGAAGAATCCGTTTTCAAAATCTGGAATCACTTGCTAAACAATTCTACAAATATGTTAAAGATTTTTTTTTCTCTTGCTCTTGCCTATCACTTCTATCCTTTTCTTATTACTCTGAAAGTCATACTATTTTCAACTTTCCTCTTAGTTTTGATAAATGAGTAAAGGATTCTACTGTCTCAAAAACTTTATAGTGCTGCATATCCATCTGCAAGAGACAGGGTGGTGACTGAATGACAAAACTTAGCAAGCTACAGGACATGTGCAATCTCACAATGGAAATACAAAGGTGGGGTGTTTATTGTATTCATCATTTCCACATCTTTGAAGTTTTGACTGGCTGCTTATGCAGTGCAGAGAATTCTGGGAGAATACATGAAAACAGGTCTGTAATTGTCTCTGCTACCCATTCATTAAGGAGATCAATGGGGGTCTGTTGCTTGAGAGCCCTTTAATTAACTTGCATAAGTTCACATTTTTTCTGATTAGTGTTATCATTGTATTTATTTACAAACACTATGCCACACTAAACATAACTCTCTTTGGAAAAATAAAAATATTGCTTTTCTTTTTATTTTGTTAAATAATTCCATAATAAATTAGTCCTCGGGGCTTCCTTCAAAGAGGGACTGTCTTACTCTGATAGTGCTATTCTGAAGCAAACATAGCATTGACATTTTCACATGCAGGAAGCACATATTAGATATGAATTTTTTGTCACTCAAGTAGAGAGAAAGGTGTGCAGGATGGCATCCACAAAGAATTTATAAAGAAGTTCAGTGTTTGGATATTGGAGGGTAGCAAGTGAGAAACCAGTTTTTAAAAAAGGATCCAAGGAAGATTATACACTTGGGGAAAATTATACACTGCTCAGTTCAGTGTCTTTTTTGGGAAAGCAAAAATGACCAAGCTCATAGAATAACAAACAAAGAGAAATTACCACAGATTCTGCAATAATAAATTCTTCCTGACCACCATTCAGATATGGGGAAGGAGATGACCATGTCAACATGATATACTAGGAGATTCAAATGTTGTCTTTTGGGGTGAAATATCTTGTTATTATATTTGGTATATCCCCCATTAATTTTATATCTGGCTATTTCGTTAAAATCTTGTCTTATGAACTCTGTAGTTGCATAATGATTAGTACTTCCTTATCCATGTAGCCTTTCAACTTGCATTCCTCATTCCTTAAATTTTAGTCCCAAATATTTATTTGTCTGTATGAATCTTGTCTATGAAAACATAGACAAACCAGTTAGTAATAATAAGGAATATAGTGGGCACTCTTACCTGGTTCCTTTTCTCATTGAACAACTTATGCCAAGTATTCCACTTGTTTTAATTTTTGCTATTTGCCATTGATATATACCTTCCATTCAAGTTTTAAATTTCTTTTCTGGGTTCATTTTCTTTAAAACTGCTAATAAGAAAAGCTATTCGAAGTTATCTAAGTCTTTTTCAGGGTCTAAAGTATTACTACTATCTTTTTTTTTTTTTTGTAATTTATGTATTTTGTAATACATAAATCTAATGTATTTATTTTAAAAAATCTACTGTCATCCTTAATTTTCCTCTTGAAATATAACCTGTTTAATCTGTTTGATTTATTTCAGAAATATTGTATTCCTTCATTTAAAGGAATTATTTTATTTTGCTTTGTTATTGAAATTGGGATATGATCTGCAACTGTGATTCAGAGAATCTCTTTTTACTTAATGGGTGATATGAAAGTCTTGGAGACTCAGCACATATCAATTCTGGGATGTTTAATGCCTTCTCTAATAAAACATCTAATCCTTTCTTTTTGAATTTTATAGTCTCCAGACATATATTAAAGCCAGTGTGTTTATATATTGAAAGACTTTTGGAGAGAGTTTTCCCATAATTTTTCTGGAGAAATAAGAAATGCTGGAACTACTTCTTGGATATGCATATAAAAATCACCAGGAGAATTTCCCTTGGTTCTTTAAACTATACCACGCTACATTTTATAGACCCAGTTGTACCGGCTATCCAAATCATTAAAAAGAATGTAATGCTATTTTTTTCATAAACTGAAAGTGGAGGCACTTTGTGACTGTTCCCAGAGACTTGCAGTTTTTTCTGGTTGATTGGCTGTACATTAGAATAGAAAATACATTTCTTTAGCATTATTTTTGATTGCTTATCAAATTTGCTGGAGTCTTCTTGTTGGCAGTGGGATTAATTAAAAGATTGTAACAGTACAAATAAAGCAAATGGGACTGGTAGAAAAAGATACAGTATATCCTAATCCTTAATAGGATTATTACTAGCCATACCTCCTGTCAACTCAAGTCAAGTCGTTACTTGGTTTTGAAGTGAAGCAAATCTCAATAGCAACCCATTCAGGGAGAGAACATTTCAAGATCAAAACATGACCACAAATTTTAGAAAAACATTTGTATTTTGGTTCTTCCTGTTTTCAGGAACTGAAGTCCTTGCAATGTTTTGTCTTCCAGCCCTTACTGCTTGTATTGTAATAATTTTTTTCTGTCACATTTCACAAAACTGAGCACACATTGGAAAACTGCTGAAACTCACTTAAGGTATTAATTAGTGAGAGGGAAGCAAAAGCAAATGATATGCCATCTCCAAATATTTAGATAGTGCTACCAAGCTTATAACATGATATCACATTATAAAATAACCATCCCAGAATCAAGACTTGTAACATGTTAAAAAAGCAGTAGAAGAAAAGAAAGAAGTTATCTATAGCTTTTGCAACTAGCTGAAATAAAGCCATACCATTAACAATCGATATCTCTGTTACATAAAGTGTTCCATTAACATTCCAAGGTCACAGCTCCTAAACAGCATAAAGCTAAGCTGTTTCTAAGTATATACTCCTCCCTAGAGAATATTAAAACAAGGGCAAGGTATAAAGAAATAGGGTATCATCAAAGATATTAGTAGACCCAGGTGTCAGTGTAGTTAATTACTGCTGCGAAAAAAGAAACCATTTCATGGTGGAAGAAATAGAGTGCAATCTTAAGTAGCTTCATATTTCAGTAAAAGTAATCATTTTCCAAATGGTTGGATAGAAATTATTAAAATAGAAGAAGTGAGCCCAGCTGTTCAGTTGTAATACCATAAAAATGTATTTTTTGGCCAAAAGAAAAGATATGTTTGTAATTAGCCTCTCCTCCAGATCCATTGGCAGTCAAGTAGCCCTTGTGATGTCTCATAATGTGTATTTCTACATCCCAATGGCAGCTTCTTTGGAAAGAAGTGCAGAATGAGGTCAGAAGTATTAGAAAACTATGTTTTCTTACTCAGACAAAGAGACAAACATCTCTCACAGTATTGTACAGTGTTTCCAAGATTAAAATAGTGCAATTGTTCAAAAAGCATATAAATGCTTATATCGCTTAGAAGTAGAATGTAACTCTGAACTGTTACCACTATAAGAAGAGAAATTTCCTTACACAAACATTTGAGACAAAATTTTAGTTTAATTTACAGTCACATCTTATTAAAATTAAGACTGCAATTCCTTTTTATCTGATAGATTCTTACATTATAAAGTGTTTGTTTTTGTACTGTAGCATGAAACAATGTTACATTTAAAACTTTTATCTTCATTTCATAGTACTGTAGGGGAAGGGTTAATTGATACACAGAAGAGTATAAGCCATAGTGCAGAGGAATTTACAGTATACACAAGATATACATTCATCTTAAAATAATGAAAAACTAAGTAGTTATTGCCATTTACAATATTAAAGAGCAATAGATTAACTTCCATTTTATATTATGAAAGTTGGAACTTTGCCAGTTTCCATTCTGTCTGATTAGTGCAGTTACAGAAATAGAACAGTATCACAATATATTGATAAAGATAGTAATGAGAAATACCAAGTTAATCAGAGTTCTAATTAAAATTCAATCAAAAATAATTGTATGAGAAAAACAGAGAACTTAAATTACAATCAATAGATATTTTAAAGACTGCCTTCTTCAGTTCAGAAATCTTGCTCTGCTTTTGCCACGATCAAAAGCAATAGCAGTCAGTGAATGGTGAGAGTAAATAGAATAAAAATGCTAGGTACATTTATCTACAAAGAAAAATGTGTTCTAATTATATTCATTAATAGCAGTGAAAATAAAAAAGGGGGGAGGGAGAGGGAATAAAAAAAATTGCTGTAAATAAATCATGGGCCTAAGAAATGTCACAGAAGAAAGATATGACATTACAAATGTGTATACATCACACTAATTCATCCAACTGATAGAACTGAAACTTGCCCTTTCAAAATGTGTAGTATGATGGCTTTAGAAAGTGCAGTTCATTAAAAATAATAACTTATGAAAGGTAACCTCTTGGATAGGATTTTGAGCTGGCACTGTGCCATTTTTTTTAAAAAAATTGATTTATATGCCACCCTTCTCCGGAGACTCAGGGCGGCTTACAATGCATTAAGCAATAGCCTTCATACTTTTGTATATTTTATACAAAGTCAGCTTATTGCCCCCACAAACTGGGTCCTCAATTTACCCACCTTAGAAAGGATGGAAGGCTGAGTCGACCTTGAGCCTGGGGAGAATTAAACTCACAGTAATTGCAGGCAGCTGGATGTTAAATGCTGCCTTTAGGAGGCATTAGCCTCTTAAGCCACTCAGGGTAAATATCGGTAAATATTTATTTTGCATAAATATCGGTGAAAGATCATATAGATCATATTATATTCTTCACACTTATCTTTTCTGCAGGCAGGGGACAAACATTACCATCCAAGTTGTGCACGATGCAGCAGATGCAACCAAATGTTCACAGAAGGAGAAGAAATGTATCTGCAAGGTATAGAAATTATATATTGATATACAGAGAGATACAGAAGCTACAGTTAATGCTGAATGCAGAAACATTATGGGCATGCCCCAACTTCCAGGAGCAATCAGGGGTGGGCTGCTAGGGGTTCACAGGGGTTCAGGAGAACCTCTAGCTAAGATTCTGTGCAGTTTGGAAACCCCCCAAATCCCATTCCTGGCGCCTGCTCCGTCCTCCTAGGAGTTCCCACGCAGCCCATTTTGGATGCAGGTAAGTGCAGGGCATGTGCGGAGGCTCAGGGAGAAATATGGCCCTACCCGAAGTTCAGGAAGACCAGAAACGGGCTTCAGAGGGCCTCTGGAGCCTGGGGAGGCTGTTTTCACCCCCATGGAAGTCAAGCGAAGACTCCAGAGCCAAGGTAGGGCAAAAATGCCACACCCCCTTGGTGCAGGAGGCCACCTAGGCCATGACCACCATGATCACGCCCACCCATAAACTGGGCAGAGAACCCCTTGGTAAAATTATTGAAGCCCACCCCTGGGTGCAATTCAAGATACTGGTTATTACCTATAAAGCTCTTCGTTTCAATCTTCTGAGCCAAGTTAGGGTGGCCCAAAAGGCCTTGGGAAAGGGACATCTAGTCTGCTAATAAATCCATGGAGGTGAGAAGACAACATGACAAAAAAGACGTTTGTGTATTGATAAGTTTATTCAAAATGAACATTTTATTTAGTCTGATTTTTCTGAAGCTAAGTAATGGAGAAACAGTGCAGCTTTTAATTTTGACGGGTATGACAGTTATTTTCTCCAACTGAATCAATGTGGAAGGAAGGACTTTGGAAAAAGTAAATCTGCCAAAAGACTTAACTGTTTAAGACATGGATGCATTGACATTGCAATGTGTGCTGCATACTTGCTTCTGGGAATTCTGCAGTATGTGATTAATTGTACATAAACAGAATATTATGGAACAGAATTTAAGTCTTCTTTTAAAAGGAGACTGATTCAAGTCAGGATGCTACTGCAGAAGTTTCTACAGTTAAGGAAAGTGGGAAGAATTAAAAGTCTCTATTTTAAATGGATTTCTTCTGAGCTGAATGAAATGTAATACAATTTATCTTGCTCTTTTCCACAATAGGTTCAACAGTTTGGCATCCCGACTGTAAACTGTCTACAAAGGGAGATGAAAAGCTAAGGGTAAGAAATAATTTGCATTTTCTGATTTTTTAAGAACTGTATGATGATTTGTTTCACTTAAAAATATTACCTTTTTTTTTTTTTTTTGCAAAATTTAAAAGTTCCTTTTTATAATTGTACTGTTGATCTTTCTCTTGGTTTTGGTCTTGGGTGGAAATAAACATTTGATTTTATTTGATTCCTTTAGAAATTCGAAATCTTTTTTACAGACTTAAGGATGTGATCCTGTTTATTTATTTAAAGTTAATATGTCCCTAGAATAAGTCTCAGCAAAGAATTAGAATAATGTATAAAATCTGCCAATTTATGCATTTTATCATTCTGAATTCCATTAAAGAAAAAAGAATCATGAATCATTTGAATTCATGATTATGCTATAAACTGACAATATAATCCGATATACTTATTTATTTATTTTATTTTTTATTTTACTTCAAATTTATATACCACCCTTCTTCCTGGGAACTCAGGGCGGTGTACAGCCAGATAAAAACACATAATATAAACATTAAGAACAAATTAAAAGGAAATATCTCAATTTGGCCAAAAATTTAAGAAACATACAAATTTAAAATCATTTAAAAGGCATTGTTAGGCCAGCCCGGCTTGTTGGAAAAGGAAAGTTTTAAGGGAACAGCGGAAGGCACGGAGGTCTTGGATTCTCCTTATCTCTGGGGGCAGCTGATTCCAGAGGGTAGGTTCCCCCACAGAGAAGGCCCTCCCCCTGGGGGTCACCAGCCTGCATTGCTTGGCTGATGGCACCCCGAGGAGGTCCTCTCTGTGGGAGCGCACGGGTCGATGGGAGGTCGTCGGTGCAGAAGGCGGTCTCGGAGATAACTAGGTCCTATGCCATGGAGCGCTTTAAAAGTGGTAACCAACACCTTGAAGTGCTCCCGGAAGACCACTGGGAGCCAGTGCAGCTCGCACAGGAGTGGTGTTATGCGGGAGCGTCATGCAGCTCCCGTAATTACCCGCGCGGCCGCATTCTGGACCAGTTGGAGCCTCCGGGTGCTCCTCAAGGGGAGCCCCATGTAGAGAGCGTTGCAGTATTCCAGGCGAGAGGTGACGAGAGCATGAGTGACTGTGCACACGGAATCCCGATCAAGAAAGGGGCGCAACTGGTGAATCAGGCGAACCTGACAAAAGGTCCCCCTGGCAACAGCTGTCAGATGTTCCTCCAAAGATAGCTGTGTATCCAGGAGGACTCCCAGATTGCGCGCCCTCTCAACGGGGGCCAAAGACTCGCCCCCAATAGTCAGTGATGGAATCAGCTGACTATATTGGGATGCCAGGAACCACAGCCACTCAGTCTTGGAAGGGTTGAGCTTGAGCTTGTTCCTCCCCATCCAGATCCGTACAGCCTCCAGGCACTGGGCCATCACTTCAAGGGCATCTCTGGGGTGGCCTGGGGTGGAGATGTACACCTGGGTGTCATCAGCGTACTGGTGGTATCTCACCCCAAAGCCACGGATGATCTCACCCAGTGGCTTCACATAAATGTTGAACAGAAGGGGCGAGAGGACCGACCCTTGAGGCACTCCACATATAAGAGGCCTCGAGGTCAACCTCTGCCCCCCTGCCAACACGAACTGCGACCGGCTGGAGAGAAAGGAGGAGAACCACCGTAACACGGTGCCCCCCATCCCCAACTCTTCCAACCGGTGCAGCATGATACCATGGTCGATGGTATCAAAAGCCGCTGAGAGATCTAACAGGACCAGAACAGAGGAGTAACCCCTGTCCCGAGCCCTCCAGAGATCATCAACAAATGCGACCAATGCCGTTTCCGTGCTGTGCCCAGGCCTGAAACCCGACTGGAACGGATCCAGATAGGATGTTTCCTCCAGGAATTGCGGAAACTGTCGCGCGACCACACTCTCAACAACCTTCGCCACAAAGCAAAGGCTTGCATACTCATAACATACTCTTCCATCTGTGGGTGGAATCTGAACAAGATGTTGTTCAGATTCTATGAAGAAAACAAAAAGAATAAAAACATTCTAAGTTTCTAAAAAACAGAACAATTGCATGATATTTTGGCAAATGTTTTTTGCCTTTCTAGGAAAATAGGTAGTATTTCAGTGTCCCAAAGAAGACCTCGGATAAAACTGTTGTGCATTTTATTATTGCTTTAATTCACCCATGTCATTTTGACATTTCCCCCCCTTCCTACACCCTTACACTGTCATACAGTTCAGAAGTTTATAAATTTCATAAATAAATAAATTAACTTCCATCATTTTAAAATTTAAAGGTAATATGTTCCATTCTTACTGATAATATCTGGATCTGGATTTTTTGTTCTATTCCTGAAATGAATGAGATCCAGAAAAGGTTGCCACTGGTTAAAAGAAGGAGTAAACTTTATTTACCATATTTTCCCAAAAGATTTTTTACTACTGTACACTGGAAAAATGGGGGGTTTTGATGAAAGGAACGTAAAGAAAACAGGCATCAGAAAAATTCTTTTCCTTGTTACTTGTATGGACAAACCATTATTTATATTATTAAATGGGATGTTGTCAGTAGTTGTTTGCGTTCCACAGAAATATATCGACCTAAGTTTTGCGTCATTATCTTCATTTGGCTTCATTTTGTGCGTGTGTATACCTTTGAGTCTGTGTTGATTCCTAGCATTTAGATCTACAGTATTCCTTAAGTATCCCTTTTGAATGTCATTAAAATTTGTAAAGCTAACTTAAGTAGCCACAAAAATTGAGCTATTGATAAATAGTAAAGTCAGAAGTATGGTTCTTTTAAAATGGTTGTTAACTGCCTGGGTTTTGGGATGTGGGCCGGATATAAATGCTTAATAAACAAATAAACAAACAAACACATTTGTTGTAAGATTAGTTCATCTCTAAGTTGAAGATCCAAACATGCTGTTGGCCAGATTGTTTATCTGTTGTCATTAGTGTGGTAATAATTCTTCAGCTAAGTGTTACTGACCTTTCAAAACCATTTAGCAAAATTCCTCGTTTCTAAGGAAACTGCAGCCATTCTTTCCTTTCTCTCCTACATGAGCAAGTGCTTGTCTGGTTCAGCATAAAAGAAGTTTTGTATCTAAAGTATAAACTCTATTTCTTGAGAAACAGTAGTTCCAAAACGTGTATAGCTCTACAGAGAATCAAAACTGTTCTTGTATTTCCCCTGACAATCAAAATTCATACCACCAGAATTACTTGTTGAAATAGCTTCAGCTATCATCAGTACATTATACAGCATTTTGTCTACAGAGGATCTTGGACTGCATGCTTCTTATTATCGAGAATTCTTGCTGGGTTAGATTTTAGGTGGAGTCCATAAAAACAATGATTATTTAAGATCCGTTCCCCTTGGGACATTTCCATAGAAGGTTACAGATGCCAGAAAAAGCAGGAAATAAATTAATCAGGTATAAAACTGTGGGGAATGTTTATTGCTTTCTAACGTGGCCCATAATCAATTTTTTTTGTGGGGATTGACTGTTTCTCTAACTGCTGTTATGTATCAAATATCACAATGATTATAAGGAGACAACTTTTATGGAAAGGGAGGAACTTCTCTTTAATATATATGTTTAGGAAACCTTTCTCCTTTTTTCACTTTTCCTTGTTGTTTCTGTTTTATAACAGCATTCCTCATCTGATTTCTTTTATCCAAAGAGTTTGGTTCTTTGCAGGCCTTACTCTTCAGAGGTTTGCAGTTGTGTTACTTCTTTCTGCACTCAAGTTTTCAGCTGCTGCTTCCACTTCTTTCACTACCCTTACTTTCACTTGTTTAACCACTTAATGCACACTTGATTTTTAATTTTCACAAGTAAATGTCACTACTTGGTATATATGTTTACATAGATTGCAAGAAAGGAAATGAGGATGCTAAAGAAACTATAATGAGGCATTATGATATTTATATACTGATACCATGTTAGTTGTTAAAGAGACAAAGTATCAATGGAAAGCATTTTACTTTGCATGTAAGTCGTTAAAATGTCAACCGTCCTTTGAATTCTGGAAGATATCATTTTAAAAGAAAAATAAATCATCAGATCATCTTTGGGCATAAATCAGTTCCTGATTTATATATAAATAGTGCAGCCCACCTCAGATAATATTTAACATTTCCCTTCCATTTTACTGTCTGTCTTATCTACAAGAAGGGGGCTGAAAAAATATAGCCACTCTTATTTTCATTCTCAATGAGGTTAGTTAGCCTAGCCTAGCATAGGCATTCCTATGCTTAAATGTCAAAGTTCCATTCATGTGTCCTATATGTATTTATTTACATACTTATTTAGGCACTGCTTCTCCACAGTTTAAACTCCCAGTTTTCAAGGTTGACTCAGTTTACATACTCCCCATTTCGGTAACGCTAAGTAAGCAATGTATTTAAGCCCAACTACTTGACAGTGTTTTATTCAAGTGTTTGTAGATTTTGTGCACAAATTAAACAGTTCTGTATATTTGTTTGCAGTTGTATGTATTTTTGTGTAAGCATGATAGCATGGATAATATATACATATTGCATGCCCATTTTATTTAATTGGTATTCAAATCAAATATATGGCTGTATTTAAAATTGTTACTTATTTTAAAATATAACTCTCAGAAAACTGAGTGATGTCTTTAAAGCATCTGTTTGCTGTTCTGTGATAAATAGATGCAAGCTACTACTTCTTGAGATTGAATATTTACAGTTTCTTGATATTAATTTTAGTCAAAGTTTGTAATCTTCTCTGACAAAGGTTCTCAATGTTTAATGTCTTATAAAATGAACTTGAAAAGCTAAAAAACATGGGTTTAGTAGTGGACCTGGGAACCTCAGAATAATATGGAGTTCATCAAGTGGTTTGTTTGATTTGATTGGTAACTTTGGTTACTTATAAGAGTCTCTTTAGCTGAAGATTTCAACCTTAAATTTCAGGACAAAATGTTATTTTTTTATATAGGTAGTCCCTGACTTACTACCATTGGTTTAGTGACTATTCAAAGTTACAACAGCACTGAGAAAAGTGACTCATGACTGTTTTTCACACGATTGTTGCAGCATCCCAATGGTTACATAATCATAATCAAAATTCAGACTCTTGGCAACTGAGTCATATTTATGACGGTTATAGTGTCCCAGGGTCATGTGATCACCTATTGTGACCTTCTGACAAGCAAAGTCAATGGGCAAACCAGATTTATTTAACAACAGTGTTACTAACTTAACAACTGCAGTGAGTCACTTAACAACTATGGCAAGAAAGGTTGTAAAATGGGACAAAACTCCCCTAACAACTATCTCAGTTAGCAACAGAAATGTTGGGCTCAATTGTGGTCATAAATCGAGTACTACCTGTATAAGTAAAGAAACTAATGTGGATTATTTTGATTCACTTCATAATTCTTTAGATTAATAGGGGTGTAAATTTTAAAAGCTAAGTAATACAATAAGAACCAAGTTAAACAGAATGTCAAAAGTTCCTTGATGGATTTTGTATATTTTCAAAAAGGAAAGTTCAAAGAAAAATTCAAGTGTGATTGTAGCAGTAGAACCTGTAAATGAAATGTGTAATCTTTTATTCATGAAGCATTTATATACATAAACAAAGTTTAAAAATTTAGATTTCCATTCCTTCCCTACAGCCTGTCATTTCTTTAAAATGGTTTTTCAGTTTGACTCTTGTGCAGTTTTACTCTGAGCATAATAAATTAATGATGCTTATGTTGTGCATAATACAGTAGCTTTATTATATATAATATTTAAATTATAGCTAGCATTCAGTGACAAGTTGAAACAACACCTGGTCTCAGGTCCCTTCTCTTCTCAAATATAGCTACAGAAATTTTAATTGCTTTTTTAGATTAATTTAAAAAATCATTATCTATCTATCTATCTATCTATCTATCTATCTATCTATCTATCTATCTATCTATCTATCATCTATATCTATCTATCTATCTTTTATTTATTTAATATATTTTCTGCCAATCTCGTCATAATGTGATTCTTATTAGGAACTGGACAGTCTTACCATTCTATCATCAAAATAACCCAGCACCAAATCCTATGTAAGGATTTCATCTTTTAAAAAATTATCTCAAAGCTGCTTTTTCAAAAAGCAACTGGACTGTTGTTTTTTTAGGAAGATATTTCACTTCATTGGATTCTGTCTTTGGTTCTGTGGAATCTCCACAGACATTTTAAAAAATTACAATTTTGGGTATAGAAATGTTTTTTAACTCTATCCTAAAGCAAGTTAAAATTTAAAGGAGGTCAACATTTTCTAGTTTTCACAGAACTTAATTGGTAGAGGAAGCAAGAATATGTAGACTAAAGTCTCATTGCTGTATAGGTGGTCCTCGGCTTATAACAGTTCATTAGTGAGTTACAGAGACACTTTAAAAAGTGATTTATTGTTTTCCACATTTATGATCATTGCAGCATCCCCTCAATCACATGATCAAAACCCAGACAATTGGCAACTGACTCATATTTATGACAGTTGCAGGATCCTGAGGTCATGTCTCCTGACAAGCAAAGTCAATAGGGATTCACTTAACAACTGTGGCAAGGAAGGTCTTAAAATGGGGCAAAACTTACTTACTAAATATCTTACTTAGCAGTAAAAATTGTGGTTGTAAGTCAAGGACTACCTGTATATCTTCATAAAGATCAGTTATACCCTAGCATTATGGACAAATGTAAGCTACTTATATAAAAAAGATGCCATCAAATTGTTTCTGTAAACCAGTACCTCTCTAAAAAAAAACAAACAAAACAAATTGACCTTGCTAATTTTCTTTTTGTGGCCCCCAGAAGTTACTCCAGAGTGGGTAGGCCCTAATGTGTTTTTTTTTTAAGTTAAAAATAATAGAATTAGAGATGATTAAGAGGGCAAATGTCTTACATCCTTCTCGTAATTAAAATCCCTTCAAACTGCCTCAGATATCTCCCATTGTAGTCTTTGTGTCATATAAAACTGATATAGCCCTTGAAGTGATGGAGGTTCCTGCTGTAAAAGAAAAAAAATATATCTAAAATGTAACTGTACTCTTAGCATATACTTATGCATGTATGAGTCACACTCTTCTGTATTTAAGAAGCTATTCTTTGGGCTTGTTACATGGTAATTCTATATGAATGCAGTATGATTGCAAACACAAACCAAGCTATTCCTTCTTCTTCAGCTGTTTTCACCATCTTGTATACTGAACACAATCAAAACGTTAAGGCAGGTACTGTAAACTGTGCTGGATCAATGTCCTTGTATCTATTAGTAGTGCATCCAGTTGGTTTGATGTTCAAGGAATTATTATTGATACAGGGAAATTGCCCTATATAATTCTCCAGAGCATGACTTGAACATCTGCAGTTCAGAGATGGACAACATCACATCACTCTTATGGAAGGATGTGGATGGCTCCAGTATTGCTTTGTTTTAATTTTTTAAAAGATTATCTGTGTAAATTAAAATCCGTGCATGGCAAAATCAATGTCAGAGTAAAACAGAAGTGCTGATTATTGAGATATGAACCAGTTTTGCTTTTTATTAACAACAAAGGCGAGTTCCTTGGGGTAATGCTGTATATAAATATGCCAACTTTTAAATGCAACAATTAACAAAAATGTTGTGTCAGTGTGGTATACTAATTTAGATACTGGATTAAAACTTGAAAAACCCAGATGCATGTTCTCATTTCACCATGGAATTAATATCTTTGGACCAGCCAGCTTCCCCTGTATGTTATTATAAAGATGAAAAGAGGAGGACAGTATATAGTGTAATAGTTAAAGGCACCAGGGTAGAAGCCAGGAGACTGTGAATTTTAGACATTCTATAAATATTAATCCAATCAGGTGACTCTGAGCCAGTCACTCTGCCTCAGCCCTAGGAAGAGAGGCAGTGGCAAACTACTGCTAAAGAAAATTGCATGTACTTGTCCAAGCAGTAGCTAGAAATTACTACTGACTCAGTGGCACAAAAAATGGTGGTGGGAGGGGAGCATGGAGGTGAAAAGAAAGCCTTGTATGCTACCTTGAACCTTCTCATAGATCAGCGGTCCCCAACCTTTGAGGCTTGGCAGCTGGGCTGTGGGGAATAATGGAACTGTGCCATATATGCACATGCGCAGCCCTTGCCAAGTGGTGGGCTGGCGTGCCTTCAAGCAGCTCGACTTGCACAAGCAGTGGGCCAGGGTGCACATGCACGATTGCCCATCGGCCAGCTGGTCGCTCAAATTGAGTTCCACGTGCACGTTGGCCAGCCCCTCACACAGTCCAATTCTGAATAGGCCAGGGCCCAGTGGGCCATGGCTCAGAGTTTAGGGATCCCTGCCATAGATATGGAATGTAGGTATAGAAATGAATTTATCTTAATATGTAAAAGAAGTTTGGGGATTCTTTTGTACAAAAATGAGATATTGTGAGGAGAGAAACCAAAATAAATACATAAAATATCAGCAAATATAGGTAACTCTCAACTTACACCATTTGTTTAACTACCATTCGAAGTTAGAGTGGTGCTGAAAAACATGACTGTCACAGTGTCCCCTTGGCCCCATGATCAGAATTTGGTCTCCTAGCAAGCAATGCATATTTTCGATAGTTGCAGACTCATGGGGTAATGTGATTGCCATCTATGAGCTTTCTAGGATGCTTCCACCATGCATAATCAATGGGAAACTAGATTCACTTGATGACTCTGTGATTCACTTAACAACCACCATGATTCCCTTAGCAACCGTGGGAGAAAAGGTCATAAAATTAATCACAATATATTTGATGAATGTTTAGTGATGGAAATTCTGGTCCCAATTGTGGTTGTAAAACAGGGACTACCTGTAGAGCTACTTAATGGATAGCACAATTCAAGCCCTTATTTGTAGATCAGCAGTCTAAGGAACAGGCAACAATATTGACAAATTCTGTAACGATGTAATCAGAACAAATGTACAGTGCCCTCCAATTGTACATGCCTTATTTTACATTTGAATCATTGGCATTTCATATTTGTAATGTTGAACATTATGTAAAAATGATCTTAAGGTTGCAAGTTGAGGTATTCTTTCCTTGGATGGTATCTATTCTATATGCATATTTATTTTTACATCAGTCATACCTGACTGATGTTCCTTACATTTAACTAAATTTATTTCGCAATTGATATCCGTACATTTTCAATGATATCATTAAAAAATAATCAGAAAGAGTTTTTTTGCAGGGGAACGTGTCACTCAGTATTATATGGTACATACTGTATTACACTCCTCATTTGCTAGTGTTGCACCTATTACGAAATAAGTCAAACGAAACAAATTAATGCTTTTAAGTAAATGCATTTCTTAAAAATACAGAAACATTTTCCCCATAGGATATAAATGACATTGTAGAAGATGACCAGACTGATCCCGAAGGTAGGATCAAATGCATCATCAGTCATGAGTCCCTGCACACTCACAAGAGATCTAAGTCCAACCCACCTTGAATTCCTTCTTAACTCCCACTTATTTTCTTTCACTTTTAATAGTTCAGATTGTTGTAGAGAGCTTAACCTTGTAATAAATCTTTGTGCTCATTTGATCTGCCTGAGTCTCCTGATTTCCCCTGAGGGACATTAAAGTTTTAAACTTGTTTAGGTTTTCCATGCAGAGGAATTTTGAAAATACTTGGGGAAAAAACAATTAAAAGAACATTGTATGAGTTTGATTAAAAGAAATTGCTTTCTAGCTGAAGTATCTGAATGAATATAAGAATTAACATTTCATTAAATGGTCATTAATGGTCATTAAAACAAGCAACCACAAATTTTTTACAGTGCAGAAATGATTTTAAAAACTTTGCATATTTAGAAATTTATTGATAAATCTGAAAGTTTCTTCTGGATACAAAAATGATACCCAAATAAGTCAAGCCAAAAATATGACTGACAGAAGACTCAAATAGTTGTTTAATTACAGGTCAGCAGATAAAATGTATTGTTATAATGGGGGGGAAAAGAATTAGTTGAAAAGCAAACTAATAATACCTTATAGTATTATTACAACAAGCATCAAATATTTGTTTGCAAAATATCCAAAATATTACATAATAACAATATTTTTTTAAAAAAATCTTGCTTTACAAAAACAAACATATGTTGTTGATATATTTTATGGCATGTTCATTTTGTCTCTCAGTACTGGCTTATGCCTCTGAAGATCATCTTGTTCTTTGTTATAGACTATTATGCAAGAATAACTTGTTCTTTTGCTTTTTTACCCCATTTTTAAAAAGAAAAAGGAACTAAACAGCAATTTGCTGAAATTGGGAATTGGATATCCCACCAAAAAATTGGGAGATCTGTTATCTTTTACAAAATAAGGAAAATGTACTTACTGCCTATCTCTTTGCAAATATTTCCACAGTAATGTCTGGAATGAATAATGTTTGCTTTCGCAAATCTTGATCTTTGGTTTCTAGCCAGTGAGAGACAAAGAAAAGTTCAGCAAGAGTTTAATTATAAATGGTGTTTGGTTCAAGCAGGAAAAAAAAGGAAAGCACTTATTCTGATTATTCCTTGGACCTTGAAAGAACATTTGCTGAGGGAGGGAATGTGTATATATTAGCAAGGGGATTGGTTGATGCTTTGTAGTCTTCCCTATCCAGCTCTGTTGGATCCTACTGCACTATGAGGCAAATAAACGACACTGGTGTTTCGCTCTGAATTTAGATGAGAGATTTGGTGGTCAAGCTGGATTTGCAGTGGGGACATTCTCATCCCATCCATCTGTTTTGGTGGAAAAGAGAGTGTTGGCTTCGCTTGACCTTGATGGTATCATCACATTGGCTCCATGGTTGGAGTTACTTGGCATGAAAGAAGGTTACCCCTCTCCCACAAACAGTAATACTAGGCAACAGCAGAGAGGGTTTAATGAAACCTGTAAATCTGTATAATCAGCAAAAGATAATCTGTTGTTTAAATACTAAGGGGTCCTGCTCCTAAAAGAACTTAAATTGGTTCAGATATCCAGTTAAATTGTTATATTCCTTCATCAGGTAAGAAACTTTTAAATCTTGAATCTAGTTCAGCATGGCTCCTAATATGAAGTTGATTAGCAAGTACTTTGTTCTGTGGAAGATAAATCCTTCTTCTGTTCAGATAATCTGAATATTCTCCAATTCTTTTTAATCATATTTATGCATGCTCATCTCTTTTCTTTAACAATTGTTTTTCAATTGAAATATTTGTGTGTGCTTTTTAAAGAAAAACAAAGTTTAGGCATATTGCCAGGATTTTATTTTATTTTACTGCAATAAAATACAAGCTTTTAGTTTTAGGTTTTTTTTAAAGGATTTCCCACCCACCCACCCATGTTTTCTATGTTGGGTTTGTATGTTCCTGAAACATAATTCAATTTTTGCCCCATTTCTATATTGGTTAAATGTGTAATGGGACAATCCTGGCAAATGTTATCCTGTCTTGTAATACCTTCCTGTCTCCCAGTTCATGTGCAGTTCTAAATGAATCTATAATTTTCATTTTATGACGTGATTTTAACTATAAAATCTGTGGATATAAATTCCAATTCTGAATGAAAATATCTCCAACCTGATACCATCCAGATGCATCGAATTTAAACTCCCATATTTTTTTGACCATGCACTCTGGAAAATATGAGAGTTTACACAATAGAAAATTTACGTTTGGGAAAAGGAACAGACTGATAATGGGAGATGTGGGAGAATTGCTCACTTTATGCCTCTTCTTGTGAATTGAGGCTGCTCCTAGGCACATCTATGAGTTTTGAACCCTGAATTTATTGAGCCACCATACTCTTAATGCAGAGAGATAATAATACTTTTAAAAACCAAGAACTTAGCTCAGGTACAATTTAAAAATTCTGCCTAGTCTGCTTCTTTCATTGATCATTGATATATCTCAATGAAACAGATAAAACTAGGATAAGGTGGCCAGGGCACAACCTAATTGTAACTACTGTATTTTTCAGAGTATAAAATGCACTTCCCACCCTAAAAGAAGGTGAAAATTTGGGTGTGTCTTATATACCAAATGCAGCTCCCCCACCGGCCCCCATCCTTTAGCCTCTGCCTCCCAGCAATTTACCTCCTTGCAGCAAACAGCCTATTTCAGCTTCAGCACAGCCTGATTAGCACAAGCAGTTGATTTCAGTTGGATCAGCCTCCCAACTCTCAGCTGTTTCAGGCTGCAGGGCTTGCCATTGCCTATTGCCAGGGGGCCTCTGCTGTTTGCTGCAAGGAGGCAAATTGCTGGGAGGCAGATTTTTCTTTTCTTGTGCTAATCAGGCTGTGATGAAACTAAAGCAGGCTGTTTGCTGTTTGCGGCAAGGAGGAAAATTGCTGGGAGGCAGAGGCAGATTTTTTTTTCTTGTTTTCCTCCCCAAAAAAGGTAGGTGCATCTTATAGTCCGGAGCGTTTTATAATCCAAAAAATATGGTAAGTAGATCTTTAAATGATGCCACAAAATAAGGAGATGAAATACACCATCCAGTTGTTCCTGTTTTCCTGCCTCTTCACGCTCAGTTAGGGAATTCCATGGAATGACCAGGATAAGAGGAGAGAATAAATAGTCCAAAAGAGCAATGCCTGCTAGATCTGCGAATTCAACCTGGTTTTCAAAAGAAAAACCCAGCCTGAAGTATTGGGCTGTACTGGTTGTTCTGCAGACTTGCAGGAGTAGGCAATAATTGTCTTCTAAAACTTTGGTGTTTTTTAGTTCTCCTTGTGAGGGACTTAGCATGAAAAACTTTTCCAGTCCATAATGCTGTGAAATTTCTCTATAAAGATAAATCCAATCTGCTTCATCAGGCAAAAAAGTTTTAGCTGAATTTTACTTTAAGAAAAAAATGTTCATTTGAAAATTAGCTTAGCTTTGAATGTTTCAAACAGGATATCTAACCCAACCATGTTTTTACAGTGTTTTTTTTCCTCCCTTACAGCCTACCCGGACATCCTCAGAGAGTATTTATTCAAGGCCTGGATCCAGTATTCCTGGTTCACCAGGACACACAATCTATGTACGTATACTTTCATAAAATGTTTTATTAATTAGCTTTTGATTTAGTGTTATGTTTTTAGAGATGTACTTATTTAGATGTATTATCATTCATAAAGAAAACAGTTCATGACCTGGGAAATCAGAATTATTTCTTCATGTTAATTCCTTTTTATCAATTAGACTTTTTAAAAAAATCTGCCATAATGGTGTTTCTTATTAAAAAAAAACCTTAAGACTCCTTTGTAAATTTTTGATTTGTTGTTTGGGCGTTGTCAATAATACAGATGGAACTTAACTTACAACTGGTCATTCATTTACAACCAGTCATTATGACCAACTCTCCCAAAAGTACTTAGTTTTGTTCTAGGTGCTCAGTTCCGAAGTTCTGACAGCCACTGCCTCTTTGGTGTTCACATGACCTCATTTTGGGTGCTTGGCAGTCAGCCTGCATTTATGGCTGCTTGCAGCGTCCCATTTTCACATGACCAGGATTTACAGATTTTTTGAAGAAAACCAGCATTTACTTCTGGTTTTAGGCAAAAATGTACCATAATAAACAATGGATTCCTTTAACAACTGCAGATTTGCTTAGTGATTGCATTTATTCACTTAACAACTGCAAAAAAAGTTGGAAAATTGGATTGGCCACATGCTGTATGACCATCACAACTTCATGATTGTAATGGGCAGACTTCGTTACTGTTGTAAGTTAAGGGCTATCTATATCAAAAAGCTGTAATTTAAGGAAATCCCCTAATGAGTGGCTGACAAACAAAATAAAACTTGGAAATGTAACAATTTGTTGGGGGTTTTTTTGTCTGAATGTGATGTTTTGTGAAGTTGGCAAAATAGAAATTGCTGTGGGCCATCAAAATGAGTATGTTTATGAGTGACAGCTCAATATGGTCCTCAAATACTGTTTTTATAGGGCTCATAATTAATCGGTTACATGATACTGATGCCTGGATGCTGCTCATAGTAAGCCATTGTTATTTTGTTAATAAATAAATCACAGTTGCTTAGCATTTAAAATTCACTAAGTCATAAACTCTGCTCCACTCACTAGCCATGTTAGTCAACCAATAAAATCCATGGATATTTTTCTCCTCACATCTTCTGTGATGGTTGTGGACCACCAATTTCAAGCTACAAAGTATACTTTGAAGGCAAGTCCTAATGTTCAGAAATTTCCACTTTTCTATCCTCTGGTTGCTGATTATTTTTTTACACTTCTTTGATGAATTGATGATTATCAAATCCAGTATTAATGGAATAAAAAGGGCCATTTGATTGAAAATGAATTTGGGGAGTGAAGGAGAAAAAAAGGTAGGGCTTTTTGGTGGTTTTTCTTACAGGCAAAATTTAGAACTGGATGTTAAGTGAAACTACAGATTTGTGTTTACCTGTTTTCTTTGATTCTTTAGGCAAAAGTAGACAATGAGATCCTTGATTATAAGGATTTAGCAGCCATTCCCAAAGTCAAGGCCATCTATGACATTGAGCGTCCAGATCTAATTACTTACGAACCTTTCTACACTTCTGCCTACGAAGAGAGACAAGAAAGACAGAGCCTTGGAGAGGTAATGAATTGGAAGTTCAATTTTGAAACCAGTTCACTTGGTTTGTAGTTTAGCTTCTGTTGTTTTTATAAACAGCTGATGCAATGGTCCAGATGCTTCATATTTCTCAACTTCTTGCTTCTTTATAGCTTTGAAAAAATGTGAGCATTGGACTATGCTGTTTCACTTTCCTTTTTGGTTAATAACTATGTGTGCAGGGATCCCTGTCCATCAGAGCTCTTTCCTCTCAACTTCATGCACATGCTTGCCGGGTGGTAGCCAGCAACCTTTGAGTTTGAAGCACTCAGTTGGGCATCAAATGTTCAGGATTTACTTTCTCTAGAAGTGGCATAGATTCTTAAAGAAATACTGCTATGTGGGTAGAGCATCTGTGTGTGACATGAGCAGTAAAATGATGTGAGTACAAGAAAACATTATTAGAATTGTAATAATAACACTTGAGTACATGTTTTAAAAAAAATATTATGAGATCTCTGTGTTTGCACAGAAATCTTTTTTACATTAAACTATCTATGTCAATGGAATGGAATGGAATGGAATAGCATTCATCCAGAGATCAGGATGTCTCCAACCCTTCCAAAAATAATATTGATGACCTTGATGTTCCTCCTTGGGCCAGGAAATGAACCAGATCTGTTGGCAGATTACTTTGATTCAGTCTGTCTGGATTGAATATGGAATATTTGGACCCAGACATAAACTATGTTTATGTGTTGTTATTAATGTGGGATTTTCTTTATGTTAGATTTATATATAAATGAACAACAGAAAAAAAGAAAAACTTTAATATTCATATCATTATCCTAAACGTTTTGATCATATGTATTTCTTGGAAAGATTGTACCTCAGATTCACGGCACAGAAATGTTTTCACAGAGTGCCACCTAGTGGAAGCCATATTATTTTGCTATTGAATCTAAAACTCATTTAACAATTCTTAACAATTTTTAATGACAAAACTTGATTATCTACCATTTTTGTGGTATAGTTCTGATCCATTTTGTCTTTGTTCACATTTACTCCTCAGGCTGCATTTCTTTTCAAGGAACTCTACTTCCTGATCTATCTTTATTACTGATTTTGATTTTGATTTTAATTCGTTGCTCATTTCAGCCATTTCAGATATTTTTCTCACTCTTGGTTTTGTATAAGTCAGTGTATTTTTGAATAAGCTTACTGCTGTTATGTAATTATTAGAACACCATATGCAGTAAAAAAAATGCAGACATTATTAGTAGAATAGTTGTTATTTCCATATGTATCGGCAGGGTAAATATCAACCCAAACATGTTTTAAAAAGAACTACAGTTAATTTTTATATAGCGATTATAATAGGAATGATTAAAATGGAACTGAGAAAGTAGATCCATATCTATGCTTTCTTGGGACCTTGAACCAATGGCCTTTTCCTTACTGGCCTTGACTTTCTGTCAGTTCTGCTTTCCATTGAAAAGTCTGCAATCCCAATTGTAACTTCAAACCTGGGTTGGATTTTGGAAAACTTGACTTAGATGAATCAAATAATAACAAATAGATTTTAAATTTTACTAGGTTTCTTTATCTTCTCTGTCATTGAAAGACTAACATTTATTCTAATTCTGCTCACCTTGCTTTCATTATCCATTATATTATTGAATAATTGAAGTTTTATAAGTAGTGAATGTGTAAAAATAATATCTCATATAGTCCAATAATCCAATTTAGGAACATGTTATTAGATAGTCAAATGAATCATACTATGTTCCATTAGTTGGGTCATATATTATCATTTCTTTTTTGTACTGTCAGACTAGGAAGTGTAGGAAGAAAAATGCAATGACCATGAAAATGGATTAGATTCATCCCCAGCAGATAAGACCATAAGTGGCTATTACTCATGATGACTGCATATTTCTCCCATATAGAAGGTGCTAGAGAACAAGAAGAATGATCCTAGTTTTGGGATTCTATAGACATCTGTCTGGCCTCTGAAAAAACAATGTGCTGGACTGAGATAGGATTTTACCTGAGTCAGCACACCCTTCATAACATATTTAATACAGGGGTGGGGAATTATGGCCCTTTTATGACTTCAATTCCCAGAATTCCTGAGCCAGCCGTACTGGCTTAGGAATTCTGGGAGTTGAAGTCCACAAGTCATAAAGAGGCCATAGTTCCCCACCTCTCATTTAATTGAATTGCATCACTCAGTTCTTCTCAGGAATATATCGATGGGCTCTTCAGATGGTTGGACACTAGTCAGTTTTCTGCTTCTAGATGCAAAGAACTAAGGGCAAAACTCAATTGTAAATTTTCCTGCTGAATTGATAAAATGTCCTTTACAAGTTGAATATTCAGTTATGAAACAGGACTACCATTTATGAAATCTTAGTAGTTTACATTTTAAGTATTAATTCAGTACTGGGGCGGAGAGGGGGGGGCAGATTAAAACTTGACCGTGAAATATTCAAAAGTTGGTAGATCCCCGATACTAGACCTAAAATATTAAAAAAATATTTTATTTTTCATTTTTATTGGACTCTGGCTTGGTTTACTCTTGTAGCCTGTTGGGTTTTATATATACTATATATAGTTTATAGTAAGGATGTATGAAAATGAAGCAGTTTAATCCCTTTTTTCCCTTCAGAGTTCAAGATACGGCAGTTCTCCTGTGCATGATGAAAGTGTAAGTTGAAAAAAAAGAGTGCAAAATCCATAAAGTAATAGACGATATAAAACAAATTGGCATTAGACAGTTTGTCTCTAGTTTGATTGATTTACATATACATATTATCTATAAACACATCTGAAGAATGATTGTTGTATAAAATAGTAATATCTTTAAATCATAAGATATTAATTTATAACAAGCTGCCCAGAGTCACCTTACAGGGAAGATAAGCAGCATAAAATGTAAATAAACAAGCAAGCAAACTTCTAGACAAATAAACATTTGGTATGGTGGGTAACAAGGTGCACAGATTTTGACTACATTTCTGAACACAAAGATGCAGATAAAGTTCAAATACGTTATTTTAGAAACAAGACTTTATGCAACTTCTTATAAAAGAGAACTGCTAGATGGTCCATTGTTGTGAAAGTTCCTTTATAATTATTTGTTAAATAGCATTTCTTTCCATTTGCCTTCCGCAGTTTTTTTAAATTGCAATGTGTTGCAGCTCAAGCCACACTGAAAAATTGCAGTGTGGTTTGAACTGCAACAAAGATGTGTGGTTAAATAGATACGCCAAACTTCATCACAAATTTAGGTTCTCCGAGGCATGTCTAAGAACTCATAGATCATAGATGCATAAAATTTGACTTAGATGTTATTTTAAATACCTTTTGGGCTGTAGAAATCACAATGGTATTGCTAATTGTCTTTTCTTTCTGTACATCAGAAAATGAAGATGGTAAAGCTAATCAAATCTCATTTTGGTGTGAAATGGCCATTTTATTTGGGATAGTTTTCATTGTAAACATTTTTGTCAAAGAAATGTCAAAATACTTATTCCTCTTTCCCTTTAAATTTACAGTCAAAATGAAGTCTTTTTAAGTAGGACTTCAATATCACATGTATTTGGTAAATTCCTAATAAAATTTCAAAATCACTGAAAGATGAAGCCAATGAGTTACCGTTACATTTATTTATACTGTAGAACTACAGTAGTTACCTTACTAATGTTCATGATAATCAAGTTTCCAGTAAATAAAAATAATAATAACTTTATTGTCATTGTACATGTATACACAGTATATCCATACAACAAAATTCACTTAACACCCAAACACCAGGTCTAACACACATAACAATACCCAAACACTCCCCCACCCACCACAAATTCCCCACCCCTAAACCACCCAAACATCCACACAACAGACCAAGTAATGCTGTCCAACAGCCACTGATGGTGTCCCTTTAGTTCATTGTTGAGTGCAATTATAGCTCTGGGATAAAAACTATTCAGAAAACATGTGGTCTGAGTTTTAATTGTTCTGTATCTTCTGCCAAAAGACAACAGTCCAAAAATATTGTAAGCAGGATGGGAAGAGTCTCTGAGAATATTATGCAACTTCCTCAAACAGCGAGATTCAAAGATGTCGTCCAGGGCTGGAAGCTGGAGCCTGATGATATTCTGAAATACTACAGTTATTTATGAATCTTTGATTAGGTTAAGCACAAATTAGCATACGTGTGGCCCTAAATTTAAGCAGTTTCTTAACTCCATAAATCTGACTGTCAGAATTGGATCAAACAATCTTTCTCATGAAATTATCAATTATCTGTCATTGATTTGATATGACAGATTTCACTAAAATGTCTTACCTGTAATCTCCTTTCTGCTATGTCTTTCAGTCACCAAGGACACTCTCTCCAACTCCATCTGCAGAAGTAAGTTCCAATCAAACATTCTGTAATCTTGTTAAATTGACTGCTGTATGATGGTGAGATAATTGTTTTTGTAAAAGAGATGAAGCCCCCTCCCAATTCCACTTGCTGATTGTCCTGTTTAAAGTACTTCCATTACAAAAGGATTGCAAGATAAGTGCTTCCTTATAAAATCTAGCTTGGTATTTTATGATCTGGTATGATACAAGTGGAGAAGCATTTTTGGAATTACGTACTGCAACTACTAAACATGAGTAGAAGGTACAGCATAAGTAGAACGACATCTTTGGAGATTCTCAGTCATCTGGGTCACGGTTGTCCAGTTGCTTCTTGAAAAAGCACTTTTGGGATAAGGAGAAGGAATTTTATCAGATCATCTGCTATAATATATAAAATAATATTTTCTTCAGGGTTATCAGGATTTTCGAGAACGAATGATACACCGGTCAACCAGTCAGGGTTCCATTGGTTCCCCTGTATACAGTCGTCATAGCTACACTCCCACCATGTCACGTTCGCCTCAGCATTTCCACAGACCTGGTAAGGCTAATGAAACCATAGAACCAAATTTTAGAAAATTTTAGAACCAAATTCTTTATCTTTTAGAATCCCTAGGAAAGGATCTACTTCTTTCAATTTCAAAGCTATTTATTCATTATAAAACTGTGTTTCCTTTTCCTTCTCACTTTTTGTTAAGGGTCCTTCTTTATTGTAGAAGAATGGGGGATATCTGCTAATTAGAAATTAATCAATTTTCTGAAATGGATTATATTATTTGGGGCAATAATTAATTAGGAAAACTTGTAAAATTACATTTGTCTAGTTTCTTTCACCAGCAAATAATTCTGAATTTTAGGTTATGGGCATTTTTTAATAAAGTCAGGGTTTCTGATTTTTTGAATATTCAAAAATGTAACTTTTAATGCAAACTTTTGATGTAACTTTCGCTTGTTTGATGATGAAAATGTAAAACCGTTTTTTCTTTTTAAAAAAAGTCTATATTAAACTCTAGGGGAAGGAAGTTACAGTATAGTATTTTCTTAAAAAGAGGAAAGAAATTCTTTAAAAAAACTTATCAGGAATTAGTTTCACTGCTGAAATGCTAGACATACATATAGAAGTAAAACAATCCCTGAGTCAGTTTCTGGTGACCTTGGTAATGTTATGAGAGTTGCCTATCTTTGCATCTGTGCCTATCTGTGATTTGTTTTTTCAATTACCTAATTTAGTGATCAGTACTGGACTACCTAAACAATCTCTCATCCAAGTGTTATTAGAGTCAATTTTATTTAGCTTTCACCACCTCATATAGGTACTGCCACCTTGATTCAATTAATTCTCTTCTATTACATCTAGGCTTTTTTCCCCAAAAATATTCTGCATCAATATTAATTTGGCAATTTGTTAATATACAGTATGTTAATACTGAGTATTAAAATTTTACTTTACCTTTAAAACTCATATAACAATATAAAGTTAATACTTTTTGAGAGATTTTAAAATTTTGATGATACCATAGGAAGTCAATTGGCACCATCAACAGTTTATACAGCCTCAGATTTTATTATTTTTCCAGATCTTATCTTTGGAGAAGAAAAGTAAATTCACACTTCAGTAGAAAGAAAGCTTGTCTTTAAGAATGCCCACATACCTAAAATATCTATATTCACCTTTTTTAAGCCTCTGAACGCTACAGTTTCATTATTTCCTGAAAGTTTTCTTCTGGTAAACCAAGTGAAAATTTATGGTGATTAGAACTTACATTCTATTTTTAATATGATTCTTCTCTAGTGCTTATACTATATTAAATGTTTTCATTAAGAGAAAAAAATATTATTGTGGAAATTATTTGTTTGATTTATATGGCCACATATTTGCCAAGTAACTATAAATTTTCTTCTAAAATACATTAGCACAACATATAAGAAACAACTAAGCTTTTATTTGTAATTGTTTGGTCCAGTTCTTCCCCAGATAATTATTCCTTGAAAATAAGTTAAAAATGAGAGTAGCATGAATGCCAGTTCCACCCTATTTGTTTGTATATAAGGAAATAAGGATTTAACTTGAAATGAGGGAATATTCAATGTAAATCTGATTTTTCCACATTTCTTCCTATGAATTTTTCCTGCAGTAAGAAACCTGTTTTATTTCCTTTGTATAGTCCTCAGATTCCTACTTATGACAGCTTGTCCCTGTGTTTCCCTCAGCCTCCAACCACTTTTTCCTGCTTCTGTCTTATTTGGTCTTCTCTTTTCTTTGTTTCTGCTTTGTCCTGCTTCACGAATCCCTGCTGCTGCAGAGCTGCTGTCTAACGGTGTGCAGCGGTTAGCCCTCCTACGCACTAATAGTCCAATCTCTACCCACAATGATTCCCGCCCCTACTCCCCTTTCCGACACCACTTCATTCCCTATGTCAAAGGTAAGGAGACAGGCCATTCAAGCTAGCGTCCAAATGACTGGAGATTTATTAGCATTCTAGGAAGCTAATAAGCCACATCTCCATAAAATGGCTGTCCACTCCGTGGTCCCAGCATGCTCAGATTTTTGTCATAACGATTATGCTAGACCTGGCATATCTTCTTTTCTTTGAGAAAGTATGCCCTTTCTAAGGGTCCTCCATAGATGAAGTGGTCCTGAGTAAAGATTTCTTAAGAAAATGTGACTGTCTGAAAACTGAGATATTTATCATTTTGGGAGATTAATTTGGAAACAGTTATAGTAAATTCATCTCTCTTTTCAAACACACTGACATGACTCACATTTTCCTAATCTTAAAGTCCCAGACCACATACTAATTATGCATGAATTTTAGGGGTATCTTCCATATATACCAGCTTCTAATATAGTTTACCTAGATATATATGTATGTATATATGTATAAAAAAAACAGTTTCCTAGTTTACTAAATCTCCAAAAACATTATTTCAAACATTTGGGATGGATGCTATGTTTAAATGTGTCCTCTTATCCCATGCACTTGCCTTTTGAATATAATGGAGCATGCTTATTTTGCAAATTTAAAACTCTAATGTAGAAAGGTGCTTTACATTTTGTCCATAACAATTGTCAGTGATTCTCTGGCATTTCAGAAAAGAGGGGTTTTAAAGCTCTACTTGCAAGTTCCAAAAGAAAATCTGTGAACTTGTTTATAGGAAATATGTATTCTAATACAAAACCATGACTTTTCACACAGTGATGTGAGGGTCAGCTGATACAACATTTCGTCATCTGAGACTGATACAATATTTTAACTTATTATAAGGCCTACATTCTAAGAATTCTCTGATTCTTTTCCAGTTGTCTTGCTCCATCTACCACTTTGAGCTTCGTGTACATAAACCTAGTTCTCCTTAATGGCTCTTACATCACCTAGTTCCTGTATTCAGCATTACTTACTCAGGAATGGTTAAACAGTAGAATTGGCTTAATTAATAAAAGAGAAACAAGTTTCAAATGCAGCCATAATCATGCATGCTTAACCTTCCAAAAGCAATACATATATCAGTATACATAGATCTCAATTTCCTAATTATGCTAGTATAAAATACAATTGCAACTTTTATTTTTGCTTTGTTTCAGTCATGAGGTCCCTTAAAAACAGAGGCACAGTTCATATTTGCATGCACTTGATGCATACATTCTAGTTTTACATTTTCATGTTTATCTCATGCTTTTTAAGACATTCTCCTTCCTACTGTCTCTTTTAAATCTGTCATGGCAAAGCTTCAAGATCACTTCATAGTTACCATTTTCTAAAAAGTAAATCTATCTGGAAGACTGAATTTGTGGTTTGGGTTGATATTTCAAATTCAGGAAGTGGGGAAGTAAATATAGGTGAATTAAATGGAATCAAATTGGGATTTTTTTTACCAATGAAAGATGTTCATTAATGGAACAATGTCCTATCATACCTTCTAAATCTGTTCACGGATTCTGAAAGATTTCTGCCTTCCTAATTCATGGATGTAAAAAAATCTGGTGGAAAGTTATGTATGTTATAATTATTTCAAAGAATTGTGAGAATGTGTGTGAACATCAGTGACTGTTATTTTCTTTTCATTTCTCTGTCCTCATTGGCAGCTTCAACCTGGGCTGCTTGGAAGCTTGCTACTGCACATTGTTAATAGTAATGGTTATGAACCTAGTATTTTGCAATTACTGAGTGGTTTCATAATACTTATATAGCATATACCCAAATATAAAGAATATTTATTTCTAGGAATTCTTTTCAACATTTCACTAAATGAGAAATAGGATGCTATCAATAACCTATCTTAAGGCCATTAGGATACATATTTGGTCACTGGATGATGTTTGCTAATACTGAAAAAAATAACAGAATATTCACTTGTTTATTTCCCCAGAAGTGTTGTGGAAGGTAGGATCCATGTTCTTTCCGGATACTTTCAAATTAGGAACAGCTACTGCTGAATTGGTCCATCAAATCTAGGATCAATGATACTAAGCAGCAGATTCCCTAAGAAATAGATTCCTCCAAATGATTTCCCTGCAGATCATGATATTAGAACAGAAAATATTGACAGTACTTGATTACCAAGAACTTAATGATACTCTGTTGCTCTTGTTTTAGAAGTTCTGCTTTGGACTTTCTGTTTTCATTTACTGCTTTTCGTGTTAGTTTATCTCTTCATTTGCATCTTTATGTACATATTTTAAATTGAAGTACAATATTCCAAAATATGCAGCGTGCTGTTCTAATTAAGGAAATATTTGTGTGCTTCCTGGACAGATAATCATAATAGTGGTAATTTATATTATAGTCTATTCCTGAATCAATACTGTGTCACTTCCATTGTGAACTTGAAACAAAAATTATTTTAGCATAGTTACATATGCTAAACATATCACAGGTGTAATATTTAGATTATGCAGTTTTTCTAAATGTAGTTAAAGAATGAGAAATATTAGTCCCTTACCCTATCAAACTCAACCTTTTGTAGAAGAATATCATCTTGAAGGAAACCAAATGTATCAAGTAAGTCCAGGGTTCATGATTTCTAACCTTAGGAAACTTGTGATGCCTGCACCATCCTGGAGGGTTTTGTTTTTAGTGCTGGACCATGGACTTAATTGCATCTATCTGGACTCTTTGTGTACATGGATATGATATGACATCATAGTTTACTGAGTAGCTCCAAGAAATAAAGCAACATAGAGATGTCTCGAGGGCTGCTAGAGGAAGACAGTGAAACCAAGCACAGAGGAGTACCTACATCAGGACTTGCTTGTGTCAATAAAGGTAGAAAAACATATTTATAGCTCTATCTTTATTGCATCTGCAGATGACTGCCAAGCAGCTTTGTTTCAGGTGACAAAGTCCTCTTGGATGAGGAAGAGCTGGGGGAGCCCCAGCACAGCTACTGTGAAAAATATTTTTTGGCTTCTGTCAGACAAAGTTGCTCATCTTTGCTGTGAATTGGACTCTGACTAGAGAGACCCTTTGAAAGTGACATTTCAAAGACATGGATGAGCTTTGTTTTAGCTGGTTGGATCTGAGGAAGTAGACAGGGGTCTTGTGCTGTGAGCTTGGCCCCCTATGTTCTAGCCGCTTCTAGTTGATTAAGACCTCCTGGGAAGTGGCATGCAGTTGGGTAGAAACAGTGGTTAATGCCTCTTTGTGAGAGGGGATGGTACTACCTGCCTTAAAGGGAATGTTCGTACACCCCTTTCTCAAGAAGCTACCCTGAATTCAGTGGTGCTAGACAATTTTCATTGTCTCCAATCTTCCCTTTTTAGTGACGGTTGTTAAGATGCTAGTGGGCATGCAGATACAAAGGGCCTTGGATGAAGAACATTATCTGAATTCATTTCAGTCTAGATTCAGGACAGGGCACTGAAATGGCATTGGTTGTACTTGTCAATAGTTATTGGAAAGGTCATGATAAGGTGGTACAATCATTGTGGCACTCCTGGACTTCTCAATGGCTTTCAGTACCATCAAAAATGGCAATCATCTAGATTTCAGGGGGGTGGCAGTGAGAAACATTGTGTTACAATGATTCTCCTCCTTCTTCTATGGCTGGTTCCAATCAGTGTTGGTTCTTTCCCAGTCTTGCATTATGGGCGCCTTAGAGCTCAAGTCTTTTGCCTTTCTTCTTTAATATCTATATGAAATTGCTGGGAGAGATGATCTGCTCTTCTAGTATTGGCCAAGCACCTGCAAGCTATAACAGTCTGGATGAGAAGAAGCCAGCTTCAACTCATCCCTGGCAAGAGGGAGTGGCTCTGGGTTTCTGCCCTCCCAGGTAATATTACATCTTTGACTTTGGATGAGGTGGCACTACCTTGGGCTGAGGTGAGTCCTCCTAGACTCATGGTTCCTGCTTGAGGAACAGGTTGCTACCATGGCTGGGTGTGTGTGGGGACTTGTGCAGATTTATCTAGTTCATCAGTTGCCCTCCCTTTTGGTCTTGCTCATGGTCACTCATGACTTGATTATTTCCCATTTGGATTACAACAGTAGTACGCTCTACATGTGGCTTCTCTTGAAGACCACCGGGAACTTTCACCTGGTCCAGAATGTGGGGGTACATGCAGTGATGCTAGGTTTATCCATGTTACACCCCTGTTGCGTGAGCTGCACTGGCTCCCACTTTCCTTCTGGATATAATTAAAATGCTGGTTCTTTCCTTTAAAACCCTAAAAAATATAGGATAAGGTTGTAAGACAGCCTCTGTAAGACGTTTGGATAAGGTGGGCATACTCCTAGCCCCTACCCTTAAATGTTGCCATTTTATGGACCTAGAAAATGTATCTTCTTCATGACAGCATCTTTCCTATAGAACGCCCTTCCCATTGAGGTTTGGCAGGCCTCCACCCTTTTAGGCTTCCTAAAAGCACCTAAGACTTGCCTTTTCCCCCCAAGTCCTTGGATAGGATGAGATTAACAAGAAGACCTTGTGGTGGACTGCATATAAAAGTTTAACTATAGTGACAAGTTTTGATGTTTGTGGTTTTAATATTTTTATTGCACACATGTTATTTTAATTGGTGGTGGTGAGCTGCCCAGGGGTTGGTACAAGATGAAGAGCTATGTAAATATTTTAAATAAATAAATAAATGTCTGCAAAATCCTGTTGCGAGCCAAAAGTTGGGGGACTTTATTATTTGCAGTGATCTTCCTGAAGAGAAGGATCTCTTTCATGTAGCCGGTCATCAAATCCAAACGTGCTTGGAATCAAAGAAGATGTTACTTGTTCATAATTTTGTACCTATACTTTGGAAATGGATAACTGCATCACTAAAATTAGACATGCAGTTGGTAGGAGAAGAAAGGTAGTTATGCATTCCCATAGTTTTAAAAACTGCTACTCAAACATTTTCTCATTGTTCTTTCTGCCATACTTTTTTTAGAGCTAACCTTACCATTTGGCAGAGTGGTAAGCTACCTAAGTAGTTGATTTGGCTATCTTAAACAGATAGCACCTATATAGACATAGATACAGATAACACAGATATTTCCAATAAAATTGAGGCATCTCTGTCTCTTATCATTATCTCTGTCCCTCTGTAAAATAGATTTGAGACATTTTCCGCTTTAAGTACCAATCACATGTATCCTATCTTGACATGGAGAGGGAGCAGAAACATTCAAAGCATTTACTGTTCTGTCTCAGGCAAGAAAATGTTTGGGCCAGCTTTGCTTCCCCAGAAGCTTATCTGGAAATGATTCTCCAACTGAACAAAATGTATCTCCAATGAGGAGTAATGTGGTTTAAATTAATAAGAAATGAACAACTGCACCAGGCATTAACTGGAATAACTTGCAGCCTCTTTGCTCATTTTTATGTGTGATCATTTTAAGTATGGGAGCTTCTTTTGCATGAGAATTAACTGAAAAGCCAACTTGATTTGCACTTTGCCTAGCAATAATTTTGCCAAATGCTGTTACTTATATACTGAAACCCAGTAATTCCAGTTGTCTTTTTCCATTGCTTTTCACATCTCATCCATGTAATTTAAATGCATGGTACCCTTATGCATGCTATTGAGAATGAATGAATGAATGAATGAATGAATGAATGAATGAATGAATGAAATAATGCAAGTTGCCAAATTCCAGTTTAAGGCGAATGACTCCTTTAATATGTAATAGCAGTGCCTTACAATACTAGCCACATTACTAAACTCTCCTGTATATATTTTTGTTTGTTTTTCCTTCTCTGGTTTCCCCTTGCCATTGATTTTTGGTTGGGTTTTGACTTATGCCTGCTTCTTTACTGCTCTCTTTGTTTTGTTTGTTTGTTTGTTTTTCCATTCTCCTCATTGGAGGCAATGAGCCGTCCAGCGGTCGGAATTCCCCCGCCCCTTATCGGCCCGACAGTCGCCCTCTAACACCAACTTACGCTCAGGCCCCTAAACATTTCCATGTTCCAGGTAGGAGTGGCATTGTGTGTCTTGGTGTCTTGTCCGAGTGTAGACTGTAGTAGCCTTTGTAACCCTTTGTTTTTATCTCCATCGCTGCATGCTGTTTAGTTGTTTTGAACTTGGGATATACCCTGAACTGCTTTGAGATCCAGACTTGTTCGTTTAATTTGGGAACAATTAGAAAACGCTGGATATGGAAGATTTTTAGTTATAAAATTAATATTTCTCCAAATCATAACATAGAGGAAACAGTGATACACAGTGATTTAGTTTAGTGCAAGGCCCTAAAGTTTTTTTCTTATTTGTCTCAAAGTTATACCATGTTGATATTGGATACTATTTTTTTAACAAAGGACAAAATATAGGATGCAGTCCTAAGCATTTGAAAGAAATTAAACATTATCAGCTTTTCTTATAAATTTTCAAAAGAAAAAAAGAAAACTTAAGAATAGTGAAAGGAAGAATTTACATGAACATCATCTCAATTTGAATTAATTATTAAATTAATTATTAAATTAGTCTTATGTATATGTCCATATCATATAGCGCAATTGATTACATAATCTTAGAAAAAAATAGGAAATTAACTATACATAGTGGTATAAAGAGACAAAACATCGAAATAGGCCTCTGCTGAAAATCCCATGGCAACAGAATGCTTTATCAATATCGAAATGGAGGTAAGTTCTTCATACCTTTGTATAATTGAAAAAGAAGGGATATCCTTCATTCTTATGGTATTAGTCTTTTTGTTATCATTGATACGTGCAATATCCATTTTGTTTGTCTTCTGATTAGTAGCCATATAATTGGTATATAATTTAAAAAGTCCTTCGGGAGTAGGGCGGTATAGAAATTCAATAATAAAAAAAAAAGAACAGGAGTCTTTCAATAAAAACCCTCAAATTAATAGGGAGATATCATTTTTTAAAAGGGAGCTACTGTAGTGTCCAGTCATACCCAATGATTCAGTGTGAAATTGAACACTTCTTCTCCACAGGACTTAATACTTTCTGTGATTTGTTGTTCTCAGACATAGATGTGACATGTAGATGCCAAAATACCTTTCCATTTAGTTTTAATGTGTTGATATTCTAAATTTGTATAATTCCCTGTACCTTTGTATATTTAATTTAGTATAACCTAAGTTAAGTATTTATTAACTATTTATAAATTATATTTTATACATATTATTTAAATGTCGGTTAAATAGAAGAGATTCCTGAAGTACTCAGGACTGTTTTGATTATCATGTTGCTTTTCTCATTATTCCAATAATTCCTAAGAGAACAGGTTGGCATAACGATGGAGCACCTATGGCACATGGCAACAGTGATCAGTTCTGTGATATTCCCAATTTTTCACTTTTCACTGCAACTTTTGTTGCCCTTTCACTTAGAACTGCTGTCCCTTTGTGGGTCAGTGAGCAGAACTATAAAACCATGGGTCACTTTAGTTATTTTAGCCATACATAGACCTGGTATGTATCCACATAGATTGTACTCCAAAAGATTAGCAGAATAGAACAAAAAGATGGATTGTGTGCAATTTAAATTAACGAAATTAATTAAGTACATTTAGTATTTTCCAGCCAATGTTTAGAAGGGTCAGTACCTAAAGCTCTGGGACAGCATATGAACCTGGAGCTCATGGCATGGATCATGCCTTAAAATGATAGCATATCATGGTGTGGTGTGGGAGGATTTTAGGATACAAATGGAATTAATATTTTTATTACATCTTGGATACTCCCTACTCCAATAGTTTTCTTCCCACTATGGAGCTCTCTTTCAAGAATGCACATCTCAGAAGATTGGAGTCAAAAACCCAAATGAACCCTACAGCCAGTGGTTCTAGTAATACAGCCTAATTTTTTATCTTGTGTACATTTAATCTGGTTGTTACAATATTATACAATATCCATTGCTGATACTGAGAATGTTTTTAGAAACTGTCATAGTAGAACAAAAAGTATTTTGGGAGGAATAAAATTATTTGCTAGCATATAATACAACAGAATTGGAAGGAACCTTGAAAATTTTCTAGCCCAACCTCTGAACAAGCAGGAAACCCTATATCATTTCAGATAAATGGTTGTCCAAATTTTTACTTAAAAACCTCCAGTGTTGTAGCATCCACAACTTCTGGAGGCAAGTCGTTCCACTGATTCCACTGTTCTGTCAGGAAATTTCTCCTTAGTTCTAGGTTGGTGTTCTCCTTGATTAGTTTCCATGCATTGCTTCTTTTCCTGCCTTCAGGTGCTTTGGAGAATAGGTTGACCGCCTGTTCTTTATGGCAGCCCCTTAGATATTGGAACATATTATTTATCTAAAGTTCCTTAAATGAAGAAAACTATCCATTATGTACCATTCCCTAGATACACATACTAAATATCCAGCATGAAGTGATCCTGTTACACATGGCAATTGTTGTGTCACAGAGAAATCTTGTTTCAATGGATTTGGAGGAGAGAAATGTCAGTCCCTTTAGGGACATTTGCTGTTAAATATGTCAAATATATCTTTTCTAGTGATTACTATATGATTCTTTCAGCACAGAAATAGAGCAATTTGCAACAGAACATTTAACTTCACAATCATCAACTTCCAGTGCACACTTAGGGTTCGCCAAAACTGACTGTGTGATTCTGAGCCAATACTACTGCTTAACACAACCTCCCTTGAGGGTTGTGGGTGGAGGGGAATGGAAGAAAGACTGCTATGCTAGCTCCCATGAGCTCTTATAGGAAAATTAGGACTCTTATAAATAAAAGAATAAATAAGATTGTGGCATTGCTTAGCAAAGAAAAAAAAAGTAACCTGATAAGGAGAAATCATTTTAAAATTTCTGGAATGAACACGGCATTTAATGATTGATCTTAATACATTTTTGTCCATTTCCAAGTTTTTGATTAGCTGTATTAATTAATTTGCAATAAACTGTCTAATATAAGAGTGATGTACCATATAATGCATATAAATACCCACTTTCAGTTCTCTGTAGTCATAGGCATACATAGAAATAAGCTACATTGAACACAGTAGTGCTTACTTCTGTGTAAGTGTGTATAAGAATGATAAGGAGGAATGGACTCAATAGCATTCCCATTTTTCTCTGGCTGGTGAGTAAACATAGATGAGAGAATTTCTTAACCCAAAAATGATTTTGATTTTAGAGCATATTTTCTAACAACCCTCTCTTAACAGCAATTATTAGCATTCTTGTTTTTCTATATTTTAGCAGAATGTGGAGTTTTCCTTTTATAGCCAAACTTATTCTTAAAAAAATATTCCTATTTAAAACTATTATAATTTACAGCTTTGAAAATACTGATTTGCCATAAAATTCCCTGAAAAGGTGCATAACTATTTTGCAATATAAGCTGGTTTCAGGCTTCCAGACTAAGTAACATGGCAAAAACATTTTCTGAAGTGCCATATAGTCTTGAAGAAAATAACTCTAGTTCAAAAGGGAACTTCAGAAGCAAGTTCTGAAACTTTATATAAATGCACATCCTTAATGTCTGTGGTTGGACAACAAATGGAGCCAGTTGATATGGTGAGCTATGTTCTCTGCAAATTATTCTTGTCTCCAAACAAGGCATCATCGTTAATTTCCCTTGAAATGTTTATTCCATCAATAACCCATTAAAATCCAAATAGAAAGGCTTACACTCAGGGACATCCCATGTGGCCAGTCGTGTGTCAAAATTTCTTATCATATATCTGTGATATTTTTCTACATTTATGTGAATTTGGGTTTCTTTCATAAGACGCTTAGCAGTCTTGTGTCATGGTTTTTCAGTTCATGTGCCAAGTCCTTGATTTGGAACATCCATTAATTTTATGTTTGTTTTTTTTTCACTTTCCTGTGTAATAATTGAAAATGTAAAAGTGTTCATATTTTTCTGATTTTTATTTTTATTTTTTTACAGATCAAGGGATCAATATTTATAGAAAACCACCCATCTACAAACAGCATGGTAAACTTTATTCTTTCTGTCTTCAAAATGGGATAATCAAATGATTTAATACTTACATGAACAATAAAATTCTTTTGTACGTAATGTTAATACAACACTAACTGATTGTTGCTTACTTTTAAAGTTAATATATTTTTCTTTTTTCTTTTCTTTCTTTGTGTTGAGATAAATAAAATAGATTTAAATGAGGTAGGTTACATAATATGCCTCTCTGTTTTAGCTTGCCATTTGCTACAGCAGATGAATTCATTATCATTATTTCTTTACACAGGACCCCCTTTGACATAATAATGTATGTTGGTGTTCATTTCAATATTTCAAACTGGCTTATTTATTTTTTTTAATGATAATATAAGAGGTTGTTTTTAAACCAATCCCAGAAACTGAAAATGTCTGATTGCCACAATAAAATCTGTGTAGCCGGCATAGGGTTGACTTACAATGAGTGACCTACAATCAGTTATTAAGCTCTGTGGTTAAACAGAACCAAACTTGGTCCAACAATTTGATCTCTATATTAGCTTGATTTTTATATTTCTAGAAATGGTTATGGTCAGTTAATATTTGAAGGGATAATCTCAGCCAAAACAGGCTGAGGCTAATTCGGAAGTATTTACTGCACACACATTTCCTTGCTATTGTAGTTTTTATTGCTATATTTCTAATGAAATTTTTGTTTAATTTAAATTTATTTTATTGCCACCCATTCCTGAAGATTTTTGACCCCAAGGACCATATTTGTTGCCAATTTGGAGACCACATGGACCAATTCTCTTAAAAAGTGTGGCTCTCCTTTCTGAACTCTCATCTCTTAACTTCACCTGGTCAAACAGACTACCTGAGGAAACAAACTAATTCAAAAAGACCTTGAACTAGTTTCAGAACCATTCCTGTGATTTGAGGGAGTGTATGCAATGGAAGAAGCGTTGGCAAAATGACCAGTTCTCGGCCAAATTTGTTTTCTTCTGTCCCTACTGTATCTTGCTGTGCTTGACCTAATTTAACTAATAAGAATCTCTGCTACATTGAAGCCAAGCACCAACTCACAAAAGGCAGTATATTTGTACATATGCAAAGTATAGGAATAGCTATATACACCAGGATATCCTTATAAGAAATAAACATAGAGTAATTCAACAAAGGATTTTGCATGCTTTTCTTTTAGAAAAAAGAATATATTTTTATTAGAAAATCATATGTAATTGAAAACCTAAAATACCTAATCTACCTTTATTCTAAGTAAATGAAAGAAAGATATAGGCTTCTAACTCACAAGGAGCCTGGTATGATACCATACCTACAGTAGTGGGTTTCAATTTAGTTTGCTACTGGTTCGCTCGCAGAAGCACGCTCGTGATGCTTCTATGCATGCGCAGAGATGTCCTGGCAGGTGGGCAGAGCCTCCCGCCACAGCCGCTACGATTCAACTGATCCAGGGCAAACTGGTAGCAACCCACCACTGCATACCTAGTATGGTATTCCATTACCAGAATTGAGAGAGAGAGAACCAAAATGAGAGTCCTGAGAATATCGGTCTAATCAGTTATAGACATGGTATTTAATGCCCAAAAGGGAATGACCAAAATAAAGTTCCATGTAAAGATTAAAGGCAAATCAAATTCCTCAAAAAATAAAGACCATCCCAGAACATAGAATACAAGATTTGTTTGCTTAAGCACAAATATTGATCATTATGTTTCATTTATATTACAGTATCATATTATTTTAAAATTTTAACCCTGTCATTTCACCTTTTCTTAATGTTATTTTTATTTCTTTATGATTTTATTGTGTCATCTCATCTCCCATTTACTTGTGAATATTTTACCACTGAATTCATCCATTTCAATATGTAAGTATTGTTTGAAATCATGCCTTTGTAGTGTCAAACAATGAGCCAAGGTAGCTGTTTTTTATCCATTAGAACTAGATTGGACAGTAGCTCTGTGTGCATGGCATACATGAAACCTAGAAGGGAAGGAATGAAAACATGCTGGCAATTCATGTTTGAGGTTCATCATTTAGCACATCATGGCTGCAAAGAAATGGAAGTAGAGGTCTTGATGTCCCAGAAGTCAAGATTCCAAAATAACCAGGAATTTTGTTTCTCTTGCAATACAGCTTCTTCTTTGCAGCCATTTCAACAAATATGCAAATGGTCAGCAACATGCACAATTGAAGCATAGTGGGGGTTTGAAGAGAAAGTTCAGTGGAAAAAATAATTATTCACTAACAAGACAACAACAGTCCCACAATCCTATACAATAATGCTCATTTTAATTCGTTTTTTGAACATGTCTTAATTTTTCACAGATGGTGGAAAAAAAAAGTGGTAAAAGTCCAGCAGAGTTGTGGACCCTATATTTTGAATTGGTTGCTATTATTGCTATTTTTCATGTTTTTAAAAGTCCATTTATTTATTTGTCTTGGATATGAATCTCTGTAATGAGAAGGGGCTGGTGGTATTTTAAAAGTGTCTGATAGAGAGGCTAGGGCTAGGCAAAGCTTCCCATCCTCTTGTTAAAGCTTGTTTATAAACCATAGCATTGAAGTAGCACATTTTTTTGCAATAGATTAAAAAGCTTTATTCATTTTAACAGACATACTAACTTGATTGTTTTAATTAGTTTAATATATTCAAGTGCTACAAATCATTTCTGATGCAAGTATGCCTCCAGAGATCTTGCTTACACGTTCAAAACAGATCTCTGTGTTTTAAATCTCTGACATCTGAAAAGATGTTGATTTATCATTTTTTAAATCCCGTTTGTCCCCGTATGATAGAACTATTCTATTTTTAGTTTTATTTGGTCAGATGCTTTTTATCTTTTTTTTCCCCACATACTTCTTGCATATTACAATTAACAAGTGTTAGAAGATAGATTAAACTTTTAGCATTTTTTGTCAATTTTGTGCATTGAATATATCAGGTAGTCCTCAACTTATGACCACGATTAGGAATTTAGGTCACTAAGAAATGGAGTCATTAGATGGGTCGCACCTAATTTTGTTACCTTATTTGCCATGGTTGTTAAGCAAATCACCATAGTCATTAAGCAAATCTGGCTTTTCCCATTGACTTTGCTTGTTGGAAGCCTCCTGTGAAGGTCACAAATCCAATGATCCTGGGATACTGTAAATACATGCAGTTGCTAAGTGCCCAAATTTTGATTGTGTGAGTATGGAGATACTGCAGTGGTTGTTAGTATAACGATCAGTTGTAAGTCACTTTTTCCAGTACTGTCATAATTTAACGACATTAAACAAATTGCCATAAGTTGAGCACTACCTGTATAGCAACAACAATATGCTGAGCTTCCCACGGTTGAGTTTCATCTCATGGTGATGCTCCTTTATAGATAGTCACAGCCCAACTTTATCTTTAGTGTCTTGCTTTTGAACTATTTTGAATGATATTTGTGTTGTTTGAATGAATCCTGAGATATAAAAAGTTAAAATGACAATACATAGGCAAATGCTGATATAAATTTTAGAAGTTCTCACTGAACATTTTCAGCAGAATTAATGAAATTCATTATTTTTCAGTTATGTATCTATAGTTCCGGATTTATCAACAAATGTTTATTAATTAATTGATCAGGAAATGACATAGAAAGGATGAATATACTGTTATATTCCCTACACACAGGAAAAATGCTGTTATTGTCATTATTATTATACTAAAAAGCTGCTACATAGAGCTTCTGTTATTCCAGGAAACTTACATATTGCCAACCATTCAAAGCTGTATACAGACTTAGCATTAATTGGACTGAAATTGCCAATGTTCTCTACTTGACTCCGCTTAGGGATATCTATTTTTCTGAATTTGTTGGAGATGTTAGCTCTACACATTGTAAATTGCAACTATTTTAAATGTGCCTTTACAGGTAGTCCTTGACTTATAAACGAAATTGTAATCAGAATTTCAATTGCTAAATGACATGATCGTTAAACAAGTTATCATGTGACCATACCCAATTTTATGACCATTTTTACCATGGTTGTTAAGTGAACCACTGTGGTCATTACATAAATTGCATGGTCATTACATGGGTCACGCCATTATTAAGTGAATTCAATTTCCCCCATTGAGTTTATTTCTTGGAAGCCAGTTGGTCACAAATAGCAATCACATGAATACAGAACACTGCAACTGTTGTAAATGCAAGCTAGTAAATGTGACCATGGGAATATTGCAGTGGCTGAAACTTCAAGAAGGGATAGTCAGTCACTTTCAGTGCCATCATAACATCAAACTGCTTTTACCTGAATGGTCAAAAGTCAGTGTCTAAGGAGATTCTCAGTCATCCAGGTCATGGTTGTCCCAAACATGTCTTTTCAAGAGGCAGCTAGACTTTCTATTTTTTTTTTCCTTGAAGACATTTCACTTCTCATCCAGAAGATTCTTGGATCAGAAGCAAAACGTCTTCAAGGAAAAAAAAAACAGAAAGTCCAGTTGCCGCTTGAAAAAGCAACTTTGGGTCAAAAGTCAAGTCAGCTGAAATGGGGAGGAGGAGTTAAGAGATTAGCTAGCCTGGAATCCCTGAAGCAGATGGGCAATGACCCCTGCTAAACCCTAGAGAATTTATCTAGTTCTGTAGAGTGCAGATAATCTGGCAAGATTCTTGTAGATAGGTGAGTGATAATAAACATACCGCTCTGATCAACTTTCAGTGTCCCTGTGGTCTCTAGTACATCACAGGTAACTATATTTTAAATAGGTAGGATTGAAATCATAACTGGACAAACTTTCTCTATTTTGTTAGGAGCTATATTCCCACACGGATAATTTGTCAGGAGCTTAATTTTGCTAGGGACTCCACTTTTTCCCTGTACTTACATGTTCCCTTATATGCTGCCCTACATGGTATTGTGAATGACTATTTTGTTTCTGCCAAAGAATATTTTATGTAAATGAATAAACATGTTTTATGAATGAAACAAAACATGAGGGCCAAGCAAGATTTATGGCAGAATCAGCTTTTGCATTATGGACCTCATTTACATTGAGTAGGAGGAAATGAGGCTCAGTCCAGAAGAGAAATGCCCCTTTGGTTCTTGTGTTAATGCTTTATTTGTATGCACCATATAATTGAAGTTCTTAGGAATGTCAGGAATTTACATATTATGGAAATTGGGACTTTGTTACTAAAAGAGAATGTGAAAAATATGATTGTAAGAGAATTTGGAATACGATAGAACCATAGCACGAATCTAGGCCATAATAAAGCAATTTAATTGGCTAGTTTTAAGTTCCCCTAATTACCGTCTAGATGCAGCTGCTCTGGCAGCCCAGAACAAGCCTTTCGATGATATCATCAAGTCCTCCAAGTTCCCAGCAGCCCATGCTCCAGCACCCAACGAGATTCCAAAGATTGAGACAGAATACTGGCCAGGTCCTCCCTCACTTGCGGCTGTAGGTATGAAACAAGTGATGTGGGTGAAAACCCATGCACAGCTTTCTGCTATAAATAAGTACACTGAGGCGGCTATGAATACTGCAAAGCTTCTGATAAGGGCGTTGAACTTTTTTGCACTGACCGCTTGATCTCTTAGGAGAGTTATGCTAAGTATCTAGTTAATATTGGGGTTGGGGGGGGAAGCGTTACAAACTTTATAGAATTTGATGGCATCAGAATCTCAGTCCCCAAAGTTTACATCACAGAGGAGGAGATACTTCAAGAATCTTCTCATTAGAAGTCCGTTTCTCTGGATGGATTCCCCAGAATCTTTAAGGTTTTAGCACAGAAGCTTTTAAAAAAAAAAAAAACACAAAGGTACTATCAAAGTGTGTGTAGTGCTTCTTGGTTACAACTGTTCACCAGAGTTGAGATTTGGTACCAACATTTACTTATTCCTTTACTTGTCTGACTCACCTACTTGCTTTCTCCTGGCATAAACAGATATTATTCCCTCAGGATACTCATAGAGTGAAGCAGCCAGATCAGCTTACAAATGCATTATACCTTCTCATGCATTGTTCTGTACGCCTTCTGCTTCATTCAAGCAAGCCAGCAATGATAAGCCATGAGCTATGAATGCTGACATTGGAAGACAGAGTTCAGTGAATTCCTTAACCCATTTTGTTGCCTTCAGAAAAGCCAGCCAGCCAATATTGAAGTACAAGTCCACGGCCAGTCCAGCCCTCTTCTTTGAATGGGTGTGCGGTGTAGTCATTGCCACATGTTAAAACCAGACTCTTTTGGCTTGTTGTTGGACAGCATGAATAATAGCAAAGCTTATATGGCCCCATTGCATCATTTTTGTGCCTTAAAGTTCTTAACTTTGTTTTCCATTCTGTGTTTCATTTTTCTAAGTATTATTTTTAGACCCCATATATTCCAGATACATTCTTTAAGTTTGATCACTCAGAGTTGGTTCCTACCTGTATAAACCAAAAATGATTCAAGTTGAGATTAAGGAATTCAAAATGAGGTTATTTTGATGGACCAAATTCATTGGTTCTTCTGCTAGAATTAAATATCAACTTCATGCAAGAAAAAGATAACATTTAGTGGTGACATTTGACTTTCATAGTATTTATTATAAATCTGAATATTTAAATATGGGTTAAGTTAGAGCATATTAAGGCTTTATACTATAACTGAGGACCAAACTATTACATAGGGCTGATTTTTCTTCTTCTGTTCAATTGTGTTCAATTCTTGGAGACTGCCAGTTTTCTTGGCAAGATTTTTGAGAAGTGGTTTGCCATTGCTTTCTTCCTAGGGCTGAGAGAAAATGACCGGCTCAAGGTCACCCAGTTGTCTTCATATATAAGGCAGAACTAGAATTCACAGTGTCCCAATTTCTAATCTGATGCCTTAATCACTACACCAGACTGAGTTTCATTACCATTTATTTACATTAGTTAAATTTATAATGGAGTAGTACAGAGAGTAGTATCAAAATGATAAAGGGTGATTAAAAATTATTATCTGCGGTGTGCATCTTACCATTAGTTTGTCTTAGGATCAGATTTGGAATATCACAAAAGCAAAGTATGTGCATGATTATTTAAATTACTATTTTTAAAAAAAAAAAATCCAAAGATGATAAAAAGCCAGTTGTAGAATCTTCCACCTTTTATGTCACAGTAATTTGATTGAGTTTGAAATTAGAATAAGTTGAGACCAGTTGCTGCTCCTTGTCATATAGCACATTATACTAAATTGACCAACTTTGACCACAGTTTAGTATGTGAAGTTAGTACAGTTATCATGAAAGGTCGAGATTGTTAAAATCATATATTGATTTTACTATAACTAAAAGTAAGAGGAATTATATCAGCAACTAAGGATTTATGGTTCTCAAAAAGAAAAGGAATAGGTTAACCTCTAAACCCTCAAACTAATTTAGAATTTGAGACCGAACATACTTTAGTTCCTAAAATATTTTTAACAAAGCTATTAAAATAGGATTTTTAATAAACAAAGTAATAAAATACTGTGGGCCGAATTATGATTTTAATATTGGAAATACAATGAGTTAAATAGCTGTGACAAAAGTCTTCACAAAAGTCTCCTTAACAAAATAGTCAATATTAATCAGAATGTTACTAATTATGTTTTATACTCTGTAAAACTCTCAGTACGTAACATTATGCACTTAATCTTCAAAATGGTTTTATTTAATGTATTATTTAATTCAGAACCAGATTATCTTATTAACATATTTTGAGACAGAATTGGTGGATTATTTATGTATTTACTTAAGTATTTAGTTAATTTCTTCAGCAACCAACTCAGAGGAAATAGGTTGATTCTCACTTCTTATACCTATACTTGAAATAAGTGGTTCTTTTTACTGTGGCTTATGGAAGTAGGATTTGATATGCGACGCCGATCCACTGGCAGAGATGAAGACCTTGAAGAACTTCAGAGGCGTCGGCAGCTGCAGGAGGAACAGTTAATGAAGGTGGCTATCATCTGAATGTAAATTCTCTGTCTGCCAAAATCTGCATGATATGAATCTTTTCACTAGCTTACTTTTTCCTCAAAATTTTCATTTGCAGCTGAACTCAGGCCTGGGGCAATTGATACTAAAAGAAGAGATGGAAAAGGAAAAGTCACTACTTGCCAGCAGATGTTACGATTCTCCAGTTAATTCATGTAAGCAACAAAATTAGAAAAAACATAAAGGATTATGGGACATGATGAACTAGGATACACTTCTCTACTGTATTCACATAGCTGACAGTTGAGCTAATTGACTTCAGTGAGATTTAGTTTTTAATAGACCTTTATTAGAGTTGTACTGTAAAAAGTTGATATTAAGACTGGTTCTCATCTAATTATTGCAGTTCAGTTTCTGATAATGCAAAAATGTGACCTCTAAATAATAATAAGGAAGTAGTTTTTCCTCTAATGTGTTTACTGCCTACATTATAACTCTAGCTATTTCTCACAATGTATTAACAGATATTTTTAAATGAAGAAAGATTCCAATGAACATTTCTCAGCATCTACTGAACAAATCCAGAAAAAGAAATATCTAAAAAACCCTGCTCCAAGTATAGTTACAATTACAAGAAAACTGTTTCGAAGCTCTAGGAAATCAAAATGTATTTTAATTTAAGATGGGATTTTGTAAACTTAAAAGTTAATAATTTTTCTGCTAAATGTTTGAGGATTACAATTGTCTTTTTCTGTAGGAAACTAAAATTGGCCACAACTCCGAAACTTTATCCTACAGTGTTTATACAGAATATAGATAAGTAGGTCACAATGCTGATTGCTTGAAAAGCACATCTGTATTACCGGTAGCTTCTAAAATAATATAAAAATCTTGTGGTATATAGTGACTTCCAATAAATACCTCTTTAAATTAGAACTAAATTCTGATTTAGAGCCTTGGTGGCGCAGTGGACTAAACTGCTGCTGTTAAAGTAGTACTTAGCTGCCAGCTGCCTGCAATTACTGCGAGTTCAATTCTCACCAGGCTCAAGGTTTACTCAGCCTTCCATCCTTTTGAGGTAGGTAAAATGAAGATCCGGTTTGTGGGGGCAATAAGCTGACTTTGTATAAAAAAGAACACTGCTTAGGGGGGCCCAAAAAGCCCTACTAAGTAGGTATATACAAAAGTATGAAGGTGAAGGAATATATCATAAGTAGAATTGTAGAATGTTACTCTGAAAAAATGCTTAAGAAGAAATTATACTCTTTTTGTGTATATGTTGTATAAGTGTTTGTTGTGTATATGTTACGTATGTCTTTTTTAATATTTATATTCAATAAAAACTACTTTAAAAAAAAAGTATGAAGGCTATGGCTTAATGCATTGTAAGCCGCCCTGAGTCTCCGGAGAAGGGCGGCATATATAGATTGAACTAATTAATAAATAAATAAATAAATAAATAAATAAATAAATAAATAAATAAATAAATAAATAAATAATTCCTGCTTTGATCATCTCGGATGAAAAGCTTTTATTGACTCAGTTTATAAGGTAAAGTCTTTCCAGTTTTAACTAAATATATATTTGCTACCAATCAGAAGCTGTTTTTTCTGCATCATTCAGAGGTCTCATATGGATGTTTTGAAGAACATACATTCAACTTTCTCCATGTCTTTGAGATGGCCATAATTAGGGAACTGTTACAGGGAATTGTATAGTCATGGCTGACCTGTCTATGGTAACTGCTTATGGTAACACATGTACTCACCATAACAGCTTTATATAATTAGGAGACTGATTATGTATTTATATGATATATGCTGATGTTTGGGTCTCTTTTTAAAAACACAGGATTTTACCAGCTCTTCATATAAAATAAATAGTAATAATAATAATAGTAGACAGTATATGCATCTCATTTTAAAATGAACATTTAGTTTAGGGAGAAAAAACTATGTCACACTCTTATAAAAGGCATCTTTATGAAAGGATTGCTCTCATGCAACTTATATGAGTATCTCTAAAAACCCAATAAGTCAGTTCATAAAGAATGATTAAGAAAGCAACATTTGTCCTGTTGATTCTCATAGCCTTTTAGATGTTCCCACTTTAGAAGAGGAAATCAGCCTCAATGAGTAATGCAATGCATTCAAGCTACTAGGTCATAACAATATTATCAGACAGGTCTTTGGGGTTCACTGATGCGTTCCAAAGAAAAAGCAAAGATATAATTACTGTTTGCTTACACGAATTTTGTGTATGATATGCATGCTTATGTGCATGTATTTTCATTATAATTTGGGTGGGGGTGCACCCTTTCCAGATCTCTAAAATATATTTTAGACATATTATGCCAGGAGACCCAGGGCCATGATAGTAACAAAACTAAAGGAGGACAAGAATGATTATAGCTTTCATTCTATCTGTCTGCATCAAATCACTTACTTCCAGACAACAATCTATAAAAATGATTCACTTCTGAGTATACAAATGTGTCTTTGTGTATGATTACAGAGAACAGTCTATTCAAGGCTAATCTGAGACATAAATTTAGCAGATTGCTTTAAACAAGCTACTTTTTTTTAACCTCAGACTCTGCCTCCAATTTGCACCATATGGAAACAATAGCAATCCTGGCTTGTAAATAACTACTGACAGAAGAGTATCATTTTGCTTGTTTGGTGTGTGCAAGAAAATAAATTAGGAGAAGAAAGTATGTTTTAAGCAATTTGAATCAAAGATTCAGAATTTGACATTATGTTGAACCATGACCATAAAGCATGACTAGCTAAAGATTGTTTCTGTGTAATATGTAGAGTGATTTGTAGACATCTATATTAGAGAGGAATTGAAAATTTTACATCCAAATTTCACTTACTGGACAAAGTCAAGGTAAAATGATTGCTTAAAAAAATTCATACAGATGCAAATTTACACTTTCAGGATTTTTAATTGATTTCTAAGATGCTGTGATTTTGATGATGTATTTTTATTTCCTAATAATTATTGTTTTCTCCTTCTCAGCATTACATGCCGCTGCTTCTAAAACTTCTTCACTGCCTGGGTATGGACGAAATGGACTCCACAGGGTGAGCAGAGAATTCTTCCCATACAAGAAAATACACTTTAAATTTCAGTTTCTGTTGAGCTCCTAAGGAACAAATAACTGAAACCATTTTTTGTTGCATAACACTAAAACTACAGTTCAATAAAGTTCTTTGGGATACGTATATTAAAAATACAATATAAATAAAAAATGGTCAAAACAATACAATTCAGAAATGTTAAAAATAAAAAATAAAATTAGAAGAATAAAATAGTAACATTATAGCAACAGTACAAAAATTTTACTTAGCAGTCACAATAGTTCTGCCTGTATTTCTTCCAGTCCACCATATTTCTCACTTCAAGTTGTACTGTTAGACTTTTTATGTGTGTTGTCAAGGAAAGCAGAAAAGGGCAGTTACTAAGGCCACTTCACCTGAGAGAGGGCTTAATCAAATGGATCTATATAAACCCAAAATGTCCAGATATTGTTTGAAACTGGCTCAGAAAATATATTATTCATTCACTGAATTATTAGTAGGAGGAGCAAATTAGACATGCAAGATTCTTTTATTACAACAAATCTCAATAAAAACAGTTGTAGATATCCTGTGGAGCTGATTCTGTGGTCTAGTCTACTTAGAGGAACTGACAGTCACCCTTTTATTGACTCATTTATTTCAATGAGTAAATCCAGTGAGGGAAAAATATTGACATATGGACATAAGATGTGAAAAGAAATAAGAGATTCAACTAAAAATTCTTCTCTCACTCTAATCTATCAAGACTCCTTAAAAAAGGAGTACCTTCGAGACCGTCTTCTGCCACCAATAGCCTCCCACTGACCAGTCCGTTCCCACAGAGAGGGTCTCCTCAGGGTGCCATCAGCCAAGTTATGTCAGCTGGCGACACTCAGGGGGAGGGCCTTCTCTGTGGGAGCCCCAGCCTTGTGGAATGAACTGCTCCCGGAAATACGTAAGATCTCCGACCTCCGGGTGTTTCGCTGCGCACTGAAGACCCTGTTGTTCCGCCAGGCAGGGCTATCAACATAATAATTTTAAATTGGGGTATTTTAATTTTTGGGGTTTTAAATCGGCCAAATCTATTTAATTATTTTAATTTTTAATCATTGTTGTGTCCTGTGTTTTTAAATTGGCTGTACACCGCCCTGAGTCCTTCGGGAGAAGGGCGGTATAGAAATAAAATTATTATTATTATTATTATTATTATTATTATTATTATTATTATTATTATTATTATTATTATTATTATTAATTTCTGTTGTTTCTTTTTCCCTTCTCTTGGGGTGGGAGAGAGGGAGTGGAGATTTGTGTCTGCTATCTCCATCTCTTCACTTTTTAGTATTTAGATCATTGGTTCTGGTTCTTTATTTATTTTATTTATTTATTTATTTATTTATTATTCAAATTTCTATACCGCCCTTCTCCTTTCGGACTCAGGGCGGTGAACAGCCAAGATAAAAACATCTATACATAACATCACAGTTAAAAATAAAGTTAAAATAATTTATAAATTTGGCCCATAATTTAAAACTTGTCAATTAAAATCAATATTAAAATTTTAATACTAACCCTAAAATCAAGACAGACCGTCTAACTGAAAAAAATAAGTTTTTAGGGCCCGACGAAAAATCCGGAAGGCGAAGATCACTCGTATCTCTGGGAGTAGATTGTTCCATAGGGTAGGTGCCACCACAGAGAAGGCTCTCCTCCTGGGGGTCGTCAGCCGGCATTGTCTGGCCGACGGCACCCTGGGGAGGCCCTCTCTGTGGGAGCGAACTGGCCGGTGGGAGGCTATTGGTGGCAGAAGGCGGTCCCGTAAGTACCCTGGCCCTAAGCCATGGAGCGCTTTAAAGGTGATCACCAACACCTTGAAGCGCACCCAGAAGTCCACCGGAAGCCAATGCAGCTCGCGCAGGAGAGGAGTCACATGGGAGCGCCCCGTCGCTCCCATAATCCCCTGCGCAGCCGCATTCTGCACCAGTTGGAGCCTCCGGGTGTACCCCAAGGGGAGCCCCATGTAGAGAGCGTTACAATAGTCCAGACGAGAAGTGACGAGTGCTTGAGTGACCGTGCGTAGGGAGTCCCGGTCCAGAAAGGGGCTCAACTGGCGTATCAGGCGAACCTGACAAAAAGCCCCCCTGGCCACGGCTGTCATATGCCCTTCTAAAGACAGCCGCGCATCCAGGAGGACACCCAAGTTGCGGGCCCTCTCCGTGGGGGCCAATGATTCGCCCCCAATAACCAGCGATGGCGTCAGCTGGCTATACTGGGACGCCGGCAGCCACAGCCACAGAATTGAATTTAATACATCATCTGAACATCTTGGGCTATGTACATTCTTTAGGAAAAGCTGTTCCCCCAAAGTATATAAAGAAAATCTCCAGAAGTCAGATAGGAAAACGAAGAATGATGATCCAATGTTACATAATCTGTCTATTCAACTGTTGGTGGATTTTATCATAAATATTATTTATCTATGGAAACTATGTGATAATTACAAAACAGTTTAATTTGTGCATATCTTTCACTAGTATCCAGATAAAACTAGTACAAGAGATGCTGGCTCCATAGGCAGAAGTATGACAAATCTAAAGTTGCTCCTCTCAAGGAAAGGTGTAGTGATAAATTATTGATAAAAGTGAATGTGCTCTTTATACCTTCAGTATACATACTACATATAGCTTTATAGGTATAAAGTACAATAACATTACTCCTGTACCACTGTCAGTTTTATATGCACTTTTTGTGAATGTCATGGATGCTCCCAGATAAGAGGCAGTTTGGTCTGGTTAAAGCCAGACCAAATCAGGAGACTGAGTTCTAGTGTTGCCTTAGCAATGAAAGCTTCTGAGTGACTTTGGACCAATCAACTCTGTCAGCCCAACCCACCTCACAGGCTTGTTGGTGTGAGAAAAAGAGGAGAAGAAAGGAGTATTGGGTATGTTTGCTGCCTTGAGTTATTTATAAAAATAATAAGGGTGGGAAGTTAAAAATAAACGAATGTGCTATTCTCATGTTTTACATGGCCTTTGTGGTGATCTTTTTACTGTCATTCAATGTACAGATAGTGTGATTTACCTGTTCATGTTTTTATTTATATATATACATATAGCCGATGTCCACAGACTTTGGTCAGTACAACAGTTATGGGGATGTGAGCAATACAACTCGAGGTAAGTTTGTAAAGGAAATAGAATGTGAGGTTTGGGCTGGGGATCGTTTTTGAGTTATTTTCAGCATTTATGCTTTCTGTTGTGTTTTTATAGTAGTACATAAGGTCATCTCTCACATACAGCTTTTGGATACCATACTTAATCTTGAAATATAGCTACACTTGCCATTTGTTGAAAAAAGGGTGGAGAGGATGGTTCAACATTATATTCAAACTGAAGATGACATTGTAAAAATAAAATTTAAATTTAATGAAGGCAGAAAATATATGTATTTTGGGTTGATAATTTTTAGGAAAGGCTCTGAACTTAAAACTTTTGTTCAGAATAAATCTTATCCTAATTATGTGTCTTTTCTCAATATATATCCCTTTTCAGATTACCAGGTTGGTAAAGATTTTCGTCCATCAAGTTAAAAGAAACAAATTCATCAACAGTGCATCAACTATGTTATTCCCATCTTAGAAGAATTTCTTAAAAGTTGTTAATCTGCTTGTTTTATTATTAATGATATAATTATGACACTATGGGAAAGAGTGTTTTACTGTCAGTTTTGTGATTCGTTACAGCAAACATTTCTAAGATTGTAAAAGAAGCAATGAGTGATAGTTCTCTCATTGATGGATTTCTCCTAATTTCTTTGTTACTATCCAAAGAAAGTCCAAATATAATTCTGCTTATTCTGTAGTTATACCTTTGGTCTTCTTCTCCAGATGGTTTCCTGTCTTCTTTATATTTTATTGTGGTCATGGAGTAAAAATCTGCCAAATGGCAGTATAAAATGGCCAATTAAAAATGTAGTGTTATTTTTTAAACATAACCCTTCTCTTTACATGTTTGAATATTACTATGGTATGGAAATCTCAGAAAAGACTTTATTGATGTAGAAGGAATTACAAATTTTACTTGTTAAAAAGGATAAAATGCTTTGGTACAACTGGAAAGCAACTAAATATTGTAAAAATGGTAGCAAGAACTAAAACAATGAATCACTCTGTGAATGGTAGTTTTCCTACCATTCCTCATTCCCTGAATAATGGGGTATGAATATTCTAGGTAAGCAGAAGGGAGTATATTTTTAAAGAAGTTAGGCCCTAAATATAGAATATTTGACATTTTTAGAACTGATACAGTAGTTTATGTTTCTTGTGACCAAAATGTTATCTTATTTTGTCAATTGGTCTTTGGGAAGAGTCCCTGAGAAGCTTCATAATTGAAAGAGACAGTCATGAATAAAGGCCACTTAAATTAGGAGCCACATCTTTTTGTATAGTATATATAGGGCATAATTATATCTATTATACATATTTCTCTGGAACCTTACTATACGTTCATGTGCATACACAGCATGAATACCTTTACTCTATTTGTGGGTTTGTGTGGATAAGGATGTAATCTATGTATTTGATACCTACATGCTTCTGATACAGTTTCACCCAGATGGTCACGTCCCTGGAATGCGAATGGACCGAGGAGTGTCTATGCCTAACATGTTGGAACCAAAGGCAAGTGCTGATCTTATTCATTGTGCTTCACAACAATGAAGGGTAATTTTTGGAATGACAGCATTAAAAATGTGGCATCCACCTTTTAATTTGTTTATATATATGACACTCCTCTCTTTTTCAGGGCAATAGGACATCCCCCTTTATTTGAAGTTAGCACATAGGTTAAGGGATTTAATATATAGGAAATTAGACAGCAGTATTCTAGGTGGACCTAAACAAATAGACATTAACAATCGTGTGAAATGAGTTAGACCTGCTAGTAATGTGACAGTATTAATTGGAATAAATGAGTAGAATGCAGCGGGGATGAATTCATTCTTGGTTGTGCTGCATGCACAAAATAAAATGGAAATCAAAGCAGATGTTCTGATTGCAGTCCCATTGTATACATCTTTATTCAGAGGTAAATCCTAGTAATTCAATGAGATTTATTCCCAGAGTCACATGATTTAAGAATAGGATCTCAAAAGCAATCCAAAGTGTGCGTGCAGGAAAGAGTTGTTTTCAAAACCAGACTAATTAGGGTTGTGCATTTTCTTTTGCTTATAACACTAAAAGAATGCAGGAATTGCTAATTGTCTCTGTATATCTCATTATTTTTGATGTAGTATAAAAAAGGGGAAGGAGACAATTTTAAGATGTGAAGAGAAACAAGTTTGAACTGAGATATACACAGTGAGAAAGAATCACATCCCTTATTCTCTCTTTCTTTCCCCTACTCCACACAAAACTACAGTGACATAAATAAAAAAGCAGATACATATATATTCATGGCCGTTTACCCTTAGTGTTTTTCAGACAGTCTTTCTGGAAACTCTTCTTTGTTGTTCATTAATTTTCTTGGTCACTGATACAAGATATCTGGTTAGTTCTTAAGAAATATGCTCAGAACGTATAATAATGTCCTGGTCATTGTGGTTTTAACATATGCAGCCCTAATTTGGGATTGTAGAGACATGGGAAAATTAAAGCTTATCTCTGAGTATATTTAGTTGAAATCTTCAGAGGCTGTAAATACAAGTCATCCACTGTCACACTGAGTTCACCCAACATTGACTTCAAAAAAAATAAGCCAAATCCAGACAAATCACATTCTGGTTTTGCACAATATGTGAATGCAGCCTTACAGAGGCTTTTTTATATAGTACTGATTTTTAGTTTCTGACATTTATTTTGTTAAAGCTCAAGGTTCCTGCACAAGATGCTTGCACTATCACATATAACTAGCTATAATGGGTGTGTGTGGTATGATTACTAAATGGGTATGTAGGAAAGTAACTTTAGTTTAACTTAAAAAGAGAAATGGACAGGTCAAATATAAGCAAAGGAACGGCCAATGAATTAACTTTTTAGCAAAGTGTTTGCTTCTGAGCACATATGCCAAGAAAATAAAGGCAAACCCATGGTGATCTGTAAAGTAAGAAGATAGTAAGCATTATCCATAAGCTTATCAAGGACGGAGGGAGGGAGGGAAGGAGGGAGGGACAGAGAGAGACAGAGAGAGACAGAGAGACAGAGAGAACATAGATGGGGGATATCTTTATAATTATGAGACTTCATTGTTCAGTAACAAATATTCCAAGGAAGCCATGTAATGAACTTGCAGCTGTCTTTTGACAATGACCACATTATACTTGTGAATTTGATGTCTATTTGTGGCATTTAATAAATTCTACATAAAGGCCTCTTCTATACGGTTAACAGATATTTCCTTACGAAGTACTCATGGTGACCAACAGAGGGCGAAATAAAATTCTAAGAGAAGTGGATAGAACCAGGTTGGAGGTAAGAACCAGGTGTCGGGTTTGGCATTAGAAGAAAGTTTTGAAATTATATGGATTGCTGGTTACTCATAACCTTACAAGATAGTGCATTTATCTGAACTAATTGCTTTATACATACAAAGATAACTAATACACCAATCCATGCAAGCCTGCTCAGAAATAAGCTTCACTGAGTTGAGTGATCCTTTCTAAAGTAAATATGTATAGAATTGGAGCCACATGTATCATAGTGTACAGCCACACTTTTCTCAAGGTTATACTCTAGTTGTAGAACTGTTTTCAATCACATGACATAATGATGACACCAGAGTATATAGGGCCCAATTATTTAGTGCCCCCACCAGCAACCTAATGCATCAGATTTAAGCCAGCTAATTTTGGCATTGATTCTGGACAAATATTAATGGGATTGCAAGCTACATACCTCTGCTATATAGAAATACTTTGCCTTTCATGCCCATAATAGGGATCAGCTAAAGGTATAAGATATCTATCTTTTTAAAGAAAAATGTGCAGGCATATTCCTAGAAATAAAACCTGGTCGACTGATTTATTTCATCAAACTCCACCTATACCCAAAATGTTCCAGTTTAAGTTTCACTCTCTTCCATTGTCAAATACAAGGTTTTAATATAGCCCTTGTGTGTATACAGTAGTGGCCAAAACTGTGGAAAAAAGTGTATTTTTGATGTTTGATGACTAATAACACCACTTTTTTTTTAGTAGTACCATAAAATTATATATCAATGGAAAGATAATTTAATCAAGAATGTAATGCAACAAAGTCTGTCAATTATCTGTATTCTATGAAAAGTTATAGCCAAATAACCAGAACAAGGAAGCATAACTTGCTTAGGTTGATATCAGGTAGCTTTCCTTCATCTGATTGTAGCCAATAAGCATGAGTGTTTAGCGAGCCAATCAGGTGTCATCTTGTTTTGGCAATGAGCCAATCAGATCACAGTAGGATTCAGTTATTGATGTCATATATTGAAGCTAAGGAGAAAATTTGTCAGTGTGTTATGTGAACACTATCAAGTTGGTTGGGTTTTTTTGTGTTCTTTCATTTAGTGAGCTTATACAACGTAATAAAATTAAAGTAATGGTGCAAAGAGTTGACTGGTCGCCCAGAAAGTGATGTAAAATAGTATTATTAAGTGAACAAGGCTACAGTTATAAAGGAATTAGAAGAAAAATTGGTGGAAACTTAACCAAAGGTGGCATTTCTAAGTGTTTGAAGAAGTATAAGGAGACTCAGTCACTACAAAACCACACTGGTAAAGGCAGGAAAAGATGCACAATAGCAAATGATGATAGAAGAATTAAAAGACTGTGCCTACATGACAGAAGAAAATCATCTGGGTGTATACAAGATGAAATGGCACAATGCAATGTGAAGTTGAGGGCAAGGACTGTTTAGTGCAGATTTCAGGAATTTGGCCTAAAATCTAGAATTCCACGAAAAAAGCTACTTTTATCTCTCAAACAAAGGTTGAAAAGCATTACATTCTTGATTAAATTATCTTTCCATTGATACATAATTGTATGGTACTACTCTAAAAAAAAGTGGCATTATTAGCCATCAAATCTCAAAAATACACTTTTCCCAAAAGATTTCCACAATTTTGGCCACTACTATAGCTGCATATACTAGGTTTTCTTTATGCAGATGTCACCACAGCAGCATTGTCAGGCTGCTCATGTATTGAGTCTTCCAGATATTGAACATCTCAACAGGAATGTAGTCTCAAGACCTCTGGAGGGCACTTGGTAGGGAAAGGCTACCTTGAGCTAGACAAGCAACTGCTCAATCTCTAAATTGTTTGCTGTGTTATCTATTGCAATACTTGACTATCATTCCTACTGGCTAGAAATTATGGTTTCCATCTCATTACTTAAAATCCCTGAAGAGTAAAATAAAAGGGAGGCGGGACTCATTCTAATATTGGATGCTTTGGTAGCCAAAAGATAAAAATCCAAAAAGGCCACATGGTGCTTGCTATAGGACACTGGCCTTATCCATTGCTCAGGACTTTATATTACACCTGGTATATTAGATCTACTATGTTGAGAGTAATGCTGTGATATTTAGATTGCCTGTTTCTACTTCTTGAGTGATAATATACTTCTGCCTTGTCTTTCTTTAGCGTCATTTAGCACCTGAAGTTTTTCAAGAAATATTTGGCATGACAATACAGGAATTTGATAAGTTACCTCTCTGGAGACGCAACGATATGAAGAAGAAAGCCAAACTCTTCTGAATTCTTCTTTCTTTGGAGAGGGAAGATATCATGTAATAGGATAATGTATTATAATCGAGTGCAAACCCTCTTTGGACGGCAAACAGTCAAGAAGGTGGGGAGGAGAGAAGGGACAATCTGAGAAAGGCACATACTAATGCCGTGAGATTGTGCAATGGCCTGTCAAGCTTGCCATAGGCAGAGACATGAAAGGTTCTTTGTTCAAAACTCAGTCATGGTTTTCACTCATGAAGTTTTTATATGGCATATATATTCAGTCTTCTGCCTTCCTCATTTTCCCTTGACTTTCATTCAAAGGTTGAGGACACTAATTGAGAAAACCCAGGAAGTGCCCGTAGGATGCCAGCTCACAATTGTGTGGTCATGGTCTTTCCAAGCAATGAATGAATATATTCTATAGTTAAGTAAGGAGTCCTGTGTAATATATTTATCCTCTGGGCACAGCTATTACAGTTAATTGGCCTTATTGTCAAACGGCTTATTTTTTCCGTAGTACCCATCAATAAAATAGGCTGCTGAACAGAGGTATTCTGCTGTGCTGCATACTAGCCATTTTTTTTTGAAAACAAGCTCCCAGCTTGCACTTGCACATATCTGGTAGTAAATTGCCAGGTTTTGTTGTTGAAACTCTTTGTTCCTCCATCTTTTCCTGCATTTCCTGCATTAACATATAATTTTTGCTTTAAACCACTTGGTTGAAAATTAACAAGAAGAGCAAGCATGTAAACCAAAAATTGGTTTCTCGGTTTAATGATGAAGGAGTTATTTCAACTATCACATTAAATGTAAGCCATAGTGTCATGCAATCGTAGGTTTAATTTAGATGTGACCTTTGCTGTGTGAAAATCACTATGACATCGTGTGGTCACGCATTGCTTGATTGTGCTTGAAAATAAGCACTGCGTGGGCCAATGTATTAATGTTGTTCCTTTTCATGTTAAAATAAACAATATTAATCACACTGGTCCAGGAAAAAGAAGGTCTGTACAGGGGCAATAACTTATTGTGATCAACCAAAAAGCATACAATCATGTACAAACTCTAAGACTCTCTCCAGTTCTCCTCTCATAAGTTGTAGGATCTGATACATGATCATCTTTCATAGGATCTAGAATACATTGCATTGGCAACCTTCAGTTTCAAAAGACTATGGTATCGTGCTCTGGATAGAGGTCCTAAAACAGTATCTGGTGTGACTAAGAATAGGTGTCCTAGAAAATCATCATGCTGTCATCCTTACTATGAAACTGAAGACTGAAGAGTGTTTTGTGAGATCAACTAATGCCAAGCAAGTCAAAAGATTGGACATTTTCAAAGTACTCTACATAGCCTGTTCCAGGATTGGAACAGCATTTTTCAATAGCTAGTACCATCCAACTGCAAAGGTTACATTTGAATTTTTAAAAAATGTCTACCAGAATAGTGAACTTGGAAATGTTATTATTATATTTTAACTATTATATGGAGTGACTTTGCTGCTACACAGTGATCGTTCAAGCTATTTTCTTGTATGCACTGATAATATTGCACAATATGTCATGTTAAACATTGTTTAATTTGATTTTCTTCATGTAATCACTCATTATTCATATAAGAAGACTTGAATTTTGTGTTATTTTACTATACACAGTTGCAAATAGGTTTTTTTCTTATTATTACTATCAGTGCCTGAAAAAAAAAATCTTTATCTTGGGCAATTTCTGAATCAAATGATCCGCTCAACTACATGCAGCTTTTTTTTTTAGAGGATATTGTGTGACCTGGCCTCTTGTCTACCTAAATTGCTTGGTAGGTTGTATATCTTCCGTAAAGGACACATAACATTTTCTTTGATAGAATCAGAAGCCATTTTTGGCTGACAATAGGGTGCAGTGATACATTAATTTTTTACCTGAGTGATGACTGCCACTATATAAATTTTTACTTTTTCTCTTTTAATGTGCAGTTTCTGCCAACAGTGTAATCCTGTATATATATATATATATATACAATAGTTTATACTAATTTAGAAGCAAAAATTTGCTAAATCAAATGAAGCTTGTCATCTAGTAAGTCTGTGTAGCATAGATGAGGAACCTGTTGCTCTCCAGATGTTGCAAGACCTCCCAACTCCTGCTTTTCTTACCATTAGCCGGGGGGGACGGACGGACAACATTTGTTAATGTTATTCAACAACATCTGTAAGGCTACAGATTCCGTATCTCTTCCCATGTTTAGATAGCCTTATTGTAAGGCTTATGCAGGAAGGACTTGTAGTATTTTTTGCTCTTACATTTAAGAGCTAAGAGTAGGTGGATTCCAGTGACATATCTAAATTCATAACAGGTGATCAAGATACTAATGGCTAATCCCTTTGCTCTTAGTTTATTATCCTCCTAAATTAGGCTACTAGATCTGGTCTGCAAAAATCCAGAAGACCATGATGTGGAAGCAAAGAAAGAAGAGTTTTATTTGTGGCCATTTAATGATTTTTGCAGCCTGTTTACAAAATGATGGAGATTTTCAGCATATCAGTACAGATGTTCATAAGATTGTGTGGCAGAATTCATGTAAAATGTTAACTCCATCAAATGCTGATCATTTTATCACATTGTAATTAGCTGTGAAAGGATGTTCAACAGAAAAGATCCAGATAAAGAGGTCTGTGCAGTCCTGAGCTGGATGGGGGAAATGGGGAAAAGATTCAGGGTAGCCAGACCCTAAAATCTCTCATGATATATCTGATGCCTTAGAAAGCTACCAGCTTGGCAAGATTCTGTAAATTAGATGTAAACAAATAAAGGATTGGACATGATTGGATCTCACTGGGCTTGGGCCTGACAATAGGAGAAGGAATGGCACAACCATACTGGTGATATGTTATTGTTTGTAGGAATTTATCACCTGGCCAAGGATAATTTTTCTTTAGCCTACTTCACAGGTTCCCGCAAACTGATGTCCTCCAATATCCTATCCTGGGCTTAATATATTCTAGAAATTAAAATCCAAAATAGCTGAAGGGCACTGTTGGGCAATAGTGAGAGAAGAATGTCCAATAATCACAAGAATAAATATATTATGACAGGAGGGGAGGGGGCAATCATGCCACATGACAGTTTTCAGCTTTCTAATTCTATTATCTCAGGCAATATTACCAATTAAAACAAATAGTAGCAGGAGTCAGGAGGCTCAAGGAAACTGTGTTTAATTCTGTAATTTTCTGTAATTATGTATTCGACTGACCTATTAAACTAGCTATAATTTAGTCAAAGAGGACAATTTGATGAGTGATTTACGAAGGAATGTGCTGTTTATCAGAGAAATTGGGCCTTTGTCCCAAAAGCAAATTCTAGACTGGAAGCCAATCAGTTGAAGAGAGCCATCCGAGCTGCCTCTTTTCCTGGACATGTTATTGCTTCAACTGCACATCGATGGTTTCTGTGTGATTAGGCATCCTTTCTACTTTTTTGTCCTTGGTTCAGTGCTTTCGTACAAATGAGCTCTGGACAGACATTTGTATCTGGTGCACAAAAAGGATTAAAGCAGCGTATCGTAATTGCAGTTCATTGAATTAGCCAACATCCAGCCATATCTGTGCTTCCTCTTTTTTCATTCAGGATGTTTATATCTTGAAAATTAGAATAGTTGCTTCCCATCTCCTCATGGAATGAAATCTCCATTGCCTTTTTATTTTTCAATTGCATTTCCCTAAACTGAGAAGTAAAAGGTATAATCTACAGCATGGCTACTATTGGAAATCATTCCATGTATGCTTCATATTGCCTGGGAAGCCAAGCATTTATTGGTTCCAACCACAAAGTCCAGTGTTTCCCCCCCTCATTCTTGATTAATCTTGATTTAACAAAACCTGAATTCTATATTCTCAGTTTCCACACACATTATTCCAAGAGCAGTGACACTTTTTACCTTTCAGAACGGGGGTATCAAACTTGTGTCATTCACAAGAGCATCACGTGATATATTGGGACTTTTTTCTCCTTTGCTAAACTGGGCATGGGCGTGGCTAGCGCATGAAGCATCTGACCTCTTGGCCGCAAGTTTGACAATCCTGTTTTAGAAGTAAGTTATTCCCTGTAAATAGACTTTCTCCTTTAAGATAAATAGCAAGTTAAGATATCATTTCAATGCTTTGCACACTCTCTTACACCCTGAAACAACAATAGACGGGAGGGAGTTACTAAAAAGAATGCAGATGAATTCATGATTAGACAATTAGTTCATCTCTGACCAATCCCTGTAATTCCAGAAAAATGTGTGATCACAAATGAAAATTTAACAGTTGATGACAATCCTTCAAGAGTAACAATTCCTAGCATTATTCATCAGTAGTTGGGCTCTTCTGCTGCAAAACAACATTGCAATTGGGTTTCTGCAATTTCAGGATGAAAACGATTGTTATTCTGTATATTCTACTATTATTTGCTGACATGTGAGTATGACATACTTTGTAATCTTACAATTATGGATAGATCGGGTTTTTTTAAAAAAAATGTGTTACAAGTAGTCCTCCAAGTACGACACAATTGAGCCCAAAATTTTTGTTATTAAGCGAGATATTTGTTAAGTGAGTTTTGTTAGGAAACTGCAGCCATCATAAATATGAGTCAGCTGCCAAGCATCTAAATTTTGATCACATGATTATGGGGATGCTGCAATGGTCATAAATGTGGAAAACGATCATAAGTCACTTTTTTTCAGTGTCGTCGTAACTTTGAACGGTCACTAACTGAACTATTGTAAGTCAAGGACTACCTGTATTTATTTTGTGAGGAAGTACAATTTATTTGGGAGACTACTTCCCAATTATATTAATTTTATAAAAGAAGACTTAAAAGGATCTTACTACAAATATAAACGACCGAAAACCAGCAAACATATTTAATGTGGTGCTAAAATGGAACTGATTAGAAAGACTGAGCTTTTTCCTTGTATTGTTTTACAAATGTGCTAATGACTTGAAGTGCTATTGTACAAATAATTTGATTACGTAACTACCTACTTACCACTATCACCATTCCCCACCTTATATGTATCCAAAAACACATTTTAGCCCAAATTTTAAGATTTTTTTTAAAAAACACTGATTCAATTGTATTCTAATGGGAAGAGTAATACCAAAGCTGAGGTGAAGTAGATAGGCTTCACTGTAGTGATATACAAATTCACCACCACTATTTGATAAGTTATTGCACACAGCAAAATCACATCTCTTAAAAATGCAAGTAAATGTCAAAAGATTAATAAGCAACACATGGCTATTGCAGAATGAATACTGTACTGTGGAAGCACTGCAGAATGTAGATTGTCATCATGGAGGACTTGTGATGTGTATTGTTCAATTATTTACCTTGGTAGTGCTGGGGGGGTGGGGTCAGAAACTATATGAGAAGAAAATTATCTACAGAAGGATAATTTATTGGTGCTTATCTACATTGTATGATACCCTTTCTTCTGTTGTACGTTTCTTCTGTATTTTGAATGCAACCTACTAAAAAGGGATATTTTGGTTCAGATCCTTTTTCATGTTACAATTGCATCTTCCCACTTCCAGGAAAACTGCATCAGAAATATAGTATGAAGAAATGAAGCTAAATTGCTTCCCAAAACAGAGCTATTAAAAAAATATATATTTCTTGGTTTGAAAAAACAGCGGTAGCTCTCCAAGATTGTCAAGGCAAGCTTAATTCCAAATATATAAATTCAAGAAACATGAAAAAGGGTCTTTAAAATATTTTCTTCAATGTGCAAAATAATTTCTAAAAGGAAAAATGAATATGTTTAGTACCACACTCTTGGGATATTCATCCATGTGTAAAAATACTGTAATAACCCAACATGAATTTGTTTCCCAAAGGGTTTTAACTAAAATCACTGAAACATAAATTTTGCTTTAAGTGCCTATAAAGTTAATTTATGGCAAATATCTCTTCAAGAGTATAGATTTTAAGGGTATGGATTTTACATCCAAATCTAAGGCTATCAGATTTGAGTTTCAAGAATCTGGTAATCCATGAGTTGGAAGGGCAAGGTATTGAAAAATATTTTTATTGTTATTTCATGATTTTTGCATATCAATCTGGTAGCCCTACCAGAAATCTGTTTCTTCAAGAATGAGTGCTAATTTGCACACCAACTTCTGATCCCAAATCAAGCCCAGTTGAATCAGATGGTAAAGGTTGAATATTAGACTTTTTCTCAGCCACCTAGAGAAGAATCTGCTTATTCGGTGCTAAGAGTAGTATTTTCTATAAAGTAGTTTAAATTACTGACAATAGTTATAGTGATGAAGCCATATCTCTGATTTTTAGGGACATGACTCTAATTAATAATATTTTGCTTAAAATCTCAAGGTTTAAATTTATCCATTTGTCCCATGACCAGCCGATGTTCAGAACTGAAAAAAAAGCCTTTTTCAGAATTTCCCCTTTTCTCTGCCTCTCCCCCTTTTTATTGTTATTATGGAATAGCTCTGATTAAGAGCCTTTGTTGAAAGAGAAAGCCACCAATGCCTATCTATAGAGTTAAATCTGCTTCTCTGCAAAATGGCCATTGTTGCTATTCATGCTGTTTGCAAATGTCATCCTAATGCCACTATAATCTACATTGCTGTTGTACTCATACCAAGTAGATGAATAAAGTTTTAAACTTTATTCTTACCTATTGTTCGGATGTTTTTTCTTTATTCAGCTCATGTTAATACAGTGAAAATGCATTTGGTCATGCTTGATGATAAAACTTGTGATACACTGTTTGCAAAACAGAGGATATGTTGGGAACAATTATTGACGAAATTGTATACATTTTGAAGATCTTCTGGTATTTTCTGAAACGATACTTGGGGGATTGCTCAAAATAGGGTCAGTATTCCCTTGGCCACAAACTTTTTAAATTATTCAATAATTATTATTGTGACTGATAAATAACAGACACATGGTTTTGAGATCTCAGCCTTAATTTCAGGGTTATTGTGTAGGCCAACAGCTTTCTTAATGTCCTAGAATTAACATAGCATGATTTGTAAGAGTTATGCACAATTATAACATTTTTGCAAAGTTTATGGATTGAAAATGTAAAATTCGTTGTCCACAGCCTCTCATTCAACGCAGAAGAGTACGAGTTTGTAATTACTGTATTAGTCAAAAGCTAAAATTAGAGCAGGATGTGGTTAGTAAAGTCAGTAGTAGACGACTGATAAGAGCTATGCAACAGCAAGTCACAACATAATATAGAACTGTGGGAGATAGAAGATAAACTTACAAGTACAAAATGGAGGAGATAGGTGAAACAACAGAAAAGATTGAAATGAAAAAAAATCTTAGAATAATAATTTATTAAAAATGAACACAAGTGAGCAATGTGATTGTACAAAAAGACAAAGAGAATTTTAGACTGCATCAAAAGCAGTTTGTCAAATCATTGAAAAGTTATATTCTGCACTGAACAGATTCTATGTCAATTATTGTGCCATTCTAGGCAGACTGGTTTAATTAACTCAGAAAAGGCAACAAGGGCAATAAGGAAAGTAAAAAGTCCAATGAAAGCAATTGATGGTATTGGAAATATTTTGGATAGAGAACCTGGAAGGATGTGACATGAGAAAGGCATTGTCTATTTTATCCAGAGCTCAGAAAAATGAACATGTGATAGAAGACACATTTTTATTATGTAATAAAAAATAATTCTTAAAAAGAGTGTTTTGAAATATTTTAAGATACATCCCTTTCACCCAGTTCAACGATCTTATTATTTATTTTAGTGTTTGCATTTTAAAGTTTCTATTTTCTGTTTTTGTCCTTTAAACACTGTTAGCTGTCTTGCCTCTTCCCCAGAAATGAAAGATGTGATTGATGTAAATCAAATAAAAATGAATAAGTCAACCACTGCACCGGCTGAAGGCAATCACATTAATCATAGAAAGATATCTCAATTCACAATCTTATAATCTTCATCCTGGGCAACAGATTTTTTTGGTTGTTGAATGAACAAACAGTGGAATGTGTTGGTTGCTATATATATGAAAGTGTCAGGCCAAAAGCCAAATTTATTTCATATTTGAGAAGCCAAGAAGATGTCACAATGATCATTTAGGCAGCCAGCCTGATATTTGCTGTGCACATTGACCCTAGCAAATGATTCATCATCATCATTCTTCATACTTACTTAAAGCCTTTTCTTCTCAGATAATGAAAAAACTAAATTCCAAATTCTAAAAGTCTGGTTTTCTTTCCTGCTTCCTGATACAGAAATAATTGTGAGTTTCTGACCTCTGAGTAATGATTGAGGAATGTATTACATCTCCCAACACAGCAGAGCAGCTGGTAAAGTGAATCTTCACAGCAAGTTAAAAATACAGATAATGGTGCCAAAACCCAGATCTGATTGAAACATAGTCAAATGTCAACACTAATTTGCTGCTAAATACATACGGTTCCCTGGGATTACTTTTAAGTACAGAGTAATGCACTATGGGTTTTTTTTTCCTTTACCAACACAGTAAACTCTCCTGCCGTCCCATTTTCCCCCTCCCTCTTCATTTCACATTTAGTTTCCTTTGCTTAAGTTTCTATAAGGCTGGGAAAAAAACTTAGTTCAAAGTTTTCTGTGGTGGAAGGGCCTCAGGAACATGTACAGTTCCGGGACATGAATAAAGAATTAAAAAAAAGAAGGTCATTGTTCCAGGGAATGCCCCTTCCAGAGTTGTCCTTTTATGGATTGTGTCTTTTATATTTGTAACCCCAGAGAGTCTAGAACAATCCATAGTTTTGGTGAGCCTCTGAGCTGCAGTTTCTTTTGACAGATCAGTGAGATCAGGACTTGTAAGATTCTCTACACATGCATCATTGTGAGAGTATAGAACTGTGACTGTAACAAAAATGTCAATAGTGGCTATGAAATAATGAATATGAAAATAAATAAATAGTACTGTATCTTTCTTTTGCAGCTGAAAATCAAACTTGAGAAAAGTAGTGTTTCTTTTTTTATTATTAAATAAAAATATATACCCATAAGCTAACTATAGGTTTATCTTCCTTTTGCACTTTAACTCCCCTTGTTCATATCTGAATATAACTATTTAAACCAATTATTACTTGAAGATAATCAATCCAACTTCGTTCTTGTCCGTTCTTCAATAATAAGCAAGTCTTCTTTCTTCCAGCATTGCACAATCAGCGCCCAATTACAAATAACCATCACATCTCCAACCCTTATATTATAAAAACCTTACTTTTACTTTTTACCCCATAAACTTCCTGAAAACATTCCTTACTTAATAACTTTGCATAAACTTATTCATCTTATTCTCTACACTTTAGTGTTAATATACTTCAAAACAAAAATAAGAAAAGTAGCATTTCTTAACAGTAACAGAGTTGGAAGGGACCTTGGAGGTCATTTAATCCACCCCCTGCTCACACAGGAGACCTGTATTAGGGATTCGAACTGCCGACCTTTCTGATCGACAAGCTCAGTGTCTTAGCCACCTAGTCAGGATTTTGTTTAAAGAGTTATGGACTGGTGCTACCAAGTTATGGTTGTGTGCTTTTTTTCCTTTAAAGCCAAAGTGTTGCACAGCCTTATTGCTTGCTGAGGATGTTTTGCAAATAATTAGGAAATGAATATTTCAAATGCATGCAGTAAACATCATAAAAACTATGCATTTCTTTAAAACAGGTATGTGTAATGTTTTGGCATCTAATGGCCTTAAATCATATATCAAGCCTAAACTACAAAAACAGCAGGGTGACAACAACAAAAAAAATAGAGATAATTTAAATTCAATGAGTCTACTTCAGTGGTAGCACCTTAGTGACCTTAGTTATCTCCAAAACTGAAGGAGAATTGGACCAGTTTAATTCTTGGATGGAGTGCATAGAAAATCCCAAGATTGTTGCCTAGGCAATGGAAAATTTTAAAAAATGATAAAAGTTTATTGTTACCAAGGAAGTTGTATGGGAATGCCCATGTAGTTATCAAAATATTGTTTTGAGGGAATCTTTGTTTTCAATGCAGTTTAGTACACTTGCTTAAAAATATTCCCATGTGTTTAATGTTTTTAAAATAATTCCTCTGTCCTACCAGGCAAATAAATAAAAAACTTGAGTTTTCTGAAGAACTTCTCTGGAATACCCTCTTGATAATTTCCATCATGACTTTTCTTTGACATCATCTTTCTGGCAAGAGTAGCAATTGTTCAGAGGTAATTTGCACAAGATAGAAGCAAGCGGGAGCTGAGGTCACAGTAGATGGGAAAATTCCCGTTGTCTCAGTAATACTCAGTAATACCATCTGCTGACATCACCTCCTTTGCTGAAGTCCTATGCAGCAGATACAACTTAGTAGTGGTTCTTTACAATTTTGTAATGAGGCCACAAGCCATATCCAGTGCTAGGCTCACACATTAGCCATATTTATTCTGAAAGAATGACAATATTATTTCAAAACTTTCTTAATCTTTTATATTATTTCCTTTCCCAAAACTTTAGACTGCTGCTTTTTACTTAATTATTCAAAGAATGTAATGGATCCCTCTGTCTTATCTCCATCTCTAGACTTCTTGGACTGATTTTCTTGAGGATATATGTAAAATGTGTCCTTTGCTGCTTCTATTAGTTGTTGGCACCAACAAAAGTGATACCAAAATTACAATAGGTGCATCATGAAGACATCAAGTAAATGCTGCAATGATGTACAGATGTGCGACAATAATACAGTAGGTTGTGATGTTTGCATGATAATGTGATCATACACATTTCATCAGTAACCCTTCTACTAGTTCCACTGGCCAAATTTATTAAGGAGAAAATTTTGAATAAGCAAACTCCTCAATTAGCAGCTTGGTTTGCTTTAGGGTTCTTTCTGGTTGAATCCAAAAACACCCCACAACATCTAAACAATATTTACATAACAGAGAGATACCCTGGATTTGGCCAAGTCTGGATCTGAAGGTCAAATGAAAAAAGGGGATTCAATGATTAATGGATTTATCCTCAAAAATAGAGTGATTCTTGAAATTCTCAGGATGCCTCTTAAGGGATGAAAATATCCTGAAGGTCGAGAGAGATCATATTATGTCTAAAAAGAAAAAAAAAATACTCTAATTTCTACAAACTTACCATATTGTGCCTCTAATACTGTAGCTTTCCTTTTGTCCTTAAAAGCAGGGTGCAAAATTATAACCATTTATACTTTTTTTCCATGCAACCTTATAAGAGGACAAAATCATTTGACTTTTTTGCTAAAGTTATGAGCACTGACTATGATTGAACCATTTTCAGAGCAACTAGATCAGATCAGATCAGTTCTCTCAATTAGGCCTCTGAATTGGATTACTTAGTTTTAGCACCTCTAATATATAAATGAAAAAAGCTAGTTTCTGTAAATAAGGAGGCAATGAGAGGACTTCCTTTTTCATTGTACCAAAGGTGTTTTTTCCAAAAGGCATCTAGACTTTCTTGATTTTTTTCTTTGAAAACGTTTTGCTTCTCATCCAAGAAGCTTCTTCAGTACAATTCTTCCTTTTTCTCTGGAACTTCACATTAAAGTGTAACTCTTCCTCGGCTGGTTTCCAAGTCTCTAAATCAATTAAACATGCTTGAAACCTATTCTGTATTGGGAGGGAGAATTAAAAAAAAAAAGACAATGACTTCAATTACAGAGTTGTGACAATCTTCAGTAATTCACATACACACATACAGGCAACAATGGTTGATTTGAGTCACTGCCTCTGTTCTACAAAATTAAAATATTCCAGTAGGGTGTTTGGTCAAACAATTATTTTTCAATAGTGCTTGTAAGAGTCCTATATAAAGTTATAATTGTGTTTTTCCAGTCATCTACCTTATCATTTCACAATAAGTTTCTTCTTCCCCATTGGAAATTCCCTCTTCTTTGGAGCATTCATTTATATTCTTTCATTCCTTCTGGAAGGTTTCATACAGATAGATTAGGTACTTTCAAACTGCAATATGGAATACAGTGTAGGTTTTAGTTGTTGCATGTTCTTGTGAGATGGCCTCAATTTAATTTCTCTGAAAGAAGAAAGATAGAAATATATTACCATTAATTAAGATGAAGAAGAATGTAATCTATTTCCAACAGTTAACCTATTGCTAATATTATTAGCAAGCAACAATGGTAACTGTTAGGCTGTGTAATAAAATGAGAAAATCTTTTTACAAAATTTACTTCTTATGTGTATATACAGTAAGGCAGGAAGGATATTCACCTAATCTGTAATGGAGAATTTTTGATATGTGCTCTTTGTATTTTGAATATTTGCTCTTCATTTCTGTTTCAACAGAGGTTCAAGAAATAAGATTTCCGAACAATATGATCACATTTTCCTTAAATTATTTTCTTTATTATTTATTTATTATATTTCCATATAAAATGGGGACAAGATATGCTCAATATATGGAAGCTCAAAGACTAATACATCTGGAAGTCATTAAGTTTGGAGAAAGTGTTTTAAATCACTTAATATACTGACTCTCAGTTTGATTTACTCTAAACTGAATCTTTATGTCAAGAATAGAAACAGTTTAGCTTTTCTCGAATAGTGAGAGCCACTATCAGCTCATACTTCCGCTCACTGCTGAAATCAGTATAAATCTATTTAAACCTAGATAGTTCAGAATATTAATTCTGATTTTAAAAAATTATCTGTGATCTCATATTCTCGTATCAATTTAAGCAGAAACACTGTCATTTATTTTTCTTATTAATAAGATAATGTTTTAGGTATTACTGTACATGTAAAGAAACCATCGCCCTTCCCTGCGGCTTCCAAAAAGCCAATATTTTTCTCTCCTTAGACAAAAGTCATAATATGTGCTTCTAATTTCTTGCGATTTTAGTTAAAAATTCAACCAGTGGGAAGACACCTCTTTGTTAGCTTTAACCTGTATATCAACCCACTAGATAACTGTCTGCCAATTCTTTTTGTAATAACTGAAAGTTTCACTGAAAGTACAAAGGATTAATTTGCATTTCAAACTAAAGAGATTTATATGAAAATTAGCACATTTATGTAAAGTTAATAAAGACTAATACAGTACATTTTCAATATACTCCAGTTGGTCTGAAAAATATTTGCTTATATTTCATAGTCTTGAAGGATTCCCACATGATTGAAAAACTTGATCTTCGAGACTCTAAATATCACATGGAAGGAACAAAACTGAGCCTGGTGGCTCAGCAGACTGATAGCATTGTGATTAACACCAGCTGTCTGCAATTACTGTAAATTCGAATCTCACCAGGCTCAAGGTTGACTCAGCCTTCCATCCTTTCTAAGGTAGGTAAATTGAGGACCCAGTTTGTGGGGGCAATAAGCTGACTTTGTATAAATATATAAAAGTATGAAGGCTATTGCTTAACGCATTGTAAGCCGCCCTGAGTGTCCGGAGAAGGGCGGCATATAAATCAAATTAAAAAAAAAAACTAATATAATTGTCATTTCTCACTTTTGTGGTGATTCCTATTACAATGGTTAAATTTGTATTCTGCTTTTTCGGTGGGATAAATTTTCTGAGAGCTGCCCCATGTGATGACTAACTAGCTGGACCCACTTCACAATATTTTACTTTTTTCAGAATTCCTTTTCCAGATCTATACTCTGTCTAGTGTCCTCTGTACATGCTCAGATGGTGCTGGTAGAAGAGAGCAATGCTAAATTGTCCAATCAAAAGAGGCAAACATCAAATCAATAAATGTGTACAAAGTTTGATTTTCCTTCTTTAAAACACTAATTCCCCATGTTCCTTGATACCTGTTTGGTGACACCAGCTGAATATCTGAAATATATTGATGATACCCTGTCAATTTCTCTGCACTAGGGAACAATGGTGAGGCTGGACAGGTACTGAAATAGTCTTCTGGGCTAGGCAATAATGATCTGACTGAGAGGTAATAAATGAAGATATATACATTCTGGCTTAGATTCTAAATGAGACTGAAGAGTTTATGTTCACAGCCTAGGGCAGTGATGGCTAATCTCTTTTTCCTCAGGTGCCAAAAGCGCACCTGCATGCATGACAGTGCGCGTAAGCATGCTGACACCCATAATGCAGTGCCCCCTGCAGGCCACCCCCCCATGCATGTGCACGCGACCCCCATTTCGATGCTACCAGGCCTCCCTGAAGCCTCCTGGAACCAAAAATAGGGCACAGGGGGGTGCCGCATCCCCCCACCCCTGTGCAAGCATGCATGACCCCCCCACACCTCACGCATGCGTGCATGACCCACCCCCACCCCCCACACATGTGCGCATCTTCCAGCAGAGACATGAAAATCAGTTGGCCGGGGCAAAGTGCGTGGGCATGCGCGGTAGAACTGACCTGGGCGTCAGCTCGCATGCCCGCAGAGATGGCTCCACATGCCACCTGTGGCACACATGCTATAGGTTCACCATCACAGGCCTAGGGAATGAAAATTGGAGATAGAGGTGGTTGGACCAAGGAATGGCTAAAGAAGAATAGCCAAATTACAATGACCTTCTATCTGATGAATGAGTCAACTTCCTTTAATGCAATGTGTTTGAAGACTTTTTTAAACCTCACTTAATACAAGATATATCTGATAAAATTCTGACTGTATTCAGTGCTGGCCTACTCATCTGGTTTTACCTAATCTCTTAGTGGCATTGAATACCATCAATCCTTCTGGAGTGTTTATGAGAGTTAGAGGCCAGAGGCTCTGTTTTGCAGAGTTTTCTCTACTTCTTGCAGGTCCACTCAGTCGGAGGAGGAGCAGGAGAACCTGATTCCACAGCCATTCCACATTGGGATGACTCCAGGCTTGGTCCCATCCCCCATTCTTTTTAAGTACCTACAATAAATACACTGCTAGGAGATAATCTATCAGTTTTGGGAGTATCATTAGCATCAGCATGCTAATGATACCCAGTTCTGTATCTCCACCCCAGGCCAAGCAGGAGATAGGACTTGGTGCCTGGAGGGACTGTATATGACAAAAGGCCAAATTTTAGCCTGCTGTTTGTTTGGAAGCCTTCTTGCTTCAGGCTCATTCAGTCCATGGCTCTGGACAGCCTGGCACTCCCTCTAAGAAGCTTGCATAAAAACTGGGATTCTCCTTGTGTTAATGGCTATAACTGGAACAATTGGCAGGGTTGTAGCCAGGATTCAAGCTCAGATTCTATTGCATCCTTTTTCTGGAGTGAGAGGCCTCATGTCTGAACTATAATAAGATGCTCTGAGTGAAGGTGTCCTTAAAAGCTCCCAAGAAGCTGTGGCAGAAATGACAAGACACTTCTTTTCACTGGAGTAAGACACATAAGATTCAGGGCAAGTTTGTGTTCTCTTCTTGGATATTTGGTTGTCTTTACACTGAAGGAACAGATCAGCCCCTTGTCATTGTGGAAATGGAAAAAGTGCAACAGCCTGTCTCGACTCCAAACTTGTCAGATTTCTATGTTCACTTTTCATTTCCCCAGAACTATTGTTTTCAACAAGACTGGAAGTTCCTTTAACTTTCCCATCGCTTAAAATGGAACACAGTGTTGCTTTCTTTTTGTGAAGCACACCACTACCAATCCAAGGATTTCCCCACTGATCAAAAAATGTTGTATTACTATATAGTAGACTACAAAAATCCAGACAAAATGGTAGCAGATATACGTTCCCATGTAACACCCCTCCTGCGCGAGCTGCTCTGGCTCCCAGTGGTCTTCCGGGTGCACTTCAAGGTTTTGGTTACCACCTTTAAAGCGCTCCATGGCTTAGGACCTGGGTACTTGCGGGACCGCCTACTACCACCAATAGCCTCCCACCGGCCGGTACGCTCCCATAGAGAGGGGCTCCTCCGGGTGCCATCAGCCAAACAATGCCGACTGGCGGCCCCCAGGGGGAGACCCTTCTCTGTGGGGGCACCTACTATCTGGAACGAGCTCCCCCCAGAGATACGGAGGATCCTGGATCTGCGCACCTTCCGCCGCGCTTTAAAGACCTTACTATTTCACCAGGCGGGCCTGGCCTAATTTTCTCCCTCTTTTATAAAAGATTTTTAATTTTTAAATATCTTTTAGTATTTTATACATTCAATTTTAAATTGGTTTTAAAAGTTTGGGGTTTTAAATTTGTCGGGGCCAAAATTATTTAATTTGATTTTATTCTATTTTTAAATTTTGTATGTATGTGTTTTATTATTTGGCTGTGCACCGCCCTGAGTCCTTCGGGAGTAGGGCGGTATAGAAATCAAATAAAATAAATAAAAATAAATAAATAAATAAATATACTAGAAACCCTTAAATTTCTACTGCCATCTAGTGATCTTCTGAATGTTACCAATCAAATTTGGTGGCTCTAGTTATTCCAAAAATGTCTTACTGGGATGGGGAGGAAAGTTGAAAGAACAAGCAAAAGACAAGAAACAGTTCTCCTTGCTCACATACCCTGCATCTTGAAAGCTAAGGTCACCCACCCAAAACGTGTTTGGGAAGCACCTAAGCTACCCAGAGGGTTGAGCTGAAGTTTCTTAGAAGTTTCTCATAGGCATTGCAAGGAAGGAAAATCAGTCGCCTCGTCTTCCAAGTATTTATTTGAACTTGTAGGCCCAACTGAGAAGCTTGCATTAACAGATTTACAGAGTTGGAAGGGACCTTGTAGGTCATGTAGTCCAACTCCCTGCCCAAGCTGGAGACCCTACACCATTTCTGACAGATAGCAGTCCAGTCTCTTCTTGAAAGTTTCCAGTGATGAAGCTCCCACAACTTCTGAAGGCAGCCTGTTCCATTGGTTGATTGTTTTCACTGTCAGAACATTTCTCCTTATTTCCAAGTTGAATCTCTCCTTGCTCTGTCCATTATTCTTTCCATCTTCTATTCTTTCCAGTTTCTGTACATTATTCCTTGTCTGGCCTTCAGATGCTTTGAAAAATAGCTTGACCCCCCTCCTCTCTGTGGAAGCCCTTCAAATATTGAAACAGTGCTATCATGTCTCCCCTGGTCCTTTTCTTCACTAGATATGCCCAGTTCTTGCAACCATTCATCCTATGTTTTAGCTTTCAGTCCCCTAAATCATCTTGGTTGTTCTCTCCCCTTTTTTTTCAAGCATCTCAACATCTTTTTATAGCATGGTGACCAAAACTGGATGCAGGTGTGGTCTTACTAAGGCTTGATAGAGTGGTATTAGCACCTCACTTGATCTTGAATGCATCCCTCTGTTAAGGCAATTTAGGATTTTGGCTGTTTGCTCATATTTAATTGGTTCGCAGGGATCCACAAGACGTGGAAGCTGGTTTGGGGGACCCAAACGCCCCCTTCCCTGCTCCCTTCCCACGCCGTTTTCCAACCATCCAGCCGCTCATCGGTCCCTGTAAGGTCCGACGCTTCTGACCTCATAGGGAGGGCGGAGCTAGGAAGCGGCAAGGCAGTCCGAGAAGGTTTTGCCCGAGAGTTAAGGCAAAGAATCCGCAAGCAGGGCGAAAGAGGCGCGTCCCGCGGGGAGAAGTCCGTCCGGAGTTTTGGAGAGCGTGGGAGAAATCCGGATCCTCCACTCTAGAAAAGATCTCCCTATCCCGCCTAGCGCCAATTAAAAGAGGAAAGACCCAGGATGGATAAATATAAAGGTAAGGGAAGGGCGCCTCTTGTGCTTTTCTCCCGAGCGTGGGAAAGGGCTGGAAGGCTCGGCGCTTCCCAGGGAGGCCGGTTGTTTGCCCGCCGTGGGTGTTCTTTCACATCGGTGAAATGTTTTCTGGGAAGAGCACGTAGCGCTGCTTCTGCCTGGATTCCCCCGTTCTAATCCTCCCTGCTTTTCAGGGGTTTCGGGGAGCAGGCGAAGGTTTCTTGGGAGCTGCGATTTGGACAAGTGGGGGGATTCGTGCGTGGACAGTGGCGCAAGAATTAATCGGGCGTCGCGTTGTGCACGGCCGGCTGGCAAGCGAGATTATGCGCCGTCTCTCTTCCAGAACTAGTCCGAGGAAGGGAGGAATCTGTCTTTGGACGCCTGGCAGTGGGGGAGGGAGGTTTTAAGGATGGTGGTGGTCGCAGGCTAAGAAGCAACAAAGTGCTTGAAACTCTAAACCTGGAAAGGAAGGCAGAGATGTGGCTGCGAGGGTGCGCGCCTCTGCTCTTCGCGGAGACTCACCTGGCCCACCCAGAGCACCTGAGAGCTGAACCCGAGAGGGCCGCCAGCCGGACCGCCAGGAAGCGGGCGAGACTTGCAAACGGTGCGTCCCAACCGAGGATGTGAGAGACAGAGACGGGGGGGGGCGAGGGAGAGAGTGAGAAAGAGGGAAGAGGGGAGAGGGGGAGAGAGAGAGAGAAAGAGGAGAGAGAAAGAGAGGAGAGAAGGAAGGAAGCAGGGAGGAAGAGGGAGAGAGAGGAGAGAGAGAGAGGAGAGATGGAAGGAGGGAGGAAGGGAAAGAGAGAGAGAGAAAAGAGAGAGAGAGAGGAGACGGAGGAAGAGAAGGGAGAGAGAGAGAGGAAAGAGAAAGAGGAGAGAGGAAAGAAGGAGGAAGGGAGAGGGAGAGAGAGGAGAGAGAGGAGAGATGGAAGGAGGGAGGGAGGAAGAGGAAAGAGAGGGAGAGAGAAAAGAGAGAGAGAGAGAGAGAAGAAGGGAGAGGGAGAAGGAGAGAGAGAGATCAAAGACTCCGCTACAGCTGCTTCATGACATACGAAAGCAACCGAAAAATAATTTGGGAACTTTCTGAGTTTCGCCTGCAATCTCCGCGCGATTATGCTGGCTGGGCACTTGAGCTGGAAGGCATAGCCGGCTACTGGTTTTGTGGCTACTAGTTTCGCGGCGGCGATTTCTCCAGGGCTGGAAAACCTGTTTGAATAGTATTTAAGGAATAATTTGAACAGAAGTTAGGGAATTGTTTAAATACTTTGAATAGTTTAAATAGTCCTTAAGGATGCGATTTTTGGAGCGTAGTTTCTAAAAGGACATCCGCTTGAACTCCCGGTGGTGAGGAAAATGGGCTCTGCACGTTCTCAGAAGCTGATGTTTACTAATCAAAATAATGATGGGTGGTGCTGTAAACAGGAAGATGCTATGTTATTTTGTGCTAATACAGTATGTTATTTGCAATTAGGGTTGTTTTGTTTTGTTTTACTTTTACTTTAGGCACCTGGGTTCATGTCTATAAGATGGTGACCTTTATTAAATAAACAAGTACTGGCATGTAATAAAGCAAATTCTGGATATTGGGCTCCTTCATTATAGAGCCTGAGTGGCGCAGCAGACTAATGCTACTGTTAAAGGTAGTATTTAGCTTCCAGCTGCCTGCAATTACTGCGAGTTCAATTCTCACCAGGCTCAAGGTTGACTCAGCCTTCCATCCTTTCTAAGGTAGGTAAAATGAGGATCCGATTTGTGGGGGCAATAAGCTGACTTTGTATAAAATATACAAAAGTATGAAGGCTATTGCTTAACGCCTTGTAAGCCGCCCTAAGTCTCCGGAGAAGGGCGGCATATAAATCAAAAAATAAAAAATAAAAAAATAAAAAAAATTATTAGTGTGTGTGTGTGTGTGTGTGTGTGTGAGGGGAGGGGAGAGAGAATGGTGTGTGAACATGAATATGTGCCAGTAAAAAAGCATCATAGCTGTCTAGCCCAGTGGGATGTCCTTGCCCGCTATAGCAGCCACGCCCACTATTGGCATACTGCCCCCAGCCTTGCCTAAAGTCCTTTTGACTAAATAGGTTCTCTACCTCTATATTGCACACTAGTTTTTCCCCAAAATCAAACTTAACAAAATGCAATCTATTTTTGGTATTTTGCAAAAAGAAAAAAAAAATCCCAGGAGATGGGGAAGTGCTCAGTGAAACTTTCTCCGCTGGAAAGAAGAACCTTGCAAGATTATTTTGATATCGCTTGAAATATGCTAAAAATGCACTTTTCCAGCATTCAGCCTTGTGCTTGAACATATTATACATATACATACATATACAAACACACACCTGCCCGCTTACTTAAGTAATAGGTTGTAGGACCAGTTTTCAGGGTGATCTGGCAATGGCAGTACACATCAGGACCTGAAAATCCAGCTCTCTGCATTTATAACTCTAACATGAGAAGCAAGTTATCTTCAGCACTCTAATCTTAGGTTGCTCTCCTGTGTTTCTCCTTCCAAGGGAGATAATCAGTCAGCCCATCCAAGGAGCAATTTAGGTGGAATCTGAACATATAATTGTTCAAGAAAATCTCCTACATTCTGAAACTAGTTCGTGCAAGTACTATGGGATTATGATGCAATCCTCTTCTCATTTACCCCTCATTTACATGCTGTAAGCATGAGAGTCAGTCACTGTTTTTCAGTGTCATTGAAACTTGGGACTGTTTCCAAACAAATGGTTGTAAATCGAGGACTACCTGTAGTCTCCAATGTTGTAGAACATTACCAGTTGAGCATTTACAGGATGGGAAAGACCTGCCGTGTTGCAAAATGTTGGATCCAACCATAGTGGATAACTTTTGTCCGGTCTCCAACCTTTGCTGTCGCGACGGTTGTTGAGAGCGTGGTGGTACAGCAGCTCCCATTGGCCCTGGAAGATACAAACTACCTGTATCCATCGGGTTTCAGGCCGGGGTACAGCATGGAGATGGCATTGGTCGCGCTGATGGATGATCTTTGGAGGGCTCGGGACAGGGGATACTCCTCTGTTCTGGTCCTCTTGGATCTTTTGGCGGCTTTTCATACCATCGACCATGGTATCTTGCTGTGACGGCTTGAGGGGTTCGGGGTGGGAGGCACTGTTCTACGGTGGTTCTCCTCCTATCTCTTGGGCTGTACGCAAGTGGTGTTGGCAGGGGGGCAGAGGTCGGCTATGAGTCACCTCACTTGTAGGGTGCCCCAGGGGTCGGTCCTCTCGCCTCTCCTGTTCAACATCTATATGAAGCCGCTTGGGAAGATCATCTGTGGTTTTGGGGTGTGGTATCATCAGTACGCTGATGATACCCAGCTTTTTATATCCACCCCAAACCAGCCCAGTGATGCCCTCAATGTGATGTCCCACTGCCTGGAAGTGGTACGGACCTGGATGGGGAAGAACAGGCTCCGACTCAACTCCACCAAGACCGAGTGGCTGTGGGTACCGGCATCTTGGTCCGATCGAGATATTCCATCATTGACCATCGGGGGTGAGGTGTTACCCCCTGTGGATAGGGCTCGCAACTTGGGTGTCCTCCTGGATTCACGGTTGTCTCTGGAAGATCATGTAACAACCGTGGCTAGGGGGGCATTTGCCCAGGTCCGCCTTGTGCGCCAGTTGCGCCCTTACTTGGACCAAGATGCCCTATGCACTGTTACTCATGCACTGGTCACCTCCTGTCTTGACTACCGCAATTCTCTCTACCTAGGGCTGCCCTTGAAAACCACTTGAAGGCTTCAGTTGGTGCAGAATGCAGCTACGCGGGTTGTGATGGGAGCGTCCCGACACTCCCATGTTAACCCTTACTGCGCGACTTGCATTGGTTACCGGTTGCCCTTCGGGTGAGGTTCAAGGTGCTGGTTATTACCTACAAAGCCCTTCATGGCCTAGGCCCGGGATATTTGTCGGACCCCCTGCAGCCAGCGACAATTCCTAATCGCCCGGTGCGTTCCCACAGACAGGGCCTCCTCAGGGTGCCGTCGGCCAGACAGTGTCGGCTGGCGACCCCCAGGGGGAGAGCTTTCTCTGTGGGTGCACTCACCCTCTGGAACCAACTTCCTTTGGAGCTCCAGATGGCCCCTGACCTTCGCTCGTTCCATTGTGATTTGAAGACCTGGTTGTTCCACAGCCTGGACTGATGGGGGGTTTCTTAATGAATTTTTGTTTTAAATTGGAATTTTAATCTTATATTGTCTTTTAATGAGGAACTGTGAATCTTTACCATTGTGAGCTGGCCTGAGTGCTTGGAGATAGGGCGGCATATAAATTGCATTATAAATAAAATAAACAAATAAATAAAAGGAGGCTGCCCTTACAAGCTGTGGACTAAAAGAGATTGTAGTCCAGCTGTCACTTTCTTGGTCTGGAATTGCTGCTTCATTCATATATTCACCTGCCCTGAATAGATTACTGTCCCCAAGTTAGTCACTTCAAGGTTATCTCCCAAAGGACATAGTGAGAGTAGCCACTGTGGCCATATTGCATTGTGCATCTCCTCAGAAGACAGTTTGCTGTAGGTGGCCAGCTGTAGATGAGAAGTTGTGTTGGCTTCTTCTGTAGAAGACATGCAGGAGAAGACAAGCAGTGGTATGGACCAGTTGCGGTGCTTGAGAGAGAGGCAAATCTCAAATCTCAAAGTTGGTGCGTGGGAATATCCTTTTGCCTTTCTGCAAATCTCAATGTTATAAGACTTGTGCAGCTGGATGTCTTACGGATGGCATTGACCTTCTGCTTTGAAACAGACTCTTTGCTTTTCCCAGGCAGGGAAATGCAGCGCCTGACAAAATGGAAAGCACTTTTTTCTTTTCATTTGTATAAATTCCGCAGGAACAGATCTTCTTTCTCCTCTGATGTATGATCACTTCCTGGCTAGTTTGTGGATTTCTTGGAAGCATACTGCTGACTGTGCCAACACAAAATGGTACATTTTATTTATTAATTAAATAATCCACTACTCTGGCTTTCTTTTCTTTCTTGCCACTTTCAGCATTCCTTAAAAATGGAATTGATCCTCAACCTGGAATTTGGTCCTTAGCTCTTTTTCTATTTAATAAATTGCTTAGTATTTTAATATTTTAAGAAAGAGAAATTGTGAGAATCATACTACAACCTTTTTAAAATTCTATTTTCTTGTTCTAAAAGGTTCACATTCTTTTGCTGAGAAATTTTAACAGTTTCTAAGACTTATTGTTCATTCATTCATTTCATTTCATTTCATTCATTCATTCATTCATTCATTCATTCATTCATTCATTCATTCATAAATATGCAAACTATCTTGTGAGTACATAGGATTGCAATATTAATTTCCGTTCTGTCATATCTGCCTTAATAAATAAGTGACTTTATTTATGAATTTAATTTTTAAAAACAGACTAATTACTATAAAATTGCCTGATAATTTTCAATACTGTTGTAAGCAAACTTTTTTTTGCACTTGTTTGCAGGGAGGTAACAATGTAGGGATGGCTGGACATTTTAGTTGCTATTTTGCTGTGTAGCTATTTTAATTAGATTGTAACGAATTTTTTAAAATGTTTGTGTTTTAATATTTTGTTATGCAGCCTTGCCCCATCAGGATGGGGCATGCTGTGAACTCAAATTAGGACATAATTTTAACTGCTTGGAGGGTGATGTAATTCTCTGGCTGTGCAGAGTGGCCTTAGAATGATTCCTGCAGGTTCATTAGAATTCTTCCTTTAATTTTCTCAGAATTACTTGTGCTTTGAGGCTGAATTTTTTCACAAGTTTCTGGTTGGCCCATTCTGATGAAAACATTGGTTTCAATATACATCTACCATTATCATTTCGAAAATATGCTGCTTTTCAAAATATTTCTGTGGCAATCTGAAGGGTGTTCTGAGTTTATTGATAGCTGAAAACAGGAATACTGCTGATAATACTTGAGCAATGCTGAGTAGGCTAACTACTTCTTGGATGCATAATGAGATATTGTCATTGATGTGCTACTCTGGTGACAAATCTCACCTTTGAATGAACAAATGTTTCTTGCTCTTAACACTGTTAAAATGTACAACCCCAATATTTTAAATAATGAAACATAGGGCCTTTTTAGTATGCCACCTGATTTGGGAGATCACGATAATTTTGTCAGTTACAAAATGTATTTTTTGGAAAAAATGACAAGCAAGTAAAAAGAGAAATTATTGCAATTGTATGTTGATTCTACCATCATTCAAAACAACTGTTCAATATTTGGCTAGACATATGGATATAGGAAATGTATTGACTTGCTTTGATAGGACCTAGTTCTTTTGTGAAGAAATGGGTTGAACATAAGATGCTGCATGCAAGGATTTGCATGTAGAAACTTGTATCCTAAATATATAATTAGAACAATTAAAATTAATGGCACTCATTACCTTTTCCAGGGCAAAGGATAGAATGGACTGGCTAAACTGGAGATGTTATTATCAAAACTGACAGTGCTATCTATTAAGAGATAATATCTGCCAAACAGAAACCAACCCGGTTGCTATATACTGCTGGAGGTGCTGAATACTAAATTATTAGCTGCGGACAACACCTTTTATGTATGGAGAAGTATTGCAGGTTTTACTTGTTAGATAAAAATGTTCAGGTTGAAGTGAAGGAACAATTAATCACAGTATATAGGTGCTTTGTGAACATTTGTCCAGGAAAATTATTGCTTGTAGTGTTGAATTCTGTGTATATAATAAATAAATGAAGTAGCTCGTAGCCAATTTTGTGATACAAACAAAATGATGATTATTGACTAGGCAAACCATAAGTGGGATGTCTGTCCTTCTAGATCAGGGGTCCTCAAACTACGGCCCATAGGCTGCATACGGCCCAACAAAGCCAATAATTCCACCAAGGACCACGAGGCTGCCCCATCCACATCACCCCGCCCACCTGCTGGCCCCCACCCTTTGGCCGAGCGCAGGACTTAACTTCCCGAGCCCCGCAGGCTGGAACTGGAAGGTAAGGCCAATATTTTTGGCCTGCAGAGTGCTTCTGGAGGTGAAAAATGGGGTGCGCTTCCCATAGCACTTTACAGGCCAAAAACAGGGCACATGGAGGCTTCCCAGGCTGTCACCACACCCCATTTTTCACCTCCCCCACTTTCAGAAGATAAAGAGAGAGAGAGAGAGAGAGAGAGAGAGAGAGAGAGAGAGAGAGAGAGAGAGAGAGAGAGAGAGAGAGAGAGGGAGAAGGAGAGAGAAAGAGAGAGAGAGATAGACACACACACAGAGAGAGAGAGAGAGAGAGAGAGAGAGATGGAAAGAGAGAGAGAGAGAGAGACTTGTTGATTGTAAGCTCCTTGGGGCTGAGAAGAATTGCTGCAAAACTAAGTTTTGTAAAGTGGACCACTAGACTCCTAAACAACTGAAAAAACAATCTAGTAAAAAGAAAAGACAACCAAAAAAGCAACATGCAAGCAAAAGCAAATAAAACACCCCAGAAGCAAAAAAAAATTAAAGTTTAATTTGTGTGCCTTGTTTAATAGACTGCTAAAGTAGCCATGCCCACCTAGTCACATGACCTAGACACACCCTCCCAGTCACATGACCACCTAGCTACACCCACCCAGCCAGTCCGGCCCTCCAACAGTCTGAGGGACCGTGAATTGGCCCCCTATTTAAAAAGTTTGAGAACCCCTGTTCTAGATATTGCTTGAGCACAATTTCAATTGCCTTAGCCAGCATGAGAGAGATGATGAAACCTGTAATTCAAGCATATTCAGAAGGCCACATATTCCCCATTCATGTTTTAAAGGATTATTTGTTCAGGATATCAAGATAAGAAAATCTAAGAATTTGAGCATCAATTCTAGTGTCCAAGAATTTTAAAACAGTTTGCTTCTAAGTCAGACATTGTGGATTTTTTTCTGTTACCTGGGAACTGGATGTTGTTGCATCTTATTTAAATCTGTATATAGTTTTGCACTTTCTATTGCTTACCTACCTTCCTTGTTAGAATTCCCTGGTTTCACTGTAGAATATTGCTTGATATATATTGATTATATATCAATATAATACTAGGGGTGAATTGCATGACTTCAAAATTTTAGGTGCCTAGAGATTTTTGTGTTCTTGATTATTTTGTTAAAAAACTTTACATGGTTGAAAATAAGTAATAATGTGAGTTAAGGGGAGTTAAACCATGTCTCCCTGGATCTCTGTCAACTAATTGCTGGAAAAGAGCAATATTTTCACTGGAATAAGCACTTTTGGGAATATGTAAATTCTAGCCATGCAAATTAAGTACAGTATGTTGAAAGACTAAAACATGCTTTGGTGGAGAAGGGGAGACAGTAGGAATGCTTGGAATCTCAAAAGCATGTGGGCAAGAAAGGAAGAAACAGTGCTCTAACTTAAGGAGGAAACCAGATGATTAATTTCAAGTATCCAGAATAAGTTATGCAAACTGACCTTTTATACACTTAGTTTGGAATGATCATAGCCCACAGAAAATCTGTAGGATTAATGAAGTGAATTGAACTGTAAATATACTAAATTTGCATCTGTGAATAACTGTCCATCATTCCAGTCAAAATAATGTTCGGCAATAATAGAAACATGGCAACATAAATGGCATCATCATCATCATTAATTGTGGGCAATAGAAATGGTGATATCTATTTCAAGGCAAGATTATTCTGTTCTCATCTATTTCAACTTTCTCTTTTTTCCTCCACTCTTTCTAGGAAAACCTGGTTCAAAGGCAATCGGGGATCTCAGGTTCTGCTTTGGTATTATCTTTAAGCAACCTAAACCATGCAGTGGTGTTTTCCAGCCTTGGCAATTTTAAGAATTCCTCAACCAGCATGCTTAAAGTTGTTGAAATCGAGAAATATTTCCACATAACAAAGCCCTATAACATTTTGTGTGGAGGGGATGTTTTTCTCCTGTTCTTTGAGTCCTATTCTGGATACCCAATTGATTTCCTTTTTTTTTAAAAAAAAAAATTGATTTATATGCCGCCCTTCTCTGGAGACTCAGGGCTTACAATGCGCTAAGCAATAGCCTTCATTCTTTTGTATATTTATACAAAGTCAGCTTATTGCCCCCACAACTGGGTCCTCAATTTACCTACCTTAGAACGGATGGAAGGCTGAGTCAACCTTGAGCCTTGGCGAGATTCGAGCCTGCAGTAATTGCAGGCAGCTGGTCTTAATAACCATCTTAATAACAGGGTGCCTTAGACCACTGTAGTACCAAGGCTCTTGGTAGAGCCTTGGTAGGCTCTACCAAGCCTTTTATTTGATTTATTTATTATTTTATTATTATGTATTAGAGTCGTGGTTTAGCAGTAGTTAGAATGCAGTATTGCATGCTAACTCTGCCCACTGCCAGGAGTTTGATCCTGACTAGCTCAAGGTGGATTCAGCCTTCCATCTTTCCAAGGTTAAATAAAGACCCAGTTTATTGGGGGCAATATGCCGACTTTGTAAAACATGTAAAGAATGTTGTAAAACACCATGAAGTGGTATATAAGTCTGGGTTGTATAACTATTATTTGTACCCTGTTTCCCCCAAAATAAGACATCCCTTGAGCGCATGGCAATAAGACAAAGCACTTATTTCACGGTTCCAAAAAATATAAGACAGGGTCTTATTTTCGATAAAACACGGTATTTGGTCTTGTTTTTTCTTTTGAACATTCAAGACAGCATACATGGGAATTGCTTCTCATTTTATCAACACCGTATGAAATAGGTTGGGCTGAAAGAAAATGACTAATTCAAAATCACCAAGGAAGCTCCACAGACTATGGAAGACCCTTGTTCAATACAAAGAGAACTCCAGGTTCAAATCCTGGTATCTTCAGGGTGGAGCTAGAAAAGACTCTAGAAGGATGAAGGCTATTGCTTAGCGCATTGTAAGCCACCTTGAGTCTCCGGAGAAGGGCGGCATATAAATCAAATTTTAAAAAAAATGTTAGATTGCCACAACCTTCCCTCTCCTAAATGAGAAATTGCAGAGTTGTAATCTAACATACATGGCAGGCAGATAGGTTGGCTAATACTGACATGACATGTAAATAGATTTTTGAAGTCTATTTCAAAAGGAGGGGGGAAGGAAAGATAGAGCGTCAAATAGCACCTGCTTTTATTGTGTTGAAATGCCAAAAAAGAGAACTTGCTGGCTTGCTACTGCCTGTGAAGTTGATGTGTTTATTTCCTGTGATAACCTTCCTGCATTAGAGTAGCATAGCGTCATGTAGCATGGCGTAGCATAGCATAGCCTGGCATAGCGTAGCATAGAATAGAATTCAATTCAGTTCAATTCAATTCAATTCTTTATTGGCCAAGTGTGATTGGATACCCAAGGAATTTGTATCCAGTGAATAAGTGCAGTAAATATCTCAGTGCACACGCAAGCAACAAGTAAATCATGATCATAATCATAAAATGCAATTATTATAAATCATAAGATACAACACTCAGTGACATTCATAGAATACTAAATAAAAGCAATCAACATAATTCATATACAAATAACAAAGTTATAGTCATCAGATGCTAAAGGAATAGGTAATAGAAAAAATGCAAAGAATAATAGTAATATAGCCCAACTATGTGGCTTGACATCCTAGGGCACAGGTGTCAAACTCGCCGCATCATGTTGCCATCACGTGACGTTTCGTGACATTTTTCCCATTCACAAAGCTGGGTTGGATGTGGTCTGTGTGTGATGCATCCAGCCCATGGGCTGCCAGTTTGACATCCCTGAACATAGATAGCGATGTGGGAATTAATTGTTTAGTAGAGTGATGGCATGGGGAAAAAACTGTCCTTGTGTCTAGTTGTTTTGATGTTTATGATACATTATAATACATAGGTTTATAACACATCAGACATACAATGTATCTCTCCTCTCCTATGCTATCAGTCCACCCAAATGGAAATGAAGAACTGATATAAATTAAAAGACTATTAGACTCGTTTTCTGTTGTCATAAAATGGGTACACTTTTTCTTTAGCAGCCTGATGAGTAAAAAGAAAGAGGAAGGAAGGAACCCTCTAGATGAGATAAAACTGTACTTCCCAAACCTGGGTAATTTACTCAAAATTTGGTAAAAGTATTTTTTTCTTTGGGTAATGATTCACAAATCAGTTACTCCATCATTACAGGAACATTTAAGACAGAGGTGGATTTCAGCAGGTTCTGACCAGTTCTGGAGAACCGGTAGAGGAAATTTTGAGTAGTTCGGAGAACCAGTAGTAAAAATTCTGATTAGTCCTGCCCCCATCTATTCTCTGCCTCCCAAGTCCCAGCTGATCAGGAGGAAATAGGGATTTTGCAGTAACCTTCCCCTGGATTGGGGAGGGAATGGAGATTTTACAGCATCCTTTCCCTGGAGTGGGGTCGGAATGGAGATTTTACAGTAAAAGAATGTCAGGATATCTCACTACCTGCAGCTGGTAAATAAAAGACAACCCAGTTTGTCAAGCAGACAGTTTTATACACTAGTCCAAAATGCAGATCACAAGTGAAGTCTGTTCAACTGTGTATCGTTTACAGCCCACTTTCATAATTTCCTCCCTGACTGGATTACAAAACAGTGCATTCAGGAAGTTATTTTGAAATGAAATGTTTCCACACAGTTGGTATTTTTCTGATATGCCAGTTTTTTTCCTGCTCACTTTGAAGGGCTATATTTTTGTTTTATCTCACTTTCCCTTTCCAGTTATAAAGTAGAATTTTGAAGTGTTTGAAAAATCTTAGAAGTTTGAGGATATTGTTAATATTAACTCCCAAAATGTCTTTCTTTTTAAAATAAAGAGTTGTCCAGTAAATTTATTTTCTCAGACTGAGATAAGAATTGGGAAGCAGCCCTCTATGCCGAGGATAGGAGACTTTCTGGTTTATATGAACTAAAATATAATGCAGTAGCATCAGAAAGAAGTAAATTACATTCACCCTGATAGTGATGTCTTCAGATAAAGAGATTTGGAGCAATAGGAAATATCCTCATTAATCCATGCATTTTCTGTTTTAAGTTTTATTGTCAGAGCCATTGGCATATAAAAGCTAATGTCAATGCAAAAGATCAGGACCATCCATTGAATTGCAACATAAAAGATTTATTCAAGCCTATGCATAAGAATCTAGTCAACTTAGAGTCATCAGGACTCTAAACTTATGACATGCTTAACTCCATCTCCCTGCTCTGCCTGTTCTTCTCACAATATTTTGAACTGCACCCTCTTCCTCAAGACTGTAAGTAGTTTAGGACACCTGGTAACAAGTTGTGAGTCACAGGTATTTCAATTAGCCAAAAACTAACTGTGTCTTCATTCCCAATAACATTTGCTGTCTTATATTGCCTTTGGATGACTCCATAAATCTATGTAGCTTCTAGACAATAATGTGTAAACAATTTACCATTGCTTTCCTCTAGGATCTTTCTGGTTATTCTTATACTTTATAGATAATTATTAAAGATAGACATTTTTAATATGCAGAAAGTGAGCTTCAAAGGTTGCATTTCCACTAAAATTAATTTCCCGCTATATTGGAAATTAAAATTTCCATTTTAATTATGCAGAACCCAGACAATGAGCTTTTTGCTATATTGATGCTAGGTGTACTTCTCTCCAACACCACATTTGTTGGTAAATATAGCAATAGCACTTAGGCTTATATATTACTCCATAGTGCTTTACATCACTCTCTGAACTATTTATAGTGTCATCATTTTGCTCCCAGCAGTCTGGGTTCTCATTTTACTGACTTCGGAAGGATGGAAAGCTGAGTCAAACTTGAGCCAGTCAGGATCGAACTCCTGGCTGTGGGCAGAGTTAGACTGCAATACTGCATTTTAACTACTGCATCACTAGGGCTCTTTGTAACCACAGTAATGTACATCCTGTGTTAGAATATGTAACCATGGTAATATATATCCTGTGCCCGAATACCATACATTTACTCCCCAAACATGCCTATATATGTGAGGGTAAGAGTCACCATGGGATCCCCACCATTGATGAAAGAATCACATTCCAAGCTTTTCTGAAAGGTCTGGAAGAATGGAGACAATCTTACCTCAGAGAAATGATGTTCCAGAGAATAGGAGCTACAGCCAAAAATGCATTGGTCCTGTAAGATGGAGCTTCTAAGATGCCATATACCTTCTGCTTGACCTGTTGTAGATGTGATTAGGAAGAAGTGATCTCACAGGTAATCTGGTCTCTTGCCATGCAAGGTTTAAAGGTCAAAACAAGCACTTTGAATTGCACCAAAAAGCAAAAGGGTAAGCACAACACCACAGAGATGTAACATGTGCCATTCTAGGGGCACACATACTTGTCCATGCAGTTACATTCTGCACCAGCTGTGCTTCCAGAAGCTCTTCAAGGGCAGCCTTTCCTTGTATGTAGACTTTATTTTGTTTTGACTGTTTTTTCTTTTTCTTTAATGCATACAAGTAATAATAAATAACAACACAGTGGAGAGGAAGGAGGAGTGGCAAAACTTGGAGGCGGAGTTAAAAGAGGGATCAATCTAGAATCTCTATGTAGCCACAAGCAAACCAAGTCCAACTCCCCTTGGATTCTGTTGACTGTTATCTAAATCTTGTCAGGTGCTGTTACTGTATTTGAGAATATTCCTATGCACAGGCATTAGTTTAACTGATTGTGTGGACCTGGTCTTTTACACTTGTCAGGAGACCTTATTAATAAATATTCAGCTTACGTTTATTGTACAACAAATATTTTAATGTAATTTGCAGTTGTTTATGAATGCTATATTTAGCTATGACTGTAAAATTAAAGCAACCTTACACCTATTTACATCAACATATACATCAATCACTTAACGCTGATATCAGCTTCTTTTTCTCTATCTTTAAAGGTTTAAAGGTTTAGGTTAGAGTGTTAATTTGTTGTTGTTAGTTGCAAAGTCATGTCCGACCCATGGACAACGTTCCTCCAGGCCTTCCTGTCCTCTACCCTCCTCTGGAATCCATTTAAGCTCACACTGACTGCTTCAGTGACTCAATCCAGCCACCTCATTCTCTGTTGAGAGTGTTAATAATATGTAATAATTACTGTATAAATACCATTGTATTAAAATGTATTACATGTATTGCAATAATATAATAAAAGATTTTTTAAAAAATAATTCTTAAGCTGGACTGTATTTAAATATAGGCAGTCATTACATCCACAACTGGGACCAGAATTTCCACTGCTAAGCTAGATGATTGTTGAATGAAGTATAGTGCGAGAGCTATGTCTGTAGCAGACAAAGTAAAGTAGGATTAGTGAAGGAAAAGGACATGTGCATCGGGGGGGGGGAGCTGAGGACATATATTCCTCTGTACAGGAAGTGGGATGAGAATATTTGGGGTGATGTAGTCTGGAAAGGGGAGAAATATGTTCATAGGAATGAGGTTCTTTTCCTTATCTCTGCCTTATCTTTGAGCATTGGGATTCTTTCAAGAGGAAAAAAGTGATCTAAGATAGTTTGTCTTTCTTAGTAATAGCTGCTTTGTTACCAGCCACAAAGTTATTTTATGATATACTTGCAATACTGTCTCAACATTGCAAATGTGCTTACCAGATGACTGCAGTATCATTCATTCATTCATTCATTCATTCATTCATTCATTCAATCAATCAATCAATCAATCAATCATTGCGCGACAGCTTCCCCAGTACTTGGATGAAACGACGTATCTGGATCCGTTCCAATCGGGCTTCAGGCCTGGGTATAGCACGGAAACGGCATTGGTCACGTTGGTTGATGATCTCTGGAGGGCTCGGGACAGGGGTTGCTCCTCTGTCCTGGTCCTGTTAGATCTCTCAGCGGCTTTTGATACCATCCACCATGGTATCATGCTGCACCGGTTGAAAGACTTGGGGGTGGGAGGCACCGTACTACGGTGGTTCTCCTCCTTTCTCTCCAACCGGTCGCAGTCTGTGTTGACAGGGGGGCAGAGGTCGACCCCGAGGCCCCTCATATGTGGGGTGCCACAAGGATCGGTCCTCTCGCCCCTTTTGTTCAACATTTATGTAAAGCCGCTGGGCAAGATCATCCGTGGTTTCGGGTGAAGTACCATCAGTACGCTGATGACACCCAACTGTATATCTCCACCCCGGACCACCCCAACGATGCCCTTGAAGTGATGTCCCAGTGCCTGGAGGCCGTATGGATCTGGATGGGGAGAAACAGGCTCAGGCTCAACCCATCCAAGACCGAGTGGCTGTGGTTTCCGACATCCCGATATAGTCAGCTGGTGCCATCGCTGACTATTGGGGGTGAATCATTGGCCCCCACGGAAAGGGCTCGCAACTTGGGCGTCCTCCTGGATTCACGGCTGTCTTTAGAAGAGCATTTGATGACCGTGACCGGGAGGATTTTTCATCAGGTTCACCTGATCCGCGAGTTGCATCCCTTTCTAGATCGGGACTCCCTACGCACAGTCACTCATGCCCTCATCACCTCTCGCCTGGAGTATTGTAACGCTCTCTACATGGGGCTCCCCTTGTGGTGCACGCGGAGGCTCCAACTGGCGCAGAGTGTGGCTGCATGGGTGGTTATGGGAGCGATGTGGGGTTCCCATGTAACACCTCTCCGCGAGCTGCACTGGCTCCTGGTGGTCTTCCAGGTGCGCTTCAAGGTTTTGGTTATCACCTTTAAAGCACTCCATGGCTTAGGACCTGGTTATCTACAGGACCGCCTGCTACCACCAATAGCCTCCCACCAGCCAGTACGCTCCCATAGAGAGGGGCTCCTCCGGGTGCCGTTGGTCAAACAATGTCGACTGGCGGCCCCTAGGGGGAGAGCCTTCTCTGTGGGGGCACCTACGATCTGGAACGAGCTCCCCCCGGAGATATGGAGGATCCCGGATCTGCGCACCTTCCGTTGCGCGCTCAAGACTTTATTATTTCATCAAGCTGGCCTAGCATAAATCTTCTCCCCTTTTAAATGTAAATTTTAATTTGTTTTTAAATTATTGGGTATTTTAAATTTGTCTCAGCCAAATTATTTAATTCGTTTTTATTCTATTTTAAATTTTTGTATTTATGTGTTTTATTCTGTGTCTGTTCACTGCCCTGAGTCCTTCGGGAGTAGGGCGGTATAGAAATCCAATAAAATCAATAAAATCAATCAATCAATCAATCAATTTGCATACTGTCCATCTCTCTACCAAGCCCATCTGGTACACTATGTTAGCCCAAACATAGTTCCCTGAATATAAATTCCAATAAATTCTAGGAAATGTTTTAACAAGGAATAAATTCAGTATTTGAACACTTCCAGTTTAAAGTAAGATAAATTCTTCACAATCAGGCCAAATCAAATGTATGAATAAATGATGCATCCTTTAATATTTAGTTCATTTGTGATTGGAGCTCTGGAGTGGATGTACATTCATGGTGCTCCTCTCCTCTTGTATGTATCTATTGTTGATATAATGGTGCTGAACCCTGCATTTAAACAAGAACTGCAGGATTTTCAAAGTAAATATAATATTTGATTTAATATGTAGTATAATAACTATAATGTGAAGGTGCCATTACATATTTGCAATAATGTATAAATGTGTATCATGCTGCATATATTTTATATTATTTTAGATGAAAGGACCTGCACTGTTAAATAAGAGTTTATGTATGCTTTTTTTTTAAAAAAATGTAAATGTAAATTAGGTGAAAACTTTTCAGATGGTATTCACGCTGGTAGTGCTTAGACTACTATAGAGTTCAATATCACAGTTGCAGTTAGTTTGCTAAAATAGATTAAACTTGCCCACTAAGCCATTGCTAACTGAGTAATTCACAATCAGACACATAATACAATTATGAATGCACAGTTATTGTTTTTACAAAATTTACAATAAACCTGAATTAAGGCTCATGGAATCGTAATGTGAATGCTCATTATAAATGTGCATAGGAGAGCAGTTTCAGTTTCTGTACTTTTATATCAATTCTCTCCTCCCCTTTCCTTCTTTGATGCTGTGTTAGGTTACACTGTTGTTCCAGATGTTATTTTCCCTCCAGTGTTCTCTTTTACCTTTTATAGCTCTGATGATTGTATAAATCAAAGAACAAATAATATGCTTTTTCTGATCTGTAGCAAGAAGTGATGAATAATTTGCTTTAGGATAATATTTTCTCCTTTTGTTACCTAAATCATATTATTCATGTCAATGAAACAAAATGTGCAAAATTTGAAAGACTGCTTAACAAGAATACTATCATTGATCCAACACCCACCCACCCTAATTAATTGTCCATTTCATACAGGTTCTTTAATGCAATATAGATAAAGCAAACTAATTTCCTTAGGCTTATGAAGTCTTTTTTTGTTTTTGCAAATCGCTGGTACTTTGTTTTTAAAATTCTCCATGGCAAATACACTTTTAAGAGCTCAGGGAGACTTCCATGCAAATTTTTGGCCAAATGCTTGGATTTTGCCATTAAACTTTATTCCCATGCTTGCCTGAGTTTTTGTTGGCCTCTCACTCTTTGAAACATATGTTTTTATTTCCCTCAAAAAATGTAACTAATTTATTGGCCAGAATCTAGGATAGATTCCCAAAGTCCGGTACCCTCCAGCTGTTTGGGAATAGCTCTTTGTAGAATTTCTAGCCGGTAGGTCTTTGACTTTTCTGGCTGGGAATTCTGAGAGTTATGAGGTCCAACAGATCTGAAAATAACAGAATGGGAAAAGATGATCTCGAATGAATGCCAACAAAGGCCATATTTGTCCTCATAGCTCTTTAGAAAGAAACAGCAGCACAATTTCAAGATTGCTATCATCCAGAGGCTTTATAGTTATGTTAACTATGAGCAGTCAATTTTGCTCTCTTGAAAATTAAGGCGCATCCTTTTTGAAACATTTCCCATGCCATTCCTCACTTCTTCAGGCTGAGACATCTTTGGCATGCTGGTTTCCCCATCTGTTACTTTCCCTTCTATCATTCCCACATATCATTACAGTTCAATGAGTAAGAAAGGTGCATAAATATACATAAGTAGTGTATTTATCACACACTATCTGGTGTGATTATTCATAGAACTCAAGGCACAATACATTCAGTCTCTAGATAATCTTCCTAGCAAGATCCTAGAATTATTTATTTAGTACATTAATATAACACGCTTCAAAGTAAGTATGCTTTCAAAGCAGCTTTTAAGCATAACAATAGTAATAGTAATAAAGAGAAAAATGGCTGGTTAGTAGATGTTGCAGTACCTGGAGACAGTAGAAGAGAAGAGGAAGAACTGGACAAAAATCACAAAAAGACCTACAAATAGAAGTAGAATTACTTTGGCATAAGAAAGCAAATATAGTAGTAATAGGCACCTTGGATGCAATCACAAAACAACTGGATCACTGCTTGGACACCATCAGCATGGACAAAGTCAGCACCAATCCATTGCCAGAAGCAGCTTTACAGGTAGTCCTCGACTTTCAACAGTTCATTTAGTGACCATTTGAAATTACAGTGGCACGGAACAAAGTCACTTACGACCATTTTTCACACTTACAACCATTGCAGCATTCCCATGGTCACGTGATTTGAATCTGTATTTGAATTTGCATCACATGACTCCAGGATGGTTGCAGTGTCCTGGAGTCATGTGATCTTTTTTTGCGAAGCAAAGTCAACGGGGAAACCAGATTCACTTAAGAACCATGTTACTAATTTAAGAAGAACTTCAGGGATTCAGTTAACAAACATGGCAAGAAAAGTCGTAAAATAGGGCAAAACTTACTTAACAAATTTCTCACTTATCCACATAAATGTTGGACTCAATTGTGATCATAAATTGAAGACTACCTGTTCTTGGAACAGCTTACAGCCTGCCAGCAATACCTTTAATATTATTAAGCAGCATCTGCCTATCCGAGGTCCTTGTGAAGGACAGGTGGATAGAAATTCAGTTTAAACTTCTGCCACCAATTAGAAATTAATAATCAATAAATATCTAGGATCCTTCCAATAGGGAGAGGAAAAATCAGGCTGAGTTGGCTTTTAAGACAGGGATCTCTAACCTTGGCAACTTTAAGGCTTGTGGACTTCAACTCCCAGAGTTCCTCAGCCAGCTGGCCCCTGTTTTAAGACACATGAGGCCTGCCTGCAACTTTTCTGTTTTTTGGGGGTTTTTTTGCTTCAGAGAGATTTCTCACATGGCAATTGGTAGTAATGGCCTTGGGAAGGAGGGGTTCAGTTACAGCAGCTCTCTGTGATTTATTCCTCCCTGCGGAATAAAAGAAAAATGCAGACATAGTTAATATAGCAGCAAATTGAATATTAAAACATAATTCTCTCAGAAATGGAGTTAGAACTGAATTATGTCCGAAACCTTTTATCTATTTAGAAGATTACATTGTCTGTCGAACAAACCATACAGATGCATATATAATGCCAAATTAGAAACCATACTTTACAAAAATTCTTTATGGATTAGTATGATGTATGAAACATGAAGATTTCTAAACCGCTATTTATAGCTTTTAAAGATTGCTTATGACCGTGTAGAGGCCATAGGCTAAATAAATGAATAACTAAAGGTTTCTTAAGTAACCATGGTTAAAAAAGACCAGTTCTTATATATAAACTAAATCAATGTTCATTGAGTCAAATGCAGTTTCTGTTCTAAACATTTCTTTATTCCAGACCCACCCATTTTTGGTGTATTGCCCAGTATACCATGGGAATGTGATGTGCAGTTTTCAGTTCAAATATATATGTGTCCTAATCTTTAAAAACAAATGAAATAAAACTAAAGTAGGAAAAGAAATTTGTGCCCCCCATTGGCCCAGTAACCATGTAAAAGGCACATTCAATGACAGATTAAGGGAAGTATTTATTACACATCAAAAATATTTAAGACACGTTTCTCACAGCTTGCCTAAGGTTAGAAAAATAATCAACTTTTTCTTCCTCCCTTTCTCTAAGACCACAGGGACAAATTTGATTAAGCAGGATATGGTGATTACTCGAACTGGTTTTTTTATTAGGCAAGATGTAAAATGCAAATATCTTGTAAATAGTCCAGCTTTTTTTTTTTATTATTCACACAGCTTTAACAAAAGAATATCCCAGGCCCCTCAATGGCTGACATTCCTGGGAGATTCTAAACCTGAATCAAAGCCAATTAGTCTACTACTCTGCATGAACCATGCATACTGCACTTCCATTAGAGATGATAGTTCAACTAAAACCATACTTTTTGTACAGCCATCCATCCATATTCATCACATTTTTCATTTCTGGAGTAAGCAATACTAAAGAATTAGAAAGCTAAAAAGAAGTTATGTGGATGAGATCAAAAGGAAAAAAATGGATATAGTGAAATCTAGCTTTTACCAATGCCAACAAGTATCTCTCTCCATACTTTTATAATATTGCAACAATCCCTGTTTCCATGACTTCCATTTACTTCCTAATCTATTGTCCCTTGTTCTGTTGTCTTTTTTCTTTTATTCATCAATTCCATCCAGCCACAATGTTTTTGGTTTTCTTTATTTATTTGCATTATATAGCCACCGTATAGAGTGTGTGACTCAGGGCAGTTTACATAATCAGTACCAGTAATAAAACAATAGAAACCACAAAACAAATATAGAAAATAAGAGCCATACAAACCCACAGGTGTTGGGGAAAAGACCCTCATTCAATGAGTCACATCATTCCCAGACACAATGTCTCAGAAAAAATAAAAACAGAGCGTTAATGTCTTCTAAAAAGCAGGTGGGATTGCAGCTAACTGAATCTCAGGGCAGATGCTGTTCCATAGGACAGGAGCAGGAACAGAGAAGGTGTGTTTCCTGAATCCCAACAGATTTAAATTTAACTAGAGGTAGATGCTCCTGCAAGTAATCATATACCATGAAGAGCTTTGTAGTTAAGACCTAACACTTTGAATTACATCTAGAAATTCACTGGTATCAGTGCTCACACTACATGTAGTCCTCAATTTACGACTACAATTGAATGTGGTCATAAGCCTAAAATTTATATTGCTAAGTGAGAAATTTATTAAGTGAGTTTTGTCCCATTTTACAACTTTTTTTTTGCCACATTTGTTAAGTCAATCACCTCAGTTGTTAAATTAGTAGCATGATTGTAAAGTGAATCTGGTTTCCACATTGACTTTGCTTGTCAGAAGGTCACAAAAGGGGATCACATGACCCTGGGACACTGTAACCATCATAAATGTGAGCCAGTTGTCAAGCATCCAAATATAAATCATGTGACCATGGGGATGCTGCAATGATCATAAATGTGAAAAATGGTCATAAGTCACTTTTTTAGTGCTATTGTAACTTCAAATGGTCACTAAGCAAACTGTTGTAAGTTGAGGACTACCTGTATAGATGTATTACATAGTCAAATAGAAGTACATCCATGATCTGTTCTGGACCAGCTAAAACTTCTGAATGGTCACCAAGGGCAGTTCTGTGTAGAGTACTTTGTACTTATCCAAACAAGAGGTGACTAAAACATGAAAAGGCTCTCCAATCCATTAGTGGGAATAAAAGGACACAAGATGAAGTTCTACAAAGATCTGCCAAGCCATGGTTGATACTGCTGTTTGAGCAGGAGCAACTCTAGCAGAACCCATTAAAATGTACTACAATTCAATCTAGAACCAAAATGCAAAATGCTTCTCCCACAATCCACGGGTACTTGGTACTGCAATTGCTGAATCTGAGGCTTTTCTTCATCATCCATATTCCTATAACCTCCAGGCACCTGACAGAACTGTGACAGTATTGCTTGGAGGGTCCAAGGCTGAGAATACAATTCAATATCATCAGCATACTGATAATATCAAACAAATTTGAAAAGATATTTGTGTTCTTGCTTGACGTCTTACACAAGAACTCTGAAACCTCATGAGATGCTTTGAGGAAATGCCAAATAGTCATGATTTTACCATTTTCTTGAAAACCTCAAGACTGAGATTGCTGAAATCTCTCAAAATATTATAATCTGATATTTTGGATAATTTTTTATGGGCCAGGATATCCGTCATTTAAACAGATTTCAGACTTCTGGACTGCTATATCTTTATTCATAAAAAACGAAAGTGATAGAAAGATGAATTCAGTAAAATAAAATAAAACTTCAACATCATGTTTTGAAGCTTATCTGCATTGTTTGGACTAGTTTATTCCTAAAGTTTCCTTGAGTTTTCGGCTCAATTCTAAATGCCCCAATCATAAATGAACTGTACCATTTTTTAAAAAAGAAAATACTTTGGTCTCCTGTTTGTCTTTCATGTGTTTTCAGATCATAGTTGGGAGTCCTGTTTGGTAGCTACTGTTTGTGAATTGTAAATTTAATTTCCTTTGAAAAAGTCTTGGCACAGCACAAGTACAGAAGAGTAAATAATATTTTTAGCAAGGGTTAAAAGTTCATTTTCATTTCAAAACATGTACCATATTCTCCAAGGCCAACAAATGATGAGCAGCTGGCTTGAGATTTCAGCAACATTTTTGTTGAAAAACAGTTATCTTCCTTGGTATGGAGTTGGTTAATTAGACCCATGCTAATTGCATGGAACAATTCAGAACTTGTATGATTAGAGTACTTTCATATCTAACTTCTGTAGGAGTAAAAATAGTGTTTAAGTGTGAAGCACACAACTCTATTACTATTGCCAACTATTGTGACCCTGCAACTATAATAGTGGTTTTCGCTTAATGATAATTCATTCAGTGACTATTAATGGTTATGGCAGCATTGAATAAATTGTAGTTATGCTTGATATCTGAAACTATACTATTATACTTACAAATCCTAAACTATCTCCCTTCCATATCTCTCATATCTGTCCTACACTCTGCTGCCCGGGGCTCTGTTGGCTGTGCCACTTTGGCCTCTGCTTATCCTGCCATCTTGCCCCCCTTGCCACCACCAGCTGACCTTCTCTGTCATCTTCCTCCCACTACTAGTGATGTGTGTACCACTTGGCCTTTTGCGAGGTCAGCCTAGGTCTTCTTCCCAAGGCCACATGCAGCCTTGTCCAAATCTTGTGTGCTTTCTCGCAAGTCTTTGGAACACTTTGAAGATTGTGCACAATTTGGGCAAGGTGCAATTGCATGCAGCCTTCTTGCAAGGTTCTGAAGCCTTCTATAGCCTCACAAGAAAGTATCGTGAGTCGTATAAAAGGCCTCATGTGCCTTGGGAAGAAGGTCTGGAGTGGCCAATAACTTTCCTGTGAAAGGCCAGGCTAGGTGTTCCTCATCACTAGAGGAAGAAGATGGCGAAAATCAGCTGCAGGTAGCAGATTGCAGCAGGGCAGGACAAGCAGAAGACAGGATAAATGGAGTTCAAGACAAGTGCAGAGTGAGTTCAGGGCAGGGCCAGCCAAGGCAGCAAAGTGTAGGGTAGCCCAAAGGGCACAGTTGTGTGTCTGTATGGAGGGAATTGCAGAGGAGGCAGTCCCTTACTTTATAAAGGCTTAGAACTGGGAGAGAGTTGGGAATGACTTGGATTGGGATGGTCCTGCCAATGGCATTCAGTTAACAAGAACAGCAGGAACTGCTAAAATTGCCGTTGCTAAACAATGTGGACACAAGATTTTATACTTTACAACTGCATCAACTTAGCAATGGCAATCCAGTCCCAATACCTTTGTAACTTGAGGACTACAGTACCTATAATACATATGTCAGGGTTAATGACATGATGCCTATATGCAAATACTTTAAGAATGTGTAAGTAGGATACAGTATGTCATTGCTACCATTGTTCTAAAACTAGTACAAAAAAGTACAAAATGAGGATAGTAGAATATTTCTCTGAAGATAGTGGAATAATTTAGACAATGACATTGCACATCATACTGAAAGAGTGTGAAGAAAGAGTGGCAGGTTAACAGAAAATCTGATTTTGTTATTATTCTGTCAGAAACCGTTGAAAGTTGCTTTTATGAAAAAAAATACTTAAGCTAGTTTTTGCCTCATCTTCAGATATGTTGGCTTTCATACTACTTGAAGACGTGTCTAACATATCTGGAGAGCATCCAGAAAATAGAGGTTGACCTAAGGATTTTTCACTGATAGAAATAAGTTATGGCTAAGTCCCTAAAATTAGCAAAAAGGCACAAAGTTTTTAAAATACATACAGTATGTCTTAAGGCTGAGGTCAAATGCAGGAATGAAGTATGTAAGAAGTTTGTAAAAAAGCATATGCTTGAAGTATAAAATGTATGTCTAGTCCTGAATATTTGCTCTAAATGTCTATTGGAAATTAGAATCTAAAACAATAGATATGTTTGACTTTAATTAGTGAGATGAAAGAAATGAACAAGTAATCCAACTGAAGCTTAAATCTTTACCCTTGGATAGTCTTTACCATTGGATAACAACTGGGTTGCTATGTATGGGATTCACTGGTACTTTAAACAAAGAGAATTAGCGATCTGCTCTGTGGAAGCCGAATAAAGAATTCCTCATGCAAGGAAACAATGATTCTTCTGAGAAGCCTTCATAATATGACAATGGTGCCTGTCAGTTTGCTAGCAAGAAAGGATGCTATTGATTCTGAAAACTTAGCATGCAAAATGCCAGCCTTTAAACGTAATTGGAAGGAATGGTCACATTTCAAAGTGGAATATGTGAGTGGGTTAGCAGCAGTCAAATGCAGAAGGCAAATGGTACAAAAAATTAAAGAATATATAAGATGAATAATAAATTTACTGTCTCTCCATATTTCTGTCAAACTCTAGCTCTTAAGGATTTGAATTGTCTGTTTTGTTGACATGCTTTGAAATTTTAGAAGTTTGCCTCACAAAATATAGGACACCGGCTTGTTGTCTGAGCAATAAACTGCCACCTTGGGATTTATTTTATATTTCTTTCATCTGAAAATCGAAGTATCAATGTCCATGTCAGCCAAAGATGGTGGTAAGAAAGAATTTACTTTCTTTCTTTATATAGACCCCAAACTATTTAATCCCTTTGGTCATTGTTTCTTATAGACTTATGATGGTATAACTGCCGAGACATCAATCTTTTTTGAGTGGGTTTTAGTCTCCTACTATATTTCATAACCTGCTTTACTGAGAAGTGTTTCTTCAGTTACCTTTGGGCAGGGAGAAGTTTGCACAATATGCTAGCCTCAGACATGGTTGGTTCATTTGTGGTGCAGTGTGTCCTGCAAACAGATCAAGTATCTGATGCATGATCTGTCTGTGATTCTGATGACCCTTGCATTGCCATTTGCAATGTCATGCCATTGACACAATGGTGATGTCACTGACTTTCCAGGACAGTAAATGACATTGATTTGGATCAGCTTCTTTTGAGATTCTTGATGGCATGCATATGATGACAAACTGGTATTTTCCTTGAGATTATTTTCATATACGAAAAATCATAAAAAGATAGTATAATTAAAGTAAATAAACTGAAGTATAAATGAGCCTTCTGACTAAGTAAACAGTTCCTGTTACTCCAATATAATTAATCATCATTAATTAATCTTGCTTGACTTTTTTCCTGAGGGTTCGGGGAGGGGGGCTGCAGTGATTCAGGTAAACATGCAAAGTGCTCAGGATTATATCACATAAGTGAATGGAGAACTACTTCCTAGGTGGCCATGATTGGGGTCTATTTTTTGTTTTTGTTCTTTAAACTATGCTTGGACATACAGTGTGGTTTTCATGTGGTTTTCCTCAGTAAGGCAGTGATGATGTTTCTTGGCACCAGTGATACAGAAGTTGAAGGTTTCCCATCCCTTAACTCTAATTTCACATTTTGTCTGAACTAGGAAATATTGTTTAGCAGGAATCCACCAGCTTCATGCTATATCCTGCTTTGTTCAGAGGAAAGTATTTCAAACAAAACAAGAAACTTACTGAAGATTTCCTGCTTTGACAGCTCCCACCTCAAAGGAAAGAATGAAGGGTTACACTCCAAAAAATTGTTCATATCTGGGCTTATTAATTCCAGATATAAACATCAAACCTCTCCTTAAGTATGACATATCAGAGGGGAACTTTTTTTCCTTGCTCAAGTCAAAAATATGTGTAGGCCTCCTGGAAGATATCACATAGAAGAAGCTGCTGGGAAATCTAAAAGGGAAGCTTTAAAAAGCTTTAAAATTCTTTAGTTTTCTCTCCCATTCTACAAAACCTTGCTCCAACCCAGCTGTTTGCAAATATTTGCCAATTTTTAATCTAATGGTTAAAATATACAGTAATACCAGATTACAACTGCTTTTAACCCAGAAGCCAAGAAATATGTAACTTCTTTTCACTTTCAATTTGAGTGGCTCTGAGTACTGAATAGTGGCTATGTGCCATTCTCAAAATAAATCCAGTGTAATTTACCCATGGCTTGCTGGACCAAAACCTTATGTTCTTATATTGTATTTTTTGAGTTTCATATGTAATTATGCAAGTGGTTACTTAAGTAATTCTAATTTTATCTAATATTTAACAACATGTTTCTCTGTTGTTTATATATATACTGTACAGTGGAATAGATTATGATAATTATAATGAGAAGATGAGGATAAATCTGCTGTAAGAGTTGCAGCTACAACTAAACTTGCCTATATATTGTGAGAACACAAATAATTTTGAAAGATATCCCATGGTTTTTTTTTTGTTTTGTTTTGTTTTTTTGTATTTTCTTAGCTACAAGAATGGTTTTGTGGCAAAATAGTAAGTAATAAATATAATTTACAGGGTGCTATTATCCTTAAGAATATAGGTTGAATTAGCAATTGTTATGGTGGCTTAATCTTTTGAGGAGCCTATCAAAGTTCATCTGGGAAAAGATTTGAGAAAGCTTTTATATATTTTTGGTATGTATGTTCATTGATTTCCCTCTCCTTTGGAAATGTATTGAAATATTCTGTCCAGATGACCTGCTGCTGGAAGATATCAAACCAATAACGCAAGTCAGATGGCCAAATAGAATATTGTAACATCAGTTATGGTTTAAGTGTCATATCGACTTCCTGCAGCATTATGCCAAAGACAAAATATCTCAGATGGTTTAAATTGGAACAGAGGAAAATGTTTTCCAAATTAGTCCAGCAAGAACACAATGAAATTGATATACAGCATTGTAGTAGGCAGGTGCTCAGTATCAACAGCTGCTTTTAAAAGGCTGGGCGGAGAACGGTGTACAGCATGATCAATTCAGAAGTCCTGCATCTTGGAATGGGACTTTATTGTTTGTAGGATTGTTTACTGGTGACTCAACCTTTCCTTTTGCACTTCACAAAAAGAAACTGGGCAGCAGAATAATACCAACCAACCAAATGTATCTCAACCTGCTATCCCACAGCTGACATCTTAGCTTCAAATGAAAATAATAGGGTGAGTCAATCCAGAGAGAAACTTTCCAGCTTTCACTATTCACTCAATAGGAAAGTTGGAAAGCCTTCAAAAAGGCGCATGGAGGGAAGGGGAAGCTGCACATAAGAATGTAGGAAGCTAGAACAGTAGCTGTAGTGTCCTTTTCTATTGCTCAAGAGAAGCATTGATAAAACAGAAGCATTTATTAAATGCTAAGCAATTCAGAAAAGAAGAAATATCCTTCTAAACTCATACTTCAAAAACCTGCCTGAGTTGGCCTGCTTTCCCACCTTGATCAGCAAGAATATGAGGAGAAGCAGGATCAAATAATAAAGTTCCTTTTAACATTCCTTTGTTTAACAATCCTTTTTAAAAATGTTTTGTTTTCTTCTATAGGGATCAAACCTCCTGAGAGTTGGCAAGAAAGAGAGATAGGAACAGATTAAAATAATTTGCTTTATGTAGCATATACAGTAGAGTAAGGTGCCAATTTGTGCTGTGCGAAGAGGGAATTCTTAAGATGAAGAAGAAACTGTGGTAGTACATTTTAACTTTATATTCAGGCTTAAATTTCATGTATTTACCATTATTACAGGCTTTCCGAACGGGGGAGGGAGGAGTGAGATAGAGAAAGAGTAAGAGAGAGATTGATCACAGTTCTGAATATGAATGTTAACAGCTGGGATTAGCAAAGTCCAAATGGCAGCTACAACCACCTGATCAAAGTACAAACTTTTTTGCATATCTCATGGGTGAAAGGGGTGATTTGATAATATAGTTTTGTCCTCCATCTTGACTTTTTCACTCCAGTCCTGTGAACATGGCTGACTGCACATTCCATACAACTTTGCTTTCCTTTTCCTTTTGTTTTCAATCTTTAATGGTTACAAAAAAGTATTCCTGCCATGAGTTTTTATTATCTTTTGGAAATCTCAGGAGACAAAGAGATCCTTCTTTGATGTCTACATTTGTACAAGCCTTTACCTGTAAATATTAATCCCTTTTGGATAGATGCAGAATCCTGTTCTTCAGTTCTCATGTAGCAAACTGAGATTGAAAAATTTACACAATGCATGCTGATATACCCAGAATTGTTTACAATATAAACCTTTTCTAGACCTGCAGATACAGTAGCAAAAATGTTTTGCCAAAGTGTCCAACCATTACAGTGGTTTCTTTTCTTTTCTTTTTTTTCACCCCTACATCACCCACATTGTAATTCATCATTTTGAAATGTCATGAACCAGTTTGATCTAATGGTTAAGGCATCAGGCTAGAAAGCAGGAGACAGTGAGTTCAAGTCCTGCCAAATCCATGAAAGCCAACTGGGTGATCTCGGGCTCTACCCAATCCTTGTCATAGGGTTGTTGCTGTGGGAAAAATAGGAAGAGGAAGGTGTGTTGAATATGTTCATTGCAAACAATAAAGGCATGATACAAATACATGAATAAATAAAATACATACCTGATTGAATTTAATAGTGATTGGACTACAAAAATATCCACAAGGCCAGGGGTTCCTATCACAACACTAGGGAATCATCCACGCTTGATTACCATAATCACTCTCCCATTTTAAAAGCTTGGTCTCCTTCCCATGGGAGCACCTAGTGTGCATACCATTTCTGAGTGTTTTCTTTTCCCAACAAGCTGCCCTTTCCCCCAGTTGCTTAAACCTTTGTCATTGGAAAACAGCTAGCAAATGTCATGAGCTATGTCTGTGTTCAGCTTTTTTCTCATAGTATTTTTAGTGGAGAAATGGACTTCCTGACCCAGTTGTTTGTAGTTCTGCATGTGAGAGCTCGGCATTGTTAAGCCACAGTTTGCAAGGGAATACGATCCCATGCATGTTCCAGCTGTGATTATCTGATCTATTCCTATTCTGGGAATAGCTGGGTGTTTCCAAGTCCCTTGAGCTTGCTATGTTTTGATTTCTCGCCTTTGTCTAATGTGCTTAGATTATGGAAAGAACTTGGATGCTTGTCAAATCCTTATTATTGTTGTTTTGATTTAAATGATTTAACAGAAAATGAATGGGTTCCAGCCTTCCCACCCATCAGTGTATTTGTTGGATATTTCTGTGCACAAAAAGTTGCTTCCCCCTCCTTTCTACTTAGAACCATGTCTGCCTGCCCCCCCCCAAATCATCTCCGTATAAATGCTGGCTTTATTTAATTGCTTAATGGCAGCACATCTTCAAGACCGTGTTTTAAAATTTGCAGGGCTGAACGTCACTCCAGACACTGAACGGTGTCTGGAGGCCGTGCGGATCTGGATGGGGAGGAACAGGCTCAGGCTCAACCCATCCAAGACCAAGTGGCTGTGGTTTCCAACGTCCCAATATAGTCAGTTGATGCCATCGCTGACTATTGGGGGTGATTCGTTGGCCCCCAAGGAGAGGGCTCGCAACTTGGGCGTCCTCCTGGATTCACAGCTGTCTTTAGAAGAGCACTTGATGGCCATGACCGGGAGGATTTTTCATCAGGTTCGCTTGATTCGCCAGTTGCGTCCCTTTCTGGATCGGCACTCCCTACACACAGTCACTCATGCCCCCGTCACCTCCCGCCTGTAACGCTCTCTACATGGGGCTCCCCTTGAAGAGCACCCGGAGGCTCCAACTGGCACAGAGTGCGGCCGCGCAGGTGGTTATTGGAGCAACATGGCGCTCCCGTGTAACATCTTTCCTGCGCGAGCTGCACTGTCTCCCGGTGGTCTTCCGGGTGCGCTTCAAGGTTTTGGTTACCACCTTTAGAGCGCTCCATGGCTTAGGACCTGGTTATTTACAGGACCGCCTACTACCACAAACAGCCTCCCACCAGCCGGTACGCTCTCATAGAGAGGGGCTCCTCCGGATGCCGTCAGCCAAGCAGTGTCGACTGGCGGCCCCCAGGGGGAGGGCCTTCTCTGTGGGGGCACCCACTATCTGGAATGAGCTCCCCCCGGAGATACAGAGGATCCCGGATCTGCGCACTTTCTGCCGTGCTCTTAAGACCCTCCTATTCCAGCAAGCCGGCCTGGCCTAATTTTCTCCCCTTTCTTTTAAATTTTTAAACTGAAATTTTAATTTGTTTTAAATTATTGGGATTTTTAATTGTCTTGGGCTAAATTATTTAATTTGGTTGTAAATTGTTTCTGACTTTTGTATTTCTGTATTTTATTTTGTGCCTGTTCACTGCCCTGAGTCCTTCGGGAGTAGGGCGGTATACAAATTTAATAAAACATAAACATAAACACTCCAGAGCTCATGTAAAGAAACAATTCTGACAATCCCTTCTCATAGAAAAGAAAGAATCTAAAATAGATCTTATAAACCAGCGGTCCCCTACCTTTCTGGCTCCGCGGACCTGCAGCAGTGGCGGGTATGTGTGTGAGGGGCTGGTTTTGCACATGTTACTTGCACAAATGGAGGTTTGCATGCTTGCCCCCTGCTTATGTGGCCGGGTTCCCAATGGGCCACGGCACATTACGGGCCATGGACTGAGGGTTGGAGATCCCTGTTATAAACTATATTTTTTATTTCTCCTAGAGGATTATACTATTTGAATTATGATCTGACCGAGTGATCTTTAGCATGAGAAGATTCTTTTGAAAATACTTATCTTTTTGGAGTTTACTGAACATACGTTAGTTTACATGTTGTTAAACAGCAACCACTGAGAATTACTATGATGAAGGTTGTTTTCTGAAGTATCTAGCAGGATAGAAGAGCACCATTGAGAATGGACTATATGTCTATCTACAGTTTGCAGCATTCATCTTTAGCTTGAATTCATATTTTATTTTATTTATTTTTATCCTGCCTGAATTATTTTTAGAAATAACACAAGGAGCCAAACATATCTAATATGCCTTCCTTTTCCTATTTTCCCCCACAACAACCCTGTAAAGTGAATTGGTCTCAAAGACAGTGACTGACCCAAGGTCAACCACATGGCTTCTCTTGTCTAAGTGGAACTAGAACTCACAATCTGCCATGTTCTAGCATGGTGCCTTAACTACAAGACCAAACATTTTGAGGCTCTTCTGTTCTTATCATAATGATTTAAGCCATTTTAGCAAATTTTGAATATTATTTGTTATAAGATAAACAAAATAGTGAATGCAGCAGATATGTCATTTTCTTCAGATCAAAAAATATTAAAGAAGAAACAAGAGTGGGAGAATGACAGTCAATTCACCCTAATTAACATGATGCTTACAGATCTGCATTTCTGAGAATTTAGTTTGGCTTGAAAGTAGCTCTTTGGGAGCCTACAAGAACATTGAAGTTTATGCATATTAAGTTCTAATCATTTCCACATTCCATTATGAAATCCTGAAACATTTGTCTTTTTTTTCTTTGTGAGTTTGCTTGCAAAATGATGACTTTTTTGAAGGATCATTCTTGTCAGTATATTCATTCATCAAGGATATTTTTCACTAGATATAACAGAATTTCGCTAGATATAACAGAATTTGTTATATTATGCTACCACAGGTAGTCCTCAATTTACAACAGTTCATGTAGTGACTGTTTGAAGTACTACTGTACTGAAAAAAGTAATTTATGACAGTTTTTCACACTTTTCTCCTCATGGTAACGTGATCAAACTGATTGGCCAACTGATTCATATTTATAACGGTTGCAGTATCCTGGGGTCATGTGATCACCTTTTGCAATCTTCTGACAAGCAAAGTAGTGGGGAACAACTGCAGTGATTGGCTTAAAACTGTGACAAGAAAGATTGTAAAATGGGGCAAAACACATTTAACAAATGTCACACTTAGCAACAGAAATTTCCGACTCCATTAAGGTCGTACATTGAGGACTAACTGTATTCTATTTCATGCAAATAAAGGCAAGAAATCTGCTAGATCTTAACTAGATGACAATTTTCCCAATTACCTCAATACATCTCATAAAAATTCTGCTAAGACTAAGGAATTATTAATCATCATTCTTGTTATGACATACTTCTAATATTCACATTAGTCTGATCTTTCAGACTGGATTCTCATACTATGGTATTTATGTCTGCATGTTGAACAAACATCCTAAGTACTTTTATCCAGTCCAATACAAACACAAACAAATATAAAATTACATGATAAGCTAAGCCTGAAAATAATTAGTAGTACAAAGAAGGTACTGACTTCAAGAAGCCAGAGTTGCTACTAAGAACTTGGTAACCTTTAAAATGATTATCTGTATTTGGTCTTGTTGGACCAAGCCTCTTGGTCAAAGAGCCAATTATGATTTTGATATCATATGAATAAGTGACAGGCATAGTGGTTATATATGTACAATCAACTGTACATGAATTGCTGATTCAACCTATCTATGTCTGAATGCACAAATAAATTTACATAGGTAAACTATATGACTGAGCACTGAGAATCACACCAGTTACAGAGTGTGAAATTCATAGATCAGTGTTATTCCTTCACTGTAGTTAATCAGTATATCCTTGGTCATTTTTGTATCATAGATTTTTGAACAGTAATTTTACAAATGGGATATTGCATACTGTATATACACGCTGGCATGTGGTAAAATCATCATATATAAATATAACAGTATTTTGAAATAATACTAACTTACCCTGTTAATGGCACAGTTGCCAGAATGACTAATTGAGATTCCTTGAGTATTTCATAATCTATGGTATTGAGTATTTGTAAGTGGCCAACATACATACATCAAATATAGCCTGATTATTTAGCAATCATTATATGGGACTATTAACATTTTACCTGCATAATTACAGGTAAAAGTACATGCTTGCTTTTGCACTATCCATAGCTGGAAAAAAATTGAGTAAGAAGTTATAAAAGAAAAGGGATTGTTTTGATCCTTTCCCCACTTCAGATTAGTCCGTATGTATTTCTCCAATGGGGCAAATTAATCAAATTCATGACTGCTACTAGCTCTGCATTCATCTTCCCAGAAAAGAGGGAAGTTTTTAAGCTTATAATAAGGAGATCCAGATGATTGATCCTGTGAGGAATGAACTCTACAAAACAGCAGTCTGTCTTTAAACCTGTATACAAGGATGTATTCTAGATACTGAATTTCACTGGTTCTATGCTGAGGAACTCATGTGTTACCTAAATTCTTCAGAAAGGATTATGTCCCTCACATAAAATCTCCCAAAGGGTTTTTTTTTTTTTTCAAGAAGCAACTGGACTTTCTTGTTTTTCCTTGAAGACATTTTGCTTCTCATCCAAGAAGCTTCTTCAGCTCTGACTGGATGGTGGGGAATGTAAGGATTTATATTCCTTGCAGACAGCTGGTTATCTGCATTCTTTTAGAGAGTTGTTGAGGCCACTTGGAAGTTTATCTGTGTCCTCAGGGTCGCCTGAGTAGTGCAAATGGGGGATGGAGCCTTCTTGGAACTGCTGAAATAATGTGTTTTTAGACTGGAGATAGATGATGTCATATCTCTCCCCCTCTAATGAGAGTGGGTTGTTCAATTTTGACATAGAACAATTGAGAATCTCCATAGACATTTATTTTATATAAATTGTACAAACAATTTATGCACACATATGCATGGACACACACAGAACATCTTTAACATACAACCAGAATATCCTGGTATATAGAGAATGATTACTGAAAGAAAACATGTCTGTTGTCCACAATTTAATCACCCTTCCCTAATTCATTATTCACCATGACTTCTGAAATCCCAACCAATGGCCACATTGCCTGAGAGAATGGAGAATTGTAGTCACAAGACATCTGGAAAGCACCAGGTTGGGAAAGGTTATTATGTGTACTTAGCACAGGAAGTTGTAATGTAAAAACAAATCTATAAAGGTTGAACTTTCCACATACTAGAGTTATGAAAGTCATGAAAGGTTTATATAAAAAAAATTAAAACAATTTGTTTTTTTATAAATATTTCTTGTGCACTGAGACCAATTAGATCAGCCAAGAACACAAGACTGTAAAAATTTCAGATCCCTGCTCTACTTTCATTTTTTTTTTTTCATGATTCTTAGGAAACTATTAAAATAAACACAAGCTGCTGAAAACCTAGTCTAATAGGATAGTGATGTAATCCTGCTTCCAGGTTTTAATTTTATTGAGTTTCAAGAGCTTTGAAGACAGATGAAACAATTTATTTGAGTTCACCAATAAATAACAATTATTTAAGGGTGTTTCCTGTTTTGTAAAATAATAATCATATCCTAGATTGAATTAACTAAGAGGGCGAAAGGAGTTAGATCAGTTTATTATTAAGAAACTAAGCAGAATTGATCTCAAGTTAGCTGTGTTCCCTGCCCTGTAGCTGAGACTTTTTTTAAAAAAAAATGTAACCCCTTGGAGTTATCAATTTTAGGTTTCTTTCAGAAGCAGAATCTATTATACCTGTTTAACTGGAAATAATTTTTGGCTAATAAGACATCCATGAGTTCATATGTTCAATTGTTGATTCCCCCCCCCCATAAAATATGAAGAAACTTATCACTGTCCAACTGTTAAACTGCTAAAGTTTATGGGCACATTTCTGTGAGCATTTCTAACAAATAAATTATACCAGTGTCCAAGGTTTACTATTGCGGTACACAGCACAATTGGAATAACATTGGGGTCCATACCTATGTTCAGGGTGGAAAATATTTGCTGCAAAACATTTTTGCTGACTGTATAGAGCTTTTCCATCTTTGGCTGCAGAGCACATAGTCAATCTGATTTCTGTGTTGACCGTCTGGTTATATCCATGTGTAGAGTCATCTCTTGGGTTGTTAGAAAAGAGTGTTTGCTATGACCATTGTATTCTCTTGACAAAATTCTATCAGCCTGTGCCCTGCTTCATTTTGTACTCCAAGGTCAAACTTGTCTGTTATTCCGGGTATCTTTTGGCTTCCTACTTTAGCATTCTAAATGATGATAAGGACATCATTTTTGGGTGTTAATTCTAAAAGGTGTTTTAGGTCTTCATAGAACAGGTCAACTTCAGCCTCTTCAGCACCAGTGGTTGGGGCATAGACTTGGACTACTGTGATATTGAATGGTTTGCCTTGGATTCGAACTGAGATCATTCTGTCATTTTGGGAATTGTATCCCAGTATTGCTTTTCCTACTCTTTTATTGACTATGAAGGCTACTCCATTTCTTCTGAAGGATTCTTGCCTGCAATAGTATACCTGATGGTCATCTGAATTAAATTCACCCATTCTTGTCCATTTTAGTTTGCTGATTCCTAAGATGTCAATGTTCAGTCTTGTCATCTCTTGTTTGACCACATCCAGCTTGCCTTGATTCATGGATCTTACATTCCAGGTTCCTATGGAATATAGATATTTACAGCATCTGACTTTCCTTTCACCACCAGATACATCCACAGCTGAGGGTCCTTTCGGCTTTGGCCCAGTCGCTTCACTCTTCCTGGCGCTTCTAGTACTAGCCTTCTGCTCTTCCTCAGTAGAATATTGGACACCTTCTGACCTGAGGGGGCTCATCTTACAGCATCATATCTTTTTGCCTTTTGGTACTGGCCATGGAGTTTTCATGGCAAAGATACTGGAGTGGGTTGCCATTTCCTTCTCCAGTGGATCACGTTTTGTCATACAGCCATATTCAATTCTAAAGATTTAGATAAGTTTTCCAGCAGCACTATGACTTGAAGGAATGAATGGAACTAACCGCATGCATTCTGCTTCTAAGTTTAAATGATCATATCATAAAAGTATGGACTTCTGCACCCATTTTCCATTTTTAGTTATGACGTTTTTTAATAATGAAATTATTATCAGAATAATTTTTCTGATAGCGTGTAAACCATTTAAATTTTCCTTACTTTAATAGCCAAATACTCCAAGTTGTTTCTGTAAGATACTAAACCAGTGTAAAATAGTGGTTTCATTTATCTAAAGACTAACCAACCCATGACCTGCTAGGTTATCATTTCAGAGCTGTTTCCTTACTAAACAAAGAGACAGAATGACCATGGGCAGGCAAAAAAATCAATGGAAGCAGAAGCAATCTCTACTTTCTTGTTGGTTTTCCCAATCAATTTCGTTGTGGGAAATAGGCAGTGAGCATTGGAAATTTTCCTTCCTTCCTTCCTTTCCTTCTTTCCTTCCTTCCTGAGTCCTTCGGGAGTAGGGCGGTATACAAATTTAATAAAACCTAAAACCTAAAACCTAAAACCTAAAACCTAAAACCTAAAACCTAAAACCTAAACCTTCCTTCCTTCCTTCCTTCCTTCCTTCCTTCCTTCCTTTCCTTCCTTCCTTCCTTCCTGAGTCCTTCGGGAGTAGGGCAGTATACAAATTTAATAAAACCTAAAACCTAAAACCTAAAACCTAAAACCTAAACCTTCCTTCCTTCCTTCCTTCCTTCCTTTCTTTCCTTCCTTCCTTCCCTTCCTTCCCTTCCTTCCTCCTTCCCTCCCTCCCTTTCCCTTTTCAGCAGGCAAATATGTGGCTGCTGCTGGATGGGGAAGGGAATGAGGAATTGCACAAATGGCCAGAAAGCAGTCAGGGAAAATTGAAAATCATGTGACCAGGGCAGCAACGGCACTGAAACAGCAACAGCATGGCTGTGCTGAAGCAACCACAACTTTCCCCAAATCATGCACTCAGGAGTAACGGGTCCCATCATTTTATAAATTGGCCAGTTTGAGGTAATGTGGTTAAATTTTTTCCCCCTATGATGCACTATTACACCAGTTAAAGGTTACAGACACAAGAGTTTTAGTAATATATAGATATGTCTGAGGAGGGGAATTTCAGATTTCTGTACCAATGACCTTTGATGAAGTTCAGTTGTTAAGCAGAAAATTATGCCATTCAAAACAATTATGAATTTAGAATCTAAGACGCATATAAAAATTGTCTGTCAAAACATCTTAAATTATACCAGATGACATAAATAACAATCAAGTGGTAATGCTGAGAAAAGGAAAAAAAATCACTAAATTATAGTTGACTTTCAATTATATCTTGGAGGCTTGTTGGTGCAGAAAGAGAGATTAAAGAGCAAAACATAAACACCAAATGCTTTAAGAAGACAAAAGATACAGGAAGGTTACAAATTCCCTCATCAGCAGGTTTTGTCATTGATTTTATGCTGAAACGTTAAATGAAAATGCCAAACTAGCTCTTCAAACCCAGGTAGGATTAGAGTGTTTTATTTTATGACTTTGCAGAGATTCAATCCAATTTATTATTCTTTCTATAGATAATAGGCTCCTGTTAAAAGACAGTCTGGTCTAGACAAAATAACAAAATCTCTTTTATCTGATAAATGAATGTTTTTTAAATCTGGGATTTCTGAGGAATTATGGGCCCACCTTTGGTGCTATTTCTTTTTTAATAAAGGAACTGGCATTTCAATAAATGCAAGTCTCTGACAAATCTTGAACTTTCCCCTCTAAATATTATTTTCCTGCACCTTCTACCCAAGATAGATTTCTATATGAATAACGTTCCACCTGTGGTTAAAACTAATATGAAGAACAATGCTTAATAAACACAAGGAAATTACTGAAGATTTAACTCTTGGATCACATCAGCATGAATGGGCTATTGTATATCCTCCATCGCACCTCGGTGTCTGTATACTTGCTATAGTGACATGTGAACATAAACAGGGAATAGGAGAATGAGCAGGGGTAGATAGGAGGGCAAGAAAGGAGAGATGAGAAAAGTGCATCATGATATCACAAAGCAAACATTGAACTTACCGTACATCAGATATTGCAGACAGATGCAAGGATCTGTCATTTCCATGATGTCATTACTATGCACATGTCATCATTTTGGCATCATCATTGCAGTTTACTAAGAAGGGGATGTTCCCTTATTGGCCAAAGAAGAATTGAGAGAGAATGAATTATCCATGGAGTGAAGTTTCTGCTAAGAAAACCAGTCTAAAGATGGTAAACAACACGTGTCCTTTTCAAAATGAGTCAAAAGAAATGCTTCAGGCCTTCTGTAAGCACAGTACCTTTCTTATTTATAAAAGTAGTCTGTTGTTTCTCAAGCTTTTGCAGAAGCTTGGAAAAAAAGGTGTGGCTACTTTAGAAATTAAATTTGTGTTAGTAGGTCGATTTTTCTCCCAGGTTTTCATGGAAATCTTACAAAAGCTTAGCCTCTTGCTTCTTTGTTTCTTGATTTATTTCCATGATTCATCCCCGCCTCTGACTGGACTTTAGGTGAATAAAGGGTTGTTTGTGTGTGCTTCAAAGCACACAATTATTCTTGAAGTGCGCAATTTATATACAAGAGCCATTATAAGCAAACTAAATCAATGGTCTTCAACAAAAAGGGCAGTTTGTAAACAATAATACTTAAATTGATCCTTGTGTAATAGTATCTTGGAATTGTGAAGATTTCAGACTAAGAATGAACAACTGCTATATCGGTCCATTTGTCCAGTAGGATTGAGAAAGTAAGCCATGGAAATGCCTTTCATTGTTTACTACTGTAATGTGGATTCTGGGGAAAAAACCCTTCTAGTTTTCTCTCTCCTATCAAGTTGGAGCTGAAAGCCATGATTCGTTTTTGTTTCCAATTTCTGACTTGTTTTGCAGAAATGTCAAGAATCCTGGCTGAATGTTAAGCTAAATAAACCATTGGTGGAGAGTGCCACTCATGTTTAGCTACTCACACTGGCAGGATGAATCAACCTTTACCTCTGTTGTGCAGATATAACCGCTGTGTATGGGAAAGCTAAGGTTCTAATTACTGGAGATTCTTTGAAGTGGTGACACTGGATAATCAACTGGATTCTTCTGCCCGTAAATAATGTGCTTTGCCATTGAGCTATGGAAAAGGTAGCGTTAAGGACTTAGCTTTCATTCTTAAAACTTCTATCCACAGAAATGAAAAAGGTAACACCATAAATATTACTCTTCTATCATTCTGCAATAGCTTTTGAACCATGCAAAATGCTGTTCAGTTACAATATTGAATAAAAATCAAGTAGTTTGTTGTTTGACCCAGTGTTTCAAGTCATAATTATACTGTAGAAGAGGAATGATTATATTATAGTAGAAGAGGAATTATTGTGATTACTAAAATTCCAAATGTTTTTGTGATGTGGCTCATTTTACACATTTTATGGATTCTGGCTCTTCCTACTCGCCTCACTCCTCATATTCCTATACATGTGAGGTCTGTATTTCTCCCTTTCCTTACTTGTTATCCAGTTACCTTGCCAGACTATGCAAGAGTCTCTAAGTTAGACTCATAGACAGAAACCACTGTTAAAGAAAAAAGAATTGTCTTATTTCATTTGAAAACTGAAAGGTTGAAAGGCTCATAGTTCCTTCAGTATATAACTAATGGAATGATCATATTTCTGTGTCAGGTAGGTAAAAAAATCTCAGACTCAACCCTGCCATCTCAGGAAAAGGTCTGGAAAAGAGCTGCTAAAATTCAGTACTAGCCTCAAGCAAGCAGAGCATGCCAAAGATCATAGGGAATTAGGAAAACCAGTGTTCCTAGAATCACAGTTTATTAAAACTTGGAGTAGAATATTTTTCACCTGAAGCATTCACTTTCTCCGTAAGCCAGAGTGCACTGAAAATGATGAAATCTGCAACCATGCAGACAGAAGGTCTCTGTGAGGTAACCAGGATCTTGCATTTTTTAAGATTTGGAGGCACCTTTGTCATAAAAACTTCAAAAGCAGGGGTGGGAAACAACGGTCCCTTTATGACTTGTGGACTTTAACTCCCAGAATTCCTGAGCCAGCCATGCAGCTTCAGAAATTCTGGGAGTTGAAATCCACAAGTCATAAAGGAGCCGTCAGTTCCCACTCCTGTTCTAAAGCAATAAGGCATAGGCAGCCTTATTAAGAAAAGGAGGAAGTATGGTTACAGTTGTGAATTCAAAATTTTCAGGTTGAAGATTTCCATCTAAGTGGTGCTTCCTGGGCAATGATAAAATTCAGAACAGTGTTTTAAACCAAGGTTCATCGTGGCAAGGCTGAAAGCACCTTTGTTTACGACAGGATCTTAGTTCTGAAAACTGTAATAAAGTACCATGATGCATGTAATTGTAGGGAAAGAAAGAAATAGCGCTTTCTTGATTAAGGCTTCTGAATGTCTTTCAAGAACCTTCTCTGCCTCTCTTTGCCCACTCCCACCCCAATCCTCCCACTGCCTTCTTCCAGTGAAGAGGAGAGAAGCTAGTCTGTTATTTGTTCCGCAAACTGGAAAGCCTTGTGTGCTTCTTCCTTAAAGTTCAGAGTTCCTGGTTCAGCAACGATAGTTCATTCAATAAAATTATTGTCCACATTTCCAGAATGGCCCATATTGTACCAATCCAGTTCCACAGTTGAGCTTTCAGCCTACAAATAACAAGGCTCAATCTCTGGATTGTCCTGGATTGTAGTTTATAGAAATATATGGATAGTCTTTTCAAATAGTTTTCTGAATTTGCACATTAAAATATAATTGAAGTATGATTTTGGTTTTACTGGCAATGCAGTGATTATGTTTGTACAGTGACTCCAGATTCATATTTTATTAGTTAGGGTTAACAGTTTGCACATTGAGAAATATGTGCGGGGTTTTGGTCAGATTGTTGTGATTCACATTTTCTCAAGTACCAACCCCGCAATATTTCTCACACATTTCTGGCTAAGTTAAAATGCTGCTTGGAGGAAACTATTCAGGGAGGAAAAAATACTTTGGTATGATTTTGTGCAAATGTCCTATGAACAATTGGTATTTTCTTCCAATTTCTTCCAATTGGTTTTAGCTTGCTTTATGAAATTTTGCTTTTTGTGATTCCTAAAGTCAGAAATGTAGCTTAGAAGCCAGTCATGTATTTTGACGTGCTTCAGAACTGGCCTATACTCCTATAAACATGGCAATTTCAAAGACTAATTGGATCAATTGACCACCATAACTGGTTACACTTCATTGGTAATTCATTGGTAATGTTAATCATTAGTAATGTTGCAAGGGAGCAACTACCTTCTTTAGTGACCATTTATGGTTATGAAACTAATGGATATGTAGCTTTATGACCAGTCCTCACATTTATGACCTTTGTAGCTTGTAAAGCAAAGGAAATCTAAAGTGAGATCATAAGCACAATTGCAGTTTTACTTAGCGATCGCTTTACTTAAGGCCAAATTGCCAGTTGCAATTCTGGTTGCTATATGAGGACTATCTATGTGTCAATTGCATACACTTTGAAGTATCTGTCCTATGTGTGTGCAAGACAGCTGGGAGGGAGAGATGAAACCTCATCTTCAGTATAGAATATTTTATTTGTATTTATTTGTCTAGTAAAATTAGGGATGTTGTTTATTTAAATGTGGATTATACAATGCATGTAATTTGAGCAGGAATGTATCAGCTGAATAGATACATGTCTCTTTGTGCATATTTGTCTAAATATTTATTTACTTTTTACATTATGAAAATTTCTTTTCAGGGGAAGCCAAATTCTTATTTAGAATTTAGGTTTATTCTTGTACTTAGATACATGTCTCTGAGCTTCCTCAATTTACATTCTGTAAAATGGGTATGGATGACTGATATGCATCCATTCTCTATGTTCTATTTGTGTCTTTTTTTATCCTCACATCAGGAAATGCATTTTTAAAAATTGGCTGTTTAATAAGAGTGCTCATAGCACACTCTTACAATTCCAAATTTGTTAATTGAATTCAAGGGTCAGCAAACCTCTAAAGTCACATAGACCCAATTTTATGAAAACTAAACCACACCTGAATTCTTTTATCTCTGAAATACCGCTGGAGACATGCACTCTATGTGAATTAACCAAATATATTCATTTTTAAAAACAAGGAAATATAATATCATTATAAACTCTGCCCTGAGTCTCCGGAGAAAGGCGGCATATAAATTGAACTAATAAATAATAAATAAATAAATGCAATTACAATAAAACCAGACATATACACGAAAGAAATAGTTGCTGTTTTTATATGGTAAAAATGGTGCACTAATAAGGTTGACAAATGATGTTGAGAGGAGCAAAACATTGTTAATTTGCCAGACCATATCACTTTAACAGTCACATGGCAAAGAACTGAGAAATCAAATGAGAAATTGTTTTTTCTCATTCCTTGATCAGTTTAGCCTTTTCCGGAGCCTCTCCCTCAAAATGGGATGGTGATCAACATTCATTCTTATTCTATTTATGCTGGATTTAAAAGTAATAACCAGAACAGTTCAGCAAAAACAGGTATTTCTTGTCTTCTGCTATAATTACTCATTGCTTTAGTCTATTTTTCCTTGAAGTCTCAGGCAAATGAGTAGCGCCAAGGGTTCCCTTGTCAAATATATATGCAATTTGTTCCTTTAGGAGGGTCAGTTTCCATTCAAAGTGATCCAGCTGTTTTTATCTGCCACTGTCAGCACATCTGCTTCTTTTTGCTGTTCGGGAGAACAGCATTCTTCTGATGTTGTTGGAATTTACTTTCTCTTTCCCTAGAGCAGCTGACCCTTGTGGACCTTCGAATGTACTTTGTAGAATAGTCTGGGAAATCCATTGTAAATCAACCACATTTGCTATTCTGCCACTTGAATGCTTGTTTCACTGAAATGATCAGCTGCACATTTCTGCAACAAAGAATAAAGCTACAGCTAGAAGGAAACTGCCTTTTGCCAAGACATTCTCTTCAGAAAAGAAATTGTGCCAGTTTTAGGTCATGCTTGTTTTGGATTGTTTTGTCCAATGAGTCTAGAGGACACCAACTTGGGCTCCACACAGATGTTTTAAAGATTATATAGGTGGAGGAAAAGGAGTATGCGGAAAAATATATGCATTCAGTGGTGTGGATAGTTAGGAAAATGGAATTGTCTCTTTTACTGCTTTTCAAAGTTCTATTTATTTTAGTTAATAGTTTATATTCTTAGCCTCATAGTGTTTAATCATTCAGTCTACTTTTCATGTTAAAATAAAAAGAATTATTACTAGGGAAAGACACTGAGCTTCTCGATCAGAAAGGTTGGCAGTTCGGCAGTTTGAATCCCTAGTACAGGTCTCCTGCATGAAGAGGTTGGAATAGATGACCTCCAAGGTCCATTTCAACTCTGTTACTGTTACTGCTTGCTCAATCATGAAACTTGCTTATAACTTTACACAAATTGTTGCCTTCAATCTACTGACAGGGCTATTTTGGAGAAAAGACAATAACAATAGGCAGGAAATTACAGAATAACCGATACCACTTCAGACAAATAGTTGTCCAATCTCTTCTTAAAAACCTTCAGTGTTGGAGCGTTCACAACTTCTGGAGGCAAGCTGTTCTGCTGATTAATTGTTCTAACTGGGAAGAAATTTCTCCTTAGTTCTAAGCTAGTTCTCTCCTTGATTAGTTTCCATCCATTGCTTCTTGTCCTGCCTTCGGGTGCTTTGGAGAATAGATTGAGTCCCTCTTCTTTATGGCAGCCCCTTAGATATTGGAAGACTGCGATTGTGTCACCCCTAGTCTTTCTTTTCATTAAACTAGACATACCCAATTCCAGCAACCCTTCTTCATATGTTTTAGTATCCAGTCCCCTAATCAACTTTGTTGCTCTTTTCTGCACTCTTTCTAGAGTCTCAACATCTTTTTTATATCATGGCAATCAAAACTGGATGTAATATTCTAAATGTGGTCTTATCAAGGCATTATAAGGGGTATTAACACTTCAATACATAATAGTGTTCGACTAGCAAGAATAGACAAACTCTATAATTTAGAGTCCTCCAGAAATTTGTATCATCTGCAGTTGGCATAGCCAGTGTTGGTTGCAGATAATGAAATTTTATAGTTCCAGACTGGGACCCAGGCTGATTAGGATGAAATGATCCACATTTTGCTAAATCCTCATTTTTGGGAGGGTTATCTTTATTTGCTTTATTTGGTCCCAATATTTTCTACACATATATATCACCCCATTTCTTCTGATTTGTTTTTTCCTTCATCTATGCCTACATCTTCAAACCTTCTTTACATATATTTTTTTAAATTTATTTTTATATGCCTCCCTTCTCTGGAGATTCAGGGTGGCTTACAATGCGTTAAGAAATAGCCTTCATACTTTTATATATTTTATACAAAGTCAGTTTATTGCCCCCACAAACCGGGTCCTCATTTTACCCACCTTAGAAAGGTGGGTAAAGGCTGAGTCGACCTTGAGCCTGGTGAGAATTGAACTCGAGTAATATTACGGGAGTTCCCATTCTGGTGCCTTTCAAATATGTTGAATTTCAGCTCTCATAATACTTAAGAGAAGATTGCCTATACTGTAAATTGTGCAATGCAATTTCTATACCAGCATTATTTTACATGCTGCCCTATTGTACTGTGCCCACAGCTTTATGCAATCCATTTTACCACAGAAGCAAGGCCCACTGAGTACAACATAACACATCCATTAGAAGAGAAAGCTTTATTCAGATGCAGGAGACATCCTTATGACTGGTGGGTCACACTATACCAGGCTGGCCACGAATGATGGTCCTAGCATGGACTGTCCCATACAAGTGGAAAGGGCCAGTTTCTGGTCAGCTGCAAGTTAGGTTTTGAGACTGGATCCACCATATGACAAACACTCTTACTTGAGAAACACTCTTACTTTTCTCTTACGCAGAGAAAAAATTTCTTTCCAGTTTTTTCTGAGCCCACCGTAAGCTGCACAAAGTAAAAAGGCTTATGTATATTATTTGCTTCCAAGTTGATTGGGAACAAAAAATATACAGGTAGCCCTCAACTTGCAACTGGTGGCTTAGAACCATTTGAAATTTCAATAGACCTACCTGGGATACTTATGACCCAGATTTGAAGTTCTGATGGTCAGAGACCCTCCCCATGATCACATTTTGAATGCTTGGCAATGCAACCATATTTATGGCCATTTGCAGCATCCCATGTTTTACTACAATTTTACTATAAAATGGCATTTACTTCTGGTTTTTGGCAAAATCAAACCTATAGCATACCAATTTGCTTAACAACTGTGGCCTTCACTTAATGACTGCCCCAAAAAGATCATAAAAATTAATTTGGTTACATGATCAACCCATTTTACAACCATTATAAATTATAACCATGATGAGCAGTCTCCATTTTGGTTGTAACTCAAGAATTCCCTGTAATTAATATTTTTTATATTATCTCCATTACCAGGAGTGGGAGTAACGGAGTTTTTTTTTTTTTTTTTTAATTTGATTTATATGCCGCCCTTCTCCGAAGACTCAGGGCGGCTTACAATGTGCTCAGCAATAGCCTTCATCCTTTTGTATATTTATACAAAGTCAGCTTATTGCCCCCACAAACTGGGTCCTCATTTCACCTACCTTAGAAAGGATGGAAGGCTGAGTCAACCTTGAGCCTTGGCGAGATTCGAACCCTGCAGTAATTGCAGGCAGCTGGTCTTAAGCAGCTTAATAACAGGGTGCTTTAAACCCTTGTACTACCAAGGCTCTCTCTCTACCAAGGAGTTGTATCACCTACCTCTGTTTTCCTTTCATATTTGCTTTTTACAATGCTGGAAAGAATACTTTAGGATAATCCAAAACTCGGGAAAAATACTTGATACGCAGACATATAAAATGAGGGATTGTAATCCTCATTATACAAAGACAAAGAATTGTTTTAAAAATTCCTGGATTACATAAAAGCCATTTGGCATTGGATGCCATAAATAAGCTAGTTTATTTCATATCTCTTTTAGCTCTGGAACAACTGCTGACAGAACTTGAAGATTTTCTGAAGATTCTAGATAAAGAGAATCTCAGCAGCACAGCTGTAGTCAAAAAAAGTTTTCTGGCTGACCTTCTTCGGCTGTGCACAAAATCAAGCGGTAAGCAAAATCAGGTGAACAATTATTGACTTTGGAAGGTTTATCTTTCTTGCTGGAACTCCAGTCTATCTATTTCTCATTTTTGTTTGAATCTTATTCCCAAATGAGATGTAAAAGGGAAACAAATATCCTTTATCAGCATGAAAACAAACTTATTTATTGGGATATATGTGTTTGAGGACTGGGATCTATTTAATTAGGTGCAAACCTTGTTATCAGTTGCTTAGAATATGTTTACAAATACTACACATTTACAGATGGTGATGGTGATTAAAAATAGATAAAAATATGATGGAATTTTTGTTCAGTTGTGTTTCTCCTAATTTGCTTTATTTAAGATGACAGCAAAGTCCATACGACTGTGCAATAAAATGTATTCCCTTCCTTTTATTGTAAACATCATAAATTATTTTTATTCACCAAAGTTTGCTAATAAGATTAATTTGCAAAGGATGAATCACTTTACCTTTTGCCCTTTACAAAGTTCTCATTTCCCTGTTTCCCTGTCAAGATAAATTCTTCAGGAACAAAGTCCAGTAAAGTGCTTCTCATGAGAACAGAGCATCTCTGGGAAAGAAAGAGCAAAATGCTCTTATAAAAACTTGTTTAAAATAGAGTAAAGCACATAAATTAGCTTATCACAACTGCAAGTGCAAGAGTCATGCTGGATAATGACAGTGGGAATGATGGTCCCACACATCATTGGGGATACTGCTGTACATGTACACAAAACAAAATGCAAAGCAGTTTTTTACAGTATTTTTACACTGTAGGTGGTGATGAAGAATACATTTATATGAACAGAGTAACCATAAATAAACTACATGGGGAACCAGAGAAAGCCAACAAAGGTAGGCATCAAATGCTATTATCATTCAAATGTATCTAGAGGGCATCAAGCTTTAAAATAAACTATTCTAGAAACACAAGTATTACCATTCATGTGGTGGTGGGAAATATACTGTGTGATGTCATCAGATTTGGGCTCTTTGATAGATTTGCTATCTTATACTGTGTTTCCCCAAACATAAGACCCTGTCTTATATTTTTTTGAACCCTGAAATAAGTGTTTGGTCTTATTGCCATGCGCTCAAAAGCCTGATTGGATTTATTATCAGGGGATGTCTTATTTTGGGGAAAACAGGGTAGTGAAAAATAGATATATACCAAGTATTTTTCTTGTTTGGCTTAATACATTGGCCTAATGGATAATATGAATTGTTGAAAACATATTATTCTTCTATGTTCATTCAGCATCTCTGAATAGCACTTTTTAACTGTATAACATACATACATACCAAAGCACGGGGAACTGCCACATATAGTATGTTCTATTCTGTGACATTAAGATAGATAATGACTGCTTGTGGCCTCTAGGTGGATGGATATTTTGCCTTGAGAAGCTTTTTGTATACATAGATTCTCTTTCTGTGAATACTAAAAAGCTCAGTACATAGACATTGAATAGCATGAGTACTAAAAGTTCCATATGTAGAATGATTCCTTAAGTCAGTACATATATCCATCTCTAAAAAGGAGTTGGTTTGATACGTCTTTACTACTTAATCTGTTTTGGTTTTTGCAGCTGCCCCTGCTTGGATTGAGCCTATAACTGATGCCATTTTGGGATTTATAGATGGAAAAATGTAGCCCCTGGTATTTGTCTCTAAGTTGTATAGAAACAGAAAATCTGGGAAGACGTGGGAAGAACAGCAGATGTCTGATTTGTTTGGCTAATAACATTACTATACTATGCATAGTTTGTTTTGCTGCTTCCCTTCTTATGCCAGAAAACTATTAAAAGTTTCAGATGCAGAGCTGTTATTGTGGCTTCTCAGGCTCAATCCCAAAAGAACTGTGGTTCTAACTTTATTTTTAAATTGTACAAGAATGTAACAAAGTTCATGCCAGATTCTTTTCAGCGTCTTGGTAACCACTGCTTACCATTTGGATAGCTATCAGACCATCCAACTTTAGAATGCTCTTGTTTTCAGTGAAAGTTTTGCTTAGTGTATTTATAGGGATGCTTGAAGTGATTTCAAATATAACCTCTCTGTACATAAAGATAATTTCCAAGTATAGAAATCATTTTCATTTCTCTTATGTCACCGTACCAGGAAATGACAGGTCTGATTCTGTCAGTCTTTTGCAGTATATTATCCTTGTCATATTTTGGATAATGTCCCTCATGGTTTTTAGATAATCTTGAACACGCTGATAGGAAAACTTGAAGAGAGTTATAGGAGATACATTATAATAGACTAAGAATTGTTTCAGATATGTTACTGCACCGCAAAGGTTATAAATAGGGAAAATATAATTTGTTTTTTCTGTTCCAGGATAAGCAATTTGGTGGTATTCTCTGTGATTTGCATTTCAGCTTCCATTGGTCCCAGCAAACATGGCCAAATAGGAAATAATTGTGATTGTTGTTAAACTGCTTACATCATGTTTATGCTTATTTATCAACTAAAAATCCTTGAATCCGTTAAAAAATCACAATGTTTGTTGAATTCGGGGAGACAACATCTGATGTTTTAATCTGGTTATAATCATTATGAAATACACTTTTCAGGGATTTTAAACAGGTGTTTTATTCATTTCTTTCCACACACTATCAAACCCCAAAGAATGAAATAGCTTGTTCTGTACCATATTACATTTGCAAATTAGCTGAAAATCAGGTGGGCAGAATTTACTCTCCTACCACAACTTTTTCTCAGTAAGGTTTTTCTTCCTTGGACTGAAAAGACTGAATAACCTGGTATTTAAACCATCCTTAGCTACAGTAAGGAAAGGTGAATACTTACAAAATTTGATTAGGCATCAACTGGGCCTTACAGGTAGATTGATTATTTATAAAGCATCATGGACTTCGCAGTTTTCAATGTTAACTGAAACATTACTGTACGAGTACTGTACGAGTAATGCAACCACCAAAAGTGAATGTCTTGAGCTGTATCATTTTTTCACCATTTTTTGGAGTGAAATCAATTGCCATTTTGGTGGTCTAGACTAAGTAGGCTAATAAATCATATTTTTCTTTCAAAACAAAAGTGAAGCATCTGAGATTATAGCTGAGTATAATTATATGTAATTACCATTTATTTGTTGTGATTTCTCTTTGGATTATGATGTTAGGTTACCAAGATTCCTTGACTAATGGAGAAATGGAGCAGTATTTGTATCCTCCACAGAAAAGTTTGCCAGATCTTCCACATTCAAAAATAGTAAGTCCCTGATATATATAATATATATATATATATAAAATAATATGGATACATTATGTGTTAGAATTTGAAGATCTGAAGTAACCTGCGAGATATATAAATCTGTTGAAGTTCATTGAGCATCAACAAATACTACAAGAAAAAAGAAAAAACTATGTGGGGATATTATTTATTTTTGCCTGAACTGAACTTTCATCTTCGTTGTAAATGTTAAGCAACTAGCAAAAAAACATATTTTCATCAATTTCACAGATAGCCCTACCTGAATATTTCCTAGCAATTCTTTTTGCTATTGTTGCCCAGCTGTGTTGATAATTGCCTAACTCTATATAACTGCTGACTCTGTATAGCAGCTATTTTTTGTTGACTTAATTATTATACAGAATATTAGAGAAAATCTCAGTCCTATTGTGTGATCACTTGTTTAATCTTGGCTTCATTTGGTAAGATTTGTCTTTTAAGAGACGGCTCAGCAAATTAGTTCCTTCTCTTTTTGAGTACTGTAAAATGAGGTTGCATTACTGAGGTCACGGACAGAAGCTCAGGAATGTCATACGTGATGTACTTTGTGCATTAAAAAAGAGAAAACCTGCAAGAAAATATACGTACAGCATGGGCCTAGTGTGGGAGGAAGTGAAAACCTGTGGGTGGTCTGCTGAGGAAATAGCTATGTAAACTGCAGTCAAAGGGTGATGAGACAGATTATTACTGTGAAATCCTGCTGCAAGGATTTAGAGTAAGTGATCCCATCAAGGTAACTGGAGAAAGGAAGCCTGAGAAAAGACAGAGACTTTAAGACATACAACTTCATTGTCCAAGTAGTGTTTTTAGTCAATTCAGTTAGTTAGTTATAACTGACTGTTTTTTTGGCTGGTTGGGTAGAATGAGAAGCTGATTCTCATTCTCATTCTCATTAGAGACAGCAATTCCCAAATGCGCAATCCATTCTTTCCCCCATACTATTCTTTACTGTTTTTTTTAAATTACAGTAGATGCTCAAATGTACTGTATATTTAAAGGCTTTTTTCTTAATACAATTTCTTTGAAATTCTGTGCTTTAACACAGGTGGATCTGGATTGGAGGCAGATTGTTATATCTATGACATGTAAATACTAATGATTTAACATCTAATTGGCATTTTCACTAAAGCTACAGGTAGATAACCTCTTCTTTCCTCCTTTTCTAGATGAGTTGCTGAAACGCAGCATCAGCATGTTGGAAGTCCTAGTTCAGCAACTTTTAGCATGTCAGAAGTTGCCTAGCACTGGTTTAGAAGATCAGATCTAGGATCTGGAAATTCAAACTGGAATATATAAGGATTAAATAGTTAAATAGAATAAAGCTATTCTATTTAAAGCTGTGTGTGTGCGCGCACGCACGCAGCATTAAATAAGGTAGACAACTTTTCTGAGTTTTGCTAATCACAGGCTAGCTTTTTATAGTCATGTTATACCACAACAGCTACAGCTAGGTTGGCCTGTATACATACTAGCGTTTGTTTGGTGGGAAATATTGCCCATCTCTTGATTTATAGAAAAGCAAATAAAACAAATAAAGAAAGGCCTTTCACTAGCCGTAAGATTGAGGAGGAAGATTATTTCACTTAATTCTTAATTCACTTATTATTTCTAAATTTATTAGGTACTCTACAGCAGAAGCTGCGACTGCAGTATATAATAAATGTATGGATTAAAAATTAACATAAAAATAGTATAAAACAAGAATGAACTAAATAGCTGCTAAAGAAGCAGAGACTAAAACTGGCACTGATTTAGATAAAAGAACCTAATAAACAATCAAAAGATCACCACATGATACTTGATATTGAAAAGACTATAAAGTTGTTGCCAAGGGACTTCGTTTAGGAAAAAAACTCTACCCTTTTAGGGTTGTAGTTGGGAAGAATCTCACATCTTAGATTATGAGATCCACTCTTGCTTCTCTTTTATGCCCTTTCTTATCAACCTTATTTCTAGCTAAGATTTTCTTAAGATTGTAGTTGGTTAATCACAGTAGATGCCACTAACCATTCTTGGAATTATTTATGTTTCCTGTATATAATCAAGAGGATAAAAGCATGCAGTGAATACTGTACTTGATTGTTAGGAGCAACTCTGACCATTCCTGTTAACTTCAGAATGGAAATCGCAGGAACTAAGATTGGATCTGTTTCAAAACAATTCATCAGTGAAGATTTCAAAGCAAGCTCTGGATGTTATAAATAATCAGAAGAAAATTTTACCTGCAAACTTCTTGGTCATTATCAAGACTTTGTTCTGAATATTTTAAAGAATTGTACATGGGTTATTTCTATACACACACACACACACACACACACACACACACACACACACACACACAAATAGATCTGAAGAATTGGATCTGAAAAATTGGATCTGAAGAACTGGATCTGAATCACTGTACAGGTTGTTTCTTTCCACAATGGACAAATTAGAGATTGTTAAGCTTAACTTTGAACAATAAAGCTCAAACAAACCCCACCCTAGGGGTGAAATCCAGCAGGTTCTGACAGGTTCTGGAGAACCAGTAGTGGAAATTTTGAGCAGTTCGGAGAACCAGCAAATACCACATCTGACTGGCCCCAGAGTGGGGTGGGAATGGAGATTTTGCAATATCCTTCCCCCAGGAGTGGGGTGGGAATGGGGATTTTGCAGTATCCTTCCCCTGGAGTGGGGTGGGAATGGAGATTTTGCAGTATCCTTCCCCTGCCTTGCCCACCAAGCCATGCGCACCAAGCCACACTATGCCCACCAAGCCACGCCCACAGAACTGGTAATAAAAAATTTTGGATTTCACCACTGCCCCAACCTTTTATAAACTGCTGTATGCATCTTTCATTAATTCCTTTATACTTGTCTTATTTAACATTAGGTCATAGGCATTTGTAAATTGTATGTCACATATACATTTGGAAGATCCCTTGTGAGTGTATACTACCTTAGCTTACTTCCTGCAAGTCTATCTAGAACTTTTTTGAAACACTTTTGTGGTGACAAGGTCTTCGCAGAAATAACTATATTATTAACTATTCATTTCCAAGCAGGCTATATACTCAATATGAGCTGTCTTAACCTCATGTTTTATTTGACTTTAGCTAATGGTAAAAGTGGATTATAGTGGCCTTTACAAGATTGGAAGGTTTGTTATAAAGTTAATCTTTGACATCTTGTGCAGAGACTTAAGAGGGAAGGGAAGGGAGACCATGATCCAAACAATATTAAAGTTCACAAAGGAAACAAATAAAATAAATTAGTAGTCATAGCTGGATCATTTTTACTCTAATTTAGAGGAGAAGCAAAGGAGCTGATTGGTTGCTTCTTAGCCAAATCAGAAAAAGGACTCTAGCAGAAATATCTGCCTAGGGACTAACACTATCTGCATTTGAAGTTTGTAACTATGTAGATTATCTACAGAATGTGCCAAACAGATAGGAGCAATATGTGCAGAAATTCCAGTAATGCCTGAGATTCACCAATATCTGATAATTTAGTTTATCTGAGAAATATCCACCCTTTGCTAGGCTGACTAAATGTATGTGTCATGTAAACAAGAAGCTGTTGGTTGATGCAAAGTCATTATAATCAGTGCTCAAGTGAAGTGATAAGATTAGCAGAGGTTTTTATGAGGTTTTCATAATAAAAATCAAGACAGAAAGTGTGAGTTGTTTAATAGCCATAGAAAGAACTGGATTCCTTCTTTGTGTCCAAAAAAAGAGCTTTTATTTGAACAAAATAAATTTTGGTAAAAATGTGAATGAAACTGAAAGAATAATCTGCCACTAGGTGCTTTTCATGTTTTTTTTTTCTTGAGGAAGAAAAGCAAATAATTCTGTCGCTATAGCAGACCAAATGGGAGCCATCTTACCCACAAATGAATGTTGATTGCAACACCCTTTACTGGGAAAGATAGTAAAGAAAAACATTCATATTGATAGTCAAACGTCTTGAAGATGAGAAATTTGTACAATCTTTCAAGCTGCCACAGGGTTCCTCACTGGTAGATGGAAGTTAGTGAAATGGAAATGATGTGGTTCATTTTGATGAAAGACAAGAATGAGTGACAAAGTTCTTTCCTGTTGCCAACTAATCTCTCCTGCACACGGAACAATTAATTAGTTTCTTTCCAATTTTCTGATGGGTGAACAAAATTTCTTATGACAGCATATCCAGGCTATACAAAGCTGGTTTATAAGTAGGGCATCCCTGTTGTTTAGACTCCTTTCAAAAATTACTTATTCCAGTATATTCAGATTCTTTTCTGCTGAGTTGAATTTAGAACATCAAATCACGTTTCTTGCTCAGTACAACGTTCTAAGTTACAGCCTCTCCCGTGCTATTCTCGAGACCCTGTTTCAACATCCCATGAGGTCCACAACCTTTGTAGCTAATTGGTCTTGCTGTTAGGAAGTGTTTTTCCCCTGATATTTGATTGCATTTTTTTAAAAAAATCAACTTCTTTTCCTTTTGACTGATAAGAACTCAGTGGCATTAAAATGACAACCTTGACAGAAAAACACTGAAACTTTGATTTGTGGGACAATTAAAGAATCAATAATACATTTAGAAAACAAGGCTCAGAAAAGTAACATAAATAAATAAATAAACCTCCTCTTGCCCATCGTCTTCCCAAATTTCCCCAGATTTTTTTTTTTGTACTTTCTCATCTGTAAAGCAACAGTAAGTGAGGAAATTTGAGTCAGAAACAAAAGTATTTAAATTAATAAGTAATGTTTATTTTTTCAATGCCAGATAATTGTTTAATTTTAGAATGGGGCAGAAAACAATAATCTTCCTGTTCTCAGTTCCAGAACTAATCAGAAAATAGTGATATGTTCCTGGCAGAAAGTAATTAATTGAGCTTTGAACTCATTGAAAGATGAAACAGTTTTTCTCTTACCGCCATCTGATTCCCATTGTTAATGGAAACAATGCAAAAGAATCACTTTCTTTTTGGTCCATTTGAAATTTATTTAATCAAGAACAAAAAGGTTTGTTTTAAGACTGTAGAGCAAGATAAATACTTTAATCTTTCTGGACTTTGTGATAGTGTCTGGTCCTAATGCCAGCTAACAATAAATGTATATCACAATCAGGTTTCCTCCCTCGATCCAACTACTGAAACTCCAGTGTGATTTTTAAGCACTTAAATTATTTAAGTAGGTTTCTAAAGATTGTCCATAAGTACTGTAAAAACTGGATCTACCTTTTTTTTTTTACATTAGTGTTTATTGTTTTCCATTTAACCATTTTTCAAAGGGAGTAAATATTTTACCAAGGGAACAATCAAAAGCAATTGTTTTGTCATTATTTTAAATTAAAGCTTGCCATTTAATATTCTAATTACTTGACATATCCTTACTCATTTATTGGTATTTGAAAGTTAGGGATTGTTGCTTGAAGTCCTTTGGCAAATAGAATATTGATGTGGCTTATCCTTAAATGATATGTATTAGTTCAGTCTAAAATTAATTGGCTGAGATTCATTTTAAAATGAAGTCATTTCAAGGTTTTTAATTTTTAAAGCTGTAGTAATAGTAATGGAATCAGGTGGTCTGATTTGTTTTCTAAACAACAGAAACAGAAAAAATATTATATAATATTTTTTATATAATAAAAAATATTATTAGATTAAGGAGAGGTGAAGGAATATATTATAAGTAGAATTGTAAAACATCACTCTGAAAAAATGCTTAAAAAGAAATTACACTCTTTTTGTGTATATGTTGTATAAATGTTTGTTGTGTATATGTTACGTATGTCTTTTTTAATATTTATATTTAATAAACAAAAACTATTCTTAAAAAAAAAAAGAAAATATTGCAGAAGGAACTATTGAAGGAGGTCTGGCACACAAATATGATCTACCACTCTCAAGAATGCTCATTGCCAAGTAAACCTTCTAATGAATCAAATATTCCAGTCTGTCCTTCCAGCACTGAGAGTTCAAAATGCATTAAAAAATTCTCATCACTGAAATGGTGTTGATGGAGAAGTGTGCAAAGTGAAGTGCAACATTCTAGAACTGGAAGAGCATGATGTACAAATAGATGCATAGATGCATATGGCAGCAAGTTGTAAGCAAAAAGTTATAGAACGAATCTATACTTTATTACTATGGGAAAACGTTCAGTAAACTTCAGAAATCTCAGGTGAGTTTCTCCAACAGTGCTCAGGGAGTCCTTCTAGGTGATGAAAACAGAGAGCTTGTAGGATATTTTAGTGCAATCCACTTGATTCTAAACTTCTTGGAGATGTAGAAGAGGGGAGCACTGGAAAGCATTCGAGCAGAAGATCATATGTCAGTTATAAGTGCCACAGAAATGCAATTGTGTCAGCTGAATGGAGGTATGCACTCACTTATTATAACTCAATATAGTTCTAGATAAAAGATTAGGCTAGATGTCTTTCTCGTAATTTACATAGCAACAAAAGTAGTATTCTAAGGTGCAATTTGTCCTCTCTGTAGTTTATTTGGAAGATGGGTCAAGCTTAATATCCAGTAACTGAAACAACTTTCAAAATGTGCCATAAATTGATGGCATTTGTAAGAAATTAAGTAGTTGGGCAAACCGTGGTTCCAGAAAACTTTTTGAATGAACAGGCAAGCAATGGTAACTCAAGGCTCAAGAGAGATCACAACAGATGATAAAATATATCATTTTTAAAAAGAATTCAACCACCATCAGAATGCTATTCAGATGTTTGACACATGATAGCTCAGTTATAAAGTCCAAGGAAATTGTATTCCAATGCCTTGTAACAGTCTGGTAATTTGCTGGACAGATATTTTGAATATTGACAGTGTTACAAGATGAGATATTAGCTAAATCAAGACCACCTTAAATTATAAAGAAGGGCATGGGTCATTTTAAATCCTCCAAAATACCTAGTAGGCTCACCACTATATCTTAAAACTGTGATAAAATTCAAGAGTAAATCACTTTATCAGTACATCTACATGACAGCAAGATGTAATTTGACTTATTTCTGATAAACAGAATCAGAACAATTGTCTGAATAATCAAACGTCACATTGACGAGGGTTTTTCAGAAAATTCCATTGACTCATATTCAGGAAAAAATATACAAAGTTATAACTGTAGCATTGTTTTGTAACACGACAATGCTTGTCTTTTGTTCTTGGTTTAATATGAAATTTCTTATAACAATAAGTTCTGTGAATGGAATAGATCATGCTTTCATAAGAGAATGTTCCTTTTAATTTTGATGATAGAACATTTAGAACCTGCTTCAAAATGTTTTATCTGCTTATTTCCTATCTTTTATTTATATTGCACAGATTCCAGAATCAAAACTACATTCGGGCCTCAAAAACGAATCTCCAGAAGGGTACTATGAAGAAGCTGAGCCTTACAGTGTTTCTATGAATGGTACATAATTGTATATTTCTAAAGTTTTATTGTTATTTTGTTCAGTTGCATACTAGAAAGAAAAAAAGTTATTTCTAAAAACAATCAGTTCAATTGCATGACAGAAGAGATGTACAAAATATAAAATTGCAAATGTGAGATTTATATCTATGATTGTAATACTACTAAGTATATTTTGAAAAAGAACATTAAATGACAGAATTGCCTAAGCTTTATTCAGCTCAATATGATATTGATGCCATTTTAGTTAGATTTTCCCGTTGGTATAATACGTTTTACAGATACCTCTATGGAGGTGTTAAGACTTTATGATTCACGCTGCATCTTTCTCCTCTATTTAAAATGCATTGCCTCAGCTCTTCAGACAGCATGGGTAGGTTTTTGAGCTAGTTTGACCTTGCCCTGCACATTGATTCTAATGATTGCAGTGCTGAGATCTCCCAAGCTGAGCTGCAACTCTTTGTCAGCATCACAAGTAAATCATGACAATCAATATATGCTGAATCCTTCAGAGTACATATTGAATGTTATCTATTTAGCCTGAATCAGCACCATCTGATTTTATTTGTTCTGATCATGACCATAAAGAGCTTGTTTTAAGTTTTTTTAGAAGACTGATTCTAATTATCACTATATGTGTTAGAGAAATTGTGCTTCCAATTGTTAAACTAATTTAATTCATTGACCAGTGAGATTCATGTTCAGAAGTCTTTCTTTTTCTTCTTCTTCATCTCTCATCATGCAGATCTTTATGTTAAGTTTATGGCTACTGGGACCAGACCAGTGTCCAGGTTATTGAGAGTAATATGTGCTATGTTAACTATGGGTCTGGCATGTTTTAAAATCTGAATATTCATGCCCCAGCTGTCAGTTGTTATGTGAGAGTCTTTCACCAGACTGCCCTCAATCTTATTTTCATTCTTAAAACATATCCATGTTAGGAGCATTAACAAAGAAATAGTACCAGGTATAGATTTTTAAAAGCAATACCTTAATTAGTCATGATTAATTATAACCACTCAGTGCTTCTAAGTAGAACATTTTTGCTTTGTAAGAAGCAACTCTCTCCCAGCATTCAGAAGCTCATTCTTGGGGCTTATTGAATTGCAGCTGGGGAACAACATGCTGCTCAGAGACTGTAAGTTCTCCTTTCATATTCTAAATTCAAGAGTACAAGAAAACTGATTGGAGATAAAATCAAATGAAAAAAGTCAGAGCTTTGTGTCCACAAGTCTCAGAAGAAGAAGAAGAACATGGTATGAAAACAATTAGATAATCCAATTCATAGCATTCTTCTCTGTATTTTCTGTGAATACAAGGATAAAATGGCCTTTTTGGGTCCCATATCTTTAACTGTGATTAAATTCAAGGTTAACTCTATCACTGCATCTACATGACAGGAAGATGTAATTTGACTTATTTCTGATAAACAGAATCAGAACAATTCTCTGAATAATCAAACGTCACATTGATGAGGGTTTTTCAGAAAATTTGTCACTGTGAATACAAAGATAAAATGGCCTTGATTCATCTAATCATGCCAATCTTCTGTCAAGAATCCTCACCAGATAACAATGGGCCAAGTGCTTTCTTAAGTGCAGCCTGCCTACAGGATTGTTGTATGGGGAAAGGCCAGAGGACTGAGTATTTGGTGCGTTAAGCTTCTAAAGGAAAGGCAATATTTAAATCTAGTAAACAAATTCATAAGTATATTTCATGTCTATGGAGATTCTCAGTCATCCAAGGTCATGGTTGCCCCAAAGGTGCTTTTTTCAAGAGGCAACTGGACTTTCTGGTTTTTCTTTGAAGACGTTTCGCTTCTCATCCAAGAAGCTTCTTCAGCTGAAGAGGCTTCTTGGATGAGAAGTGAAACGTCTTCAAATAAAAACCAGAAAGTCCAGTTGCTTCTTGAAAAAAGCACCTTTGGGACAAGTATATTTCATGTGAACAGTTCAACGCTTCCCTGATAGATAATACAGTGCAACTTATCCATTCAGTCACGTCCAACTATTGGTGATTCTGTGAATCAGGTCTCTCCACACCTTCCAATCATACACTATTTCTTTGAGCTTTTCTATGTTCTGGCTGGTATCAACTTTGATGGTATCCAGCTTCTGCATTCTGTGATACCCTGGTTTCTTTTTACTGTTAACTCTTCCATACAAAATTGCTTTTGCTAATAAATTCCCCTGTACAACATGGAAAAAGTAAGTAAGACACAGATTAGTGATTTTTACCTTCTAGTGATATGACTGGTGATATGCATTCCAGTACTTGCATGTTAGTCACCTTTGCTGTCCAAGGAATACGCAGGCGCCTTCTTCAGCACCACAAGTCAAACAAATTGATTTTCTTCCTGTCTTGCTTTTTTAAGGTTCAATTCTCACACCCATAGGTAACTACAGAGAACACAATAGAGTGAACCAACCTACATTTGGTTGCCAGGCTGATGTCTTTGCTTTTTCATATTTGGTTCATGTTCATCATTGCAGTGCAGCCCAGGGCAATCTGACTTTTTATTTCTGTGCTGCATTCATCACTTTGAGCTATTTGCAATCCTAGGGAAAAAAATGTTTTGAGACATTCTATTTCTTCACCATCAATTTCTATTTTGAGGTTCCCTTCCTTGCAGCGGTCATGAGCTTGGTCTTTTTGATATTTAGAAAGAGTCCAAAATTCTCACTTCTTTGATTTTCTTGATCAGATGTTCCAGGCCTTCTTTAGTTTCTGAGAGGAGAGTTGTATTGTCAGCGTACCAAAGACTGTTGATGTTTCTTCCATCAATCTTTACCCCAATTTTCAATTTGTATGTGTGTTAAGTCTAAATCAGTAGGTTTATTCTCAGTGATTAATAAACATTGATCCTTCTACATAATGAAATGCTACTATGATACAATAAAAAAGACTTACAGAGAAAAAATCATTTTCTAAATCAAAGGTTACATCTATTAGCATACAGTATGATTTAGTGACATTTCTTCAATTGATATCATTTTGCACACCTTCAACTGGCTATATAATAGCAAACATTTGATAATATTTAAAGAATATATCCAAACAGTTTACTTTTCAGGGTGTGTCTATGAAGCTATTGCAAAATAGAAGCCTTAATTGATCCCATTTAAACCCACAAATTGAATGAGGAATTGAGCAAGTCTAGGTCTAATAGTTGATAGGAAGGTGTATAGAATCCAGCCACCATTGAACAGATGGTAAGTTGCTTACTAAAACAGAAATATATTTTCTGGCATGATCTTGGGGTACAACCAGGGTGGGTTCCTCCCGGTTCCGCCCGGTTCCACCGAGCCTGTAGCGGTGATGATATGATGTCACCGAACCGGTTCTGCCCCCCAACCCCCAACCCCCCGCCCCCGTGTTATTCTTACCTTTTATTTGGCCCCACCCCCAGTCTATTGCTGCCTCCTGAGTCCCAGCTGATGGCTAAAGGGAAAAAACCTGTTTAAACTCTTGCCGTGGGGCATCAAAGGGCCACCCTACAGCTGATCAGTGTTAAAAGAAAACAAATGAGTAGACTGGTGCCTGCAAAAATACATGAGTAGATCAGTGCCTGAAAAAAAAACATGAGTAGATCAGTGCCTACAAAAATACATGAGTAGATCAGTGCCTGCAAAAATACATGAGTATATCAGTGCCTGCAAAAATAAATGGGTAGACCAGTGCCTGCAAAAATAAATGGGTAGATCGGTACAGCCTGGTAGACCAGTACCTCTGCTAAATCCTAAATAATTGTCACATGACCATCAAGCCATGCCCACAAAATAAGCCATGCCCACAAAATAAGCCACGCCCACAGAACCGGTAGTAAAAAAATTTAGAACCCACCCCTGGGTACAACAGATTTACTCCCATTGCTGCCTCAGTTCTCTTCTGCTCCAAAAAGAGGAACAAAGTTGTATGTTTAAATATGAGATTCAAGATGACTTCCCAGGAAAAAAATGGCAAACTGAAATGGAGCCAATGTGGCAGAATTAAGAACCAGTGTAGGAGAAGGAGTGGCAGAACCTGAGAGCAGAGTTAAAAGAGAGATCTTAAAATCCCTATGTAACCACAAGTGGACTAAATCCAACCTTCCCATCGCAAATTCTGTTGACTCTTATTTGATTCCGGGCAGGTGCTAACCATTAGTCAAGAATATTCCTGTGCATAGGCTTTTTAGCAATAAATCAGTGTAATTGGATCTTCCCAAGTATTTTGATTGCACCATGTGATGGACTTGTGGGTGCTGGGCAGGGACTTGGACTTTCCTTTGGGTGGGGAAAACCTGGAAGCTTTCAGATTCGGGTTTTCCCAGATGTGCCAATGTGACATCTCTAATAAAATAGAACTTTGAGGAACTTCAAGCCTTGGAGTCTTCTTTCGTTGAGGGTGTTATTTGGAACCTTGACATTGGGACTGAATAGGTGTCATCTCCCTATTTGTGATCACGAAGCAGCTTATTTCGTACAAGAATAAAAATACAGCTGAAAACTGAAAATATCTTCATGGATTTGTGAAGTAGGAGAGATTGTACAAATCAGAAAGGAGGGCTGTGCAGCTTTGGACTTGATTACAGAAGGGAGCTTTGGGGTATGCAGGAGGGTGAACATGGCATCTGTTCATTGCTTCTCAGTTCTGTGAAAAGGCACAACTGCTTTAAAGAACTTCAAAGGATCCTACATTGACATCTTTAGGGAACTCAGTTTGAAATCTCACATCGCTCTGAGAATTATTTGTAGTGTAAATTAGTGTAAAATAATGTAAATAATTTGCAGTGCAAATTTTATCCTATAAGAAAGACACAAAGTCTTCGCAACAATGAGGACTTATATGGCAATAGTAAAATGAAGGAGGAGGGGGAGGAGGAGGGGGAGGAGGAGGAGGAGGAGGAGAAGCCGAGATAACGCAGTAGTTAGAGTGCAGTACTGCAGGCTATTTCAGCTGACTGCTAGCTGCAGTTCAGCAAGTCGAATCTCACCGGGTCAAGGTTGAGTCAGCCTTCCATCTTTCTGAGGTCAGTAAAATGAGGACACAGATTTTTGGGGGCAATATGCTTGTTGCAATATTTTCAGGATCAGACTCAATAAATTTAGTAAGAGTTAAAGGTTTAAATATATCTCCTTTTATTTACATTAGGCATTCTATATTCACTGAATATTCACAGATAGAAGCAAGGAAATGGATGCATGCAGCTCCTTATATGTACAATGGGTGGAGCTAGATATGGGAGTGGTGAATTATGAATACATTAAGAAGTGAAGAATAAATTAACCCCTGATACCCCGTTCATATACTATTTACACATTAGAGAATAAGGCATTTACATCTGACAAATCCCCCTCTAAATGCCGATTCGTTATGCTACACCAATTACATTCAGATTCAGGACAGTACAAAACATACAACTTAGAAGTCAAGTATTTATGCTGCTTAGAAGGTAAAGGCTTTGTCAATATGTCAGCTAATTGTTCTGAAGTTTCACAATGCACTGCTTTAATAAATCCATCCTGAGATAATTGTCTCACATGTTTAAATTTTATATCTATGTGTCTGGACCTTTGTCCAATGGCGTCAGATCTAGATATTTCAATAGCTGCTTTATTGTCTTCATGCATAACAAAAGGCAAAGCAGGTTTTTTCCAAACATCTGAAATTAAATCATTAAACCATACAAGGTTATTTGCAGCTTTAGATAAACAAACATATTCTGCTTCTGTCGTTGAAGTGGCCACTAATTCTTGTTTACCAGTGTACCAGTAAACTGGACAGTCATTTAAGAGGAATATATAACCAGATGTACTTTTTCTACATGAGGTGTCTCCAGCCCAGTCCGCATCTGCGTAACATGTAAGCTTTGGCTCTTTATTATCGTTAGGTTCTAACATTAAACAAAAGTCTAGTGTATTTTTCAGATACCTTAATATTCTTTTAACAGCTTCCCAGTGGTACATTGTTGGCTTGCTGACATGTCTGGATAATAAATTGAGGGGTAAAGCGATATCCGGTCTTGTCCAATTAGATATATAAAGAAGTGAACCTATGACTGATCTATAAAATGTGTTATCTTTGAATTCAGGGGATGATTCATCAGCATTTCTTAGAAAGTCAGTCTGCATGGGAGTATCACAAGGTTTGGCATCACTTAGATTGCATTTGTTTAAGAGCTCTATGATCTTATCTCTCTGAGTAAGTTTGAATCCCCTTTTTGTCTTATTAATTTGAACACCAAGATACTTATTTACTTTGCCTAAAGATTTCAATGAGAAATGTTCATTTAGCTTAGTTACAAAAGTTTCTCTTCTCTCTTTATGTTTTCCTATGTATAAAATGTCATCCACATAGATCAATACAAACTCTATGTAATCATCACCCTTTTTGACAAAGAAACAGTTATCAGCAGTGGTAGCATTGAAGTCCATGGTTTTAAGTACTTTTACTAAACAATCATACCATCGTTTACCAGATTGTTTTAACCCGTATAAACTCTTGTTTAACAACCAGGTCTCGTTCTTGTTTGTGTATTGACTGTGAGGTGCTCTTACATATATTTCCTTATCTAGTTTTGCGTGTAGATACGCAGTCTGTATGTCATATTGGAATACATCGAGATTGAGTGCTGATGCTACCACTAGAGCTGTTTTGACACTCTCAGTTCTTACTGTGGGGGAATACGTGTCAGTATAGTCCTCCGGATATTTCTGTGCATAACCTTGTGCAACTAGTCTAGCTTTGTATAGGGTATTACCTCCTTCTAAGTTCTTAATTTTATATATCCACTTAGTACCAATAATTGTTTTATCTTTTGGTGCAATTGCAGGTGTAAATACATTTAATCCTTGTAAGCTTTCCATCTCTTTTTTCATTGCTAATTCCCATTTTTCTTTTTCTTTACGAGGAAGTTTTAACACTTCCTCATATGTATTAGGTGTCGTTGACTCACCATCCATATGCATTATGTAATCTTTGTATTTATTTGGCATCTGATTTCTGGTGTTTCTAATTGTTTTTTCAGGTTTACTATTGTTATCATGCAAATATCTTGCTTCCTTTTTTGTTAGTGTGTCTGTCTTTATTTTGTGTTGGCTATTTGTCCATGTTTTGGTTTTGTTTTTATATTTGTTGATATTTTGCTTTTCTATAGTCCCTTTCTCTTGAGATTTTGTATCTTTGTTGTTACTTGGAAATATTTCATTAAGATGTATTTTAGACCAGTTGGCCTGTTCATGGAACACAGCTGTTCTGGAGACTATAAATTTGTTATTATTATCAATGAATCTGTACCCTTTAGTGCCTGTCTCATATCCCATAAATCTGAGTCTTCTGGACACGTTTTCTCCCTTTCTTCTTAATTGCTTAGGTATGTGTACGTCTGCAGTGACTCCAAATATGTGCATGTGTGCTAATTTTGGTTTCCTATTATACATCACTTCATATGGTGTCTTATTTACAATGCTGGACCAGGTTCTATTCTGTGTGTAATTGGAATAATGTAGGGCTTCTGACCAGAATTGTTTGCTTAAGCCAGCATCTTCCAATGTGCATCTAATCATGGTTTGTAATGTTGAGTTCTTCCTCTCTACAATCCCGTTCTGGAACGCAGAAAATGGACTAGATGTGTAATGTAACATTCCTTTGTCCTTTAACCATTGGGAGAATTCTTTAGACATGAATTCACATCCCCTATCTGTCATGATTTGTTTTATTTTGATATTGTGTTGTGTTTCTATGCGTTTATAAAATTCTTTAAATTTTTGAAAGGTTTCATCTTTGTGTTTTAATGTATAAACAAATCCATAGCGGCTATAATCGTCTACTATGGTCAAGAAGTAACGTTTTCTATAAGTGATTGATGGAGTTAGTGGACCAACTAAGTCCATGTGTACTAAATCAAAAATTTTGTTGGTTGAGCTAGTAGATTTTCTTGGCCTGGGGCTAGTTTTTAGTTTTGTAGATTTACATACTGAGCATTCCAAATAGTTTTCACAATTTTTTATTTTAACACCTTCTGCGTGTTCAGTCATTTTTTGTACTACAGAAAAACTGGCATGTCCTAACTTCCTATGTAAGATGTGAGCACACTCATCATGAATTGGCTTACCTATTTTTGGTTTTTTTTCATTGTGTGCTTCTTTGTGATCATGAGATATTTTACATTCATCATTGTCACTGTTGCTAATGTTTCCATTGTCTACTTCAATACAATCTTCCATATTTGAATCAATGTTGTGCAACCATTTTTCCTTTGTTATTAGATAAGGTAGGCCTCCTTTAATCATCACAGTGCCTATATCTACTTTATTTTTCTCCAAAGTCGCTTTTCCTTTAGAAAAAACAATGTTAATATCAGAATCCCTACTTAGTTTTATGGCACTTAGTATGTTATGAGGTATTTCAGGTATTAGTAATACCCCCTCTATTTTTCCTAGACCAGGCAAGGTTACATTTCCTCTACCTAATACTTGAACCTTTTCTTGGTTAGCTACCTTTATTACAAACTTATCTTCTACAAATGAAGACAGTATATTTTTGTTATTAGTGGTGTGATTAGTTGCTCCAGAATCAATAAGCCAATTATTTTTCTCATTCTGTTGTATGTTAGTGTTGTCTTGTTTATTTAATCCATTCAGTGAACCAGATTTTCTATCCTTTGAATTATCTCTGCCCCCTCTATTCTCTTTGTAATTTGGTGGGCTTCTATATCTATGTCTATCCATGGAAGACTGTCTATAATTGTATTTGTTTCTATATTCTGACCTATGTCTTTCTTTTGAAATTTTGGGGCAATCTCTTCTATTGTGTTCCCTGGATCCACAGTTGTGACATTTAAATGTTTCATTATATTTTTCTTGGAAAGCTACTTTCCTATATGGTTTGTGTTCTATGTGATTGTTAGAACGATTCCTTCTTGAATTGTCTTCTGCTATTAATTTATTTGATAGACTTTCTATGGATAAGTATCCTAGATTGATTGTGTCTAAATGTGACATATAATTGTCCCATGATGGATCAAGTGAGTTGATAATAACACTTTTCATTGTTTGGTCTGAAATCACCTCCCCCCTTAAATGCAGTTCAGCTCTTATTTTGTTTAAAGATATTAAATGCTCACTTATGGAAACCCCTGGTTTTATCCTAGATGAAAAGAAATCTTTAGATATCCTTGTGGTGGTAGCTACACTGTCACTGTGAAACAAATTGAACATGCATTGAATAATTTCTGAAACAGTCAGATTTTGCTTAATGCTGTGATACATTGCAGGAGATACACTAGATATTAATAAGAAAAATGCTCTATGGTGTAAACAGTCTATTTTTAGAGTCCAAGGTCTTTTTGGGGGACTAGTGATAAAAAACAGTAAGTTTTCCTTCATAAAGACAACCTGGAGTTGCTGATACCATTCTTGTAAATTAATGCCATCTATCCTTAGCTTTGGGAAGTCACTGGGTAAATTTCCGACATTATTAGGTCCATTACTTACAACCTGAGGTAGTCCGTGGTCTCGTAAATGCAGAAAGTTACAAAACGGCGTGGGGATGCTCGCAACGAGCCTGCACGGTCTTCTCGTCAATTCATGTCTTCCCGGACCGTCTGCGTAGTCTTGCGCATGCGCGTTGTCCATTTCTTCCCTGGAGTCGTCGTGAAAGGTTCTCCTCGTTGCGGCTCGCTCGTTCTGCTCCTCCTCAGACGAATCGGTCTCTGGTTCGATCTTGGGAGTCCTGACGATGGTGGCTGCTCTTCCTCTTCTTTTGAGGGCGTTGGTGCTTGCTTCGGTCTGTGGCGTGGGGCGGTATCGGCAGGGCTCTCTGGGTTCGGGCGTCGGCGCTCTCGTAGTCAGGATGGGAGCGGGTAGGTCTTGAGGCATTGGCTTGCTTGCTCGCTTCTTCGTTAGCTTTTTAGTAATTTTTAGTTTTGGCCCAAATGCAGCAAAAAGCGTTTTCATTGCTGATTTTATTTGATTGTTTGTTGAATCACCTTCACTTTCTGATTCTGATTCTTCTGAGGTGTTTGAATCTTCTTTTTCGTTTTCGTTGTCTGATAATGTTTTTCGCGCCAGAAATTTTGAATTGAGTTTTCTGATTGGCTCTGCTTCGCTCACCCTGGAGGTCTGTTGAAACCAAGATGGCTGCCATTCAAAATTTCGCACGGGATCACCGTTTTTCTTCTTCACAATATTTTTTTCTGCAGTCATATCACTCACTATTTTTGGGTCTTTTGATTTTTCATTAGTGATGTGCTTCTCTCTCGCTGCTCCGCTGTTCTTCAGCATATCTTGGAGGTTCGCGATGAGGCTTTCATCATTCTTCTGGCTCTTCAATAGTTTTAATATCTCTGACCTGAGTTCGTTATTCTCTATTTCGATTTCCTCCCGATCATCATCTTCATTTATTATTTCTTTGTCTTCAGTGGTGTATTCTTCGGATTCTCTCGAAATCGCGTTTGTGGATTCGTCAATTATTTCTTGTTCTGTTTCCATTTCTTTGCTGTATGCCCTGGTGTTGGGCCTATCTTTCTTAGACATTTTTAAGTTTTTTATTGAGTCAATTAACCATCCTCTGCTACCAGCTTGTTGCAATATTTTCAGGATCAGACTCAATAAATTTAGTAAGAGTTAAAGGTTTAAATATATCTCCTTTTATTTACATTAGGCATTCTATATTCACTGAATATTCACAGATAGAAGCAAGGAAATGGATGCATGCAGCTCCTTATATATACAATGGGTGGAGCTAGATATGGGAGTGGTGAATTATGAATACATTAAGAAGTGAAGAATAAATTAACCCCTGATACCCCGTTCATATACTATTTACACATTAGAGAATAAGGCATTTACATCTGACAATGCTGATTCTGTAAACCACCTAGAGAGGGCTGTAAAAGCACTATAAAGCAGTATATAAGTCTAAGTGCTAATACTATTGCTATGATGATATCTATTCAGTCGCATCCGACTCTTGGCAATTCCATAGGCCAGTTTTCTTCCAATCTTGCACTATTTCTTTGTGTTTTTCTATACCCTGGCTGGTGTCAGCTTCGATGGTGTTCAGCCATCATGTTCTTTGAAGGCCTGGTTTCCTTTTACTGCTAACTCTTCCAAACATAATTGCTTTCTCCAGTGAATTCCCCCACATGGCATGGCCAAAGTAAGTGAGGCGCATTTCGCCTTCTAATGACATGACTGGTGTTATGCACTCCAGTGCACTTGTTTGTTAGTCACCTTTGCTATAATGTTTTTTCTATGTGTGCCTAAAGCTCATGAAGTAAATATTAGCCCTTTCCCATAAAAATTAAATGCTGGCTTCCACATGAAGAAATGATCAGAGCAAAAATCAGGAAAAAATAGAGTGACATGAAATAAGTTTAAACTGTTCATTGCACTATTTGTGCAAGCTAGTCCAAGCAAGTATATGAATGTACTTTTGGTATTGTATCTTCAGACTTTCTTTTTCCTCTATTTCCTGTTTTTTATAATATTCACAGATTTTTTTTTAAAGGAAGTCATTATTTTAATGCAAGATAAGTTATAACTACAGTTCTTTTGTAACTAGTTATCCTGGCTAAAAGTGATGGATATGGAAATCTTAAGACATTTGAAGATCATCAGTTTGCATGATGTAGCAGAACATAGAATTTATAAAAGTGATATATTATGTAACTTCAAACTGAATAAAATCCATGTGTAATATGCATATTATTAAAACATATCACTGTGATATTTATTTCATACCACTACAGCTTGGTTGGATTAAAATAGGACTGTTGACTATACAAATACTAATACTCAAATTATTAGTGTACTAGTTCTATCAAAATTAATGCAAGGTTGATGGGTGTATGATTGAAAGAAAAGGCTAGAGATAGATCATAATGAAGAAAATCTACCTATTTTCTACGGGTCAAAAACAACCTCATGGCACATAAACAATTATTTCATATGAATGTGATTCATGCCATTCACTTTTCAAATTATATTAGAATTTGATTTATGATTGCAGTGTATATGTGGTAGTGGTTATTATCAAATTTAAAAATTGGATTGAATAATGATCTTCTGCATGCTGATCAAAGTTGAATGCGGATAAAGTTGCCATATTTTCTTCAATATGTGATGGTTTAAACTTGACAAGTTTTCAAGCCATCTTTATCTTTACTTCTGTTTATCTTTGTTATTCATCTTGGAATGCTTTGGAGTTTACGTAGTGGAGGAAAGCAAATTCTAATCCCTTTCTAACCTGGATGTAAATGTAATTGTCTCTTTCCCATGGATGCAGATGATGAAGCAGTCAGCAGCTCCTATGAATCCTATGATGAGGAAGAGAGCAGTAAAGGCAAGTCAGCCCCTCATCAGTGGCCATCACCTGAAGCATCTATTGAACTTATGAAAGATGCCCGGATCTGTGCTTTTCTCTGGAGAAAGAAATGGTTGGGCCAGTGGGCCAAGCAGCTTTGCATGATTAAAGACAACAGACTGTTGGTAAGTATTTGGTGAGCCAGAAAGTTAGTTTAAAATATGAATTATTCTTGAAGTTTTTCTGTTAAAACTTTAAACATGAAGAATTCAGAAAGGAGAGGTGGCAAATAAATCCAAAAAGTCTATTACATCTACAAACTTGATTCCTCCAGATAAACAAACAAATACTTCTGGGAATCCTATAAGCAGGATGTGAAGGCAACTTTACTTTTTACGATATGTAATTTTCAGATGTTTTGGACTACAAATTTTATTATCCTACCTCTGACAGTCATTTAGTAGGTTATGGAAAGTTTCTTGGTTTTCTGTTCTTGAAATAAGAGCTAATCATACTCAAGACTAGAAGTGTTTGCAGAAGAGCTGTTTGGGCAGATAGGGAGGGAGGAACAGGTATAGTTCATACTATGAGATAGGAAAAAAACCACAAATATAGAGCCAAGGTAACCCGTGTCATTCCTTACTCTATTCTCTATTCCAATATATTTGCTGAGAAAAGCTTGTGTGGATTATATGTACTCTTGTGGAAGAAGTATAGTATAAAGGAATTCTGTAATTAAGAGATTTTAATGCTTGAGATAAATAACAAGATATCCCCCAGATATCATTTCAACATTGGTGATGAGAATGTATGCTTGAATACCAATATATCTAAACTTAGTTACATGGCACATGTAAAATTTGTAGTAAATGTGAAGGTTTGTTCCTTCTACTCTTATTGGATAGTTTTAATTCTGTTTTCATTCATTATTTCATGAAACATTTATTTCATAATTTCCACATGAAACGCATGTCAGTTGGCTTTACTTTAAATAAATATTACTTATTACCTGTGGCATACTGTAAATAGCAAGCCTATCTCTAGATATTAGATATTTAGTAAATAGCAAGTCTATTTCTTTAGGTATCGATTTTAGGCACGTTTAGTCCCCATTAAACATGGCATAAGTTAGCTGTACAAATTCTTCTATCTGAAGTATCTGCCTGTCCGTCAGAATAGATAGGGTAGGCATTTTCCAAGTCATTTCCCTTAAATGTTTCCATTTGTGGGTCCTTAGAAGAATGCCTTTTCTTTTGCAATTTCTGTCCTAAGGAGCACCATTGCTCCTGAGACCAGCAGCCTTCCCTCTTTTAACCTTCAGGAGAGCAATTAAGATCTGGCTCTTCCCCCAAGGGTTGCAACAGGGTGAGTTCAGAGTGGGATGAGACTGTGTTGAGTACCATCTGGGAAGTGCGGTTATGGGGCCTAGTTTTTCTCTTTTTTTCTTTTAGTTTTATCATTTTTTTTTTGTTTTATGTTTATTCATTGTTTGATTGGTTGTAAGCTACCCAAGAGTTGTTTTAAGATGGGCAGTTGAACAAATGTTTTAAATAATTTTAAAGAAAGTAATAATCTTATTATATTTCTTTTCTTTCCAGTGTTACAAAACTTCCAAAGACCATAGTCCTCAGCTGGATGTTAATTTGGTGAGTTGCAGTGTCATTCACAAGGAGAAGAATCTGAGAAAGCAGGAACATAAGTTGAAGATCATCCCCATGAATGCAGATGTTATCGTCTTGGGTTTGCAAAGTAAAGACCAAGCAGAACAATGGCTCAGAGTGAGTGGAGCGTTTTTTGGAGTGGGAGGCAATGCCTGTTACTCTAGGTGTGGGGATTTGTTGAAGCCACAATTGCAAATGCCAGTACTGAATTTGGCAGCCAGTATTCTTGTGCTTTACCAGTCATGTGATTTAAGGCTCCTCCTTAAACATGCACACAATGCCTTTTGGAAAAGAAACCACATATTTATAAAAAATACTTGATGAGTTCACTGGAGCCCAAGGGCAAATATATGAATTAGAAGAGCAAATCTCCTTGTTAAATTAATATATTTTTGGAGAATTTTCAATAATGTTAATTTAAATTTTATACAAGTAGTCCTCGAATTGTGACCACTCACTCGGCAACCATTTAAAGTTATGATGGCACCAAGTTAATGGTGCTTACAACTGGTCCTCTAAGTTCTAGGTTTACTTACACATTACTGTGCTTCTAAGCTTTTCAAGGGATAAATGTTCAATGTTATGTGGCCATGCCCTTGCTGTTTGATATTTCTGTATTTATTATTTTGATTTTTCTGCATCTAGATCATCTTGATTTTCCATACCGAAGACCTCTGAACTGAAGTTAGCTGTAAAAACACAAGAAAATGCTTAATAATTTATAGTCAAGTAAAAATGTCCAAGTACAAAGCAAGTACATGCTGTTTGGTAAATCTTTTAAAAGCACAAGAACACTGGCTGGCAAAGGACCAAGCCTCTGTTTCTAAATTAAACTAACCACAGCAAAAAATACATGTATGCACTCATATTGGTATAACACAGGGTTACTTTGTCCTCCCAAACTGAGGTAATCTTCTATGCCTCTTGTGAGTGGTCAGTATAGTACAGAAACTAAAATCTTTTTCTTCTAATAGGTGAAAGAGGATTTTTTTAAAAAATGTTGTTGGCTCATGTAGTGTTTTGCATCTTGATATCTCTACTGACATGCCCAGAGACTGTTACGTAAGAAATCATTCCTAATTAGAGTAGAACAATGGAGGGGGTTGCCCAGCACATCCTCTGATTTGGTGTGCTGTTTATATATGTGTCCTAGGCTTCACTCTCAAGCAGAAGTTTCTGAAACAGCTCGACTTCCCTATCTCTAACTTCAAAATTGCTTTGCTTAAATTGAATTATGCTTCAGTTAAAATTAGCCGAATGCTTTTCGGCACAGAAGAAAATAAAAGCTGTAGATGGTCATAAGACATGAAATTGCTTACATTGTGCTTTTCCCCTCCTAGGTAATCCAAGAAACAAGTGGTCTCTATCCAGAGGGGCCGTGTGAAGGAAATCAGTACGTTCCAGACTTCCAGCGGTTCAATAATCCAAAAGTAGGTCTTATCTTTTGAAAGGGATGCTTAGAAAGCAGCTCTTAAATCTTCCGTTGCATAATATTTTAAAACTACTTGATTATATAAGGGAAGTAATTCTCACCATCAAAACAGGAAAATGGTTGAAAACTCCAGCTTGTTTTGGAAGCTGCAATTAGAACAGCTTCAAGCGTCTTTCCATCCCTTCACAACAACACTTCTTTGTATCCATTTATCTTCCCAATAAGATGGTTTCAGATTGCTTTTAAAGAGAGCTTATAGATTTAGTTCTGTTCAAACCCAAATTTATTTATTTATTTATTTATTTATTTATTTATTTATTATATTTCTATACCGCCTTTCTCCCGTAGGACTCAAGGCGGTGTACAGTCAAGAAAAATATAGACACACAAACATCATAAAATTGCTAATTAAAATTGTTACTTAGTTTGGTCAATTAAATAAAACCCAGAATTAGATAACATTTAAAAAATCATTTGCATGTTTGTATGTTTAGCCCTGCCTGTTGGAACATCAGGGTCTTGAGGGCACGGCGGAAAGCACGGAGATCAGGGATATTCCGTATCTCCGGGGGCAGTTCATTCCAAAGGGTTGGAGCCCCCACAGAGAAGGCCCTCCCCCTGGGAGTCGCCAGTCGACATAATTTGACTGACGGTACCCTGAGTAGTCCCTCCCTGTGAGAACGAACTGGTCGGTGGGAGGCTATTGGTGGCAAAAGACGGTCTCGTAGGTACCCAGGTCCTAAGCCATGGAGCGCTTTAAAGGTGATAACTAACACCTTGAATCGCACCCGGAAGACCACCGGGAGCCAGTGAAAACATTATATAAAAAAACATTCATTTTTTCCCCCTTTTTATAATCCTTTAATCCCTTGTTTCGGGGTGGAGTTAGGGCTACTGAGTGGAGCAGAGCATTTACTGGTCTTTATAACATATATAAAAACTATATATAAACTTTCTTGGACCCCACATATACCCCCACAGAAGCCTAAGGAAAGCATCTGGGATGGGAAACATGGAACAAATGTAGTCAAACATAACCTAGAGGAAAAGGCTACTCTGATGGTAATAAGGCCTTCTTTCCTACCGGTGAGTCAGCACAGAATTTGCCTTATGGAGTTGTTGATGTTGTTTCAGTTGGAGCTACTATGTTCTGAGCTGCAGAAGAGAAGGGAGTGTTCCCAATAACCTGCTGTGATACATTTGCAAAACAGTTTGCTGATTAAATTGCTTACCTCTCTTCCAATTTGGACTTGTTCTATGAAAGTGATTGATGGTGTTCAGTATCCAAAGATAAGATTTAACTCATTCATTTATGGACCCAACAATTTTTTTTAACGGTGGGAATGGGAGCTAAATGACTCTGGGAGGCAAATCATTAACTCTACAATCCTAGATATTTTCATCCAGCAGAAGAGGTTGAAATAGTACCACTACGTTGTTCCTCTACATTATGCCACTTAATTCAGCTCTGCAGGAGTCTATATGCTTTTAAATATCTACAAGACGCTGCTAGCTCATGTGGAGTTTTAGGGAGTGGTCTGATTATTATTATTTGGGTGGTATCTAACTCGCTTTTTTTTTTGGTCAAGGAGTTTTTTAAGTTAACTTTCTGTGTGGCTTGGCTACCGTGAAAAGAGTTTTTCCTCTTAGTTTAATATGATTAGTTCTTCAAAATTCAGAATGAGTTTACATTCAGAATTCTATAATGTTTATGTGTCCCGAAAGGACACATTTTCCTGGATGTAATGAACATATCTTTCCCCAATAGATTTCTTGCTGGATCATTAAAAAAGAAAGCTATGGTGAATTAAACTGAGAATAAAAAGACATTTCATAAAACGTACTGTTATATTTGTTTATATTTTAATATCAGTATTATAATTAAATGAACATGTTTTAAGCCAATCAACTAATCATTGGGCAAATGTTATGAAAGAGGAAACTTGGTGGAAAGACCAAGTTTCTCCATTCATGTGCCTGGTGTTCCAATCAAGCTGTGTTGCTGTTTGCCTGAAGTCAAATAAAAAAGAAACAACTGTTTATTTAGGGAGGATTTGTAAATCTGATACCATTGCAAGTGCAATAGATACATCAATATTCATACTTTTTCATTGTACCATCCATCATTTTCTCACATTGCTCCAAATACAAAATATAAGCTTCCAACAGGCAGAAGAATTCTTCAACCCAATACTTTATAATTTTCTCAACTTTAGTCATGGAGATTGTTTTTTGTTCTTTGCAGGTGGAGCCATCAGAGAGTGGAAGCAACACTGATGGTCACATGGAGTTGGTGGAAACAAAAGATGGTAACGTGACTTTGAATTCAGAAAGTTAGCCCAATTTTCACACCTGAGTCTAATATAAGTCCTACCTAAAAATAAGCCTAGTTAAGCCCTGGCCACCATCTGGTTGTACGAGGTGGGGTGAGGCGCATGCATAAAAATCAAACTAGGGTGGGGATGAGGGGGTGGAACTGCCCCACATGCCCTGCACCCACTTACCTTAGGACCACTACAGCCAGCCTCCACTGTTGCGCCACTGCCCGACTTCTTCTGCCGCCGCTTGTGGCAGGATACCATGTGGCTCATCGTGCTGGTGCTGCCATTTGCAGCAAGACACCATGTGGTACATCGCACCACACATCGCACACATGCAACAGACCAACACACCATGCAGCCTCCTGCTGCAAGCTACGGCACTGGTGCAACGAGCCACACAGTGTCTGGTTGTGAGCAGACACAGAAGAAGGACAGTGGCATGATAGATGTCGGGGTGTGGGAGGCCTGACTGCATTGGTCCTAAGGTAAGCGGGTAAGACATTCCCCGAACATAAGACCTGGTGTTTATTTTATCCCCTTCTCCCCAAAATAAGATCAGGTCTTATTTTCGGGAAAACACAGTAGTACCTTTCATAGATATTGTGAATTATATATTTTTTTTAAATTTGATTTATATGCCGCTCTTCTCCGGAGACTCAGGGCGGCTTACAATGCGTTAAGCAATAGCCTTCATACTTTAGTATATTTATACAAAGTCAGCTTATTGCCCCCACAGACTGGGTCCTCAATTTACCTATTTTAGAAAGGATGGAAGGCTGAGTCAACCTTGAGCCTGGTGAGATTTGAATTTACAGTAATTGCAGACAGCTGGTGTTAATCACAATGCTATTAGTCTGCTGAGCCACCATAATCCCATGACAACTGCAGGGCTCTGGGCAGGAGGAATTTGAATTAGAAGAAGGAAGAGAGAAATTAAAGCAGCTGTCTCTGCTGTATATTGAATTTGCAGATTACCTGGTTGAAATAGAATTGGATAGAAGAGCTTCTCTGCCAAGTTAATTTGTTATCTACATTAATTGAACTATGTAGCTTCTACTAGGGATAATGTTCTACCTTGTAGAACATAAAACATATGTAAAACTTCCATATACTTGTTTGTCAGTCCAATCTACTACTATTTTGACTAGCAATGGTTGTCCAGGGTTTCGAGCAGAAAGAAATCCTTTATATCTCCTACCTGAATTTTTAATTAAAAACCAAGAATCAAAATGTGGGACTTTCTGTATAAAATGCTTATGCTCTCCTGCTAAGCTATGATCCCTTTTCAAAGGAGGGAATTTGAAAAAAGAAGGCATTATATCGTGATTCCTTCTCAATACAGAGAAAAAATGTTGCTACTCAGAATAATATCATAAAGAGGAGGCATTTTACCTGAAACTAAATTTCATTTAACATGTTGGAATTTGAAAGGAAGTATATTTTAGATTTGATTATTATCTGGGTATTTTTTTTCTGGAACTGAAGCATTGAAAACAATATCAGTAGGCAGAGGTGGGTTTCAGCAGGTTCTGATCAGCTCTGGAGAATTGGTAGCGGAAATTTTGAATAGTTCGGAGAACCGGTAGTAAAAATTCTGACTGGTCCCACCCCCATCTATTCTCTGCCTCCCAAGTCCCAGCTGATCGGGAGGAAATGGGGATTTTGCAGTAACCTTCCCCTGGATTGGGGAAAGACATTTTACAGTATCCTTTCCCCTGCCATGCCCACCAAGCCATGCCACGCTCACCAAGCCACACCTAAGACCAAGTAGTAAAATTTTTTGAAACCCACCACTGTCAGTAGGCCAGAAGCTTGTAGCAGCTTTGTTAAATTGTTGGTCAACTGCAGTAAACCTAACCAGTGAGCTTACATGCCAAGAATATATATGTCAGTTATGTGCTTGCTTACATGAAGTATTGTGTGTATTTATCCCAAGAATTAAAGTTTCACCAAAATGGCAATAAAGGATTTAGTGTAAATACAAACAGAAAAGGAGAACCATAATAAGACCCGGTAAACAACCTCTATTTGCAACAGACCTCATCTGAGTTTTCAGTCATCCCTTGCAGATTATTGTAAAAACCTGATGAGTTTTGCAAATACTTGAAAAAGAATGCTTGCAAATGCTTCCCCCAGTTCCGCAGAAAAAAGGATGGTTCAAATGAAAAGAACTCAGCTTTTAATCACAGAGTCTTTCTCACCTCCCTCCAACCATAACCATGCTTTAGCATTTTTTCCTCCTGCCATGTACTCATTAAGTGGCTTTTGTCTCATCCCCAGCCCATATCTGAGGCATTTGAAAATGGTCTCCTCTCCCAACACAATCTTTGCTGTGGACATGATCTGGCACACTTTATTGATCATTTAACTGATGATGTGGTTTGGAGCTAAGATCTGCTCAGTTTGCGGCTTTAGGCTCCTGTAGGCAGATCCCTTTCCTCTAGTTATTGTGAGTTGTAATCCACAGCCATTTTGGAATAGGGGGCAGATGCCTGCCTTCTGCAGAGTCATCTTCCCTTAGAAAATTTGACTGGAGTTTCTGAAGAGCTGATCCTAAAAACATGCTCCTATCACACTTCTAAACCTGATTTTTAAACAAGATTACAATTATTTTGAAAGAGTAAACAGGCTGTCCTGGGAGTCAGACAATTGGGTGTATCCTTGCCAGTAGTTGCTCTGAAGGTGTTCGCTGCTACAGTAGATAAGGATTTTATATAGCTGTGGTGGTTTTTTTTTTACTGTTTATTATCATCATTATTTTTGAGGAACAATAGAACTTCCTCCTGACTAGTGAATGCTCCCAGGACCAGAGTTATACAGTGGTAGTTCCTTCATCTGTAACTCCACAGTTACTTATGCTGCATTTGGGAGGGGAAATCTTATTGTTTACTTCATTCTGACTTTGGTGACACTAAGTACTATGGGTAAACAAAATAACACAATTCAAGAAGTCTATGTTGGTACGTAAGTTCTGCATGATCATCCCCCAGCTACTTTCTGCTTTTGCTAATTCTGAGGTTAGAACTGGACTTCTGGTCATTCACTGCATGTACTACTGTTCTCTTGCACTTCTAGTTATGGGATTAAGTTCTCCCACTTCATGCCACATGTCACTTTGTGCTTTTTAACTATGATTTGCTGTTGTTGTTGTTTTAAATAAGGATTAATGCTGTTTCAAAAGAGCATTATTTCTTCACACAAAATAGCCTGCTGAACAGCTATCAAATATTTCACCCCTGTGCTCCTCCTCTGTGCTATTATCTTTCAATCTTTTAGAACCCAGATATAGCCATACACAGAAATAGCTTGAGAATAGCTAACAGGCAGAAAAGGTTGTGAGGAGCAAACTCTTTCTGGACGGAGCCCCTGCCACAAGTTGCTAATCCTATTGTTCTAAACTTGTCCCATCCTGTCGTATGGGGATCAGGACGGGTAAGAAAGGGTTAAATACTTGGTGGGCGGGAGATGAATTTGCAGGACCCACTATTTCTGTTCCCTACTTTAGCCACAATAAGTAAGGACCTTGCCAATTAATGGCCTCATTATTGTAGCACAGGGGTGTCAAACTGAACTGGATACAGCCCATATAGGCCATGCTACCCCAGTTCTGCAAGAGCAAAAACAATCCTGATACGTCACAATACAGCCCATGATGCGATCAGGTTTGACACCCCTGTTGTAGTAGAATAAGGATCAGCAACAGGGGCAGCACAGTTTATGCTAGACTACATTTCTGCCAGCTGAAGGGCTGCTGGGTGACGCTTTCATACAATTTTGAGGGAGAGCCTATGCAGACATGAAACAGGTAGGCCTATTTTAGCCCCATCAAAATCCAATTTTATTGATATAGTGGTTCAGAAATTACTTAAAAGATATAAATACTTCAATCCCAGCAGAAAATTATAAGCGTGTATAAACAGTCACATCAGCATATTTTTAGTAGGTTAAAAAGGACAACCTACACATTTGGTGTACTAACTATTTGGTGTACTAGCTATTGCTTACGTTCTATCCAACCTACCTTACAATGGCTCCAGTGACAGCAGGAAACAAATGGTATGAAAAACAAGCTTTGTTTTGTTCCAAGTTGACTTAAAATAGGAGGCATTTTTTCCAACAACACAAGTGTACTTTTCATACCTCCCTTTTTGAATGCTTGCCTCTACAAGTACATATTTCATAATTATCAGGGTAATATCACTCAATCGAGAATAGCTAAATATCTTCAGGCACATAAGTAGGTTATCGTTTCTGTAACCCTTTGCATCCCTTCCAGTATTTCCAAGAAGGAGTCAACATCTGGTTCATTATGGCCCCTGTAAAAAACAAGTTTCAAGTTCAGAAAAACAACAAAAAACTTTGCTTGTTTTTTAAAATCTTGGATGATCTAAAACTGGTTTGGTTATGCAAATATTCTTCATACTGTTGTGAAGATGGGTCATATATGAAATTGCATCCCATTTTATAATAATCATTTTCTTCAACCACAGAATTTAATATGTAGCTTTTTTATTTCTTATTTAGCTAAGAAGAAATGCACACCTGGGTTAAAATTTAGCAACCTGATGAATCTTGGGAGAAAGAAGTCTACCTCCATGGACAGTCCAGAAAGATCTTTGGATACCGGCAGTAAGTAACTTTTAAGAAATGTACATACCAGTACTTTTCTGCGTTTATTTGAATTGCTGCCACCTGCAGGGAAGACAATCCTAGAGAATGATGCAGAAGATAACTATAGTATAGCCATTGTGACTGGAAAATAATAGAAAGCATGCTTCCAATGCTCTTTTAGATCTTGTAAAAATCCATAGAAGGTATAGTAATATCTTTGGGAGAATTCTGACAGTCATTCTAATATTCTTGTTGTTTTTGCTCAAAATATAATCCAGTTTTGACCATTGAGCCATAACTTATTTATATAGCATAGGTTGTATTAGGTTGGGGGTTGGAAGATGGATGGTGATGGCTGTGTTTTTATCAATTAATTAGTTACAATAGGTGCTTTTTAATATCAGAATTTGGATCTCAGTTTGTATGGTGGCATGACTAACATGTTCATTGTGTTGTAGGGTTGGAAGCAATGTTAGGCAGCTCTTAGTTTAGCACTCTGCCCAGAGCAATAAAATGATGTATGTTAGCATGTTCTTATCCACTGACAAGAGATCATCTCTAGAGGGGATTGAAAAAGTATTCTGGGCTCCATTAAAAAAGAAAATATTATGAGAACAACATTTCTTTCTTCACAGCATATTTAAATGTACTGGTGAACAGCCAATGGAAATCCTACTGGTGCCATGTGAAGGATGGCCAGCTCCATTTTTACCAGGACAAAAACAGAAACAAAGCAGCTCAACCAGCTTTGAACTTGGTGGGATGTGAAATCATCCCAGACCCAAGCCCTGACCACATCTATTCATTTCGTATCCTGCACAAGGGTGAAGAATTGGCCATGTTAGAGGTATGGATGTCATTCTCTCCAGAAGCTGGTAAACACAGTTTAGTAGCCATTCATAGCAACCTATCACAATGCTGTGTTGGAACTTGTTTAAAGCTTCCTTTCTTTGCATAGAGCCAATTTAAATAACTTACGTTACCTATCCACAGTTTATTTCATTGCATAGAAACATAATACAAAAAGCACGAGAGAAAGAGAAAGAGCAAAATGAACTTTTAATTTGTTTTCCTTACACTTCAGCCAAATTAATCCAGAAGGTAATTTATAGTGAGAAAATAATACCTGTAATTTTAGGTGAAGCACTATAATTAAAGTAGCAACTATAGTGTAATTTTAAACAGTAGGAAAATAACACTAGCAATAAGTCATCAATATTTGAATTCCCAGAAAGAGATGCAGGGCACAGCAGTATTGAACCATTTTTCCCTTTAAGGATTATTCTCTTGAAGAAAATCTTTGGGTTATGATGCTGGTATAATAACAGGGTCAAAACTTAGAGTAAGCAAGACTCTTTGTGTCCTTTTTTCTTATTCTCCCCTTTCTTTCTTGTTTTCTGGGTTCATTGGCCTCCTAGAGGACCCTACTGTTGAAGTCTATAGAAATCTTAAGCTTTTTTTCATTTATTGGCCGTATATATTTCCTCTCTATATTTGGCAATGCCTAAAATAATACTTCTTGTTAGATCTGTGAGGAAAAAAATCTGTTGAGCACTACATCAACAGTTTTATAGTTCAATAAGTCAACTGTGCATTCAAAAATAAATAAATATGAATCTGCTTCAAATGATTCCTTGTCCAGAACCTTTTGTTCTACCTCCCACTATTCACTTTTTAGTTGTTTTTTTAAATTTTTTTAAAAAGTTCAGGCTGAGAGCCCAACTTCTTTTCTCCATGTTGACTGTTTCCACCCTAGCTCCACTTCCAAAGGGCATATTCTCTCTCTTACTCAGGCCTACAAACACACAAAGGAAACAAAGTACTTAAATTTATAACATAGGAATGATATTGTGAGATCAAGAATGCTGGAGGGAAGGGTAAAAAAGGAACAAAAGTAAAACAACTGTGGGAGTATCTAAAATTAGGCCAAGGTTCGCAGGCTGTGCACAGATTGCAAGATATATAATGTAGTTAGCTGGTGCAGCTTTACCTTATGTTTACCTTACAGTTTACATTAAAACAATTTGACTACTGTCAGCAATATTCATTCTCCCCTTTCTAGAGTTCTGCTCCAAGTATTATAGTATCTACATTATATATGGGGATGTATAGTATAAATCCAAATTTCATCTTCTAATTCTAATCTTGTAACTTCCATTTTTTTTAATGTACAAGTAATAAACTGCAATCTTAATCTCCTATAATCTCCCTTGAGTTATATTTAATTTTTCCTGGAGGAAAGGTTGATTTGAAAAACAAGTTGCTTACTTCTATTATTTTCACTCAGAGTTGTTTTTTCTTTGTTTATTGCTAATCTTAGATTCTCTGACATCAGCAACATTTGAGTAGTAGGAGGAAAATGTGACAAATTTCCTACATTTTGTAGTGGGAGGAATGTTTTCAGCCAAGGGTAGGATTGCCAGAGCCTCTGAGTATTGTTTTGTTTTTAGCAGTCAAATTGCTGAGTATGATGGAGCCAGAATAAGGGCGACTTCAACAGTTATTTCAAACTAGTTTCATTCACAAAGTTAATATGGATACAGCAGTTTAGTTCAAGACAACTAGAAATTATAAAATCATTTCTCATAGATTTTTCATGGTGCTTACTGAATATTTTCCATAGGCATCCATAGGCTCACGCAAACCCTGTTACTTATGGGTGACATCCGATATCAGAATACAAATTCAAAAAGCTGGTGTCTGTATCATGTTGCATGTTACTGCATTTTTTTTTCTTGATTTTAGAGATAGCCTATGACGCTTTCCTTCATGTTTCACCACCAAATTTCAGTATTTATTTTAGCACCCGTCTGGTACAGAAATGTTTAGAAAATCAAATTGGTGCCATCTTCTGGGGAAAAAGAGAAAGATCTTTAGATGAAATGCTTTTTTGAATTTCTGGCACATTTTTTCCCCTGGGCAGCTAAAGCCTCACTTATTATTCAGGACAAATCCTACCTTGAATATAGAATTTTCACAAATATTTAAATAATTAAATGTTTATATGGGTCTGTGAATCATTGAATTTCAAGCATGAATGATTTCCTGTCCATGGGATTTGGGCAGAACATAATTTCTTAACTTTTTTCTCCCACCCAAACCCCGTTTTCTGTTAAGTAAGAACAATGAGCAAATTTGTGTCTATTCAGCCAAATAGTTCGAGTCTTAAGAAAATATTATTGAGACATTGATGAGTGGAGAAAGGTACAAAAATTGACTTTTCTTCTGCTTACTTCCTACTTTTGTTTAGATTCAAGCCATTGGATTTGTAGAGACCACTGATTAGAGATTCACTAAACCACTAATTAGAAGAGGTTTGAACTATAGGTATAACAATTGGTTCTATTTTCATCTATTTAATAGACAAAGTCTTCTGAAGAAATGGGCCACTGGCTTGGTGTCCTTTTGTCAGAATCTGGCTCTAAAACGGATCCCGAGGAGCTTACTTATGATTACGTTGATGCTGACAGAATTTCCTGCATTGTCTCTGCAGCAAAAAACTCATTATTGTAAGTTACTATGCTAGCATTCAGAATCTGTTTTCTTTTGGTGGTTTACTAGTATATTTATTGATTCTGCTAAATAAGAGTTTGGGGGGGGAAGGGTTGTTTTTGTGTTTGGAAAATAATCAGTGCAAATTTCAGTAGGATTTTTACTACTTGTAGAAAGAAACAGTTGGAAGAGAACAAACACTACTATGTAAATATATCCCATATATGACACATTCAGATGAAATTGCTATACTGAAGGAAAAGAAAGAAAAATTTCTGAATGATTACTTTCCATATTATGTCCCAAAAGGCAACCTTTGAATGACGAGAAAAAGAGAAATTGGACAGGGAGAAAATCCTATTTTCCCACTGTTTTAAGGAAAACATGTGGGGAAAACAAATGAATGAAAATACAAATTGTTGTATTTATCTGAAATACAATTGTGTTTATCTTATTTATTTATTTGATTTCTATAGTCACCCATTTCTTTAACTTTTCAACCTAAAGCCTACCAAATATTTTGAGACTGAAACATTTGGAATCAAAATTAAAATTCTTGGAAAACTGTAGTGGACCCCTTGTTGCATGATTACACAGGTGTGTTACATACATGGCCTCTTGCTGATAGGAACCAGTGTTTTGGTCTTTGTTGTACACTGCTTCATTGAACTCTTACATGGTAACTGCTTCATTGGACTGCAAAGTCTTGGGAGTCTGATAGAAGATGGAAGTCAGGAGCAATGGCCACATCCAAAGATAGACAGTAACTATCAGGATTTAAGAGTTATCACTGCTCGTGGTGCTTTGAAACTCTATGACAGCATGTTTGCTTTCATGTTTTTCAGCTTAATGCAAAGAAAGCACTCTGAACCCAACACTTATATTGACAACCTGCCAAAGAGAATGGGAAACCAAGAAGATCTGTATGATGATGTGGACATTCCAGAGGCTACTATGGTAAGATTTTTTGCAGAACTGGCTAGTTTGTTTATCATTCTAAAGCAGCAATCATTGAATTTTGGAGAGGGGGGATTGCAAAGTGATTTTTTTTGGTCAGTAATATTTTTTTAAAATTGTGCTGGATTGCTATTATAAATTCATGAATGAATGTAAAACCACATTACTAAACAAGGTGTAACCATGCTGAATTCACATTGTCAAATAGATGTTTCTTATTCTAAGCAGAATATTCTTCCTTAAGTGAAATTATTATTCGGAACATTCCATCTTTTACAGGATGCTATGCCTCCAAATGAAAGTAAATGTGAAGGAGAACAAGACAGAGTCTATCTAGACCTCACTCCAATGAAATCCTTGCTGCATGGAGCTGCCTCAAAGCAGGGTCAGTCTACTCCTTCGGTGTCTCCACCTTTACAAAGATCTATGAGCAAGAGTTCGGTGGACTTTGAGAAAGACTCAGCCATGGTGCAAAAAGAACCAGAACTAAACAGAATTGCAATGGAAATTCCAGAGCAGGTACTATAGAGCAACAAAGTTTTATGTATTCTTACCATACCCTTCTCGAGATTGACATGTTCCACACATGCTGGATCGGAAGTTCTCTATATTTTTAGGTAGTATGGCCATCTGGAATAATAGAAATTGAAATACAAAGATAGCAGGTAATGGGAAATGCAATGGTTTAAGGTTTTGGTTTGCCATTGTCAGTGATAGAACAATCTAATCTCATGCGAAGGAGACAAATAATATTCTATCCTTTTCTGGAGGTTCTGAAATGGATTTTGGACAAAACAGATGAAATGATACAATCTGATGATCCTGAAGGGAAAGAGATAGATACCGGTAGCAAAAACCAAACTACTGTCCTTTTCCTAGTTTGAAAGGATATACTTACAGTAAAGGGTGTTGTACATGTTACAAGGAGCTAATATCAGTAGAAGATGAGCTTGGAGCTTTTTTATAGCCTTTGAGGCACTGAGTCAGATCATAGTAAGATCAGCCCATAGTATTATCAGAAGTAAAGCTAGTACAAGCTTCTGTATGTAAAGCTTATACAGGTACTGTCAGGTTATGATGGTAATTGAGACCATAATTTCTGTTGCTAAGCTATCTAGTCATAAAGCACATTGTCACTTAACTTAGCAACAGAAAACCCATCAGCCCGCATCTGTCACTAACTGAATCCCACTGGTTGTTAAACAAGATCTAAGACATTCTGCCTAACCCCAAGTCTGAGCAAGGTAAGAGACTGCCTTCTCTTGAACACTTCTGAGAAAAACTCACAAGAAGACTATAGCTGCCATTCTCCAAATCATGTGCACTCCTCTCATGATGTTTCAGAAGACTAATTTGACCTTTCTAAACCATCATGAGAGGGGTGTACATGATTTGGAGAATGGGAGTCTTGGGGAGAAGGCCTTGTGCAACCAGCAGCTGCCTTTCATAGCAGCAAGCTGGGTGCTCCTCAATAGCAGAAGGAAGAAGACAGCCACTGTCAATTGGGCAGCTGGGGCTCTGTGTTGGGCTTGAGGCACCATCAGCAGCACAAGCAGCACTGGAGCTGAAGCTTGGGGCAGTGACATCCAGATGTGACAGCTGAAGGCCCCAGGCCTCTACTTTAGTCCCAGTGCTGCTGGCTCCACCATTGCTTCCCAGGAGTCTTGCTATGCAGGGTAGCCAAAAGTGCAGAGATTGAAGGTAAATAGGCAGGTGGGGAAATTGAAGTGTCCCTGCAGTTGTAAATGCAGGTGGGCTGCCAAGTGCCTGAATTTTGATCATGTGATCATGCGGGTACTACAACTGCCCTAACTTTAAGGAGTGGATGTAAATAACTTTCAATGCCACTCAACGTTAACCTCAAACATTAACCAAGGACTACCCATAGTACTATTTACATCCTGTGTAACAATTCTGGTTGTCATTAACCTATAACCTTGCTAGGTTCAAAGGTTCTTTTTTTAAACAAATCTAAAGCTTTCAAATCATTTTTACAGACCCAGCAATGTACTTTTGCTACATCTATGGAATCTCCAAATTGTTCCTTCTTTAAAGAAAGATAGTCTTATTCCTAGAATTAGCTATGTTCTTAACTTATTTTAACAAATTTTCTGAACTGAGATTTACACTTTGCTGCAGGTCACTCTCCAAAAAATAGTGGATGCAGCTTGGACAAAATTGGACTTTTTTCTTTTACAGCTCCTTTAAATTAAACATAGTTCAGATGACATACTTTCTAGTCATGTATTTAAACATTTTCTTCTTTCATATTAAATATTACAATTAATAAGCATTTTGTAGGCAACGGTTTCCTTAGGAATTCAGATGCTACCTCTCTGTTCTCAATGGTGGCCTGGACAATTCATTTATTTTTTTAGATTTTTAAATTTTTTGTTATTGTTTACAAATAACTCAAGGTGGCAAACATCCCTAGTACTACTTTCCCCTCCCAGTTTCCCTACAGTAAGAGAAAGTGAGGTGAGTTGGGTTGAAAGAGAGTCACTGCCTTACCCAGCTGGCTTTAATGCTTAGGGCAGGATTAGAACTCAGTCTCCTGGTTTCTAATGCCTTAACCACTAGACCAAACTGGCTCTTCTCATCTTATTTCTCGAACAGAGGCCTCCAGACATAGATGAGCTGCCACCTCCATGGACAGGTACAGTAAAAATCCAGACACAACAACAGCAAATTATATTTCCTCAGAGTGACCCCAGTGTGGTTATGGCTGCACCAAAGGAAAAAACAGAAAAGCCCAAAGTGATGAATCCAGGTAGGTATGGTGACAGCAGTAGTATCTCTTTCATTCAAGTTTTTATTGTGCAGTTGGATCATCTCTATTTATGGCCACACTTTGTTAAGTCATAAACCTGCTGTAGATCTATGGGCTAATTGTTAGTGAGGATTTAGTGAACAGCTGGCTAATTTGGGACATCTTTTATTATTTCCCTGATACCTTCTTAATTTACTGGTTTTCTCTCTCCTGCATGACAACAGGCTAGGACAGAGTTCTTCTACCTAATGGTTACAGAAGGCTTTTGTATCAGCTCAGGTTTTTTTGGGATCTGAGCTCTTCAAGTAGCTCAGTAGATAAATTAGATCTGCTGTCACTCTTTTTTTTCGATTGTATTTAACCATTGTATTAGTGTTTGTAGTTTCTGTCACTGGGAAAGATTCCTGCACTAAGAGAGTGTAACTAAATTCACAGCCCCTGTAGAAACAAAACTAGGCAAGAATAGGACAGAAGCTGAAGTGAAGCGATATTCAGAGGAGAGAGACCGTTTGGAGAAAGACAAAGAAGAAATCCGCTCTCAGCTGGCAAAGCTTCGAAAAGAGAAAAGGGAGCTGAAAGAGATGATGATGAACTGCTCAGGTAAACTTCCATTGCTCGTCTTATTTTCATTCCCTGGTGCTTGGCATAAAACAGGAAACCATTTTAAGCATTAAATGATGTGATTATGTTTTAAGAGACTGCTGGATGATGGCTAAGTTATCAGCAGGTTCTTGCCTTGTGTGATGTTGCTTCTTCAGAAGAAAAGTTTCATATAATCTTCTGGAGAATAATAGATATACTATTTTGATTCATTTGATAAGTAGGTCTTCTTTTCTCCACAATTGTCCCTAACCTTTCCCTCTTAAACAAAACAAATTTTATTGTTGTTTTTTTTCTGTCCTATAACAAAAAAAATTGAAGGGAAGGAAAGGATAAAACACCAGAAAAGAAATCCATGGAGACATAGATAGATGAGATAGATCATAGACAGATAGATAGATAGATAGATAGATAGATAGATAGATAGATAGATAGATAGATGAGAGAGAGATAATTGATTGTATTTTGTATATCCCTATTCTTCCCTTGGCAGATAAGAATAAGTTGTCTACAATGGAACAGAAGCTAAAAGAGATAGAAGACGACTGTAAGAAGAAAGAAGATCAGCGTGTTGACTTGGAGTTAAGACTTGTTGAAGCAAAAGAGAATCTCAGGAAAGCAGAGTCTGGTCCAGTTACACTTGGCACCACAGTGGATACCACACACATGGAAAATGCAAGTCCCAAAGTATGTAGCCTGTTACTTGTTCATATACAGTATGTGTGAAGCAAGAGTTCTGTGATTGAATCTTTTCTCATACTTTAAAAAACTTAATAGTTAATAGTGTAGGCCTTCAATTCACAACAAGAGCTCTTGCTTCACTGATATTGTAAAACCTACAGTACTCATATGGCTCATTAGTATTTTGGCCAAAATTGGAAAGAATTCTAGCTTAATTCTTGCTACATGAAAGCACAACACCAGAATCAGTTGTTTCCATAAATTGCCAAGACCGGATGCAACATTAATTTATACTCTACACTCCACACTCCACATATCTATAACCTGAAGATTCCATGAACTCTGATCTGCAACTGATAAAATTTAATTTAAAATAGTAAAGTTTGTGTGATCACTATTCTCTTTTTCCCCTAAATATAGATGAAAGTTGCTAATCCTACGAATAACCCAGAAAATTCACCTGTCAATTCAGCAATGGCATTAAAAAACCGTCCTTTATCTGTCATGGTCACAGGGAAAGGAACAGTTTTGCAGAAAGCAAAGGTAAGGCATCTAAGAAGCATAACCACTGGAATTATGTAGCAAAACAAAAACAAAACCCACCAATTTGGCATTCCAGGTTTGGTAGGTCATGACAATTGGTAGTAGCACCTGGATGAGAGACCACCAGGAAATATCAGGTCTGTAGATTATGTGAAGAAATAAAGTAAACAAAAACGCTATATAAAGTAATTGCAACTTCACAAGCTAATAAGCACTTTTTTCTTCCTTTTCTTTGCAGGAATGGGAAAAGAAAGGTGCTAGTTAGGAAATCCTAGCCTCAAGAAAAGACTGAAGATTCAAATTGGTTCTTTGTGGACTACAGAAGCCTACTGCCAGTAGCAAAAATGTCCAGATGAAGAAAGCATGGCAAGTGGGGAACTGTATCCTACTGTCTGGAAGAAACAATGGACCTTGGCCAGATGCCAGCATGGCCTTCCTTAGAATAAGGCTGTTGCTCCTTTTAGCAGACTTGCACTGTGTAGCTAGGACAGATAACCCAAATGGAAACAGTACTTCTAACCTTACTGGTATCCTGAAACTGTTGCTGTACATAAGGAAGCTTTTGTCTACTTTTAGTATGGTGTTTTATCACTGTACAGTCTAGGATTTGTCGTTAAAATGACTTTTAGTTGGACCTGTTTAATATTACTGTAGCATACCAAGGCATGACAGGAGACAGAGGAGGTAAAGTTGAGCTTCACATCAGCCATTTCTTTAGGAGAGAAGTTTTCTTAATCAATGGTGCAAATTTGAATGCTACTTCTATAGAATTCCAAATAAATGCAGCTGTTCTGCCCAACATAACATCCACAGGAGAAAGTATTAGGTGTTCAAGTTAAAAGTTCATCTGGCACACCAACCTTATTCACGTAATTTCAGATTAGGTGACCTATTGCTCAGCATAATGACCTTATATGATCCATGGATTTCAACATGCCATTTATTTTATTAAATAATTTTATTACACCAGTATGGTATAATGGTTAAGGCATCAGGCTAGAAATTAGGGGACTGTGAGCCCTAACCCTGCCTTAGGCATAAGGCCAGCTGGGTAACCTTGGGCCAGTCACTCTCTCATAGCCCTAGAAAGGAAGCAATGGCGAACCACTTCATCTTGGCCAGTGGTGGGTTGCCCCCGGTTCCCACTGGTTCTATAGAACCCGTAGTAAAACTGGCAGGAAGATCCGCCCACCGACCCCGACATAATCAAAACACTTCTGCACATGCACAGAAGTTTCTGTGTACGCGGAGAAGAGCGTGCGCGCGGCCCCACTGCAAACCGGTAGTAAAGGTAAATAGAACCCACCCCTGATCTTGGCAAGAAAACTGCAGGCATTAGTTGCCAGGAGTTCATACTGAATCAAAAGCACAAATAAAAATCTACTTTATTTACACAGCAAATCATATATATATATATGCAATATTTGTTTTTCTTTCTTTTATATATATGCAGATTTAACCCACAGGATACAGGGATCTGTCCTGATCCCTGTGCATGACTATGAGCTTTACCTTTGGAAAAATAACACCGATGAGTTCCTTCTTTAAACACCTGTAGTTGTGCACATTTAAAGATGTAATATATAAAATGTGTCTAAGGCAAGGGATGATTCCAGTGCACTTTAGGGACAGTAATACTTCAAGATAGGAACTAAGCATCAGCTACATGTCTTTGTATTCTCTGAGGTCAGTTTCATTGCTTGCAGAAATGAATCTAATGTAAACACATAAACATGATTTGGGGGAGAAAGGAATTTCACTCTTTTTAATAAAGAAAGTATAATTAGAGCAAAGTAGGAAGAATCTTATAATTATTTTGCTGCCTGAAGGAAAGAACTACTGTACAAGGAGCCTTTTCACTCTGTATAATTCCATGCAGAAAAACTTAAATTCTCACATGTTGTTGAGTAGCACTGAGGGCAGTAAATTAGTTTAGGAGGCGTATAGTGAGTATACGTGGAGTATACTCACTATACGGTATACAGCATTATCTCTTCTCCCTCCACTATGTTCCTCCAGGGTCTGCTGCTTCATTGTACAATATTGGAGCTGGATGTAGGAGTTGATGTATTAAGTTCAGGAAAATGCAACAGAAATTCTCATTTAAAGTTAGCATGGACTCTTCACCGAACATACCAGAGTCTATATTTTATTCTTGAATAGGAGTAATTTTTCATGATATATGAACAGAAAGCATCATTGCTAGGAAGCTACTGTCAGGAAAGTACTAAAACGATTTAGTGGGCTTTTGATATCTGAGCACCATTCCAGACAATCATGAAACTGTGCAATAGATGTGCCATATTAATTATTTGCTTGTTGCAGGAACTACAGACATCAGGTTTCCCATTATGATGGGCCAAAAGCATTGCATTGCCTTGGTAACAAAAGCATCATTTGTCACAAAGAAAATATCAAGGCTCTAAATCAGGGGTGTCCAACTTTGGCAACATTGTGGACTTCAATTCCCAGAATTCCCCAGACAGTCACAGGTCTTAAAGTTGCCAAGGTTGGACACCATTGCTTTAGATAATGCTTATATCGATAGATGTTTCTATACTGATTGGCTAGCATTCATGAAGTCAGTGACAATCCTACTGCTCTACCCTGTGCCTGGATTATTTTACAGCATCTTAGCCAGAACTCTTTCTCTTCTGAACTATATATGTGGGCTGCTCCTTCCATCAGAAGCCCTTTGCTCATATATGTATACAATTTCAATTCTAAGAATACATCTAAGGATTTGACTGGCTTATCATATATTTATTTTTAGGCATCTAAAACACAAATATTTCTTGTTGGATTACATCAGGAAGTAGTCTGAAAAAGTGGTTGGAAAGTTGGGATTAGCAGCAGAAATAAATCTCCAGCAGTCTTCAACTGTTCAACTGTTGTTTGTAACCCTGTATGGTTCTTTGATAACCTGAATGAACACAAATGTAAATGCTACAGATGTTTAAGGACTTTGTCATATTCAAGTAAGAATATCTTTTAGGTTTGCCATCTAAGGCTACCTAAGGTTATCTAAGGCTTTGTATTAGTATATGAGAGTGGCATTTTATAGACAACGTGCAGACTTAGGGATTGCAGGACTGTTTAAAAAAAGGAGATTGGATCCAACCAGTTGAAGAAAGACAGGTAGTTTATTAATGAAACCTAAGACTGCTCCTGTATATATGCCTCCAGTGCCAGTAAACAGTGTTTTGTGATGTCTGTATCACATGTTAGTGTAAGCAAATATTGATGTGTTAGAGCAGGGCTATCAAACTCCCGGCCCACAAGCCAGATCATCACATGCTGGCCATGCCCCCACCCAGTTTAGCAAAGGGCGAAAAAGTCCCGATACCTTACGACACCACCGTGACGACATGAGTTTGACAGCCCTGTGTTAGAGTGAGTTAAAATGCTGTGAAACTTTGAAGCCCTGACAACTATAAGCATCAATAGAAAAGGTACTAGAGAAGTAGCAACTGACTCATTTACTCCACTCAGTTCAAATAGGTCACTTCAGACCATAAAGTTGTGTGACTCAACCAAAGTACTATGGCTGATTGTGTCAGCCAAAACAGAGGAATTCAAATCAGATCCAAAGCTTTCTTTTAAATAACTGTAGAACTGTTATTATTATGTTCCTAGCTTTAAAAAAAAAACTTTATTGTACAAGTGTCTTTTTTGTCAGTTGCCATTTCGGATAAATCATTTTTAAATAAAAGTGTTGGCTGTATTTTAAATTTGTATTTGTTTTTCATTTTCATCATTACATTGTTGAGCTAACAGTTTCCATTGAATGTCTGGTTTTATGTAAGCCTATGAAATTGAACTTTTCAACTTTCTACAAGGAACAGTTATTAACCTATTCCAAAATCCTTTAAGGGAGCCTCACATTTTTTTTATGTGCATTCATGGTATGATATGTTCTTGTCCTGTAGGGGACACCCTTGTAGCATTTTTTAATAGAATGCATTAATAATAAATTTTTACTGACTATAAAAAGATTCAAGGATTCTTGAGGTACATGAATTATATAGAAAAGATAAATGCTAATTCAGAGTAGCCTGAGAAACTTTACACTAAAAATGCATACTTCAAGGCAGTGATTTTAACAGCCATAGGTTGATACATAGTTTTCCTGTTCCCAAGATGGCAACTATAAAGTGCTCCGTACTAGTTAGTTTAATAACTACTAGTTCCATTATTAATAATCAGTCCATACCATAGAGGAATTGGGGGGAGGGTTGTAACCTGCAGTTCTCATATGTAAAACTTTCTGGGATTTAAACTTAACAGTCCACAAGCCAAATTGTCGCTATGACTAATAAATAAACACTCAAAAGTTAATTATATGTGGTCTAAAGCAATCACAGATACTTTGGTCCTCGCTGAGTTTGATTACCTAAAAAGATCCATTGCTAGAGTCTTACATTATAGGATCTGAAATCAAATGTATCAGTATAACCAGTGGTGAAATCCTACCAGTTCTGTCCAGCTTGCGCAAACCGGTAGCGGTGGCAGCACAAGGCTCCGCCCACCTACCCAGACATCATTAAAACCAGGAAGTAACCCGTTTTTGATCCTCTGCGCATGTGCAGAAGGCTTTGCACATGTGCAGAAGGTCAAAAATTGGATGTGACGATGGCATGCGCACTTCCGAACCGGTAGGGAAGGTAAGTAGATTTCACCCCTGAGTATAACCCCTTCAAACATTGATATTCTCTGCTCCAGGAGAGCAGAGAATATCTTGGAAGCTTTGAAAAACATTGAACTATTCCTGATTTGTTCTCAGCAAAGTTACAAACAGCATTTCCAGAATCTTTCAAAACTTTCCAGATTTTGGGTAGCTTTGAACTGGGTTGTCATGTATTTCTAGAATTAGAACAATATTTGTAGCCCAGCCGCAATAGCTATTGTTTTAAGTAGATGTGTTCACTTTTTTCCACCATATTCCAAATCCAGTAAGAACTATATTTCGGATGCACAAATACATACCTAAAATTATGGATTGTTTTTTCATATAGTTTATGAAAACTATATGAAAACTATTAAACACAGAAAATATCTGATACAGGTAGTCCTTGACTTACAACCATTCATTAAGTGACTTTTCAAAGTTACAATGACACTGAAAATTAATTTAAAACTAGTCTTGCAGTTATGGCTGTCACAGCATTTTCACAGTCATGTGATCAAAATTTAAGTCAACTTGGCAACCAATGCCATCATATATTTATGACAGTTGTAGCATACCGGGCTCACATGATTGCCATTTGCAATCTTCCTTGTTGGCTTTTGACAAGCAAAGTCAGTGGGAGAAGCTGTATTTGCTTAATGACCATGAGATTCTTTTAACAACCATGCCAAGAAAGGTTGTAAACTCCGGTGCAATTCACTTAACAACCTCCTTGCTTAGTAATGGAAATTCCGGTTTGAGGTGTAGTCTTAAGACAAGGACTACTTGTAGCATGCTCTATGTAATTTGCTCTTCATAATTCCAGTATAATTATACGTTGGCATATGAATTGTAAGACCATTTTCAAAAGTAAGACAATTTAAATTACTCCTTAATTTGGAATCTGTGCTCAGCTGAGAAAAGTTTGTCTCAAGGTTCTTTTGAGACAATCTAATGCAATTTCTTGGGGATTTGATCTCTGTAAATCAATTGCATTTATTAATCATGGAATATAAGCATGTTGCACAGTAAAAGGAGTGGATAAATGGGAAAGAAATGTTTATCTGGTGCATATATATTCTGTATTGCTAACGCAGAAGTGTTCCCTGCAGGTGGGTTTTTCATTTTTTTAAATTTGGTATTCCCTTGGAAATCTAACCAGAATTCCCTCTTTGAAAATGTTTGTGTCTGTCATCTGTACCTTATTTTAAAAAATACTAATAAGCTTCTAAATCAGTGTTTCTTAACCTTGACAACCTTAAGACTTCAGGGCTTCAACTTCTAGAATTGAAGTTGAGCTAAGTTGGCTGAGGTATCCTGGGAGTTAAAGTCATTGGGTTGTTAAATAGGTCACCATGTGACTACATCCAATTTTACGACTTTTTTGCAGTAGTAGTGAAGCAAAAGCAATAGTGGTTAAGTGAATATGGCAGTTATTAAACAAATCCTTTTTATTCAAAGGGTGGCGCTTTTTTTAACCAGAAAATGGAAATAAATGCCAGAAATTAGAAAAATGAATGAATGAATAAATGAATGATCATGTGACCACAGGATGCTGAAAACAACTGTAAATGCAAGCCAGTTGCTAAATGCCTTAATGTGATTGTCTGACAACAGGGAGTATGTGTGGCTGTCAGAATTTAGGAATCAGGTTGTAAATTCCTTCTGGGGGAGTCTATCATAATCTAATAGTTGTTAAGCAAGGCCTACCTATAACCATAGTATCATGAGCATAGTTTTGACCTGGAATGCACTTCATGGCGCAATATGAGTCAGCCCAACCATTAAGGAGAGTGCTATTGCCCACCTCATATTTTGCTCCCTTTTATTGGCTCCATGGAAGCTACATAACCTGTGCTAACCTGTCCTACTTTAAGTAGTCAGCCCTTACCTCTGTGACATGAAAGCTTTGTTTGCCACACCAACACACAACAGACAAAAAACGTGCCACCTTCTCATTTCAGGTAACAGGAACCTGCTTCAATTCATTAATGTACACATTTTTAAATCAATGTTTGGGGAATCCAGTTGGAGGAAACCACAGCACTGTGTCTCTAGCCAAATAATGATCATAATATAGAATTTCTCTCCATCCCTTCCCATCACTGCTCCAATTCTAGTGAGACACAGAGGGAATTGGTATGAAATGAGTATTCCTACAAGAAATAATTTTTTGTCGGTTTAGAGCTCAGACCTGCTTTCTCTTAGCTCCAACTTCTTTGTATTCACTCCTGATGTTATTATCACTCATCAGCATATTAAAAAAAAAAAACAATTTATGTTGTCTTACCACACAGTGGACCCACATATCAAATGACTGCAGCATGTTAAATATTTATTAAACATACCAACATGAATTGCTGACGCTTTTGATCTGCAAACGGGTTATTCAAGCAAAAATGACTCTATGTACTCTTTTTATTCCCACATAAGGGAAATGCAATAAGTGAGGAAGAGAATCAGAATCAGCAGAAAAGAACCCCTGAAAGCTTAGCAGCTGCCTTTCTGAACAATATAAAATCTTCATTGGCTTGCTTGTAAAAAAAAAAGATGCAGACTTTTACGAATAATGCTATTTCTATAATAAAAGAAAGCCTGTGAGATGGATACACTGCTTAGCTAATTTAGGATGAAATCATAAAACCTTTTAGTGATGAGTAAACCTACACTGATGGGATTTACTTGGAGCAGACACATATAGGATTGCAGGGCTAGATAGCAAACTATTATCTAGGGAGCTCTAAAATAGATTGGTAGCAGTTACAAAATAACTTGCCTTCCAGATATATAAAACCTGAAGGATTTCTTGCCAAATAATGTTCATAATACAGAATTTCTCTCTATCCCTTCCCATCACTGCTCCATGTCGAGCGTCAAGAAGCACTCGACATCATGTCCATGCACCGGCAGAACATGGATACCCGACTGGAAGGGGGGGGGGGTTGAGCCACATGGGTGATGGTGGTGGAATAGGCTTCCGAGTAGGCGTTTATGTGCACGGGTGCCTTATGGGGTCGCGTGGGGTTAGCTTACTACTCTGAGAACACTCTAGAAAAATGACGGCATCCCAGTACGTCCGAAGGAAATGAGGAAGTACGAGACCTTCCAGCTGAATGTAATCTGGAAGGAACTATATAAGGACTCGCTTGCAAGGGCGTGACAGCTGCGTCTTTGTTTTGCTAGCTTTGCATTCCGGTTTCTGTAAGCGCTGATTGCCACGATTAAATGAAGATACACCAGCTTGGCTTTAAGCGTGTTCTTTGAGCGTGGACACGGTCCTAGGGGAGCCGAGAGGAAGACGCAGCTCTCCCTTTTCACAAGCCGTTTTGGAGCCGCCCCCCCCCCCCGTGAAGGAAGGAACGGGATGGCAGAGGGCGTAGCGGCCGACGTGCTGCCGGAGGATACAGCGGAGACTGTGGGCGAAGCGGAGGAGGAGGTTGACGCCGGGATGGATGGGGCGGCCAGCCCGCCGGTGGTGCGGCCGAAACAGCATGAGCCCGGGGTCGACGGCGCCCCTAGTGAACGAAAGGAACGCGAACGCAACGCCCGGGAGACGCCCGGCCCAGAGACAGGTGGGATGCGTCTTCAAACCCCGCCCTATGCCGGTTCCCAGTTCCAGGATTGGAGGGAACGGCGATGGCTGGAAGACGAGGAAGGGGACTGGAGCCACTCCACTGGCCTGGGGCCTTCCACCCTAGAGATCCTACGCGACCGTTTTGGCGAGGCGAGCTTTCGCGACGCGCCCTCCTGGCAGCCATGGGCGCCCAGCATGGAGGGAGCCACCTCCTGGTCGGGAGGCGGTACGGCGGGTGGGAGTTCTGACAGCAAATTCCGCCTTGCCAGCCCGAAGCTGAAGTTGGAGGGGCGTGAACAACGCTGGGTGAGTGGAGAGCGGAGACAGGCTGTACATTCATACGGTGGGGGCGAGGGCAGCCACGCAACTTCCGGTGCCGCTACACAGCCCGGGAGAGAGAGGAGAGTAGATCCCGTGAGAGACGCCCCTCGACAGCTACCCGGCACAGGAGATAGGCCACCACAACAGCGTTACAGAGACCCGCTACCGGCATGGGGCCACGGTCCCTGGGCACCCCCCCTCCAGCAACATCCCTGGGGATTACCGCCTGTGCAGGCTGCATTTGATGGAACTGCAGGAAAGGTGGCACTGTTCCTGAGTCGGGTAATAAGCCATATGGACCTTTATGGCAGATTATATCCTTCGCAGTGGTCCATGGTCGTGGCGGTCACAGCAGTGCTCACGGGGGAGGCAGCTGAATGGGTTGCCGATTTGCATAGTGAACACGCCCGCGAGTTAACAGATCTGGGCCTGTTCCTTGAAGCATTACGCAATAGGTTCGAGGATGAAACTCGGACCCAGGTCATCGAAGGTGAATTGGTCAACCTACGACAGCGTGGTCGCCCTGCCAAGGATTATGTCAAGGAGTTCCGTAATCTGGCAGGAAAACTCCATTCGTGGCCAGAGCGATTACTTATCCACCAATTCCAGGCAGGGCTAGATAGAGAAATAAAACAGGCCTGTGTATACCGGGGTCTAGGCCCACGATTGTCCGAATGGTACAAGGCAGCGGTGAGCCTAGACGTTGGTTTACGAGAATTCAGGCCTCGGAACACACCACCGTTCCAGTCCCGTCGTGGTCCAAGTGGCAGATCCAGTGACCGCGGGGCGTTTAGAGGAACCCCGGCATTCGGGCCGACCGCTACCGAGGCGAACAGACGCCCGTTCCGGTGCTTTCGATGCAACCAAGAGGGTCATAGAGCTGCGGACTGCCCCGTCGCAGCCCCGCGACTGTCAACTTCCCGGCCATCCGTTCCGACTACCACGCCACGTGACCGACCCCTACGAACACCAGAACGCTCTAGGGCAGCCACGCAGACGCCCTCGTTAGAACCGACAACCCGGTCCAGTAATACCATGCCAGGGACGGCTCGTGTCCCCGACGCATCCGAAGAAAGCGACAACGGAGATGAGTTGCAGGATCCTATGGTAAGTGACCCTGTACACCCCTTCCTGATACCAGTGACCCTTAGACATCCTGTCACTAAGAAGGAGTGTGAACAAAAAGCCTTAATTGATACAGGCTGTACTCGATGCCTTATGCGGCAGTCGGTAGCTGAGGGCTTGGGCCTTCGGATCCTGACTCTTCGTACCCCCATTAAATTCGAGCAGATGGATGGGTCCATCCTGGGAGGCACACCTACTGCCAGTGTTACAGAACCCGTATTCCTGCAAATAGGAGCCCATCAGGAAATGATCCGGTTCATTGTAGTAACCCAGATGATCGAACCCATCATTCTTGGGCTCGCGTGGTTGGACAGGTGGGAACCACACATATGGTGGGAGGGGGGTTATCGTAGGCTCAGACTGCCATGTACAAAAGAGAGGGTGGCTCTCCAGCAAGAAACAACAAGACAAGGTACATACCCCCAAGCATATAATGACCTCGCCCGAGTATTTAGCGAGGAAGAATGTGACATCCTGCCCCCCCATCGGGATACGGATTGTGGTATCGAAATACTTCCCGGAGCCCGGTTGCCAAAACCCCGTATGTACTCGATGACACCACAGGAACTGAAGGAATTGCGAACGTATATAGATAAAAACCTGGCCCGGGGATTTATTCGTCCCAGTCGTTCGCATTTAGCGGCACCCGTCCTCTTTCGAGGTAAGAAGGATGGTGGCTTACGTTTATGTGTTGACTACCGGGGATTGAATGCTGTCTGCGTAGAACCGTTGTACCCCCTGCCGCTGATAACTGATTTGTTGGCTACCCTGGCGTCAGGGAAAATCTTCACGAAATTGGACCTCCGCGAAGCCTATTATCGGGTACGGATACGTCAGGGAGACGAGTGGAAAACCACATTTAACACTCCCCTCGGCAGCTACCAGTTCCTGGTGATGCCTTTCGGTCTACAAGGGGCACCAGCGGTGTTTATGCAGCTTATAAACGGTATTTTACATGAACACCTATATCGGGGCGTCTTAGTCTATCTGGACGACATTTTGATCTACTCTGATACAATGGAAGAACACGTCCAGCTGGTTAGACAGGTCCTGACCAAGTTGCTGGACGCACATCTTTTTGTAAAACTCTCAAAATGTGAGTTCCACCGGGAGGAGATCGATTATCTAGGTTTTCGAATTAGTCGTACTGGTATCCAGATGGACCCGAAGAAAGTAGCTGCGGTCTTAGAGTGGAAAGCTCCGCAAACCCGTAAACAACTGCAAAGTTTTTTAGGTTTTGCAAACTTTTATCGACATTTCATTCCGTCCTTTGCAACAACAGCATTACCATTAACGGAGCTATTGCGAACAAAAGGTGTGGTGGCCCCTGGGAAAAAGCCTAGGCCGGGATACAAACTACAATGGTCATCTGAATGCCAACAAGCCTTTGAAAATCTTAAACGGGCTTTTGCCACTGAACCCGTATTAATACACCCTAACACGTCACAACCGTTCGTAATACAAGCGGATGCTAGTGACGTGGCAGTAGGAGCTATTCTAATGCAGAAAGATGCGAACGGTATGTTAAGGCCTTGTGCATACACCTCCCGAAAATTTACAACCGCAGAAAGGAACTGGGCAGTGTGGGAGAAAGAGGCCTATGCCGTAAAATGGGCATTACAGACATGGCGGCACCTACTGGAGGGTAATCCCATACCGTTCGAGGTCTGGACAGATCACAAGAATCTACAGGCCCTCCAAACACCTCGGAAACTGTCCCCAAAACAGGTGAGATGGGCACAATATTTTCAGCGGTTCCGTTTTGCCCTCGTGTATAAGCCAGCTAGAGGAATGTTTTTAGCGGATGCGTTGTCACGGATGCCGCAATATCACAGTAAACGAGATGAGGGTTTACAAGCAGTAATCTCACCCCTAAAAGCGTATGTATTGACAGCCCCGCAGACCGAGGATTGGCTCACGCTTTTACGGAAAGCCATTCGGACGGACGCATGGGCACAAAACAATGCAGCATCCCTAACCCACCATGATGGCCTAGCGTGGTGGGGAGATAAACTCTATATTCCAGCAACATTGAGACAACGAGTGTTACTCCAGTGCCATGATAGGAAAACCGCCGGACACTTCGGGTTCCTTAAAACCCTACATCTGACGCGCAGACAATTCTGGTGGCCTAAAATGAGGAAAGACATTGACCAATACGTCCGGGGATGCCACACATGCGCGGTATCCAAGCCACAACCAGGGAAGCCACTGGGCTTATTACAAACCGTAGCCGAACCAAACAGACCATGGGAGGAAATAGCCATGGATTTCATTGTAGACCTTCCCAGTAGCAGAGGTTATACCGTTATTTGGACAGTAGTCGATCTTTTCTCAAAGCAAGCCCACTTTATTCCATGTAAAGGCTTACCCTCTGCCCGACGCCTGGTACGTTTATTCCTACAACATATTTACCGTTTGCATGGAGTGCCTAAGAGGATAATATCAGACCGAGGGGTACAATTCACCGCCCGATTCTGGAGAGGGTTTCTCCGTGATATAGGGTCAACCCAGGGCCTTAGTTCAGCCTATCACCCTAGTACGAACGGTGTTGCTGAACGCACGAATGCCATGATAGAACGATACTTACGCTCCTACGTTACCTACCAACAAAACGATTGGGTTGATTACCTTCTATTTGCTGAAACGGCATACAATAACGCAGTACATCGGAGTACCGGATTTACTCCGTTCCGGGTAGTCATGGGGAGGGACTTCCCTGCTATCCCGGAGTTAGACCTTTCCCTCCAAAAACCTATGACTCCCAACGACTGGGCTACTAACGTGAATGCTGTGTGGCCTCACGTAAAAACCGCTTTGACACGGGCAGCCGATGAATACAAGCTCCAGGCAGACAAAAGGAGGGCTACATGTCCATCTTTTCAGATCGGAGACCTGGTTTATTTGTCAACAAAATACTTAAAGCTACGATTACCAAGTAAAAAACTAGGACCCAAATATATAGGCCCATTTCCTATCATTAGAGTAATTAACCCCGTAACATTCATGCTAAAACTACCCCCCTTATTGGGAAAGACCCATCCGGTTTTCCACTCTAGCTTGTTAAAACCGGCCACTACACCCACTACAACACCAAAACCACCTCCTGGCCCGGTAACCGGTGCCCACTATGAAATACAAGACATCATCGATTCCAAACTACGTAGAGGCCAGTTATACTATTTAGTCCGCTGGACAGGGTATCCTGATAGTGAAGCATCCTGGGTACCTGTAAAAGACATAAACGCCCCCAGATTACTGAGAAAGTTCCACAAAGCAAACCCCCAGAAACCACATCCCTTACCTGACCATTAATATCATCTCTTTTTGTCTCCTCCTCTTAGACGGACGCCTGGTAGGGGGAGCCGCCTGTCGAGCGTCAAGAAGCACTCGACATCATGTCCATGCACCGGCAGAACATGGATACCCGACTGGAAGGGGGGGGGGTTGAGCCACATGGGTGATGGTGGTGGAATAGGCTTCCGAGTAGGCGTTTATGTGCACGGGTGCCTTATGGGGTCGCGTGGGGTTAGCTTACTACTCTGAGAACACTCTAGAAAAATGACGGCATCCCAGTACGTCCGAAGGAAATGAGGAAGTACGAGACCTTCCAGCTGAATGTAATCTGGAAGGAACTATATAAGGACTCGCTTGCAAGGGCGTGACAGCTGCGTCTTTGTTTTGCTAGCTTTGCATTCCGGTTTCTGTAAGCGCTGATTGCCACGATTAAATGAAGATACACCAGCTTGGCTTTAAGCGTGTTCTTTGAGCGTGGACACGGTCCTAGGGGAGCTGAGACTCCAATTCTACATCACCCGTATTTATATGTTTCTCACTAAATCAATAAAGAGCCTTGATGGTACAGTGGTTAATGTACCCTGTTATTAACACAGCTGCCTGCAATTTCTGCTGGTTCGAATCTCTCCAAGGCTCAAGGTTGACTCAGCCTTCCATCCTTTCTAAGGTAGGTGAAATGAGGACCCAGTTTGTGGGGGCAATAAGCTGACTTTGTATAAAAATATACAAAAGAATGAAGGCTATTGCTTAACGCATTGTAAGCCGCCCTGAGTCTCCGGAGAAGGGCGGCATATAAATCAAATTAAAAAAAAAAAAAAAAAAACAGCATTTTTTAATTTGATCACTTTCTGAGTATTCTTCAGTGAATTAGGGAATTTGGTACTGTAGTCACTACATTTTACCAGGCAAAAGCTTTAGCACAACTTTTAACTGGGGCAGCTAAGGGACCATATTCTAGCTTTAATCTCTTGGGATCTGTTCAATCAAGATTCTAAAAATAAGTTTTTGAAGCTTGATACTTCAAATGCATCTCAAATGCATCTCTTAGGCTTGGAAGAAGGCAGGTCAGACTAAAGAATCTGGCTAGTAATAGCAATAGCACTTAGATTTATATACCGGTTCATAGTGCTTTATAGCCCCCTCTAAGCGGTTTAGAGAGTCAGCATATTGCCCCCAACAATTCAATTATTGGCTTAAACTTATCTATCAGCCCACTGGGCTGTACTCTGTTTCCAGTGATATTTTGCCCATTTTTTTCTAAGTGCCAAAAAGAATGAATCAAAGAGGCATGGTTCCCTACATTTTCTCCCTGATCCTACTATCAAACTATCAACTATCAAAGCTGTTCTTTCAGCACTGTTAAGGAGAAATATTATAGACTCCCTGTGGCTCTCCATTTCTGCTCTTGTAGCACTCAAGAAGTAGAATCAATAATGTATGTTCTTTTATACTGCAGTTTAATGCAACGTTGCATCAGGATCGTATTTTTTTTCTCTTCTACCAGCAATACCTGGAGAATCAGCCAGTTACCATGTTGAATGCCTACTCACAAATTAGGTTTTTATATAACCTACAATGTTAGAGAGCTTTGTAATCTAGCATCTCACAACTTTGGCAGGGAACTCACAGTAAGATTTCAGAGGATTCTTATAAAGGCTTATTTATTTATTTGACTTCCCCCCCCTTTTTTTAATCTTATCTTTATTTGCTAGCCATCATAAATAAAAATGGATAAATTTACTATAATTTTGGATGTGGGTGGAAGCCAGCAAGTTAGATGATTTTTAAAATGGGAACAGACAAATTTATAGAGAATGTGTCTATCAATGTTACTACTATTTCACTGTACTCTACCATCTCTGGCTTCGCAGTCAGTGTATTTTATATATCAATTGCTAGAAAACAATAGTGAAATGGTGCTATATCCATATTTTATGTTTGAGAGTTACTTCAAATCAGTTTTGGATTGCTATATAACAAAGAAAGCTAGATTAGATAATCATATCTGAGTTCTCATCATAACTTCTATAAATTCTGGCTTTTGGTCTTTAACTATAATTCTGGACAGTTAAAGCTGTTTCGGTATCTTCAATTGCGGAAGCATTTATAGAATCCAGGGACATCATATTTGAGCTGGAAAAAAATAAGATTATCTCTAGGTAGCAGCATAGAAATAGTCTTCTGTATTTATCTTTTTGCTGTCATTAGTGGTTGTCCAACCAAGACATGGTATACCTAGTTTATATTATAAAACAAATTTCAAGATAGCTAAACAGTTAGAATTCACAGCTGTATAAAGGCACTTTGGTTTGCATATGGAGAACTGAAACATATAATACCTATTACAAGTATCATTAACTATACATTCTGCTTCCTTTTCCTCCACCAAAATACCATTATACAATGCGCTATAAAATAAATGCAATTTCTTTGTTACCTTGGAGATAAAAGATGGTAAGCAAAAGTAAGAAAAGATTATGTACTCATCTAGATGAATAGTTTGTTTCACTGAATTGAGGCATAATCAATAAATTCACACATTTGGCAGTTAGTTTGCTTCTCATGTATGTTTCCATTTGTACTACAGCAAAGTTGCACTGTTAATATTTGTTCTCTTAGCTACAATTTCAGCATGCCAGCAATGAACAATCTCTTCCATTATAACACAAGTCAAACTCATGTTTATCAGAGGACTTTTGGGACACTACAATCCTTCTTCTCTGATTGATTAGATGGCAGATGATACTTTTTATAAAATCATAGGACTTAATTAATGAAACCATTAGGAAAAAATAGCAGTAACCACAGATACTTCCTTTTGCAGTTAATGGTAAACTTGGCACACCCCCAAAATGCTAAAAAATGGTTGGAAATGGGAATCTATTTTATTCCTGCTTTGGTCAAAGGGATAGAACTTCCCAATTAAAGGACAAAAACTAAAGGAATTGCAGTTGGAATTGGGAGGAAAGAATAGACCAGCCATGTAAAACCATGGATACAAGCCATTATCTTTGGTGAATGATGGTGGGTTTGCCAATCTCTAAAATCTTATATAAACCAGTAGATCTGGAGGTCATTAAAGGGCTAAGACGTGCCTTAATTGTATTCATCCTGTATATTTGGAAATAAAGTCAGGTTTCACAAAATCAGTTTTCAGGGATCAAATCTGGGTAAGTATTGTGTATGAAAGCTTCTCACTTGTTATAGTCATATATAGCAATATAAATATAGCTTTTGTAAGCCATGTCAGAGCTTGTCAATTTGTACTACTTGGATTTATGGCAATCATTATATAGAGGTAACGTTGAAAAAAATAGTATATCGAACATAAATATGCAATATAAAAATATGCTATATTATTAGTCACCTTATTTTTGATTACAATAAGATACTTTTGTGCAAAACTTTTGTTCTTAGAAACAGCATACTGCTTGCAAATGTATATTCCGCTTCCCTGAAAAGTATGATTTCAGTAACTAAAGGCAAAAGTTCTTTTGTCCATTTTAGTGCATCTACTCCATGTGTTTTTTTTTCTTTTTCTTTTTTTAATACTGGTGAATTCTGTATAGCAGCCCCAAACATCTCAATTTAGATGAGTATGGATCATTGCAGAATGTTTCCATGATTGTGAAGTGTCACTGCTTCGAATTCCTGTATTTTAAAAAAGGAAAAGTAAACCTTATTATTAGTTTTCACAGCCAAGTACTGAGTGCCTATTCTTTTATGCATTCACAACCTAATTAATTTATTAACAAAATATAGGTTACATTACAAGATCTATTAGAAGCCTTAAAAGAACTTTAGAGAGACATGAATTCCAACAGAAGAGAATATGTGTAGCTAGTGGCCCTTGGTGTTCTCTGAGTGCACTGATGATGTTACCTTGTTGGTAATAAATCTAGAGGAAAACAACTAAGCTCAAAAAGCACTAAGGGTTCCACATGACTTCAGGTAAACATGAGCTACGTTTTCCATACTGAGCTCTTTTGCGATCAAATCTTTAAAATATTAAGAATCACCTTTACTAGAATAATATTGCAGAGCAGTGGTGGGTTCCTCCTGGTTCGGTCCGGTTCAGCCGATATGACGTCACCGAACCGGTTCTCCCCCCCGCCTGCCCTCCCACCCCCCCCCCACATTATTCTTACCTTTTATTTGGTCCCACCCCCAATCTATTGCTGCCTCCTGAGTCCCAGCTGATGACTAGAGGGAAAAAACTGTTTAAACTCTTGCCGCCGGGCTTCAAAGGGCCGTCCTACAGCTGATCAGTGTTAAAAGCAAACAAATGCGTCGGGTCGTAAGTGCGAGGACTTGGTCGTAAGTGCGAGGACCTTCCAGAAATGACTGACCAGCTAGCCACACCCACCTAGTCACATGACCTCCAAGCCACACTCACAAAATAAGCCACGCCCACAGAACCGGTAGTAAAACAATTTAGAACCCACCCCTGTTGCAGAGCCAATATGAAACAAATATTCAAAATCATCAGCTTTCAACCATCAGTCACCTAAGAGATGCCCTTGAGTTTCCCAGGCTCTTCAGAGCACATGGTTGGTGCATTCTTCACAGACAGAACAAACTGTTTGCCAGATGCATTTGAGAAATTCTGCTGTTCAGCAAAACTAAATGACAATCAGCCAATTGTTGGTGTTTTATATCGTTATTAAGTTAGCACACCTACTCTTTTGGAATAAGGCCAGCAAGATCTAAGCAAAACAAATACAATTAAAATCAAGCCATGTATGCTTTAAGGGACATGGTTATGAATATATTAATTATACCATTTTATTACGCAACATTAAATACAGTGTTACATTTTAGCCTCAAACCCACACATCCCTTTTAGAAATGAAAAACACTGGGATATCCATATCAAAACAACATACCTTCTGTGCGGCCAGAATCTGAAAATAACATTTAACACAGCACAGTACTTAAGCTGTGAAATGAGATCAGCATATGTAGGACTGAATGGGATAGTTTGTAAGGGTGATACTGAAACATAATTTTATCATCTTTTATTTATTTATATATTAAATTATTGTATTTTAGACAAATTTCATTTTAAACTATTTTAGTCCAATTTCATTTTAAATTGCATTTTAGTCCAATTTCATTTTAAATTGTATTTTATCCAATTCCATTTTAAATTATTTTTATTAGATTTTAGTAATAATTTATGTCCACAATTCTGCATTTTGATATGGCCCAAAGGCTAATCAATAAAGTGAATGTTAAGTGAAAAACATTAGAAATGTTTAGAAATAAAAACTCATTTCCTATTTTCCTAGAGGCTTTCCTTCATTTTTATGTGTTATTGGGCTGAGAATGAGGTCAAATAAATAATTAAGATGGCATAGAGTATCTAAGAAAAATGCCTGCTGATCCAAGCAATACATACTGTTTTCACAATGAGGTCCTTCCCAGCCTTGGCATTGACACCAGTAGTTGCCATTTTTAGGAATACAAATTCCATAATTCATGCAGGGGTTAGGTTTGCAGATATTTACTGGCATTTTGGCTTCTGTAACAGAGAAAACAGAAAACAGTGCTGGCTATTTGGGCACAACTAAGTTTAATCTCTCAAAACTGCATACCTGGCTTTTGTTGCACGTGTGGTAAATGGAAGTCAGTGAACACATCTTTTTGTGTTGGAAAGAGCTCCCCAATGTGAAATTGGATACTGGAATAACAGCTGGCAAAGTAACCAGGCAGGTTCTGCAATTTACAGAATTTAAGAAAGGCAGATACATTTGGAGGCTATGGGAAATAAAAGGGCCTTAAAAGAAGAAAGGCATAGATTCTACCACAAATCAAGAGGTTTACCTTAAAGACTATTCTATTTACAGTAATACCTTGGTACTTAAATGCTTTGAAATGCATCAAATTTGCTACTCAATGCATTTTGACGTGAAAATTTTGTCCTAAAATTTTGTCATTGTTGTTTGGTACTCAGTGAACAAGCTAAGAGCTTGTTGGTGTCGGCTACTTTGTGATTCACTACATTATTCCTTATGGGAAAAATGTGTTTGGTACTCATTGTTTTTGGTAGTTATCGAAACTTCCGGAATAAATTAACAATAAGTACTGAGGTACGACTATATTGGCTTAACTCAATCCAAAGTGAGAGACCAAAGCAATGCTTTATAGATGAATACAGTTTAGTATTATCCCTTATTTATGGCATATTTCTAAATTTAGAATTATTGTTTAATATCTGTCTCTTCATGACTCATTATATTCCCTTTTTTCCCATATAGGATCTGATAATCTATTACAGATGGTCCTTGTTTAATGACCATTCATTTAGCAACTGTTCAAACTTGTAACAGTGCTAAATGAGTGGTACTTATGACTAGTCCTAGAAGTTCTGCCTATTGCAGTGCTCTCATAGTCACATGATCACAATCCAGGTGTTACACAGTGGCCTGGATATCCAACCATTGCAGCATTCCATGGCTCCATGTTAGCAATTTGCAATCTTTCCTACCAGCTTCCCACAACCAAAATCAATGAGAAAGCTGGCAAGAAGTCATAAATTGTATGAGATCCTCACTTAAGTACTGTGGCAATTCACTTAATGATGGTAACCAAATATTGCCAGAACTGCCATTGCTAAGTAGTGCAGTCGCATAATGTTATTCTTTATAACATCATCATTTAATGATTGGATTCTGATCCCAAATACCATTATTAAGCAAGGACTACCTGTCTCACCATCTACAAATTCAATCCTATCAAAGACATTGTTTCAAAAACAAAACAAACTTCTCTTTAACAGAAGAACAAAGTATTTTATATATTTCCACAGCCGTTCATTGTTTTAGATTTTAGCACAATCTTAATTTATTTCAATAAAGTACAAAGTATTTATCACTCTTTTTATTTCAAGTATATTTTTAAAAAATCAGTAGCTATTTTAAAATAATTCTTGTTGGAGATTAAGAAAGTTAAATCTAGGTCATCTCATAAAGCCTAGTGAAGTAAAAATAAAGTCAGTGTTTTCAGGAGAAATGGCCTTAACACTGAATTTGATGTAGATTATATCTCTTTCTCACTATACTTTTCTATTCTATTGCCTCTGCTGGAAGTTTGCAGCTGACTGAAAAAGAAGATAAGTTAAGAAAAAATGTTGCTGCAATTGTTGGCTATAAAATAGAAAATCAAAATATATCTTACCATCACACAATTTTTGCATTATAAAGTCTTCGTTATGTCTGAGATCTTCATAAGAAGACATTCTCACCAAACTGTTAGAAGACCCTGCAATCCTCAACAACAAGTCCATTTGTACACGTTCTGTCACAATGATAAGAAGTGATACATCATTACCGCGTAGCTGTTGGGCAGGGACTACAGCATCTTCCACTCCAGCTCCACTTGTGATGACTACCACAACTTTTTTCACACCAGGCCTTGCTCCTTTTTGAACAACTGTGATATCATCATGAATATGAAGCAAGGCACTTCCAACTGAAGCAGAGCCACCCATAAAGGGAGCTTGTTTGATGGCTTCCTGAATAGCTGAACTAGTAACATGTGTATCCAGTCCAAATACTGTTTGAGGTCTTTTACCAAAGACAACAAGGCTGACTTGTGTTACATCCCTATTGATGCCAAACTGGGAAGAGAGACTGCTGACAAAGTTTTTCATCTGGGCAAAGTTAAACCTTCCAGTTGAAGCTGAGGAATCCAGAGCAAAGACCAAATCCAGGGGCTGAGATAGGCAGCCTGAGGAGGAAGAAGACATCAGCCTTTGAAAAATGTGGCTCATTCATGTGGACGCCTACAAGTCTTATATGATACAGTAAAGGGAATCACTTTTAAGTAAGGTTATATTGGCAGGACAAGTCTTCTTCTACAGGTTTCTCATTAAAAGACTGTTTCCATTAGCAATCCATGGAAAAGGTGATTTCACTTCCTTCCACAGCTGCAAACATGCACATAAATGACAAGACTTTCTATACAAATAAGGTTTTGCTCATACAAACTTTGATTTCATCAATATTTCGGACTAGAATTTATAAATCTGGAGATTTAGTGATAACACTGGGGAGTGAGTTGGCAATAAAACAAAATGAAATCTGTATCTTGTAATATCTCAAGTGTTACATTAGGAAGAACTGAAACTGTCAGCTTTGGAAGCCATATTAGGCCGGAAGCTTCCACACTGCCACCTTCTCATGTGTGGGAAAAGAGGAGGGGGGATTTAGTAGAGGGATTGTATTTAGACAAAATAGCATTCTTCCTTTTGGTCAAGGTCAGGACGATCCTGCATCTGGAGAAGGAGTGGTTGGAGTGCTGTCTCAAGATGGGACAGATGGTGATTGGAGCATGTGATCGACTGATGAATGAGGGGATGGTTTGGGGTTTTTTGATTTACTGAGGGAAAACTCGGAACTCTCAGATTCGGGTTATCCCAAGATGTACCAGTATACCTACTCTAATAAATGGAACTTTGAGAAAATGCTTGCTTTGGAGTTTTTAATTGGAGTTGGGGGTTTTCTGGAACGCTGACAGAAATCTCAGTGAAATATGAAGCTTATTCAAAAACTCTCTCCTATCATCAAAATATGTAGCTTATATTAGGGTGCTACTGGAATAAAAGGGGAAAAGGAAGACAGTGTATATCTCTCTGAATTCTTTGGAAAAACGGGGAGATAAATATACAGTAATAAAGAGAAATAACTAATATTTTATTTCACTTTTAATTAAATTTCAATTTTAAAATAGTTAAACATGATTTAAATACATCACTAATCAATAACCTCAGACACTAGAGAGACAAATCTAAATTGGTGACCTCAGTATGACCTCTCACTAACAACAGAGATTGAAATTAACAACAGCACCACATACAGCTTTCACATGGTTTAGGAAATGGCAACCTTTTTTTCATTTATTGATTAATACAATGTACAAGGTACATTGATGTGCTGTCTGCAGTAGCTTTAGTCCTGTATTATCTCTAATAACCTGAAATATGTACAACATCCAGCAGGAAACACTGAACCAATAATAGATATTGAAATAACAATTGATATGGTATCCTTATCTTGAATTCTTACCTTGGCTATCGATGCTGCAGATTTTTCTCTGTAATTCAGTAATTTTATTGACTAGATCTTGAGTGGTGGAGTAGATAATTGTCAGCTTTGGATTCCCTGTAATCTCATCCAGTTCTCTTTTTAAAAATTCACTGCCAATTGCAATGATAGAAATACCTTGTTTCCTACTGAACTTAGCTGCTTCTACCACTGAATCGTCAGCTTTTGAATCTGTGAGCAATACGACAACATGGGGAAGATCTTCAGGAACATCAGCAAAGACTGGTGCACGCTTAAAGCCATGTTGTGTAATAAATTGTAAAGCTTTGCCGGTCAAAGTGTTCCCTCCATTGAACTCCATGGAATCAATGATCTTCACCAGACTGAACATATCTCTGTAATCCCCAATTTGGACAATCATCTTGACATCATTGCTATAATGGGCCAAGGCCACATTTCCCAGAGTTTCTGAATCCCACATTACATGGAAAAACCTTTTCAAGAAAGCTTTATAATGCAAGAAGCCTTCAAGAGTAGTGCTAGATGAACTATCCACCAAAAAAAGAAGGTCCACACTGCATTCCAGATTTATATTTGGTGCTGTTTAACGAAATAAGCAAAAACTATTAGAAACCCAAAAAGAATGCAGAACAAGAATCTTCTAAAATAGAATATTGTACAATGTATAGCTATCGCTAAGGTTGATTTCTGTCATCTTTTAGTTACAGAAATGGTACGGGGTCTCCTGCTTGAGCAGAGAGTTGGACCAGAAGACCTCCAAGGTCCCTTACAGTTCTATTTTTACTGATTGATTCAAATATTTAATCATAAAATGTAACCTAAGACGGTGCTACAATGAACTAAGACTTAGTACATTGGCAAAATGTAATAAATGATGTGGGGTGTATGAGAGAGATGGGATTTCTTGTTCAGTTGTTTAAGTTACCAGGTCATGAACTACAGATGATAGAAATATCTTCCAAAATTCAGCATAAATAAAAGCATTAGAATAGGTAAGCAGAGATATAATTAGAAACTGTCTAAAAGAACCCCTTCAGTTTCTGTATAAACTTCCTACACCAGAGAGATTTGAAAAATGGAATTTGGATATTTCATATTAATAATTGCCACTCTCATAATTCCTCTTTTATAATTAAAAATGTCACCTAGAGAAAACATAATTCTTACTAACTACAGAGGATCTGGATAAATGGTTCTAGCCTATATAAATATTAAAAGAGGAATAGTAGTTTTTGCTTGTTTGGTGGGAAATTAAGTCAACATATTCTGGTATCCTGATCTGAAGGATGGTGGAATTATAGGATACAATATATGAAATATATGATATTTTATTTTGAGGAACATTCAGATATGGGTATGCTACTTCTTAATGATGATGGTGATTTAAATCAAACTGTCTAATTGTTATCCCATTCTGCTCTTCCTTATTAAAGGACAAATAATGATAATCAGACCTTTTTGTAGAAAACTGGATCATGTTACCAACACATTAAAAATAAGATTCCAGTCCCTATAATAAAACAACATACCACAGTTGGAATCTCCTCCAAATTCCACTGGACAGACACAGTGGTAGCCTTCTAATCCCTGTTGAATGCAAGTGCCTCCGTTCTGGCAAGGGTAGGAATCACAAGGATCTAAATTCAGGAAACAGAGATAAATGAAAGCTTATTACATTTTTTTCTCTTTCAATAGAGGTCAATATTGACCTCTAAAAAAGCAACACATTTCATAGTATATCTAATTAAAATCTATTACTCCATCACCCCCATTTTGTGTATACCCAGGCATCTCTTATAATTAAGATAGTAAAAAAAAAAATTCAATAATAGAAGCTCTTAGAATTATGGAACTTTGTACACTGTGATCGTTTCCCCATAATCAAGGTATTATAAAGAGATTATAAAGAGATAAATGGATACTTGTCTCGATTCATGCAATTATTTTTATTCTAAACATAATTTAGTTTGGTTAATAAAAAGGTAATGATTGAGGGTGGATGAATTTTCAAGATAAAGTTTTGAATTTATTAATTTCTTCAGTATTAATATTTTATTGTATGAGGTGAACATGTAATTCTTTTCATTATAACAGTAAAATATGTATGATCAATCTTGAGTTGAAAGAACATAATTTATAGATCAATTAAGGACCTAACACAATTGAACTGAAACTGATTCATATTTTTCTATGATCAAAGGATTTGACTAAAAAAAAAGTAAAAATGAAAAATAAACACGAAGAAATCAAGTTATAAATATTTAAATTGGTCTGCATGGTGGACATATGGAATATACTTGATAAATCGATTCCTTCTGTCCATAGGACATTTTGAATCTAGTGGAGGAACACTATTGGCAGAATGGAAGAAGAGTCTATTTTTACAGATGATTGCTCTTCCTAGTGTCCTTGAATAGTTATTGTTGTGCCTTTGTAGTTTGGGGATTCTCTAGAACAGTGTTTCTCAATTGTGGCAACTTGAACATTTGTGGACTTCAATATCAGAATTCCCATTACCGATGGGAGAGTTCTGGGAGTTGAAGTTCATATATCTTCAAGTTACCAGGTTGAAAAACACTGCTCTATAACAATGCCAAACTGGAGGGAGGAAGAAATTTGTGAAAATAATCTCTCTTCTTTGAGGGAAACATTCAAATGTTGCTAATGGAAAAATACCTTGGATAATACCCTAACCCTAACCCTAACCCTAACCCTATCCCTAACTTAATGTCTATTAATAGATATGCTACTTTTTTCACTTTATCACTTTTATTTTGAAGCACCTATATTTTAGATTTTAGCGATCTGGACCTTACCTGAGCATATGGTTCGATAGCACGTAGATGGATATTTGATGAAAATGTTTCTCCATCTTAATTAAAGAAACCAATATTAAAGAAAATGAAACTTCGATGAGTTTGTATTTGAAAATAGTGAAGCAATGATATTGAATTTAATTAATTAAATTATTAACAATATAATTCTTATCAGTTAGATTTTTTTAAAACAATAATATTCCTCAACTTTTACATCTGTATAGTTTCTGGAAAAAAATTGGAAAAGTAGAACAAAGTAGCATTTTAAGAAGTGCAGAAGTTTAAATCTTCAACCTTCTAAACTCATTTTAATCTGCAGTTTATGTCCACCACACACTTACACACATACACACACACATTGTACTTGCCAGCTTTCTTTCTTCAAAGCCTTGTGAAAGGCCTCAGGTCAGAGAAGGAGGAGAAGGAGGAGGAGAGGACGGGGAAGGGGAGGAGAAGGAAGATTAAGGTGACTTACTTGTAGAAAGGACAGAGTGACGTGCGTACAATATTACTGCTTTGGGAGCCTTTCCAACAGAAATAGTTTCCAACCAGTTCTTTTACTCGTTCAAGTGTTTTGCGTTCACAGGGATGAGATTCAGCCCTGCAACCTTATGCAAGAGACAAGAATTCAGAATCAGTATTAATTGTGTGCGACAAGAAACTTAAGAGAAGTATACCAAACTTCTCTTAAATTACAAGAAACTTAAGTATACCAAAATGATGGTGTAAGAAAACTGTAGCACTTTGACTTTGCATGGATAAATCAGGTTTAATAGCTTTATTCTGTAATGAAAAACATCAGGTAACATCTTGGGAAACATGGTTGCCTGAATTTCTGGGGGGGCAACTGCCAGTCAAAACAGGTAAGATTGGATTAGATGTCAGGTAGGCTGGGCTGATCTAAAGCAATTTTTAGTGTTTGATGATTGAACACATTGTCCCTTCGCAAGTTATTTCTCTGATAAAATAACATTTTGATTAAATATTAATACAAGTTTAAGTAAAGGAAAAGAAAAGGATAGCTTACTCTCTCTCTCTTTCTCTCTCTCTCTCATTATCTCCAGCATACTTATTTAGATGTGCAGGAAAAATCATTCTGAAAATATTTCTATTTGCAGAGACCCACCTGTTGGCTACACAGGAAGAAACTGCAACCGGTATCTATCCATGCTGCTATTTATGGTATAGCAATGTATACCCTTTAAAAATTAACTTTCTAAAATATTTGTAATTATTTTTAATACCTGAATCTTAGAGATGGAAAGAGTCATTTAAGCTTCTGAGCTCAATCTTCTGTTTAATAGAGGAATCCAAATTAAAGAATTGGCCTTGGTTTTATTTTAATTTACCCAGTAACTTAAACACCCAATCAATTGGAATCCACTTTGAATAATTTATTCTATTCTGAATTACTGTTACTGTTGATCCCCCCGCCCCCGCCGTAACATTCAACTGGAATCTGCCTGCCTGTAACTTGGATCCAATATTCCATGTCCTGCACTCCAGAATATAATTTTAACTCAGAGTACTCCTTTATTGTGCTATGTTGCTGTTTGAATCTTTCTTAGATGCTAGAAAAACTGCACAACATTTTTCTCCATCAAACAAAAAACTGTGGGAAGTTTGCAAAATACATAATAACATCATATGGAATCTACTCTTAACATTCTTAACATTCTTCGAATGACACCAGGTAATGAGGCAATAGAAAACAATAAAAAGCTCCCTTATCCCCTATCTACCAAAGAGTTATAAAATTACTTTTATAGCCATCTAGAGTCTTCTGGATTCTGGCTATACTAAATTGACTAAATTAAATTAATTTATACAGAAACAACAGCTTTATGAAAAAAATGGTACAGTGAAAACATAGCTCTTAATCAGTGGTGAAATCCAATTTTTTTTACTACCAGTTCTGTGGACGTGGCTTGGTGGGCGTGACAGGGGAGGATACTGCATAATTTCCATTCCCACCCCACTCCAGGGGAAGGATACTGCAAAATCCCCATTCCTTCCCACTCCTGGGGGAAGAATATTGCAAAATCTCCATTGCCACCCCAATCTGCGGCCAGCCAGACGTGGTATTTGCTGGTTCTCCGAACTACTCAAAATTTCCGCTACCGGTTCTCCAGAACCTGTCAGAACCTGCTGGATTTCACCCCTGCTCTTAATGGAGAAATGAAAAACAAGGCACAATAAAAACAGAAGGTAAATAAATAATAACACTTAATCTGAGTGCTTAAACTAAACTCAGGATCCAATTCTCGGTGCTCTCTTGTTTTCTTGCAGACATTTCATTACCCAAACTATCAGTGCTAGTAGCTATCACTGACTGTGTTCCATAGTTTGGGTAGTGAAACATCTGCAAGAAAATAACCACGGTCAGAGAGCACCAAGGAACCGTCCTTTCAACCCTGAGCTACAAATATTGTCCTTTATTGATTAAATTAAACTTAAAATACCGGGAAATGCAGCATTGCAGATATCAGAGAGTGTAAGCCTGGTATAGAGCCCATTGAAGGCATCATCAGTGTCCTCTGCAAACAGTGTATAGTGTTCCACTGGCTCACTTGCTAGTGCATACAGTTCTTCCCACCTGCACAAAAGCAAAAACTTTTTAAAAAATACATCGTACATCCTTACACATACAAAGCTTCGTTGTACAGAACTGAATCATTAGTCCTGCTTAATTATTTTTATGAATGGCCTACGACTCTTCATTAAACAACATTATTTTTGTTATTTACAATAGAGAAATATATAAACTGATTACAACCCTTAGGCTACCCTTTTTTCCAGTGGGAAGCTTCATTTCATACCTAACACCTTTCTGGCTTTTCTCTTGATGTAGGGCATTATTTGCTTCAGTGGTGAAATGTAAAATTTGTTACTACCGGTTCTGTGGGCATGGCTTGATGGGTGGGGGATAATGTGACTGGGTGGGCGTGGCCAATTTTTTTATTTTTTTTTACTTTTAAAAGCATTTTTTCTACAACCTTAAGAGGTTGCAGGAAAAAATGCTTTTAAAAGCCTCTGACGATCAGGCAACTCAGCTGGGATAGTCAGAGGCTACCGGTTCTCTGAACCACCCGCTGCCATCGCTACCAGATCAGGTGATCTGGTCCGAACCAGGAGCATTTCCTCCCTGATTTGCTTGGTCTCAGAAACACTTTTTACCATGCTATTCAATTTATATGTAATCCTCAACTTACAACCACCATTGGAATTTCCATCACTAAGCAATGTAGTCATTAAGTGACTTGCACTTGATTTGATGCCTTGTTTTGCCAGACCATTAAGTGTATCACCTGGTGATTTGGCTTCCCCCTTTGGCTTTGTTTGTGATGGCCTGCAAGGTGGCAAATGGCAATCACATGATTCCAGGACACTGTAATTCTTGTAAATACATGGCAATTGCTAAGTTCCTGTATTGGGATAATATGACTGTGGGGATGCTGCAATGGTTGTAAGGTGAGGACCAATCACAAGTAACTTTTTTCAGTATCCTCGTAATTGCAAACCGTCGCTAATCAAATGGTCCTAAAGTCAAGAACTTCCTACAGAATTGCTTCTAAAATTTAGAATGAATTTTGCCAGTTTCCCAACACTTCAGATTAAAATTCGTCAAGATTTATCTGGAGATGCCAAGAAATGCACAGGAATCTTTGGTATGCTAAAGAAGTAATTAATGACTGAGTTCTAGAAAACAACTGTTGGTATTCCAAACTCTCAACTGCAATAAGCTCCTACACAGTGGATCCTCTTTCTGTTCTTGAAGGACGTGCATGACAAATCTTCTATCCACTGTAGGACTGTCCTTCAATCTTTAACTATTAAGTGGCAACAGCAGTGAACATCCCATGTCAACTCACCTTGGGTAGTTGACTCCAATTGCAAACACTGCAATCCCCTTTTCTTTTATCTGCTGGGCTAAGGTTGACAAGTTGTCCTGAGATCTCCCATCAGTTAAAATTATAAGGATTTGGGAAACTGATGAGTTCCTGCCTCCACGGAATCCTTGTTGAAGAATGTGATCCAGAGCAAGACCTGTTTCTGTTCGCCCACCTCTAAAATCAAGAAAAGCGAGCATTAGGAAAGCTTCAGGCACCCAGTTTGGTCTTCTTAATTTCTGATAAATCCTTATTAATATCTATATGTATGATAGAATATATTTTTTTTTCAAAAGTAAAGAGGAAATGAAATGTTTTATAACTAGGGCATACACATATGCACATTCAATTATTTTAAACAGCTTGGCAAAGCTAATAGTTCATTTTTTATGGAAGAAACAGCTACTCAGGATTTCTTTATTAAAAATATAACTTTCTTATGAAGATGGTACTTTATGTTCCCTGATATTAAACAATATCATTTGGCTTATTTGTTAAACTTTATTAGATTAAAAATGCTACTACATTGGGAGTTCAACCTGAGAGTTACTACTAAGGACGGTGTATTCCTGGCAGGTTCTTGGTTCTAATCATTGTGAGAATTTGATTGTTTTTCCTAAATTGAAGGTTATCAGACATATTGTGGCTTAGTAAACAAAAATATAAAGTTGGATGTTCATCTTCAGGAAATATTGTATTTTGGAAAAACTATTAAAAATGGATGGTAACTTATTGCACAAGAGATGATAGATGCCTCTCATTTAAAGATATTTTATTATTTTAGTCAAAATACATTACTATCAAGTAAGATAAAGGGATGAAAAATTAGTCTAGTAATATATATTAATCAAAGTGCATCAATAAATTGAATGCACTTAATTGGATAATATGTCAAAATGAATGTAGGAATTTATTACAATCACATCCTCATACATTATTTTGGATTTCCATGTTCAGATAATACTGGGAAGCTGCTTTGATATTTGATATTTCTTAATTTTTATTAAGAAAATAAAGCCATATGTTAGCAAATAAATAAAGCAAATATATCTTATTGTAATTTTATTCACAGCAGTCAAGTTCATTTGTATTATTTTGAAGAATAAAATATGATTGTACAATCTGCAACACCTTTTTTCAGTTTTTAATCTCCAGCCTTGCAGTTCTATTTAAAATCTGAAAAAGCTTGAACACAATGCAGAGAGAGAGAGAGAGAGAGAGAGAGAGAGAGAGAGAGAGAGAGAGAGAGAGAGAGAGAGATCTATATAAATTATTACTTAATTCAATATGATAATTAATAATCAGAATCTACATAAACATAGATGTAAATTCTGTAACAGAGATAAAAGGACTTTTGTTGATATGGTAGATTTTAACAGTTGTCAGATGATGTCATTTGTAAATAAATTTCAGATAGGATTCTTTTATTATTTTTGATCATTTTAAATTTATTTCTAAAAACAAAAATCCATTTTGTTTATAGAATTGATATCTGTATTTCTCATAATTCTTAGTTTTGTTTCGCTTTGTTTAAAAAAGAAAATAGAACCTCCACATTCATTATAAATTGGCAACCCATAAACTTTGGTAACTGTTTTTGGCCTTTGGTGCTTTTTTTTACACATTCCTTTTCAAATAAGATTTAAACTGCCCATTAAAGTTAATTTACTTTAAATCTGAAATATCTGTGGTCAACTTTTGTCCTTTTTTTCAATATATTTATAGAATAAATAACACATACGCCTCTATGTGTTATTTATACTTTTTACTCTTTCTATCATTTTAATGATTTTAAATGACATTATCTTCCCTGAGAACCTTGGTTACCAGAAACTATAATACCCTGTTTCCCCCAAAATAAGACATCCCCTGATAATAAGCCCAATTGGGCTTTTGAGTTCATGGCAATAAGGCCAAGCGCTTATTTCAGGGTTCAAAAAAATATAAGACAGGGTCTTATTTTCGGGGAAACCTGGTATAATTATAATTATTATGTTTCATAAGCTATGATTTAAAGTTGTTTATATTTATTCCTTCACATCCTTTCTCTTCTATCAAATAACAGTAGAAACAAATTATGTAATTCCTTCATTTGTTGTATGATGTTATTTATTCCCTTTTTCCCATCATGCGGGAAAAATATATATTATACATCTTGCAAAAAATAACTATGTAATCATATGAATGTAGGGGAGACAGTTAAGACAACTGGACAACCTTCTCCCTCTGGTTCCCTTCAAATGGGAATGACTGTTTGAGCGGGGGTGGGGGGAAACTAGAGTAGCAGTGAGTCATTGCTTTAGTCCACACCAATAACTATTTCCAAGTCCAACAGTATCATGGCATGCTCTCTTGTCTCCATCCAGGAGAAAACAATAATTTCTTCCAGTCTCTTACAGCCATTTATCCTGCTCTTCTTTTCTATTGCAATAAGCATTAAGCTTTAATGACTTTTCAAGATATAATGGAGAAAGTAGAGTGAATAGGAATGAGAATCAAGGAGAGACATGCAGGAGGAATTACAGCTGCCTTGATTTCCAAAACAATGACTCGTCTGAAAGGGAAAACACCTACCTTACAATCATACAAAGTTGGTTCATATCTATTATAACAGGGAAAATAGCTACTTCCTGGAGAGAAAAATGAAGCTGCACAGGAGATAGTTCACTCCTGGTGAATAAAAACCCAGATGGTGATTTGTGGGTGAAAACTTTTCCCTGTTCCTTTAAACATGATATATTTATATATTTAACTAAAAAGCATAGGGTACCAGAATTATGTAAACTTTATGAATTGTGCTCTTTCTGTTTGAAAGAGTGGCTGTTTTCCAGCAATTGTTAAAGATCCAATGCCTATCTGGCATGAGTGATTTCATAACCATCCCCAGTCTTCCTTTTCAACAGGGAATGAAAGTCAGGTCTAGGAGTCCCAGAAATTAAGTGCAGCTCTCAGAAACCCATTTGGATTGTACCAGCTGATTAGAAGATTTTGGCAGCCACAAAGCTTTGTATTATTCTACTTAACAAAAAGGGATCTAGACTGGCAAGAATAGGAGGGATGAGTGGAAATGCTAGATTCCTGAGGAACCAAAATAGAAAACAATTCAGTGCTCGCGGGACCACATTTCCATCATGCAGATCCATTTTTACACAAATGGATATGAATAATACAAAATACTTGGATCTTTTGCAAGTACTATATATCCACAGCAAATTGTATCTGGTGCTAGATCATAGTGACAAAATTAATTTACAAATATCAGAAAAAAAGACCAAACTTCTCTTATGTCTTTTGAAAGTTTAAGTTTTCCTAGTGAGTTGTTTGATGGTGATGCTGATCTGAAAGTCAGAAAGCATCTCAGGTTCCTACTATTTGCTAATTCCAAAGGGGATTATTTTATTATTCTTTTATTAGTAAGCCCAAATGGGTTATTAATTCCGCAATAGTATATGATGGACTAGTCATGAATTTCAATAGTCTAATCAACCTTCTTTTGCTCCTCCTGGCATTAGCTAGTTTAGTTAGTTAGTTAGCTATGCATCCTTTCTCATATATATATTGTATGAGATTATCAATAAAGAAACAAGAGAGCTCACCAATATTACTTATAAGGCTATGATCATAGTATGCAGTTCGCAATTAAAATTAGAATAACATTCTAGCACTTTGGCCTTGATTTGAGTCTATGGAAAAATAAATAAATCACTTTTATAACAAAACGTTCTTCCTCATAGCTCAGAAATGAACCCTGAATCTATACAATGTTTATTTATTTTGAAAAAATGAAACTAGTTCCATCCACCTTTTATTTCCTGGTGTATTCAGCATTTGTTCACACTCTGACTTTATGGTGCCTAATGCTTTAATCTACACATTTCTCTCTATATCAGCTTGTAATTCTTAGTACTCTAAACTCCTGCCAAAATTGTTTTTGAACTCTTTTTTAAAGCTTTTTCTTTATTCTTTCTCTCCGCTGCTTTACTCTAAGCTCCATGTCAGGAATGCATCAACAAAGTTGTGGTGGCAGTCATACTTTTTCTGGCCAGCTGCATTTTGTCTATCATCTCCCAAAACCTAAACTTATTGGGAATTCTTATTGGGAAGAATTGGAAGCTTCCTAAACTGGGAAGCTTAGTCCCAATCTATTTGAATGGGGGAAAGTTCTTTTATTCTTATTCCTCCAAGAGCTGGTTTGAGATTTCTAGTTCTCAACCCAGTATATCTCGAGTTCATCAGATTGGGACATTATTTTAGAATAATATATGTAAAGGTGTGCTTATAGATCAATGAGCTAAAATGCTTTCTGATTTAGAAAAATCTTGGATTTTAAATTTACAAAGCTCTCAGGATATTTTTGCTATACTTCCATGTTAAATATAAGCATACATAAGCTAACAGGCACACCCATGTTGTTAACATGCCATTGGAAAAATTGCCTTACTGAATTGTTGGGAGCAACATGTATATTGATACACATAGTACACATGGGCTGAGACAAAGAGACAATAGGATAGAATTGAATATAATAGGTACACATATAATTTCAATGCAATTCCTACTGTTCTTTATCCTGTGCCTGAAATGTGGCAACATGACAAATTAAAATCTCTCCTTTTAATTTATATAACAGAGTTAAAAAAAAAAACATGAGACATCATAGGAACAGATAAAAAGATGTTCCTATGAACAGATCATTGGGTGATCTGGAGACAGTAACTAATACAGGCCCATCAGAAAAATAGAAATATTTATGACTAGTGAGAAGTAGGATGCACGGCGGAGATCATGTGGTATTGTGTTGAAAGTATTGTACTAGGGCTAAGGACAACCAATGTCAGCCATAAAAACTAATGGGAAGATTTTGAGCATTAAAAGAGAGGTAATATAAGTTGATAAGAGAAATTACAGACTTATTAATCATTTGATATAAATTTAAATGTTTGAGTAAACTTAGGGAGAATTCCATATGATATAACAGAATATCATTTTGCTTTGAAAGAACTTTCTTTAAACAGAGGCTGGATATCTGTTCAGCTACAATTCTTGGTTGATATTACATGACCTTTGAGCTCACTTAATGCAATTATATGATTCAATGATCCAGAGCAAGAGTCCGAATACGAAATCTATCTTACTTGAACATAATCTTCTTGAGTTGATCTTTTATCTCATGCTTAGTGAAATATGCATCCAATGGAAATTCCAAGTGAGGAGTGTTGCTGAATTGTATTGCTCCAACTCGAACCTGAAAAGGTAAGATAAAGTCTGGGTGGTCTCAATATGCTAAACTATGGAAACTTAGAAATAAGCAATTTAAATTTCTTCTCCTTTTTAGAATTTCCTTTGCTTCTGATACTTTCCTTTCCTTCTAGTTAGAAGGAAAGATCTCTACATTTTCCAATAAAATGGAAATGGATGGATAACCATGTAACTTTATCAAAAGAGGCCTGGCTACTCTACCTACTACAGCACAACCAATAAGGATAACACTGCCATACATTTTTTAAAAAGTCTTAGAACAACCAATAAACTATTACAACCATATAGTATCACCATAGTACATAAAGCAACTAAAACCCTCCTTTACCTTAAATAAACCAAAATACCCAGAAGAAAAACAGGAATTATCTACAGCACACAATAAATAGACTGTAACAGTCATTATATTGGAGAAACAGGCAGAAAACTAGCAGAGTGCATGAAGGCATGAAGAAAACTCCTTAAGTATACAACACATGAGGAGATTTAATCACAGTTTCAACTGGAAAACTATGAGCATCCTATATGAAGTAAAAGCCCCAAATGCTAGAGAATTCCTGGAAGCCTGCCATTCATACAAATCCGCTACCAACATCAACATACAAATCAGCTACCATTCAAAACAGGCAAGCAAAAAGGTAAAAAGAGCCAAGGTGGCGCAGTGGTTGAATGCAGTACTGCAGGCTACTTCTGCTGGCTGCTACAATTTGGCAGTTCGAATCTCATCAGGCTCAGCCTTCCATCCTTCCGATGTCAGTAAAATGAAGAGCCAGATTGTTGGGGGCAATATGCTGACACTGTAAACTGCTTAGAGAGGGCTGTAAAACACTGTGAAGTCTAAGTGCTACCGCTAAAAGCTAAAAGACCACAATACCTATTTGCCTGCAATCAATACTCAGATAAGCAGAGATTGACACTAAAATAAAACTTGACCAAAAACAAGCAGTAAACAATACTTCACTCAAGGAACTACAAACAGTAATTAGCAGTCTAAACAAGAAACCAAGAATATTTCCACCAACACTAACAGGGCAAACCACTAGTATATAAACAGAAAGAAACTCCATTTCCTTCTAGCACCGATGATGGTACATAGTTGGGTAATGAAATGTCTTCAAGAAAACAACCAAGTTCTGAGAGTCCCGACAACCTCACATTAGATAGGGCTATAAAGCACTGTGAAGTGGCATATAAGTCTAAGTATAATTGCTATTGCGATCCAGAAGTTTCTATAGTTGGGTGGCATTAACAAATGTAATAAAAATTTAAAATACATTAAAAAAAAAAAGTATGCCCCACCTACCTTAATGGAGAACAGGATAAAAATACCACCCCCTCCCAATAGAGACAGAAGAAATGAAACATTTTAGAGACAGAATTGTTCTTTAAATTCCAGATTCATTACTCACAGAACCCTAGGTTAGATTTTATTGCAATGCTGTTAGTGTTGTGTGGAATATATGACTATACTTACCTTTTCTGGGCTGATGTCCAATGCATCACAAAGCTTGATTGTCAGATATTTTGACCTTTCAAAGCTTGCTTTGCCAATGCTATAGGATCCATCTAACAGAAATAAGATATCGACTGGAGCAGAGCAATTCATTACTGAAAAAAGACAGAGGCATTTTCTCATAACCTTTAACTTTAACATTTTGAACTGTTTTGCTCTTTGGGATCATGAACGGGGTTGGCGGAGAAAGAGAAATGAACACACTGAAAAAAAGGTTACCATTCATAGCTTTTTTATTATAAATATTTTATTATAATATATTTATTATTTCCTTTATTATAAAGGAAATTCAGCTATTACTGCATTTACTATCTAAAATATAATTATAAGGGTTCTAATTTATATATTCTCAACTGTCGGGTTAATCTAGTAAGTAGGTTTATAAGATTACTTGCTAAGCATTATTAAATGCCAATATATCTTTAGTGTTTTCGACTCTTGTTACATCATCTGTTGTAATAAGTAGGTGGTGTAGGATTTCATGTTCCAGGCTCCCTCTCTGAGACAGTATCATCTAATGTGATCTAGGAGACATTTCTTTGTTGCTTTCCTTCTCCTTTGGAAGAAGCTCCCCCAAGCCCCAAAGTTTGTGCAGTCCTAAGCAACTCTTACTAGACCTGTCCTCAAAGCACCAGAAAGTAGGACAAGAAACAATGGATGGAAACTAATCAAGAAGAGATGCAACCTGCAATTAAGGAGTAACCTGCAATTCAGGCGAAACTTCCGAATGGTGAGAACAATGAACCAGTGGAACAGCTTGCCTTCAGAAGTTTTGGTGCTTCATCACTGGAGGTTTTTAAGAAAAGACCCAGAATATATCCTATGGAAGTTGTGGAATCAGAGTCAGACATCTGAAAAGCCTAGCCTAAAGTATGTGGAGATTTTACATAAAATTTTTGTGGTTGAATGTTACTGCATTTTATTCTCCTAGATATTCAACCAGAAAAGTTTGTTATTGGGCGGAAATATAGAACCATTCTGAGAACAGCAGCTGTTTCTAACTAGACACAAGGCAGTAGTAGTATTCCTGTAGGCGTTTAACCAGTTTTTCCTCATGTACACAACATGCATCACACTAAATCATGCTTTATTAAGTAAAGTCACAACCAGTTGAGTTTCAATATTACTTTAAGCCATTATCTACAGCTACAAATCATAATGAATAGATTTATACAGTACAGTTATTCAAAACCAAATCAAATCATATTATTGTTTAACACAAAGGGAGCTCCTCCATACACCTCACCCCTCAGCTTTTTAAAAGACAAATATAATTATTGTTGTAAATGTTCTTTCTGAATTTAAAATGTTTACAGGTTGTTTTAGCTGTAGGTCTGAGAGATCTGTAGTAATGAACATTAAGATCTCGTTATATTACAATCCTTTTATAATCTACAGATCAGATATCTGAGCTTTGATTGATGCAAACTTCATATAAACATTTTCCTGAAACAATGTCCTTGTTTTACCTGAACAAGGACAAACTTGCTTGCAAAATAATTACATGCTGCTCCAAACACTTATGCTTCAAGATAGAAATCTTAAGTTTTTTAAAGAGATGAATATAAGATTGTCTTTTTTGGAGGGAGGGGCCCATGAAAACACGCAAAGCACAAATATGCCTTGGAGAAATTGGTAATTGCAGACAAAAAAACTGAAAGTTTTTTCTCATTTTTTTTTTAATATATAAATAGAAACTGCACAGTGAATAGAAACCAGTGGCTAAGGCAGGCATCCTTAGCTTGAGTGCCAAAAAGGGAGTATGAGCTTTGTAATTGTAAGCCACCCTGAGTCTCCGGAGAAGGGCGGCATATAAATTGAATCAATCAATCAATCAATCAATCAATCAATCAATCAATCATAAATAAATAAATAAATAAATAAATAAATAAGTGTTCCAGAATATGTCTGATGCTTTTTAAAGTGGTTGCTTCTTTCTTGGACCTGTTGCTTTAAAGAAGCAGCTCACAGGATTTTCTTAGAACCAAAGCTAAAAGTACTACGCAGCCTATACAGCCCATCAACTGTATATTGATGGAACCCAAAATAAGTAATTTAAGAAGCAATTGCAAAGGGGAAAGAATAATTTGGAATAATAGGAAATAAGTAAACATGTATGAATTTTTAGTGGAAAGGATAATATGAATAACTACTGTATACAAATGAAATACTTACATTGGGAAGCCGCTGAAATCTTCTCAATTATTTCTTGACTGACTTGTAGCTCTTGGATACTCCATGATATAAATACTGCAACATTAAATAACAATTGAAACTGTCAACACTTACCAACATACTTCAAGGAAATCATGTCATACTATTCTTTTCAAATGTCTGCCAAAAATCACGACATCAGTCTGGGTTTTGAACCTCTTTGTAACATTAAAGATATTATCATTATTCACAACACTAAAAACTTATTTTCCAAATTCCAGAAAAGCTAAAGACTTCGATTTGATTCTAGAAAAGATTACACAGCTAAAAAAGAATGCCGCTTGTTATATAACTTGTACATTAATCAGCAACAAAAAATAGAAATTGAACTGAAAGATCTGATTTATCTGCAGTACACCATTATTTAACTACAATCAATCATTTCCCAGCAGTTATTATATGTTTGTAATATGTATGATTAGATCCAAGAGTAGATGTTCTTGCATTAGCATAGTACCTAACTGTCTTTGAATGAGAGACAGAATATATAAGAAGAGAGCAAGAAAAATATGCAAATTTGCTGCTTTAATAAAAGAGATTTATTCCTGGACAATCTTCAAAAAATATCCTACACTTTAGAATTAACAGAATGCTTGCATGTTTGTTTAATGGTGCTTGCTTTAGGGATCAGTTGGTTGAACTGAGAGTAAGTTTCTGGTCTCTCTAGGTTTTTATCACTGCTCTTTCTGCTGTGATAAATAGAAAGTAGAAAAACTGATTTTATTGTCTTGAGTGAAAATTTAAAAAAAAAATCAACCTAGATCTATAAGATTGTGAACATGTACAGTCGGTGGCACAGGTTTTACACCGAGGATAGTATTTGTCTACTACCTTAATATTGTGTTTTGGTTGAACATTAGCAAGCAACTGACTCATACCTAACATAACTCTATGCATGCATTATTAATAATCACAGACGAAAGACAGAAAATCACATACAGCGATCAGGCAATAAAATAAATGGAGACTCATTAAAAAATCATAAAGCCTCATTCAAAATTAATGCTTCCTAACTGGGACTGCTACTGAACTAAATTTAGCTACTTTCATGGAGCAATCAGTGAACCAATCTGCTAATAAAAAATGAACTACCCACACCAGGCACCTGGTAAGAAGATTTTTGAGACAGGCAGCTATAAAAGAAGGATAGTTCAGTAATACATTTATTTATGAAACAAATTTATATGACCATCCAACTCACACACAGTGACTCAGGGGGCAGGGCTTACACAGGAAAGTAACAAGATAGAAAAGTAACAAGATGGGGGCCAACCTTATCTCCAGCAGAATGACAGTCCAAAGAATGGAAACTACCAGAGAAGGCCCATTTCCTTGGTCCCACAAGATGTACCTTTATACTAGATGGGACATGCAAGTTACATTGCCTTCCCACTCTGGTGGGCTGGGTAGATATAACTGGAGAGAAGTGGTCCTTCAAATAACCTGGCAACTTTTTCCATTGGCAAACATGACATAAATACTGTGTATTGTCATATGTTCCCTCTAACACCACGGATGATAACAAGTCAAACGTCACTAGGGTGAAGACTCTCCTTCAAGAAACAGATATAATGTTAAATAAATGTTTAGGAGTGAAAAAGACTCTGTAAATTAGGACGCTAGTTGGTTCAAGGCCTTAAGTTTGTCACATCAAAGATTTTTTGGCTTCTATGAAAGATTTTTCAAGACCAAGCATGACCAAAGATTGAGCTGAAAAACCCAACAGGCTAAATCCTTGGCTTTCCCCTTTTTTCTACAGAGATAAATATATTGTTAAGGATGACTTAATATATTAAAAATATATTAAAATATACTGTTAAGGATGACCTATTGTTAAGAATGACCGACCAATACGCTCTCACAGAGAGGGCCTCCTCAGGGTGCCGTCGGTCAAGCAATGTCGGCTGGTGGCCCCCCAGGGGGAGGACCTTCTCTGTGGGAGCACCCGCCCTCTGGAACGAGCTACCTCCCGGAATACAACTGATCCCGGATCTCCGCACTTTCCGTAAGGCCCTGAAGACGTTTTTATTTTAGCAAGCCGGCCTCGCCTGAATAGGTTTTATGGGTTAGTTTTTTAATTGTATAGCTTGGGGTTTTAATTTGGGAGGCCGATTAATTTAATTTATTTTTAGTCATCTTAACTTTTATATTGTATGTTTTTAATTTTCGGCTGTTCACCGCCCTGAGTCCCTTCGGGGAGAAGGGCGGTATATAAATTCAATAAATAATAATAATAATAATGACTCGAACAAGAGACTCACCCCAAAAAACTAGTTTTAGCCAGATTTTTCAATGCAAATTCTCACACAATCTTTATCAGATATAAAGCAATGAAATATGTCAAGCATACAACAAAGCACGCAGCACATGGCTTATTTAAAAAAAACTTGAATTACATTCAATATGTTTAAATCATAAGTGGAAAATTAATGGCATTCAAACAAAACAGCCTAAAGTTTAAATACTTGGGAATCTTCCAGTCTTTTATAATGTGGAAATAACAACCTCAAGACATTTAGTCCATACCTGAAAGCTTTGAATACTGCAATGAATTTTGCCAAATGTAATAGATACACTTTTTCAACTACCATCAAGTTATTTAGAGCAAAGATGCCACTTCTCTTGCTATATTACAGTATAGTACATGATTGGATGCTAATTTTCAAAGAACTAAATATCCAGATTTATTCTCTGTAAATATAGTCCTTCTTTCCATATCCTGTCATAAACAGATATGTGTTACATACTATACCATACACTATCATTTCATTTACTGCTGTCTAAAAGTAAATTTTAAAAATTACCTTGGGAAAGCAGGAAAGTGCAAAGTGACTCAAAATGTATGAGGTTCATGAAGACCATACTGAAAAGAGAAAAGATATGTGTTACTATAAGTATTCTGTAAACTGCCTTGAGTCGCCTTGTGAGAATAGGCGGCAATATAAATTCCCTGCAAAAAAAAAAAAGTATGAACCCATTTTTTACTGTTTTTTATTTCTCATACTTTAATATCAAAGCAAATCTGTGTTACAGTCACTGTCTAGTATAAAGAGACAGGGGAGTTTAATATCCATTTGGTGAAGAATTTAAGCCTTCAATTCAAAATGAGATTTTAGCAGAAACATTTAAACACAACAAAAGATGGTAGAGAAGAATGTTAATAATAAATGAAACATTTTCAAAGGCTGATTTCTTGCAGAGATTTTATAACAGGAAGCAAAGTGTAGCTTTTGGAAAATACTACAAGGAGGCATCCTGACGGTGCATTGATGATTAAAAAAACTCAATGCCAAGCATATGGTAAAGTCCTGGTGATACAGAAAGTCACACGAGGATCAGTCAGTGAGAAGATGAGAGATAAGAGACGTAAAGAGAGAAAATATTTGAGTCTTTTAACATTTCCAGTTGCATCTGTCAACTACATGTAAAATATAGGATTTGAGAAGTTGAGACATTCTCACAACCACATTAGTATTTTTTACTCCTAACTTTGAGGCAACTGGGCATAAATTGTGCTTTCCCACAGTCTACGTTTACTACAGATCAGGAACAAGCTCAGAAAGAATTGGTGTCTTTACACAATTTAATGTGGGATGGCTTTTTTTCTTTCACACAGCATCATCTACCAGCAAGAAAATCAACTACCAATTGTTCTACTGAATATGAGTGGGTTGTAGTTGGAGAACTCTGGGTTTCTCCTCCCAGAGTATACAGCCTTATTTATTTGCTTGCTTGCTTGCTTGCTATAAAATTATCAACCTCTTCTAAGATCAATAGTTCATCATTTGGAGAGAGGGAACAAAAAACTAAGCTACAACTTAGGCTAATCAATAATTATGTAGCACTCTTCTCCAGTTCAGAAGCTAATTCGGGAAACAACTGAAGTCATTAACCATCTTGATGGAAAAGATATTTGTCAACCTTAGGCATTTCTGCAGACAGTAGAAGTCTGTCTAAAACAGGGGTGTCAAATACAATTTCATTGAGGGCCACATCAGGGTTTTGTTTGACCTCGGGTGGGGGAGGCCTGGCTAGGATGGGTGTGGCCAGCTGGACATCACTTGTGTCAGGGCCACCTGTGGTGGCCAAGTGCTAAGGCAGGACTTCCCTTAGACCTTTTCTCACACTCATTATAATCTCCTTCCTTCCTTCCTTCCTTCCTTCCTTCCTTCCTTCCTTCCTTCTTCTTTCCCTCTTAATTCTCCTTTCTTCTTCCTTCCCCTCTTTCCTTATTTTTCATTATTTGCTATCTTCTCCAGGCTCCATTTTCGTTGGCAGAGGGCTGCAGGAGGCCATCGCAGCTGAAAACGGGGCCCAGGTGGAACATGTGCGGATCTCCCAAGCTCCATTTTTGCTGGCAGAGGCACCGCAGGCCACCTCTTTGCTGTTTCCAGGGTGGCACCACAGGCCAGATCTAAGCACTCCGTGGCCAGAGCCTTGAGTTTGACACCCCTGGTCTAAAGAGATAGAGTCATTGTTGGTTGGACAACTTTTCAGTTGGAAGTTTCTGGGCAGTTTGTAAAAAGTAGAAAAGACCAAACAATCATTAGAAGTATAATCAAGCATTCTGTAAGAACATTCATTACTCTTTTTTGTCCAATAATAATTAAGACTTGATTTCTCTTCAAGTTTATCCTCTTTGCCCAGTTTTTGAGCTTCAGAGTGAAAAGAGAATGTTCAACACTACATTTAATTCCTTCTAAACAGATAAAAGGCACATACTCCTTCATAAAAAACACTTTCCAAACCTATTCCTTTTCTACAACTCAGGAAAGACTTAGGAAGATCATAGCAGATGCTTGCTGCCCAACCACCTTCACCAGCTAGGCTATTTCAATGGCCTGCATAATAGCCCGTTGATTCCTTCAGCCAAGTCCAGAGGGAAAGCCAGCATGAGTTAAGGTGTTTTGCCTATAAAAAGAACCAGTTTCACTTAGCAGAGCTCCCTTCCCACTGCCAGTTGTACCTGATGCAGCAGAAATAAATTCAGGTTGTTACGTATTGCTGGATTAAAAGTATCTGTTTGTGTTTCTAAAATGTACATATTTATATTTACATAGAAGGAGCTCTGCAAGAAGGAACTTGAAAAATCCTTCATTTCACAACACAATATATAAACTGTTGCTGGGAGGACAAAGGTACTTATCTTGAGTTATGTGACAGAAAAGCATTTATATCCCACAATTTAGCACAGCTACCACACACAAATGGTACTGAATTTAAGACCCCGTCCTCAGATGCACTGAAGTAAAATTTTCATCTTCCTAGCAGCTGAAAAGGCTCAGCATCATGAGGTTTATAGTCTAACGGTTAACCCATGGGTGTGGGGTGGGGGGGGGAGGTACCAGATTAGTGAATGAAGTTATATTCTCATCAAATGTAGAGTTTATAGAAACGTTCTATTAATCATTTTCTTTGCATTGCATCATTAACTGCTTTGGGATTGTATAACTGACAAGCAATATAAACTTGTTATGAATAAATAATCCATCTACCCACATGCATTTGTCTCAGAGGTATTAAGAAATACTTTCTTTTCTTCCCACAATAGAACAGAAAAAGTACTGGCACTGGCTCCATAATTCACCATACAAAAAGCAGTGAGCAGCTGTTCTTCTCTGAAAGGTTCTGCTGTGATGTTAGCTACTGTAAGACCGATCTCAAGAGAACAACATTTTTCTAAAGTGGGGAGCCGTACACAAAGACATCTGTTTAAATATAACTCTAGTAATTTATGGAAACCTTTATGTGTATATCTCTACAGTCTCTCTGAGCCAAGCATTGGCATTGTATCGAAGGAGAAGTGACTGTAAAGTCAGAGTGATGTACCGTCACATTATGACAGTGTTTCTCAACCTTGACAACTTTAAAATGAGAGAACTTTACTTCCCAGAATTCCCTAACCAACTAATACTGGTGGAGAATTCTGGGAGTTGAAGTCAACATATCTTAAAGTTGCCAAGGTTGAGAAACACTGCATTATGACATAAAGTTATAATGAAGTACTGTACTGTCATATTAGGCTTGACGGTGCAGCTCTTGCTTCTTGTGGTTTCAGATGGTATTCTCTTTGCAATGTCTCTGTATGTCTTTGTAAGAGATACACATAGGTCATGATTAAATCTGTTAAATTCGTTATTTTTGGCAAACCAAAAACAGAAGTGTCTGATTTTCTCATTATTTATTTTCTCATATTTGCATACCACCTATTCAGGCAGTGTTCAGTGGCCACTAATTTGATTAATAAAAAAAATAAATTAACTGATGACCTATAAATAGGAAAACATGAATCAGTTAAAAAAAATAATTTGTGTTTCCTTATTTATAGCTCATCGGTCTGTGAAGAAAGCAAACACCACGTCGTATAATTTGTAGGAAATGTTCTCCTTGACAACATCTGGCTCCTGCTATTGCCCAATGAGCCATTGCTAAGCTAATGATGGGAATCATTAACAAAATTCCTGGATTTTTTAATCCCATGAAAGTAAGGCACTTGGTTGGAAGGATCCATTAGCAATTACATAGCTGGCAGATTTCCACTGCAGAAGGTCTGTGGGCACATCACCTATGCTACAGAATACAGCCTGAAGTTTTACCAGAGGTAGAGTAATAGGTGGCCTGTTGGTGCACATTGTACAGTCTGAGAATCAGTCCGAGGTCACGTATTATTGCTTTTTAAATATATGAGTAACTTATAAACCTGTTCGTGCTGCTCTAAATAGCAGTGACATTTTCTAATAAACACGCCTTTATCTAGCTGGCAAGCACCCAAGTTTATTCTAGCAAAAACTTTCCATTTCCATTTAAATTGTACATGGAAACTATCATCTTGTGACCAAGAAATAAGGCTGCTATGATTCAGAGGTGAACTTTGGTGAATAGTTTGGAGCTGGGTGCTATGCCATTTATCATGCCCCATCATCAATATTCAGGGCTTCATTTTTTGCTTTTAGGTGTAGCAAGTTTTAGTAATTCATCCCGAGATGGAAGATATAATATGTCTATGGATGGATATTTCTTGATGACAACAGTTTCAAATACAGACATTCCTACAATACAGTAATAATAGCTATAACATAGATAAACAGAAGAGAAGTGAAGCTTGTAGTAAATCAAACATCACAGCTAGCAGATGTAGGCCTTGTCAAAGTGTTGCTATTAAATCAAAAAGGGTTATTCTTTTAGTGATTGAGGACATCAGTTATTTTATTTTTTTTGGCAGAATGAGAGAATGGTCAGGACAGAATGAAAAGGCCCACATTTGTTGGGGGGATGGAGGGAGGATTTTTTGGAAATAATTGTATAGCATTGACTCTGGTTCTGTTTAAAACTGTTTTAACCCTACCATAAGGCTTAGTTTTCAGGCATTAAATGCATATCTCAAAAGACATAATATATGAACCCAAGATACTTGTTTAGACCTCACTAGGACATATGTTCCTTAAAAAAAAAAAGATTCAAATGTAAAACAAATAAAAGCTTACCAGCATAAATGGAAAGCCTAATTGTATATTGAAGCAAAGCATACCTAATATTTGGCTATCTGTTCTCTCTACCACTTCCCATACCCAATTACTCTTTAGAAACAATGTCCAGATTTACACAGGACAATGGCTGTTGTAAGTAAGCCTGCATGTTATGCTAGACCAGGGGTAGGATATGGTTGGATATGGTTGGATCCGGCCTGCGGGGCTGTCCTGGTTTACTCAATGCGAAGAGGAAAGATTGGGCCAGTATGGCTTCGGTGCGGTCTACCCAGTGCAAAGGGGAAATATCTGGCTACCACAGCTTTGACCTGGTCTACCTTGTGCGAAGATGAAAGATCAGGCCAGCGTAGCTTCAGCCTGGTCTACTCAATGCGAAGAGGAAAGATCAGGCCAGTGTGGCTTCAACCCAGTTTACCCAATGCAAAGAGGAAACATGCCAGCAGTTTGGGGAGCGGCATCGAGCTGGCTATGCCCACCCAGTTGGCCACACCCACCCAGTAGGCCATGCCTGAACAACACCCCAAGGTCAACCACATCCCTGATGCAACCCTCAATGAAATTGAGTGTGGCACCCCTGTACTAGATTTTCAATCCACCTTCCTAGGAGTAAGCAATTGCTTTTTGTTTGTATACTTAGTCAGAAACCAAGCATTTCCCTCCACTAGATACAGAAAAAGCTTGGTATTTTTATAATGAGCAGAGAAATATGTGGAAAGAGGATGAGAAATAAATGGAAAACTAAGACAGCTCCACAAGATCAACTGCAGTGAAGAACAAACACCTGGTGAGTAGACCGGCTCTTTAAATCTCTCCGGATAAAGAGGGAAGGGGTGAGCACCTATAAGTGCTTCAGTCAGCTGCTCCTCCTGAGGAGACAGGCAGGTTTTGAGCACTGAAAGATAAAAGAACAGATATCTTGCTCAAATTGCAGACAATGCCTTTAAAAAGACACTATGTTTCCATACTTTCTTTTCTAATCACATTTGGAAATTACATAGTTTTAAAGAATACTTCTCATGGGAAAGTCGACTTGTTTTGAATTTTTTTCTAAGACATACAAGACATAAAAAGCTGAAGAAACAGTGAGACAATTAGATTGGATTTTATGGAATATGGGTTGGGGAACAAAGTTTATCTAATGCTTTGTTCTCTTTTAGAAATGCACTGATAATCAAAGGCATTGAAGGTCCCAGCAAAACTGTGAGAATCAAAAATCTCAACTAATCAGCAACAAAGGACAGTATGAATCCAGTAAGACACCAACACATATTCCATTTCAAGAGCGTGAAATATTACCAATTAAAAGGAAATGGAAAGATTGAGTCTTGATATCCTCCAGCTCTGATGTTAGATCAAAACATGTGACTCTGAAAATGTACCAAATAAGAACAATTGCGCCTGAAGCATTGGAAGCAAATCTATTTAATTAATCAAGGAGCTTTTTTAAATGGAGATGCCAAGTTTATGTCTTGAAAGTTCATTACACATAACACATTCAAAATGATTTTACTCATTACAGCATATATTTCTAAAAAAGGCAACCATATAAATGTCACCCTCTTGCAGCAGGATGGAACTGTGGAGTCCTTGGTTCCCTCTTGCTTGTTTTCTTGCAAACATTTCATTACCCAATTAGATAACATCATCAGGGTAAGAAGAGAGTAGGGTTTGCTCTGTGTTTATATACAGTGGAATGATTTGTTGCTTTCTGCATTTTTAACAATATCCCCATCTAGTTTACAACCTTGGGATATTCTCATGGTCTTCTATCTAAATACTATTCAGGTGGAAAGGTGCTCACCTTGTTCAAGGTTAGCCAAGACTGCTAGATGCTATTTCCTATAGTAACAATGAAGATAGGATTGCATTGTTCAATGCTAAAAACAAAACAAAACAAAACAAAACAAAACAAAACAAAACAAAGTGTCACCATATCATCAGAATTATCATCATACAAAAGTTTTAAAAAGTTCATTGGGAAATGTCAAAATAGGTACCATTTTGATTCATTGCAATGTCATTTTTATGGAAAAATCTTTGAATAAAAAATGGCTCACAAACAATAGCTATAGACACTTCTATTTCCATGAAAATACCAGAGTACACTAAGTATTATCATTTTAGAAAGGAAGAGTGTTTTGTCTTGAATGTATGTCAGTTGTTATGAAAAGCTGATGCTAACAAGTAGTACAGGCTAGAATCCAAACACTTATTCTTATTTATTCAAACTCTTTTGGCTAAAGGCAAGAGACTTATTTAAGCATTCTGCTGCAAATAGATATATCAGTTAGTATAATCATAAACTCTAGAGGGAGAAATGAATCAGGCCGGCTTAGTTTTGTTTTGGTTGACATATTCTAACCTTCAAAAGTCAAGTTTATATGGTTCAGACAGAAATATTCTAGGATTAATCTCCAATGCCAGGGCAATTTTGTAATGCTCTGTCCCAGACTGTCTTGAGCTGCAAGCACATGTCATTAATTCCATAGTCTTCCAATAAGATCTAGTTTTGCCCATATACGTAATACTTAACATGCTCAACATAATCATTATATTATCATTAGAAACATATGAATGTGGCGTAAAAGTTTTCTCATCATCAAAAACTCTTCCCAAGAGATGAAAAGGAGACAATTCTTGATATTTTTAACAATATTTGCTTCCACAGGTTAATTATTAAGGCAGATAATGTCAAATGGTGATAAACCTATATTCACTGTGTGAGAAGATAAATAAGGGACGCAGATAAACTATGAAAACAGAAAACAAAATGCAGTGTGATTTCAAGCATTTAAAAGGAAATCTTTTATTATATTTAGTCAGATAATATACATTAGTTTGCCTATTAATATCACCAACCTGATGTTCTATAGGTGTATCCCAAAATTTTCAAAAGCCCTGGAAATTTACAGAACAACATATTAATCTAATTTAAGACTTACAGATATATAAACCATTTTGATCTCAACATGAAAGTATTGTTTTGACTCTTGTGAACCTGAAACCAAACACATGTATTTTGAGAGTGTGAAAGAGAGCAAATGTTTTGTCCTTAGCTATTTCAAGATCTGTACAGAAGTTCTGACTGTTCCAAACACTATGATTGTTTTTTTTTTACTTGCACCTGGGCTGTTTTTGTTTCAAACTCTTCTAATTCTAGCCAGTACAACAGCAGAGAACAATTACCTTCCTGTGGATTAGAAGAGGGAAGTCTAGGGCCACGGCCAACTCACCATAGCCAACTCACCATGACCAACTTGCCATGGGACAATTCAATGCTGTATTAATCTTTTCGTTTAGTTACTTTTATTATTGGTAACTGTATTTTCATCAAAATTATTGTAACTCATGTATTTCTGGATTGGCTTTTCTTATTCTATTATTGGAATTAGTTCCATTGAAATATTTCAAGTTTTGTATTTGTTGAGTTGTCCTGAGGCAAGTTGTCCCATTCCGGAAATGTGATGGGGGTATGTAGGGTTCAGTAAAAAGAAACAATTAAGCATGTGGCCCAACAAAAGAAGGCTGCTTTCAACTCTATGCTTGCAGTTTGCCTGGTTACTAATGTTTTTTTTAAAACAAAAAAAAATAATATTGCTATGATGAAGTTAGAGTTCAGTAAGGTAGGTTGGTGAGATACATGGGTATTTTCTTGTCCTCCATTTTAAGGCAAAGGAGCGCATACACTTGCTTTACACAGAAGTGGTGCAGGAGAAGTTGGATAAAACTTAAGAATTCTAGCACAACATTGATTTGACTTGTCAAACCACATTAAATGTGTATAATTTTAATGTTCATGTATTAATGCAATTAAGGAGCACTGATAGCCTTTCTTTTTTTCTTGTCTTTTCTTTCTTTTTTGGTAAGGAGTAATTCATCTGATTTGCAAACAAGAATAAACAGTGTAGTTGATATCCACTAATTGAAAGGAATACAAGAGTTTGGTCACTCTCTTTGTACTGCAATCTGCTGCACAACTAATTCAGAGAGCTTATTTAAGGAAATTCTAAGAAAGTCTATTAGTTATTTATGCTGAGGGATGGCTTGTTTTTGTGTGTGTGTGTGTGTGTGGTTTTTTTGGAAATGCTAATACAAAGAAAATTTTCATTTAGTAAATTGTGTTCATTTTATTTCCTATGTTGATTTATTTTTATGTTTTCAGAAATGGTTTTAAAATTATGCTCTGAGCCTTTTTTTTTTTTTTTTGCATTTTAAGTGTTAGGTAACATTCAGTATGGAGTCCATCCTATTATCGTTATAGTCTTGAAATGGAAAACACGGAAATAGCAGCTGATAGCAAGATCTTATTGTTTCCTGCATTCTAATCATAGTATTAAGGAGGGGTGCAGGCCTGGCTAAATGGTACATTGTATGGGCCTGGATTATGGCACACTGATGTAATTACACAGGTACTAGAGATGACATAGTAATACACCGTGTTCCTTATTAAGGACAATTACAAATCAATATGCACCAAGCCAATTTCACAAAAAGTCCAACATATTGGCTTTTCCAGGGAGTCTTCTTAATGATTGGCTATGAACTGGCACAGCGTATCAAAGACCCGTGTATGGAACTCCAACTTGACTAGTCTGCTCTGCCAAAGTTTATTCTTTTGCTCAGTTAAGCCCCTTTTACAAACAAGTGAGATACTTACATAATGTAAGGATCTCCAAATTGTGAAGAGCATTAAATTTAGCATGCTTCAACACTTTCTCCCACAGCAGTTTTGGGAGGCCAATCTAAGAGAGTTTCGCTATAAGATTATGTCTGTGCAGAGGAGACATTGAAATTACAGCTCATGTCCTGTTATACTGTACCCTTTAGAACAGTGGTTCTCAACCTGTGGGTCGCGACCCCTTTGGGGGTCGAATGATCCTTTCACGGGGTCACCTAAGATCATCGGAAAACACATATTTTCCATGGTTTTAGGAATAATTTTATGGTTGGGGGTCACCACAACATCAGGAACTGTATTAAAGGGCCGCGGCATTAGGAGGGTTGAGAAACACTACTTTAGAAGGATCCAAACACTTGCCTTGTAACTCTTTACTTGCTAAAACAACTGGAAAATTCTGATCTTTTTTATGTAGTTATCAAACCAATACAATTCACTCTCCTTGAACACAGCTGCATTTTGTCATGCTATTTGTAAAATTGGACACACTCTGATCACCCATCGATGAACCCACTACAATTTTACTTTTAACTAATTTTACTTTTAACTACCCACTACTTTTAACTCTGTTCGATTTATTTAAATTTTTTAATATGCTTCTATTTGTAATTCTGATCTGTAGCCATTATAAAAATTATATTCTATTCTTGTTTTCTCTGATTGGAATATTCAAAACATTTTGTTTTGACAAAACAGAGAATGCTTAGACATTTTAAAATGTGTTCCTATGGTACATATCATTTTGCAGAACATTTCAGAAGAATATTTTGATAAGGCTGTTTTGAGTTCTGAACATGTATGTATGTATGTATGTATGTCTCTGCTTCCTATCTACCCTTCTAAAGCATTCATTTAAAATAATTCTATTGAGAAGGTACAACATTTTGAAAAGATCAGTATTTTTAATGCACATTTAAATTGGAATGACATAATGAAACCATACCAACATTTTTAATTAGCTTAAATAGCACACATGTCTAGGTCTATATAATATTAAGTCATAAAATGATTTGTTTGGATTTTATCACTTTAAAATATGTTTCTTTTAAAATGCTAAGTTTGTAGATCATGCTAAGACATATGATCTTATCCAGTTTTAGATAATCTAATGATATCATATTAGTCATATTAAAGCATAATTTATGATTTACCACAGCTTATTATCTGAGTCTAATCATATTATGTTCTAGTTAATAAACCATGGTTAAAATAAATTAACTGAGTGTATGAATCCAATTACAGGAACCTGTTTTTGAAATAGTAACAGACATTATGAAAATAGAAATGCTGAGGAATATTAAAGTAAGGGAAGATTCATATAACCATGCATATAACCATCCACCACCAGACAGATGTCCTTTATTTGCTCTCTTGAATGCAACACAGCTTGCGTTTTAAACAGCTGTTTGCACACTAGCAAACCGAATTCCTGCAAACCCACATTAAAGAATTCAGATCTTGCTGTTAAAATGGGGCTCTGTGCTTCTCTATAGTGCCAAAATGGTCAATTATTGGTATGCAATTGCTCTTTGAAATAAGACAACAGACATCCACATATTTAACAACAGTAATAGAACCCCTTTTTGTGCATAATTTGCTAGTAAAGAATGTTTAATAGGTTAATACAGGAATGTCAAACTCATGGCACACGGGCTGGATGCATCACGTGATGGCCACGTGCCCACCCCTTTTTAGTGAAGGGGGAAAAAGTATCGATATCATATGATGACGATGTGACGATGTGAGTTTGATACCCCTGGGTTAGTATTCAGTAGTGGGTTTCAAATCCCAGCGCTACTGGTTTGCTCTTGGTAGCGCGTGGGCGTGTGCGCTTGCTTTGCAAACGTGCGGCGCTTCTGCTCATGCATAGAGCGTTTTGATGACATCTGGGCGGAGCTTCCCCTACTGGTTTGCTTGAACCGGGGCGAACCAGGAGCAACCCACCAATGTTAGTATAATGCATTACTGAGCTCAGAATGATGGTTCAGTAAATAATTGCTAAAATATACCCTGACTTACCATAATATGTAGTCCCATTTATTCTTGCATGACTTATCTTTAAATGCATTATTCTTGATTCAGTTATTTAATGTATAAAAAATGGTTCAGGCCAAACATAAACAGAAAAATGTTCTTTAAGATGAAAAACTAGCAATTCAAATGTACTCATATTTCTTTACCTAATAAGTTATGGTAAGAGAAAGGTGGGAAGAACTGGGGAAAACATTAGAGGGTAACAAATGGAAGATAGCATTGACATTTCACATGTAAGAGAGGGGGACTGAAAAATAAAAGCCTCTTCTGGTTTCATCTCACATATTAAAATATAACAATGAATTAACAATTGAATAGATAAATTTGTTCTCCTTCACCTTTAGATAAGGGCAGGTGACTAACTGAATTAGTTCAGTTTGTCATATGAACAACTGACGGGCATATTTTTGCTATAGCTCCTCAAATAGTCCTATGGAAAATATATGAGGTTCTTCTTCATTCTGCTGTCTACAGTTCCCGAGGCTGAAATGTACAGCTGTGAGGCTACCTATAGCTCCTGGCTATGACTAAGAAATTGCAAAAAATTATGGTCAGATTATAACTTTTCTTCTAACATTATTAAATAAGTAATTACACAAGAACTGCACTATGTTTAATTTCACTGAGTTTGAAATCTAAATGAGATAGCATTTTAGTTGTCCATCTCGATCCCAACCACTATCTCCCAAGGTACCATTCTAGCCTGCCATTCAAAAGTCAGTTATGATCCTTAGTCCAGGAAGTTGCACATCTTTGCTTGAAGTGAAATGATTTAAGATGAACCTGAGATTATGGGCACGTCAGGCATCTATTCTAACATTCCCTTTTGCACAAAGCTTTTTATTTTTGTCTAACCTTTCAGACCTGGTATGATTCAACAAGAAAAGTGGCTGTGTTGCTTCAGGCTGTATTAGGAAACTTTAGCAAAGCAGATGAGCTCACATAAGTGATAAGATCAGGCAATGATTACATGTATGGTAAAGCATCTATTTTATTAAGGTCTTAAGCATATACAGTACATCGTTCTTCTTTGTTAGTTGGCATAGCTCCTCTAACATGCAATTGAGAAGGAGACAGCTATCTTCTCAATGTGCTGTACACAGAGAGAGGAAACTAGGACAGTGCTCGTCACAGCTTGAGTGCAAACAAATCCTCTCCAACTTCTGAATTATTGGTACAAAAAAGAAACTTGGAACTCACTTTCAAGTTGTTATTGCCATTTGTATATACAATGTTGTGCTTTTGAACTTTTTGAGTGTTCGAAAACAGTTCTCAAAAATATGTGGCTAGTTATGTCTGCTTATTTAAGAAGAAAGTCAAAAGTCACAGTTAGTTAATACTCAAAATAAAAATCCAAGTTCTCTAAAATTCTCTCTATGCTGAACAGTCTACATATGAACATTTTATATAGGTACATACACATACAAATACAAGGGAAGAATAAAACATGTTGGAATTGGCACAACTAGGCTTTAGGTTCCAACATAATCCCTCAATTTTTCTCTCTTTTTGTTTCATTTAATATGTAGTCTGAAAATGACTTCTGGTTTAAAAATGAGAACTCTGACAATCTTAGTTTAGCAAGGTTCATATGGAAAAAATATATTTGTCATATGATCTGGACAGCCAATGTGCAACAAGGTTCAGTTTATAACTATTCCAGTCACAAGAATTAAAAGAGACAAAATTTAGTTTGGGGTCAAGGTAGGGAGAAAATTTAGCAAACTGTTGGCACTTTAGGTCACCAACAATCATAAGCCCTTTTCAACCTGATGTACAGGACTACAACTCCCACACTAAATTGAGAATGATGGGGTGTGTGGTCCAATACTTCTGGGATTGTGGGGTTATGGAAACTTGCACCAGGCACTTGCTTCCAAAATATTACAAATTGCATTTTCCAGGATTAAAATGCAAGGATACCAAACTGGTTTAATAACAGTGCTGTTTAATTCAAACCCTCTGTGTGCAGGACAGCTTTTCCAAATATTGGAAATATGGGTAGCGAGAGGAAGTAAAGAAAATAATTTCTTCTTCATCGCTGTCCGTACTGCAAAATCGAGCCCCCGGAAAGCATTTTGATTCATAATCGGATTACCGTAAAATCTGCCAAATGCCTCCCTCCGCCAAATCCCTCAATTTCCGCTGATCTCTACGCAACACCGAGAGGAGCGGAGGGAGCTATGTGGGTCGCTCGCCCAATTCTAGGAGGCTGTTTTAACCCTTCGCGCAAGGCTCCCTTCTTCGGATCGGAACGATCACCCGCGCAGCAACTTTTCGGCTCTCGAGCCTTCATCCGCCGCTGTTGTTGTTTGAAAGGACCAACTGATGAAAGGGGTTGAAACTTACCTGCGCCCTCGTTTCCAGAAACTCATTGGCTGAAAGTAGAGCGCATCATGCAAAATAAACTTGCCGGGGGGGGGGGGGCGAAGCGCTGTCCACGCTGAGAATCGGGGTTCCCCTTACACCGATCCCCTCTGCTTTCTTTTTTCTGAACAAGGGAGCGCTGGACTCCGGCCAACGTTTATTTGCCGCAATAAAACAGTCCCCGGGGCAGATGGTTATACTCTCCTGCCAGGCACGCTGAGAACTGCTGCTGTATTCCCTCTGCAGCACTCTTAAAACTCTTCCACAGCCCCGGATCAGGAGGCTGCAGCAAAGATAACTTTCTGCACAAACTTGCACCAAAGCGCGGAAGGTCTTGCGCAGAAGTCAGAAGGGTGTTTCCCTGTTTCTCTTCCAAGGGCCCGTTGGGTCATGTTGGACAGGCTGAGTAGGTGGGAAGGAGTTTACGCCTCCGCCTCTTCGGAAAGGCGGCAGGTGCCAAAGAAATTCGGGAGTGTACCTTTAAGGGGAAGAATGCAGGGCAGGAATGCCAGCAACCGATTACACACTGGGGTCAAAGAGACAGGCAACCCTTCCTGCTTTTCCCCTTTCAGCCAGGTGGGTGAAGTTGTGGCATATCCTGGCTGCATCTTGTTTAAATGGTTACTGAAATCCTCAAGACAGTGACTTATTTTATACATTCCCTTATTTTCCTGCACATAATCACTATTATGTATGCCACATATATGTAGTCTCAATTCATACAACACTATGTTGTAATTTCCTGAGTTGTGGTTCATTGAGAAGTTAATGGAGTTAATGGGGATGTTTTGTACTTGTCTTGAAAGGTTTTCTAAATGTAATCATATATTTAGCTCATCTGGTAGTATTTCCTGTCTGGTTTACCTACAAAGACTGACACCAGTCTTTCAAGTCTGAAAGTACAAAACTTCCCACCAACACTTACCTGCTTGATCCCTTGGGGTAGGTCCTTCTGAAGTTTCTTTCTCTGACCATTAAGCCACAGACGAGAGGCAGAAAGTTCCTACTTCTCATCTGATTGTTTCCTAGGCAGCATCTCTTCCCCTTTCCCTAAGATCATTCCCACATGCCACTACAGAAACTGAAATCTTGACCAATCCAAACTATATTTGAGATACACCAGGAAAATATGAGACAAGCAGTAGAGTAGCGAGCCATCTGCAACGTGCAGAGAAACACATCAGTTATCTCTTAAATTGTAAAATATGATAGAAGAGATTTATGATGTGGTGATAGTCTTGGTAAGCAAAAATGGATCCCTGTTTTGTTTAACAATCTGGATCCTGAGAATCCTGAATCAATTTTAATGGCTCAAAAGATTTCGCTGTAGAGCTTAAAATATTTTATCTGGCAGGAAATGCAGATCAAGGATTGGGACTTTTTCGCAACATTCATATTAATCTGATGGGAAATCTTTTCTCACAATATCAAGTGGACTCTACGGGTAGTCCTTATTGACTGTCCCACAGGTGCTTTTTTCAAGCGGCAACTGGACTTTCTGGTTTTTCTTTAAAGACATTTTGCTTCTCATCTAAGAAGCTTCTTCAGCTTTGACTGGATGATCGGGAATGCAAGGATATATCCTTCCATATAAATCCAGGATTTATATCCTTGCATTCCCCACCATCCAGTCAAAGCTGAAGAAGCTTCTTGGATGAGAAGCAAAAAAACCAGAAAGTCCAGTTGCCGCTTGAAAAAAGCACCTTTGGAACAACCATGATCTGGATGACTGAGAATCTCCAGACATTCCTTGTTTACTGATTGTCTTGTTTAGCAACTGTTCAGTGTTACTACGGTGATGAAAATGTAACTTTATGACCAATCCTTGCATTTACAACTTTTGCAAGTGTAGAAAGCAAAGGAAAACTAAAAAAATGAAAGCACTTTTACTCAAAGCACTTGAGTGAAGCATGAGTTCACGTTTTATGCTGTATTGTATTGCACCACTGAAATAATCTGAATCCAGTTCTCTGCTTTAATCAGTGGTAAAGATGCCTAATACTTTTTGTCCTTCTCAAGATCTAACACCATCAATTTTTTTTGCTGCAACCTACGTCCAGGAGGAAAGGGAAATGTGCACAGAGCTGTGGTCAGTAAAGCAGTATTTTAGGACCGACCTAATAACTGTCAGTTTCCTTAAAGATCTGGTTATATATTTGGAAAATTTATATTGCTGCCTACTCGCTCTCAGCAACTTACAGGAAATAAAAACACAACATAAAAGAAATAAAAATAAAATAACTCCCCCCCCCACCACCAGTGATAACACACATTCATACCAGCCATTTAATGGGCTCTATCCCACTCTGGGTTTCCCAGGTCTGCTGGCAGAATCCTGTCTTCAGGGCCTTCCGAAAGAGTGTCAGAGTGGGCCAGTCTAATTTCCAGAGGGATGATGTTCCAGAGGGAGGGAGCCACCACAGAGAAGGCCCTTCTGGGTCTAATAAATAATGTAGTAATGTCTAGGAAAATCTCCTGTAATGTTTATTTTTTTCAGGGAGTTGGTGTTCAGCTTAAGATGCAAATGACTTCATCTCAATAAGGAATGGATCCACATTCAGTTAGATATTTGAAGAAGAGCTGCATTTTAAATAGTCTAAATGAAGCATGTAAATTTGCATGAATTTTAATGTTTGCAAATGTTATTTAAGACATCCAAAAATAATGGGAAAACTGTTAAATTAAGGGTTCACTGCAGAAGAGTTTGTGCATTTTGGAGACTGGCTTTATTAGAAGCTGAGAGCAGGTATAAAATTATAATTGTTTTCAGCTCTCACTAAGTCTGTAGTTGAACATGTAGATACTTTGGGAAGTAGGGGGCAAGGGCTGCAGGCATCCTTAGGCATTTGAAGAGAGGGTTTATTCTGTGCCTCACAGAAATTCAGGGTTTTTTTCCTGAGGAACACTACAAGATTATTGCAAAACACACCTTATGGACATACTAGTGTTCAGTTATGGACAGTTAACCAATTTGTTTTCTACACGAAACATGTCTATCTGATTCCTAATCTGAATGTCTAAAGCCTATGTCAATACTCTACCTAAGACTGGAGATAAATGTAGATAATGGTTTTGAAAAGCCGCTTGACTTGTATGGAGAAATTTTATTTACTATTTCTTTGGTAAATTGTTGCAACACAAAAGTCAATGAACTTTTCAGCCTTGATCTGGCTTAATAAAAGTATTGCTTTAGTATGGATTATACAGTGTTTTTATCTTGCATACATTTTAATTCTGCACAGATCTGTTCCAAGAATATAGCAACCTTTGAGAATACCATGGACTTTAGGGATCCAATTACATTGTTGTAAGTCAGAGGTGTCAAACATGTGGCGTGGCGTATTGCAACTTTTTTTCCCCTTCGCTAAACCGTGGGTGTGGTCAGCACATGACGCACCCGGCCGGTGGACCATGAGTTTGACACTCTGTTCCAAGTCATAGCATTTGAAAAACTTATGGTACTCAAAACATAGTTACTTCCAAATTATACCAGTTATTTCATGGCATTCCTTGAAAAAAAAATTAGTTTTGCACTTTGGGGCCTCAAAAAATCAGCAACTTAAATTTCAATATGACAAAACAAAATGCATTAACTTTTAGTATTATTTTTTACAATATTACAATATATTACAGTATATGGTATGTACATAATTTTATTTTTCCAAGGGCTTTATAATGTCAGGAATGTTATCTTCACCAAACCGATCTTTCAGAAGAAAATAAAGAACCTGCTCAACTACTGCAACCTATAATATAGAAGAAAACCAGAAATTATAATGGAATTGTCTTGTCTCAAGCTAGTTTTTCAGTCAATTTACTGCAAACAGAGAGCACCACTAAGCATTCTAGTTCAGATTGTATTTGCTTAATGCTACCATTTATATACTCTACTTATTCAACAAATGAGTCTCAATAACAGAATACATATTTTCTAATTATTGGTTTGGAAGCATTCTCACGCTTACTTTTGCTAATTTCATACTAGTACACTTTTTTTGTTAAAATAATAGTTAATACTCCTGAAATACAGATAATTAATTTTGGATGCATAACCTTTTCTTGGGGAACGACCCTTCTAATCTATCCTCTTTATTACCTTTACAGTCAATTTCTCAAATATACTGAGAGCCTTAAAATAGTTGAAATTTCTAGTGAAATTTCAGGAACAGATTACAGTTTCATATGAGAAAACAATATCGACTATGCAGTGACCTCTAAAACTTCCTGTTTTTATTAATATTTTTATGCAAGTTATACATTTGAAGACTGATTACTTTTTTCGTTGAGTAAAGATTAATGTTCTGTGGATCATTTCTATGTAAACAATCTGTACTTAGAAATCAAGAGAACTAATTTCAAATTGAAACTTACTTGCTTTTTCAACTCTATACAGCAGCAATCTGCTGTCTTTGAGCATTCTAAATAAAGAAAAAATATGTTTAAATATTTATTCCACTAGTAACAAACCCAAGTGAAAATTGAAATGCACTTCCTAGTACTTGCTACCAGTTTTTGTTTAGCTATAAACAAATGTATGTCTTTCAGAAAGTATATACATAGCAGATAAATATGCATATATTTGTTTGGAAGTACTTACGATTTCCATTATTGCTGTATTTTGCCAAGTTTTCAATTATTAACTGTTCTGCTATATCCGTAACACAATTTTCACTCTTTTTTTGCACAATTACTGGATAAATATTTTGAGTAACTTCTTTCACTGTAATTATTACATGTTTATTCATTAAGAGACTTTTCAGCTTCTCTATTGCTGATATGGACCACTTTCCATCCAGTCCCATAATACCTGGAATCGAGAGAAACTACAAATATATCGTGGTTCAAAAGTTCAAAGACGTTTAGTTTCAGTCAACTTTATACAGAATGGTAATATTAGAATCATTTATAGTGGTCAACTTTATATTCAGCACCAATTAGATAAAGGAAGATATGTCTCTTTAATACCCCCCCACAGACATCAATACACTTCACTGAATCTCTGACATATCAAGAATATGTGTTGCAGTTTAAGGATTTAGTAACTAAGACAAAAAAGGAAAGAAAAAGCTTATTCAAGCAAGGAAGTAAACTCCTCCTGAATCATCAATTTTAAAGTTCTTTTATGCTGACACTAATATGTCTCTAATACAATTCCGCATGCATGGCTGCATTTATAGCACAAATTTCATCTGAATCTCTAATTTTCATAATTATGAAAAACTGAAAAGAAGTGTGTGGCCTGCCCTCTGGCATATTTCTCTTTGTATTTAACATTTGGTCTTTCTTCTGTGGTCATCCAAAAGCAGCAAAGAAAAAAAAGAGCAACTCACTGGTTATTAATTTATTAGATTTAATGCTATGCAGACATAACTATATAACTCAAGAATGGAATTAAAATATTTACTGTCTGACAAACTGAACTGGTTGGTTTGTTACCTGCTAAGGAACATTTAAGTATTTGAAACGGTAATTGTAAGTAGGGGGCAGTTATAGGCCGAAGTCGAGAGAAAGGCAACATTTCCACATTTCCATAATCGGCATATACTACTTTGACTTCAGATTCATTTATTCCCAAAACAAGAGCACGGTACCATTTGTCATCACCTAAAAGGGTGGGGAGAAAAAAATCAAGACTGAGAAGGTCATCATTATAGACACACTAATCAACTGCATGTACCCAAATGCTGAGGTTTCCCTTAAATATTGAGAACATTGCACCAATTAAGTTTTGGTTAGCCAAATCATGGTTAACTCATTTGTTACTCTTCCACCCAACTCTGTTTATTCAATGAGTTTTTCTACATAGGAAAAGCCACTGTGGAGAATGTCCCTATTTATAAACTGAAGAGTGAAAAGTAAAAAAGGAGAGAAGTCTTAAAGTATCTTTTTAAAAGAGAAAACTAGTTCTGTTTAACATACAGTACGTGGGCAACAAGTAGCGCTATAAGTGCACTTATAGAAAAATTATTTGAAGAATTCTCTCAAATAAACAAGCAGGTCATATTTGAACAGAAATTTATTTTTGAAGGACTACATTTCTTTAAATTTAGAAGGGATTAATTCAAAAAGCAAAGGAGCTAGATAATGGAAACCCTCACTTAAACTGTCATCTACCAATTTTAAAAAAGAATGGGACTATGGAAATTATTTAAGAGGGAGATAGCCAAGAATAAACAGTATGACCAAACACCATCACACAACAGTGGAAGCATAGCTTCCCTCGCAGCAATTTATTTCTTCACAGCTTGTTCTCAGTGCAGTCACATCCAGAATATTTCCCTCATTATGACACATGTTCCTTAAAGACCTGCTGATTTGTTCCATCCCAAATAAACAACCCTTCTGGCCTAAGTCACTAGCAAAAGAGACATTGTGATCTCTCCTGATGTCCTGGCTGGTTATCAAAAGATAAGCCTAAATCTAATTGCAAAAGGTTAGAAAATAAATGTCATTAATAAAAACAGAACAGAAAACTTAAATAATTTTCTATCTAAAATAACCACATTCTGGCTTGCTTTTGAAACAAATCAAACAATTCAGAACAACTTGTTTGTTTTTTTCCATGCATAAGCTACCAAATTCATTGAATTCAATATAACTATTGAAATTGTGAAGTAATACCTCCTCCAGTATCTATTGGAGTGTTAAACCACTAAATGCATATATTGGTTTCTGAGTTTAACTGAAATAAACTTAAATACAATATATTAAAATAATGATGCTTTCACCTAATCTACGAATCTCTGCAGCACATTCTACAGTAAATAAAATTTTTATTTTATCCATTTATTCAAACACACACATTTCAGTTTTCCAAGTCCATTTCCTCACCTGAGAACCTGGCACAACAGGGTTCACCAATCTTTGGTTGAAAGATGCTATCTTTTTCAGTATAGCAATAGTCGGCAAGTTCAATCATTAGTTTTTCGAGCTTTTCTAAATCCACTGAAATGAAAAGAAAACATTTTAAAGCACTGCTTTTGAATAACAAGTCCAAATATGTTATTTAAGGCTCAATAAATTTTTTTGCACATCATCTCTGACTTATTTTAGCAACGTTAAGTCCTGAAAAAGTAATCTTTCAACTGTGTGTGTTTATTTGCATTTAAAATTTATAGATGCATATGTGTGCACGAAAATACACACATGCATGTGCAAAATTACCTCCCATTCTGGGAGGCTTTCTGTCTTTTACTCCTGAACTAATCACCAAGAGCCTTCTAGTTCTCACATTCTATTGATATGCAGTTTACAGGGTTTTATTGTTTTTATGTCTGCCTGTTTGAAATACTGGGAAAAAGGAACAAAATCCTGCCTAGTCCCAGCTCACTTGCTGTTTTCTCACTACCGTCATACTTATCAATGGGCTACTGAATGGAAAGCTAAAAAACTTGAACAAAGCCTTTAAGTAGTCTATTTATTATGGGACCTGAAATTCAGAAGCCAGGAAGGTACCCTAAAAAATATAGTTGAGAAAATAGATCACTATGTCTCAAACACATTTAGCTTTTCAACCATTTCAACAACACAACTGAAATGGAAATAAATCAGCTAAGCTTTTGAACTTTGCTGACATAATGGGAACAGAATTCTGAAGCTGCTTTCAGTTTAAAATAATCATGTGAAAGTGCCAAGGATTTAGTTTGAGTGCTTTTTTATCTGACATTTCCCAGATTCTGAAAAAAAAAATGATATATTTTTTTTGCCATACTTCAGGTTCAAAAGAATAAAGAAGTCACTGTATCATCAGCAAGTGTGGGACTGTTTTCTTAAGGGAAATCAAATACGCCCGAGAAAAACCAACTACCATTCCTTTAAAATTTCAGATTTGCCTACTAATATGAAAGGATACCAGGAGGCATATTTGAGATGTTATAGAAATGTTAAACTTGGAAAATTATTAGTTGCACCACTATAACAATTTCAACACTGATTTCAGCTCTGTATAGGGATACTTCAAAACCATAAACACATTACTTCAAACATTCACTCTTGTCTCTATTTGCAAACATAAAAAGTCCACTTACAGATTTTACATTCCTCTTTAATGATCATTCTGGATGATAATCTTGTCCTGCTCTTTTCCCCCTACTTCTCTGTAGCTACACCACTCTGAACATCAGTCCATAGTTTTCCAATTTTGTCCCATCCTTTCCTAAGCTAATTAGCTAGCAATAAATCTGTCTAGTCCTCATCCTTTTTATGGCCAACCAGAAGTGCTTTAAGATGACTATTAGCCTTGAATTCTGGTTTTCTTTATTATCTGAGAATTACTTTGGATTCATGCAAAGCAATATTCAGGGAAATCAAAATGATTTCTGGAGACTACCACTTGTCTCTGAAAAGCTTCTTGCCAGTCTTTTTCTTTTATTTTAAACAATAGTATAGGAATCACAGGTATGAAAAAATAATTTTTGCTTTCCTGTTAAAAATGTGCAGAGAACAGGAATTATGATCTATTTCATATTTGGAGCAAGCTACTATATTCCACTGCTGAACCATTTAAAATTATCTGCAGACTCAGCAATTCAGTCCAATTTTCAGGCAAAACAAAATCCTGGAGTGATTTTATGAGGCATTTAGGGCAAAACTCATAATTTCACACCTTTTACTCTCAGCTGCCTCCAGTATGGCATCCCTTCCAGTCTGCCAACTGTCCAATAGGACAGAATCATGTGAAGTGTTACTACCACTTTATAATGCCTTGGTAAGACCACACTTGCAATATTGCATCTAGGTTTGATCACCACAATGTAAAAAAAGATATTGAGACTCTAGAAAGCGTATCATGAGCAGCAACAAAGATGATTAGGGGATTGGAGGCCAAAACGTATTAAAAATTGTTGCTGGAACTGGGTAAGTCTAGTTTCATGAAAGAAGGACTGGGGGCAACATGATAGGAGAAATTTCCTGACAGTTAGAACAATTAATCAGTGGAACAAGTTGCCTCCAGAAGTTGTAAATGCTCCAACACTGGAAGATTTTAAGAAGAGATTGGACAAACATTTGTCTGAAATGCTATAGGATTTCCTGCCTGAGCAGGGGGTTGGGTTAGAAGACCTCCAAGGTCCCTTCCAACTCTGTTATTTTGTTATTCAATTCTCCAATATTTTCCCTTCCAATTAAAGTAGTTGCCAACATACTGATGTTTATTCCTTACTACAATGGTCTCACTACTATGGAAAACATTCCCTGTGCAGCATATCTTACTGTCCCAACTTTCTCCTGTGACAACTTAGCACCTTCCCTTCCCATCCTCCCTTCAACTATCTGTAGATTTTGCCTTCTCCATACTTTCTCACCCTAAATCTCTTCTGGAGAAATACAGTTCCATATCTGGAACAAAACAATCCCATTTTGTTCTATGTGAAATCCAAAACTTTCAAAACATCTGTGGTGTGGTTTGGTTTGGTTCCAAAATGCGAAGCAGCTCTACTCTGCATGAAATATTTAATGCACCAGAATTAATTTTTAGAAATATATTTATCTTTTCCAATGGCTTCCAATAGTCTTTTTGTAACTTTTTTTGACACTTTCAAAATCCTGTTTCTATAATAAATTAAAATATTCCAATGTTCCTGAAGTAATGCAATGTAGAAATATGATTAAACAAAATGCTAAGATTTTCCCCACTTCATTTTGAATGGATAAAAAAATTATGGATAAAAAATTATGTAATTTATGTAATGTGACACTATATTCTCTGATTTACCTGATTATCCTCAATAACATACCTCTTTTCCCTATAAATAGTTTATTAAACTACTTAAGTAGTTTATTAAAAAAAGGTTTCATTTTATTTCAAACTGTAGGATCCACAACCATCTATTAAGATAAAATTGTTTTATGGTGCTATCAATCAAAGGAAAATTGATCTTCTAGAGGAAAAGTACCTGCTGATACTGTAACAGTGAAAGGGACGTTCTAAATGGCTTTTCTCATTTTTGGGAGGGAGGAAGGCAAGAATGGAACAGGAGGGAACATCCTTAAAAATTGGATAGTTTCCAAAACCATCCTGAAATAATGCTGCCAATTCAGTTATTTTAACAGTGCAATTTAGTGTTACAGAGAGCATAAATTCATAACCTTCCTCCTTGTACTATCTAACAGGAGCTCTATATTCAGAGGGTAGAGACAGTGAGAAAGGAAACATGCTGGAGGTTTGCTATAGTTTATTTATCAGTTTATCGCATCAGATACCTGTACAATTAGCACAGGGGCCCCCCAAGGCTGTGTGGTCTCCCCACTTCTCTCTATATACCAATGACTGCATCTCTAACAATCCATCTGTTAAACTATTGAAGTTCACAGATGACACAACAGTGATCGGTCTCATTCGAGACAATGACGAATCCACATACAGACAGGAGGTTGAATAACTAGCCTCGTGGTGTGACCGGAACAATCTGGAACTGAACACACTCAAAACCGTAGAAATGGTGGTAGACTTTAGAAGAAAGCCTTCCATACTTCCACCTCTCACAATACTAGACAAACAGTATCATCAGTAGACACCTTCAAATTTCTAGGTTTTACCAAGATCTAAAATGGACAGCTAACATCAAAAATGTCATCAAAAAAGCACAACAAAGAATGTTCTTTCTGCGCCAACTCAGAAAGCTCAAACTGCCCAAGGAGCTGCTGATACAGTTCTACAGAGGAATTATTAAGTCTGTCATCTGCACCTCTATAACCGTCTGGTTTGGCTCTACAACCCAACAAGACAGACACCGACTTCAGAGGATAATTAGAACTGCAGAAAAAACAATTGCTATTAACCTGCCTTCTATTGAGGACCTGTATACTGCATGGGTCAAAAAGAGGGCTGTGAAAATATTTACAGACCCCTCGCATCCTGGACATAAACTGTTTCAACTCCTACCCTCAAAACAACGCTATAGAGCACTGCACACCAGAACAACTAGACACAAGAACAGTTTTTCCCCCAAATGCCATCACTCTGCTAAACAACTAATTCCCACAACACTGTCAAACTATTTACAAAGTCTGCACCACTATTAATCTTCTCATCATTGCCACACCCATCTCCTTCCACTTATGACTGTATGACTGTAATTTTGTTGCTTGTATCATTTGTACCCTACGACTATCATTAAGTGTTGTACCTTATGATTCTTGATAAACATTATCTTTTCTTTTATGTACGCTGAGAGCATATGCACCAAGACAAATTCCTTGTGTGTCCAATCACACTTGGACAATAAAAAATTCAATTCAATTCAATTCAATTCAATTCAATTCAATTCTATTCTATTCTATTCTATTCTATTTATATAAATACATAATTTGTGAATGGGTCAATAAATATCATTTTTGTTGGCATAGTATACTTTTGATTCTTACCTTTCATTTCTTTTGGTATAACATAAAAAAAGCCAGGATCTACCACATCTAATACAAGAGCTGATATTGTATCACCAATAGAAAATGTTGGCATTGTCCACTGCATGCTGGTAGATGTACCTTTATCAGATGAAATAAAAAAAATTATACCATATTTTATACAGCAACATCCAATGAAAATGTTATGGAACATCATTATGCACTTCAAAATAAGATCTCCTGTACTAAGGTATCTGGTATCTTCTGGATAGCATGCTACAATAATTATAATCTAGTCTTAAAAGAGAACAGAAAAGATAAGCAAAATGTACCAAGTTTGGAGCGAAATACTTTATATTTCTGAGTTTTTGCCTTCATTTAGGATAAATTTAGACATTTTACTCCATATTATGATATGCTGCAATTGGTTTGAAAAAACAATAAAGTGCATTCCCACTTGTCAGTGGCTGGAGAAAATTGTGATAAGGATATAGTAGAAATGAAGAAGAGTTAGGTAAATATTACTGCCATTCTGGTAGGTAAGTTTATTGTTGTTTTTAAATCCTACACTTTGGAAAGTTAAGAGTTCATGGATGGTAATAAAATACTGACCTTGAATGTTTTGAGTGGTGCATGTTTAGTTTTTTCCCCAGTCAGGTTGCCAAACATAAAACTAAGCTTAGGATATGTGCATTACAGCTAGAATAAAGGTTTCAAATTCTGAAGTGGAACACTTTGAGTATTTCTATTGTCAAACAGCATAAGGTATTCTTAAGTCTTGCTTCCCATATTTGTAAAGAAAGATGGGCAAAATGTTCTATAGAAGGCTGCTTTTTTCCAAACTTGGAACATATTTTTTCTCAGACAAGCAATTTTTAGAGATTGTCATACCATTCCAAACAACAGCAATATTACATTATTTTGGAAATTACTTGTTATCAACTCACATGGTAATGTATTTGGATTTAATAGTAAATTTTCTTTAAAAGCCAAATGCTTCCTTATTAATATTTCACTGATCATGGGAATGCTACTAGAATTATCAATAAGCTCCACTTCAGCACCGTTCTTCATTACAGAAATTACTCTGGCCTGTAGTTTTTTCTCAGTTGCATACATCTGAAAGGTTGTTATAGCTTCTGTAGTCCATTCGTTATTTATGGGTCTCACACCTGTGGGGAACAGAAAGAAATCTTAAGTAGACATTCATTCCTCTTTAGCTCTTTAGATGTTTTTTGAAATCATAATGAGCACAATATTCCATACACTTCTTAAAGAGTAAATATTAATAATTTTAGTAGGAATTAATTCATGAATATGAAGAGAAATACTTTGTTTTCTCAAAGCATTAAAAGGATATTGCTATGATTTTTTATCTTTTGACTCTTTGAAGCAATAGAAAAGCTAATGTAATATTAAATAGCACCTCACAGCAAATTGGATTGCTGAATGATTCAAAATGTTTTGATAGGAATGTGCAAAACTGTTATGAATAGAAGAGTTCAATATTGTATTAGGAAAGAAGTATTTTTCTATGTCTGGTCTCTATTAAGGCTTGCAAGTATATCCTATTTTGGAATTTAGCATTACAAGACCACATAACTGCTCTTTAGACTACATAAAGCATCTTGACATTGCAAATTTTAGCCAATACTAAAATCTACTGTTTATCCTCGTGTCTTTTTATATATTTTTAAAAAATCTGAGCTCATTTCAAATAATCAGACTAAAGATTATTTCTACATTAATTCCAAGTTAGAAGCAACTTGACAGGACTTAAAAGACTCAGACATATTTACTAGAAAGTATTCTGATATTTTGGATCAATTGTACCATTTTAAGGTCCCAGAATTTTAAAGCATAACTTAATAAAAAGCAAATTTAAATTGTTTTGTTTCAAAAATATAAAATGAAGATAAATTATCCAAATGTATAATGTACACAATGAATATCTTCCAGCATAATCAAATACTATGATGGATTATTTAATTTAATATCTTATACAAAATTCAAGAGTTTCCTACCTGAAAGCCAACATTTGATTCCCTGAAAGGGAAGTTTCAAGAATGTAGATGAAATCTGTCTAATTTTATCTAGAGGAATTTCTTCATAATTTCCATAATCTACAAACTGAACTTTAATTACTTCAAGTGAAATGACATCTTTTACAAAGGCACGATACCATCTACCATCACCTAATTTAAAAGAAAAGGACATTGAATAAACACATACTTTTTTCTAGAAACCTGAGCTTAACAAATTTTGTTTAATTTACACCAATATCATTTATAGCTAGATACTAACTCTCTTACAATGCAAGAAATACACTAAATGTAGAAGTATCTTATTCAGAAGAAAAAATCTATATCAAGATGCAACAATCAAGGTGTAAAGTAAAACAAAACAAAATGCAACAGTGCACTAACCTAAACTAGTCATATACTTTAAAAATATAAAGATAAATATTCAACAGTATGGTAAAATGGAACATTCACAGACCTAACAGATTCCTTTACTACTTCAATTTACATTCAAATTTGATACATGCATACAACAAACGTTGACATTTTTTAAAAAAACAGAGGGAAAATATTATTTACCAGAAAAGTAAGCACCATATACATTCCCTTTTATTGTTTGGGAAACGTTGGGTTTTGTTTTCTCACAGTACTCTGCTAAAGATAAGTTGAGTTCTTTAAGAGCATTCAAATCTGAAAAAGAATTGGTTGAGATATTGAGGTGTTTTAAGATTACCTCAAGGTTAATACTCTTCCTTTCAGTCAGACCTGTCCTGGGCTAGTCTTTGTAGCAAAAGCCATAAAGCAAATATTCTAAAAATGATCAAATAAATGCCCATGGGACACTCTTATTTATTTATTTTAGGAAATTTATATTGCTACCTATTCACACATGGCAGCTCAAGGCAATTTACAGGAATATAATAGCCTCATATACAAAAGAATAAAAGGAAATAATCATATAATTATTTTATTTTATTTTATTTTACTTCAAATTTATATACCGCCCTTCTTCCTGGGAACTCAGGGCGGTGTACAGCCAGATAAAAACACATAATATAAACATTAAGAACAAATTAAAAGGAAATATCTCAATTTGGCCAAAAATTTAAGAAACATACAAATTTAAAATCATTTAAAAGGCACTGTTAGGCCAGCCCGGCTTGTTGGAAAAGGAAAGTTTTAAGGGAACAGCGGAAGGCACGGAGGTCTTGGATTCTCCTTATCTCTGGGGGCAGCTGATTCCAGAGGGTAGGTGCCCACACAGAGAAGGCCCTCTCCCTGGGGGTCACCAGCCTGCATTGCTTGGCTGATGGCACCCTGAGGAGGCCCTCTCTGTGGGAGCGCACGGGTCGATGGGAGGTCGTCGGTGGCAGAAAGCGGTCTCGGAGATATGCCTATGCCATGGAGCGCTTTAAAGGTGGTAACCAACACCTTGAAGCGCACCCGGAAGACCACTGGGAGCCAGTGCAGCTCGCGCAGGAGCGGTGTTATGCGGGAGTACCATGCAGCTCCCATAATTACCCGCGTGGCCGCATTCTGGACCAGTTGGAGCCTCCGGGTGCTCCTCAAGGGGAGCCCCATGTAGAGAGCGTTGCAGTAGTCCAGGTTAATAATATAATGCCCCCCCCCCAGCAATACATCACATGAGCCATTTAATGGGTTTCATCCCACTCTGCATTACCCAGGTCAGCTGGAAGAACCAGGTCTTCAGTGCCTTCCAGAAGAGTGTTAGAGCGGGGGCCATTCTAATCTCTGGAGGAATCTCTGTTCCAGAGAGAGGGAGACACCATGGAGAAGGCCCTTTTTCTGGGTCCCACTAGGTGCATCTCCCTAGGGGATGGGATCCACATTTTCCTTGCCTCCCCCACTCCGATAGGTCGGGTAGATGTGACTGGCAAGAGACGGTCTCTCAGATAACCTGATCCCAAGCCATGAAGGGTTTTAAAGGTAACAACCAGCACCTTGAATTGCACCCGGAAGCAAATTGGCAACCAATGCAGCTCCCGCAGGAGAGGTAATACATGTGCACACCAAGGTCTGCACAAAACCATGTTGGCCACTGCATTTTGCACCAACTGGAGCTTCCGGATACTCTTCAAGGGAAGCCCCATGCAGAGGGTGTTGCAATAGTCAAGACAGAAAGTACCTAGGACATGAGCGACCATGAGTAGGAATTGTCAGTCCAGGAAAGGACATAACTGGCGCACAACCCGCAATTGCACAAAGGTCCTCCTGGCCACGACTGCCACCTGCTCTTTCAGCAGGTCCAGGAAAACCCGCAGATTATGCACAGGGTCTGTTTGGGGTAGTGCCACCCCATCAAAGACCAAAGATGGCAATTCTCCTTGGGCCAAAGAATCCTAACCCAGAGCCACTTGATCTTGTCAGGATTCAGTTTCAACCTGATGCTCCCCATCCAGCCCTTAACAGCTTCCAGGTACTGCAAGAGGGAGAACACAGCATCGCTTAATTCACAATGGACTGAGACATACACCTGAGTATCATCAGCATATTGATACCACAGTTCATGGTGACGGATGATCTCGCCCAATGGCTTCATATAAATGTTGAATAGGAGGAGAGAGAGTACCGAGCCCTGCAGAACTCCGCAGAGCAGTGGGCGAGGGCTGGATCTTTCCCCTCCTATCAACACTGACTGAGAATGACCGCAGAGGAAGGAAGTGAACCAATATAGTACAGGGCCTCTCATTCCCATCCCACAAAGCTGTTCCAGAAGAATACTATGGTTGATAGTATTGAAAGCTGCCGAGAAGTCAAGTAGAGCAAGGATGATTGCACTATCCCCATTCCGCTCCCGCCAGAAATCATTCAAAAGTGTGACCAAGGCTGTTTCTGTCCCATATCCAGGCCTGAATCCTGTCTGGTAAGGATCTAGATAATCTTTTTTATCCTCTGGAGCTGCCATGCAACCACCTTCTCAGCAACCTTCCCCAAAAAGGGAAGATTGGAGACAGATCGGAAATTATCCAACAGGATGGAATTGAGCAATGGCTTAAGAAGAGGGCAGACCACAGCCTCCTTAAAGTGCTGGGGCACTACCCCCTCCTGTAGGGAAGCATTAATCCCCACTAGAGTCCACCCGCCTGTCACTTCCCGGGAAGCTTTCACAAGCCAGGAGGGACATGGGTCTAAAACACAGGGCTTGCGTCATACTCCCTACAATCCTGTCCACTCCTCAGGAGTGACAGGGTCAAACCATTCCCAGATAACAGGGTAAGAACCTGCCTCAATGGCTTCCACCGGACCAGCAACCACACCGGCATCTAACTGGGAATGAAGTAAAGTGATTTTGTCTTCCAGAAAATCCGCAAATTCCTTAGCACATTCCTTCAGGTGGACCTCAATCTCCTCCTTCCCCAGGAGGAGACGATCACCTTAAAGAGGGTCACTGGGTAATTATCTGCAGATGCAATTAGTGCAGAGAAATATTTACACTTCGTTGCATGAATTGCCATAATGTAGGCCTTAATAGCAGCTCTTACCCATGTTGATCAAGTTCATACTCTGTCTTCTGCCAGTGACGCTCTAGATGTCTCTTCATCCGTTTCATACCTCTCAGCTCCTCCATGGAGGGCAGAGAGGTCTACGGGTGAAGAGAGAGTGTACGGGTGCAACCCTATCCAGCACCTCAGTCACCTTCCTATTCCAAACAGTAACTAATAGCTTGGCTGGACTGCGCAGCAGATCTGCAGTTATAATCCCCAGCTCCTTCTAGAACCCATCATGGTCCATTAGTTAGCAGGGGCGGACAGTCTAATAGGTCCTGCCTCCCTGCAGGGGGGGCAGCTCTTGAGAAACTCCTTTCTACCAGACTGTGATCCGACCATGACAGGGGGACCAAGGACAAGTCCAGCAATTCCAGGTCACATAGGCACTTCTCTGACAAGAACATCAAATTGGGTGTGTGACCATTATTTCTAGTCAGGCCCTGGATGACTTGGGACCTGGAAGTCATGGTTTCCATGAAATCTTGGGCTATCTCTGACCCTGCCCCAAGGGATGGCAGGTTGAAGTCTCCCAGAATTATAAGCCTTGGGAAGTCTACCATCAGCCCCGTGGTGAGGTCCAGGAGTCCGGGTAGAGAAGCTGCCATGCAGCAGGGAGGCTGGTCCAGCAGCAGCAATTCCACCTGATCCCTTGAGCCAGGCACTTGTGGAACAGTGCCACATATGCAACAGGGGTATTTCTCCAGAAAGAAAAAAGGAACTTTGATAGAAATAAGTGCAGAATATACTTATTCTATGTCAATATGTATATAGTTCCAGGACTGTATACATATTGATTTAACTAATTTTCCAGTAACTAACCAAAGAAAGTTATACCATAGACAAATTTGTTTTTTGAGAAAATACTTATATCTGCACACTGCATAAACATTCTTATCTATATACCAGATAAGAATTGTTTTTGATTCGCTATATTGCTTTGGTGATCACACTAACACATCACAGTTAGGGTTTACTTCAGGATATTTCTTCAAGTCTGTTTAATTCCTGCTTCATATTTTTCCTTACTTAATGAAACTGCTTCTATAGTTTCATGTTCACTCTTTTCCAAATACTACTAAACCAAAATTTGCCTAGTTCTGCACACTAGCTTGATGTTTTGAGTTCCCCCATCTCATCCAAGTTTTCTTTACTGGTGTGTCAACAATATACATATATAACATTTAATTATTTTGCTCCAAATTACAATATATTTATTTAAACTGTTTATGATGTTAATGACCTTTTCACGAAGCTAACAAACCTATTTCTAGCCCAAAGGAGGATTAGAAAGGAAAGGAGGAAAAAAAGATGTACCGTCTTCGTTTAATAACTGGCAATAGAACTTGCTGGGGTTGTACAACACAGAGACCATGACATTTACCACCTGCTTAGCTGTTAATGTGACCCAAGACCAATTAACAGGCTGCTGCTTTTCACCTATAGGAAAGGACAAGTGAATACAAAGAACTACAACTATATTTTAATAACCTTAATAAATTAATATATACAAGAAACGATACACTCATACATATAATCCAACTAAAATATCTATCAATTCTATTCATTTTTAGAAGCATCAGTTTTAATTCTAACATTAATCAATGTCAACTGGTAACTGGATGAAATATAATAAAGAATATATAAAATACTAAATAATGTAAGGGGTGGGCACTGCCCAAGCCCCCCCAACAGATCCATGAACATGCCACTTTGTGCTTACTAGTCCTTTTTCTGTCTGAATTTTACAAAATAATTTGAACAACATTCATGTCATGCCACAAAATGAAACATGAGCCTCTGACATCATATTTCTTTGCAGAAATAGTGCTGGGTTTCATAAACTTAAAGTAGGAAGATTTTATCTTGGAGAGCTAATTTATCAAAGTATAAGAGGCACCTAGCTTTTGGGAGGAAAACAAGAAAAAAAAATCTGCCTTTGCCTCCAGGCTGTGGGGACTTGCCCATCCCGCTGTCACCTATCACCGAGGGGCATAAAAGGAATGGAGGCCGAAAATGGGGCGCACGGAGGTGACAGCGGCGATGGGCGGCAACGGTGCGATCCCACACCAGCTGGAACAGCTGATCGGCAGTATTCCGGGAAACCGATCCAACCGCCAATCGGCTGCTTGTGCTAAATCAGGCTATGCTGAAGCTGACCACACTGTTTGCTGCAAGGAGGAAAATTGCTGGGAGGCAGAGGCCGAAGGGTGTGGGCAAGACTTCAGCAACATTCGCTGTATAAGACACAGACTCCCCCTCCACGTTTTTTGGGGGGGGGAAGTATGGTAGTTTTCGTAGGCCCCAACCGCCATGGCAGCCACTTTTAAAAAACATACCTTGTTCTCTAAAATCCACATTTGTTCCTGACCCTAAAAAAGTACCTATCCTTGTTCTACTTGTTAGAATTAACACTAGTAGTTTGTATTCAATCACCATTGTTCTTAAACTCAAGTTATCATCCATATACTATAAAAATAATTTGAATGCTTTAATATGAACTCATTATAGTAATAACCTTTTATACTTACCATTTGTTTCTTTCATTGTTTCAATCTGTTTCAAAAGAATAGGTGCTTCTTCTACTGCATAACCTAACTCTAAAAGACATTTAGATACATTAATTGATGGAGTCACAGATTGATCTGTAATTTCTACAACAAAAGTATTCATTTTCTTGTCAATGACTTTTATGGTAACCACTTTATTCTGGACCAGTTGCTTCATGGCAAAAGTTGCTTCTGTTGGCCAGGTCCCAGATATTGATTTCACACCTGAAAACAGAAAGATCATTTTTAAAAATGTCATACATGAAAAGAGAGTACATAGTTTCTCTTCAGATGGATTGTATCTCCCAACCACTATTTTGTAAAGAACAATCCAATGATTGCACTACCTTTTAAGAATTTGTATTATCTTTAGGATATTAGCTTGCTTACCACTTTATCATGTATTTCACATTTGCTATGTTCTCTTTGGATGCATCCAAATAGAAACTATTTTTCATAGCTAAATAGTTTTGTTGAAGGTATTTTGTTGCATCTTAATGAAGTATTACATCCCTTTTGGCTAAGAAATGAGTGAAAGAGGATTCAGTGTGTCATTAAAGGATGCAGAATTTTTTTTAACCAGCTTGGTTTTGATCCTTGTATTATACACCTGTTTAATTTAGCAGGGAAGTGTCAAAGGTATTTCCCCACTAAAGGGAACACTGGGAATTATTTATTTACTTGAAGCAGCTTGTTTCAACATATGTGCATTACAGCTACCTCCATAATACAGACTATCTTCACACATGGCATTGGTGCCACATTCAGTACGGCACTGAGCCCTAGATCTCGCTGAACCAGTACTCTTTTGGCTCACCTGAACTCTGCATTTGTGCATCTTTAATTGCTTAGGCTTTTTTCAAATATAATAAAAACATCTTTTATATGAACTATAGAGGTTAAAGATGAGATACTGTCTGTCATTATTCATGTAAGAAGCACCTACAAAACCAACCAAAGGGTGCTTTTGGATTGAAAGGATTTGCCGGTGATAACACTGTTGCTCAGGGGACACCTAATTGCCAAAAATAATGCAATCTTTGGGGAGGCTCCTTGTGTTCTCCCACTGGTCAAAGCGCCATTCAGATCATGCCATATTCTTTAGGGTACTCACAGATTACTACAAAAAAAATTCCGAGAATTTGCAGAGAAATAATGAAAAAATACATAAAGTAATTAATATTGTGCTATTGTTTTCATCTATCCTTGCAGATTTCTTATAATTTTATGGCCCCGATGCAATTCTCTTGGAAGTTGCTATCTTTAATTATTAATAGCTGAATTAGTCAACAGTAGATGTTCTAATTAGATAGTCCTATCTTGTTCAAAAGCAATATATACATTTTTGCTGAGTGTATCCAAGAAAGACTTTCCTAGAAGGATAATATACATATCAATACAATTGATATATACCGTATATTACACATAGGCACAATTAAAAAACGAAGCCTTAAGGAAGGGATTCTCAACCTTTTCTATACCCCGCACCCCTACAACGCCGATATTATCTTGCACCCCTTACAAAAGTAAATAATTATATGCATATATACTATAATTTTGAAACTTCTAAACCCAAGTTTTTTGCACTCCCTGGAATATCGTCTCGCACTCCCAGGGGGTACGAGCATCGCCAGTTGGGAACCCCTGCCTTAAGGATTTCTTTACAAAAAGTCATTGTTCCATCAATACTGGTGGCACAGCAGACTAATAGCCTGTTACTATCATTCAGCTGTCTGCAATTACTGTTAGTTTGAATCTTCCCAGGCTCAAGGTTGACTCAGCCTTCCATCCTTTCTAAGGTAGGTAAATTGAGGACCCAGTTTGTGGGGGCATTTAGCTGACTTTGTATAAATATTCAAAAGTATGAAGCTATTGTTTAACGCATTGTAAGCTGCCCTGAGTCTCCGGAGAAGGGCGGCATATAAATCAAATTAAAAATAAAATAAAATACTGAATTATAATTATTTGTTTCCTACCTGCTAGGGTACAATTCATAGCTTGCATTGGTAATTCCATTAATTTCTGAACAATTGGTCGAAGTCTATTTAACTGTAGCATTTCAACATTTCCATAATCTATGTATCCCACTAAAGCAATTTTCTCTGAAATAAAGGATATCACTGTTGCACGATACCACTGGTTATCTTCTGAGGAAAAAATGTGGAGGAGTCTTATTTAATCTTAACTATTTTTTCTTTAAAAGTGTTATCGGTAGTGATACAACAAAGAAAACCACAATGTTAAAATACAATATAAAATAAAGTTTGATGTAAAAAATAAAATCATAAAATAATGTGCCCTATACACAAATAAAGGCAATAACAATAGGGAGAGTTCAAATTTATCATAAAAAAACAAGGTACATTGAGCTTATCAGAAGGTCAGCAAACTATTTTACTGCTTATTTAAAAATGAAAATATTTTTGCTTCAAAAGAATAATATATGGTACATGAAATAGAAGGGAATAAAGAAAGAGGTTTGCCAAAAGCTGCTGAACCAAGTCAAGCTTTACATTTTATAGTAGCTGAAGTTTCAGTAACAGTCTTATACTATTTTTGTTTCTCTTCTAATACTTCCATCTCAGTGCTGATGTTAAACCTGAAGCCAGTCTGGAATTTAAAAAAACACTTTCCAAATTGGTTTTAGAAAACAGCACCCAAAAGAGAATGGATTTGGTTGTGGTAATATACTACTTCTAACGCCGGTACAGATTTCTTCAAAAAGGACTAAATATCTCATTAATTAATAATGCATTCACATCCTAACTTCTCATCAATAAGTTTTAATTTGTTTTAACTTACCATGATAAATGCAGGCTAAGAAAGCTAACAGTGTGGCTTTTGTTTACTTTTGTTTCATTAACATAAAATTCAAGCAAGTTTATACTCAAATTGCATTGTATAGCCTTAATAAATATATATTAGCAGCTAATCATTATTCTTGCTATTTCTTTTTTATGCTGAACATTAGATTCCAAGTATTTTAGAGATTTGATGACCTATTCAAACCACAATACACAAATACACAATACTTAAGATTCCTGATTATTACAAATAGAAATGATATGATGATGATACCGGTGGTAATAATGACAATAAATATTCAAGCAGTCTCTTGCTCCTCCATACCTGTAAACTGGGCACAACACATATCTCCTACTGCTGGGCAAAAATCTGGGGTGATCGAGGTATTTTCACAATATTCACGTAGACATACTTGAAGTTGAGAAAGTCTGCCTAACAACACATATACTTACATGAAAATTGTTACATAAAAAAGACCAAAATATGTTTCAAAAATACATAGTTATAGTAATATTGCCCATTTTACTTAGAAGGCCCATTAGTCTTCTAAGACTTTCATTTGGACCTGAAATCAGTTTTGAGATTACAGAAATACTTAAGTCATTTATACAGCTCATGATAAATTATAAAACAATTTTCAGACTGCACTTTACATTTTAATGCTGTTCTCTTCCCATACTCATTATCACACATAAATGTCTATCTTATTTCAATAATTTATTAAATGCACAAAATATACAGGTGCACAAGTATTTATATCTCAACATAAAAGAAGGACTTACAGCCATTTACTGTCTGTTGACAAAAAAAAATTCCTGGATTTTGTATGTGGGCAACCATGCCTAAAAATTTATCTCCTGTAGATACTGAAACAATCTTTGGAGTTAAGCAATCAGTACGATCCAGTTCTTTCCGTTCCACTTTCTTTTCTAGAACAGATTTTTTTTCCACAGTATGATCTAAAGGAAAAATGATACTTAAAATCTGATTTGGAAGGTTTAGTTACATATTTAAGAATCTGTATAGAAAGATCCCTCACCTTTCTAACTAACTATTATTAAAATAAGTATCTGCTCCCTATTATAATATTCAATCTATGAATGCCAATACAATCAAACCAGACTTTATAAAGGTACATGAAATTCATTAGTGAAAGGGAAGATATTCCCTCCCACCATACAGACTGAACATATTCGAGAGAATAGAAAAACTGAGCAGAAAAGGGGAAAAAATGGATTACAGAAAATTGATTGCAACAGTGATGAGAAAATGTGTACTATCACAAAACCCAGATGTTTTACAGGACTATATTGTCTCAGCCATAACAGCATAAATTGCTGTCTTATGGAAAGGACTTTTAGGCCCTGATTCTAATAAATATCCTACAAAATAGACCAGATCAGGAAAGTGATCTGATTATACTCCTTTCAGATGTGGTATAAACTATTTCCTACTAGTTGTTGATTGTCTCAAAAATTCAAATCCTAGTCCATCTCCCAATGCTGTATAGCTATTCATTCATTTGCATGTTTTTTTTTCTTTTCGAGTCCTCCTTTATAGATTATATGGATGGATGAGAATCCCAAAATGTTGTATTTCCTTCCTAGATCTTAGAATGTTCTAAAGTAGTGCATGTTTCTTGACTTGAACTTTGCCTGATTTCATATAGGGAAAAAAAGCCTGATGAACTTACCCATAACTGAAGTTTCCTTCTTACTATCCTTCTCCTTTGCATTCCAGTCATGCATATTTTCCAAAATAATTTCATGCAAGTGTTTACCTATTAATACGTATAATACTACATATATTACCTATAGTTTATACAAAGGTATTTGCAAAATAATGTTTTCAAAGCCACAATTCTGACTTCTTGAAAAATCATACCTTAGCTAATTTAGTTTAGCAATAGAAAAAATATTGCAGATGAAAACTCTGTTTATATCTTTATAAAACAGATATTTGCATATGCCTAACAAAATAAAAGAAATACCTAAAAAACATAAATTCATTGCAGAGTTAGCTAAATATATATGAACTAATCAATATTAACTATTCTAAACCATTTTTTTCAACACAAACTTTGAACCTTCTTCCCAAAGGATCAAAAAGCATTTATATTTTTTCCATAGTACAGTAGAGATGCAATGTATTTGGGAACTTCAGGCCATATTTTTCTTGGTGAAAGCCTTCATACACGGTCCTACTCTATGGTAGTTACTTGCACACAGCAAAGGAATGAATACACATGGCTATCCAGAAGAATCTTTCTGTTTACCAGTCTACATGTTGGTCAAATGTCTATGGAGATTCTCAATCATCCAGGTCATGGCTGTCCCAAAGGTGCTTTTTCCAAAAAGCAACTGGAGTTTCTTTGAAAATGTTTTATTTCCCTTTATTTCTATTTTAACTAAAGAAGCTTCTTGGATGAGAAGCAAAAAGTTTCCAAAGAAAAAGACCAAGAAAGTCCAGTTGCCTTTTGGAAAAAGCACCTTTAGGACTATATGTTGGCCAGGACTTCCCTCAAGATGGCATGCTGAGCAACAGGTGATCACCCTCTAGCAAACAACTGATGTTGCCAAAGCTGAATACTTGGCAGCTCGTGCCCCAGATTTGAATGGGAGCAACAAGGAACAACCCGAGATGGCCCTCAGATGATTGCAAAACCTTCAGAAAATAGGGATCTTGAAGATGGCAATCTTGGTAGGAGTGATCAGAGGTTTGGGTTTTCCATCTTTTCCTTTCAGCTGATTGTTTATACCTTTTAAGGTATAAAATCTTTTCTTACTCTTTGATCTATATTTTAATCGACTGGTTGAATGCTGATTTATTCTATAACCCACTGCAGGATTTTAATACGACCTTTTTCATTTTCTTACTCTTTACTTTGGAACTCTTAAGTTACAATTTCACGTTTACTTGAAGGAAGTCAGCGGTGACCGAACTCAGACCGGGATAGTGACAATTATTTGATCTAATTTACATTTACCGTATTTTTGGGACTATAAGACACTCCAGACTATAAGACACAGCTAGCTTTTGGGGAGGAAAACAATCATTGGGACTACCACAGAATAAGAATAGAAAGGAAATATTGAAACAAATCTGGTATATATTGAAATATACCAACAAACAAAGTTGGTAATAAGGCAAATTAAAAAAATATATGGAAAGTGTGTTATTTTATTCTGTGGTAGTCCCAATGATTTAAATGAGATTTCCTTCATAGGAAGTATATTAAGATGTACAAATTAAATGTATCAGTCTGAAAACCAGTAACTTGACTCATGAAAAGATTGAAAATTTATAAAGAAACTAATATAGTAAATCTAAATGTATTTAGGATTAATTTCTGCCTAGTTCAATATTTACTTCCAAGTAATATCAATTTGGAACTGTAATATCAAAGGATTCTTTTTAATAATCTTGCCTTCTTTATAGCTGTTTGGCAGAAATTGCTACCTTTGTAATATTTGATCAACTACAGAATCATTTTTGGGATAAATGTTGTGTTACAAATTAAACAAGTCACCGGTTGACACAGTATGTACGCTGGAGTACTACAGTAATGCACATTTCAAAAAAACGAATTTGAAAGAAGTGATTTGGGAAAACAATGTATTTTTGATATTCACTGTAAGCTTAACTTTTGTGAGGTTTCCAATGGGGGGAATCTACTTTAGAGTCACATTAACTTAAACGAGAGGATTATTTAAAACACTTTTTTTTAAGGTTTATATGAAAATCTGAAAAAAATTGACCTAACACAATAGACAGCATTCATGTGAGCTTCTAAACCATGGACCATAAGTCACATGTGGTACCCCCAAGCAGCCAAACTACGTGCTACTGAATGCCTCCAAGCCTCACTGTCACTACCAGGTCCAGTACTTAGTGCTCCACAAACAACACCTGATCAGCATGTCAGGTAGTTTTTTGTATTTATTTTTAATTTATCTACAAATTGCATAGGCCTGTTCTAAATACCGTGTTTTTCTGAAAATAAGACCCTGTCTTAAATTTTTTTGAAGCCCGAAATAAGCACTTGGCCTTATTTTCGGGGAGGTCTTATTATTTTGGGGTGCATGGAGGAAACCAGAGGAAATGGCGGGGACCAGTTGCACATGCGTTTAAATATTTTTGGGGAGGGCTTATTTTCAGGGGAGGGCTTATGTTAGTGCATGCGCTCAAAAGCCCGATTGGGCTTATTATCAGGGGACGTCTTATTTTAGGGGAAACAGGATAATTGCTTTCAAATCATTTTGAAGACTAGAATTGCAAATTAAGAATTATTTTTGTAATAAAATTTAAACATACTTGAATATCGTGAATATCACTTAATATCGTGAATGATTGCAAAATATTTTTAAGTGGCAAAAAATTGCTTATTTAAAATGCCATGGGTAATCTTGCGAAAAAATTAAAGCACAGCAAACAAAGACTTTTTATGCAAAGCATTCAACCCATACTCTTATCTCTTTCAACATGTTTTCTGACATACAATGTAAGAGATTTTGTAAAATTCAAGTTTGTTCACTAAACTTCATTGTAGGAATCCTTGTTTACTGTTATCATATTCATATAATTTACCTGACAAGACAGCATCTACAGTAAAACAAGGCAAATCATCCATCAAAATATCAGTGATAATTAACGAACATTTTTTTCCTATAAGAATTGGAGCAATACGATTCTTGTAGTTTTCATTCCACTGTTTTGTATCAAGAACATTAGCAATGTGACACTTAATGGCCTAAAACAAAACAAAACAAAAAGTTGTTTAGAAAGTTTGTTATCTTAGTTAAAAAAAGAACATAAAACAGCATACTACTATTAGAATATACAGAAGCTCTAAAATAGTCAAAATACAAGCATCTTGGGGGGGGGAATCATGATAATTTCTGTATTTTTAAAAACTCTTTTTAAAAATACCCAAGTGTGCAGCTATTCCAGTGTTCAATACATCTACTTAAAGGTTTTCTCCAAATGCAATAACCTTATTCTGCATTCAGATTATCAAGAATGGAAATCAACATTTATAGATTTATCTATACATTTATCCTTGACCAAGAATCAGGATAAAATTTAATTCCATCAAAAATCTCTTATGTCATAAGTACCGCACAAGACAAAAATAGCTAAACTTTTGATCAATTTCTTTTATTTTTCTAGGAGCAATATTTTCAGACTATTTTGTTACATTATTTTAAAAAAATCAGGTTATATTCTCTTGAAGCCATAATTTGGATACTTAACATATTCTTAGACATGGTACATTTTCCTCAGTTTCTTAAGATATTTAAATTTATACTTACACAAGGTGGAATCTTTGAAATATCTTCGTGCAATTCTTTCATTTTGTGTAGTAGTATATTTTCTCTTTTTCCATAGTCAATATACAGTACTTGAGCGCTCTTTGTAAGGATATCTATCTCTTTTATGAGTACCCTGCACCAAGTCTGAATGTGAACAAATTACTTAGCTGCAGAAAAATTATTCACTATGATCTTCTTTACTAGAAGTTGTCTTCAATTCAAACACTATTTCACAGTATAATTTTGTATATTTAAATTATTTAGTTAATGGAAGCAAATCAAATAATCTGTTCTTCCTAACATACAGACCCATCCTTTCAATAGGCCGTGTATGTTTATATTAACTTCAATATTGCTTATACACTTAAATAATATGAAATATTTCATGTGACACCTATTTTAAACAACAGAAACAAGATTAGAATAATTTCTCTTAATTTTCTGTTATCAGTTTTCATTTTACTGTAAAAAATGAGACCAGAACCATTTGTGCTGCAATTTTCTATGGCATTTCTTGCTTTGGCTAAATTAAAAATTACTAACTATTAAATACCACAATTACGCTTAGTCAACAAATAGCTATGAATCTATTGACCTGATATAAAAAGAAATACTATATTTCTGGTAATCTTTACTTCAAAATAGTCTCTACAGTTGTTCAGTCAAAAAGATATTTTTGAACAGGCTTGTATGCATACCCTACATTTAGTATCTCCTTAAAGAATTCCTTTTCCTGCCTTCCATAATTGCTGCAAAATTCTAGGAAAATACATACTTAAAGAGGTGCCAACAGTGCCCCTACCTCTTCTGAAACTTGCTGCACCCCCAAGTGGAAGCCCTGACATCCATAATAGTCTGCAAAACACTAAATGGTTAGTATGTCTACTCTAAAGTTAATTTACCTGATCCAGAGAATATTTTGCAACACCAACTTGTCCTTTGACAGGAGTATATTCTTCATTAATTCCCTTGTAATCTTTCAGTTTCACTGTTAGTTTTCTAATATTACTTTGAACTTCAGGAGAATTGACTTGTATGTAGAATTCACTAGGATTATGAAAATCTGTTATTGTACCCTAGAAAAGAAACATTTTTTAAAGTTTGTCTTTAACATTAGATTTATTCAATCAAGTACATATTTATCACAACTGAATACATGAACAAAGTTACTGAAAGCATAAAAATTTAAAGGATTCTTATCAAGAATGAAATTAAAATCATTTTACAGAAAGTAAGGTAGTCCTTGCTTAATGACCCTAATTGGGACTGGAATTTGTCACTAAGTTAATTTATAATTACGCAAAACATTATATATGATTGCAGCACAATTGTTCCAATAGTCCTAGTTACGGTTATTAGGCAAAGACTACACTGTTGTTAGGCAAGGACCTCATGCTTCACTTGCCCTTTGTGAACTGCCAGTTCCATCCACTGCTTCTCCAGCCAGGCCTGTTGTGTCTCTTTGGTAGATGAGACTGCACTGCCCTTCAGTTCCTCCCACCAATCTATCTTCCCCATCTCCATTCTTTGGGCAGTCTGCTCTGCCATTTGCTCCCTGCTGCCACCAGGTGATTTTCACTGTTACCTTTCACTCTCTGCTGACCTGGGATCCAGGCATTGGATGCGGGTGTGGGCCAAAAACATGGTCAGAGAGTACAGCTGAGCTTTGTTAGCCAAAGAGGAACTTGCCAGGCCTGGTCAGAGAAGAGGCAGTGGGATGCAGTCAGTGAAGGAAACATGATGGTGGTCCCAGGCACAGGCAGCATAGCCTTGCAATCTTGGAGCAGCAGCAGAAGACAGAATACAACAAAAGTCACTGGAAGGAGGGCAGGCAGTGGCAGAAAATAGAGTGTTCCAAAGGGTAGAAATGGGGGTGGGGGAAGATAGGCAGGTAAGAGGAGTTGAAGTGCGCAATTATCAAATTGCCAACATATCTGATTGCCAACAACCTGAATTTGGATTTGGGGACGTTGGAACTTCCATAACTTTAAGGACGCTTGTCCTTTAAGGACGGTTGTAACTACCATTTGTTTAGCACTTTCACTGAATGTTAACAACAGTAAAAAGTTGTTAAGTTAAGACTACTTGTATTATTAATTTAGCTAGGTCTTTGTAGCTATGAGGATCTTATACAAAATACACTGAAATGTAAAATCAGAACTTACTTTGATTGTCATATTTTTCTTAAGTCCTAAATTATTCAGATCAGACAGCATTATTTTCTTCCCTTGTTCTACATTTTTAGTATTCACTGGTAATATATTTTCCTGTTAGAAGCAAAGGTTTACATTTGATTAATAATAATCCTATTTTCTATTTAAAAGAACTCAAAAAGATTGACTTATCTAAGAAACATAAATCATTGATGAATTTATAAGAGGATTTATCATTTTGAGTATAAGCTAACATTTACAAAGTAATTCTTATTCCTTCCTTCTTGTAATATGTAATAAAATGTAATATAGTTATTAAAAAACTGGAAAGAATGCTTTATAGCTCACTTGCAATAATTCTTGTCAAATTAATCATATAATATTTAAACCATAATTGGCAACTGATAACAAAGTCAGTAAGGAAACTGGCAGAAAATTGCAAGTCCAAGGCCAGCAAACAAGTGGCAGGAGCGCATGGGGGTGCAGGAGAGGCATGATATGGTCAGAGTGTGTGCCACAGATTGCGCACAAGAGATGCCAGGCAGTTATTACAGCTACAATAAAAATGAATATATTACCGAGATTACTATATCTATTTCAAACAATTCCGATAAAAGTGGAAAAAATATTTTGAGGAACTCAATAAAATAATATTAAGATATATTTGGCAAGAGAAAGAAGCAAGACTAAGTTTAAAAATGCTGCAAGATGCAAGGAATAGAGGCGGCTTTGGGCTACCGAATTGGGAATTATATTACCAGGCTGCGGTACTTATATGGGTGAAAGAATGGATTATATTGAGGAATACAAGACTATTGACTTTGGAGAAGCATGATTTTCAATCGTGCTGGCATGCCTTCTTGTGGTATGGGAAAAATAAAATACATGGTTACTTCCAAGGACATTACATTAGGAATGCATTATTGTTAGTGTGGGAAAAAACTAGAGAACAACATTATTTGAGGATACCAGTTTGGCTTTCAACAATGGAAACACTGATTCACCCAAATGTTATTAATATGGAAAATATTGTTAGATACAAGATATCATGAATGAAAAGAGGGAACTCAAAACTAAACAAGAACTGAGCGATCAAGGGATTGATATGGCATGGTACTCACAAGTGCAGATATATTCTCGATATGAGAGATGTTAAACTATACGGATTTTATAAAGAACTGACAGAATTTGGTAAAATATTAACAGGGGCAGAAGGTATTAAATTAGAAAGTAAACAAGTGAAGGAGACAATGATAGTACGGGCAAAAAACTGGCTATACAGTAGTTAGTTAACTGCATATAAAGAAAATGTTTTATAGATGGCATTTTGCACCAGCAAGGTTGGCAAAGATGTTTTAAGATAAATCGGCTAAATGTGGACAGTACCACCAGATACCTGGGTCATATGTGGTGGACATACCAAAGGCAAAAAAATATTGGACAAAAATACATACGTGGTTGGAAAAAATGATGAAGCAGCACACTGACTTAAAGCCAGAAATATTCTTGTTGGGATTTTACCCGAAAAATATAATAAGGAGAATGCATGTTTAATTATCCTTATATTAACTGCAGCTAGAATTGTATTTGCACAAAATTGGGAAAGTGAAGAGATTCCCATAGATGAAAATGCGATTAGAATGTGTAGAAATAAATAGACTAGTGCTAGCAATTAAGGAAAAAGAACAAATTGAATATTACATGACATGGGACTTATTTTATCAATGATTAGACAATAAAAATGGAAGTCAGCAATAGGGAAACAAAATACCATTTTAACCAAGATTAGTGAAATGAAGAAGATATGTTGAGAAACAAATACTATGATTATGTTTAATATTATTTTAATAGTATAGAATTAATGTTAAAGTAATGACTTTAATGGCTGTAAATTTTTATTATTATTTTATAAAGATATCTGTACCCAGACGACACACTGTTTAATTGAAGTTGGAATTATTATATTGAAAAAAAAGATATTTTTAAAAAAGATGCCAGGTAGATCAGGAAGGGTATAGCAAGCATGCATGAATGGTGTAGCGCAGGTAGGTATGAGCGGCTGGCATAAGTGCAAATAGTTTGGGGAGGTTGTGTGGATGAGGAAAACTTACCCTAGCTACTTGTGATTTTCCCAGTTAGACCATTGACTTTCTGGGGAAAGCCAGCAAAGGTGTTTGCAAATGGCAATCACGCAATGCTTGGGTGCTGGAAAACATGTCATAAATGCTAACTGGTTGCCAAGCACCCAGATCATGATCACGATTGCAGGGGTGCTGCAATGTAACTTTGGGGACTGTGCATATGTCCCTTAGATCAGCATTGCTGTAATTTTTAATAATCATTGAATGAATGATTATATGCAGTAGTGAAATCTGAACCGGTTTATTACTGGTTCGCTGGCTGCGCATGTACAGTGCACACCACGCACCAAATGTGCAGTGCACGCCAAGAGGCATGTGGTAAATAGAACAGCGCACGAGGGGGGATGATCGGCCAAAGAGGTTGTAGAAAAAAAATACTTTTAAAAGTTAAAAAAAAAGCCTCTGATGATCATGCAGCTCAGCTGGGCATGGGGGGGGGCAGGGATTTTTGCTACTGGTTCTCCAAACCACCCTCTATTGCTACCAGATCAGGTGATCCGGTCCGAACCGGGAGTATTTCACCCGATTATATGTCAAGGACTACATGTACTGGCAAAAACATCTTGAAATAGAAGATAAAGGTTTCCCTCTCAGTCATGTCCGATTCTAGGGCATGGTGCCTATCTTTGTTTCTTGGCTGAGGGAGCCAGCGTTGTCTGAAGACAATTTCCATGGTCATGTAGCCAGCATGACTATATGTCAAAGGCGCACAGAACACTTACCTTCCCACCGAAGTGGTACCTATTAATCTACTTGCACTTGCATGCTTTTGAAATGGTAGTGGGTAGGAGCTGGGCCAAGTAATGGCAGCTCATCCCACTGCGAGGAGCTCAGGTCTTAAACCCAGGCTCTCAGTTCTCCAGCTGACAAGCTCTGGGACTGTAACCACTGAGCCATGACTCCACTGAAATATTAGGTGAAACTAAAATAAAACCAATCAGCAGTGTTACTTTCTGTTTCAAAAAAGGGCAAATGTATTTGTTATACTACATTAAGAGAAGTGTACTTTCCAAATCAGGAAAATTATCAGTTTTGTCTTTATCTATTTTGGTCAGATCGCAACCTGAAGAGCGTTCAGTTCTGATTATTGAATTTTAAGGGTTCCGAAAAACTGGAACCGGTTCACTGAAGAGCAGCAAGTATTATCAAACTCTAGAAACTACATCCTATGAAGAGAGGCTGAAGCACCTTGGCCTCTTCAGCCTTAGGAAGATAGAACGGGAAAATTATAGCTCTTTCCAATGCAATAAACTGTATTACTGTGAAAGTTTGGCTTTCTCATGGAATAATTTAAATTCTAGGAAGAAAAATTCCACTTGAAGAAACAATCTAACAATAAGAGCAATTTTTCATTAAAGTGATAGGCTTCTCTTTACTGATTATCCTGAAGCAGATGTCTGAAAACTATTTATCAAGGATATTATGTTGATTCTTGGTTGTGCTAGGACATGGTAGACTAGATGGTTTGAACCAGCCCTTTCCAAATGCATGATTTTAGAAAAATGTTACAAAGAGAAAGGATGAATATGCAGGCATCATCAGAATAGTATAATGAGGTTTTTCAACCACAGAAGAGAAATTCCTCTTACCATACCTTTTTATTGCCTTCATCCAATGATTTTCTACAATATTCAGCTTTATTTGTACTAAAAAGAATAATTTCATTCATTAGTACAATGTACAGTTCAATTGCAAGTTTATTTCATTTAAAATGAAATAAATACAATTTATGTTGTGTCAGTATAACTTTGTGCCACTTTACAAACTTCTAGCTGATCAAGAAATACTGCTGTTTCATATGATGCTTTAGCATCCAAATCTGGATTTGCATAAACCAAAATTCAGTAACATGTCCAAAACAGAATCTCTAAGAATAATATTAAATCATTTAATTTAAAAAGGGGCAGGAATAAAGGCTAACATGATGGAAATGGAAATCCCAATGCTCTCCTAAACACATAAAATCCTTGACTGGAACAGCAAGCAAGGAACAAAAAAGAACTGCCATATATGGTGGTTCCAGAACAACTGAGCCAAGGAGTTTAAATACTACCGTATTTTTCGGAATATAAGATGCACCGGAGCATAAGACGCACCTACCTTTTTTGGTAAGAAAAAGAAGAAAAAGAAATCTCCCTCTGCCTCTACGCAATTTTGCCTCCTTGCAGCAAACAGCAAGCTTTACTTTCATTTTCGTTTTCAGCATAGCTTGATTAGCACAAGGAAAAAAAATCTGCTCCAGCAATTTATCTCTTTGCAGCAAGCAGCAGAACCTGCGCAAAACTGAGAGCAAATCAGCTGAGAGTCGGGAGGCCGATCCAATTAACTTGTACTAATTAGGCTGTGCTGAAGCTGAAAGGAGGTGTTTTTTCTTGCTGTTTGCTTGCAAGGAGGTAACTACTGCGAGGCAGAGGCCAAAGGGTGGGGGCCAGTGGGTGGGCGGGGATACATTCGGTGTATAAGACGCACCTAAATTTTCACCCCCTTTTAGGGGGAGAAAATGTGCATCTTATACTCCGAAAAATACGGTAATCAAAGAGTGTGCAAAATATTTCAAATTCAAATTTTCAATCTGCCGGTAGTCCGATAACAGTTCTTACTGGAATATTTCTGGTAAAACAAAAAATGTTATTCTTAACTTGGAAGAGACTGTTTCAAGCTGGAAAAAGCAGCTTTGAGCTAAATAGATCTCAGAGTCTAAAGATTTTGCACAGAAATACATAGAATACTTATTTTTTTATTGTCACCAGCCTGCAAGGTGGTTAGATCAAACTTGAGAAAAGATTGCCTCAAACATGCATGGTACTTCACTGTTCCAATCTTGAATAAATATATTGCAGAGCAAGTACAACTATACAGATTGTACTTCTCAATATAAAAACTCTTTTCGGGGGAGTAAGTCAGATGAAAAAATAGTACAGCTAAAGAATTATAGAAAATTGGATCAGCTATTTCCTATAAACAGCTACAAAATAATCTCTCAAATTATTTTTTTATTAAGCAAAATGTTATGAACATATCATGAATTCCTAGAATGCTGTTAAATAAACCGGGGGGGGGGGGGGGGACCCTAAAAGAAAAAAAAAAGCATATTGCAATTAAAGATAGCAATGGTCAGAGTCATATAAAAACCAGATATGAGAGAATTTGAATGTTTCTTTCAACCATTATATTCCTTAATTATTTTTAATTATTTTAATTTTTAATTATTTAATAATAATTATTTAATAATTATTAAAGCATTATTTTTAAATTATTTTAAAATTGGGTCATTTAAAACAAAACATTTAAGCCACCCCGAATCACTGTTGCCGTTTCAGAAATTTTTTGAAATCTTTAAAACTATTAAAAATGGAAAATTTCTAAGTTCTGATGCATAGAGCAATTTAACAATAAATTTAAAGATGTCTTAATACCTGAATTTTTAGTTTACTATGCAATTCTTGCATTGGAGGGACCCCTTACCAGAGTCCTGGAAAGGTAGCTGTAATATTTAAGCCAGGTAAACATTTTCAGGAATTGAGACTTAGAGGATCATTTCACTTAATATAGTTTTCAAAATCTACAAGAAATTATTAGCTAATCACCTAAAATGAGTGTAAATAAAATTACTCACATAGATCAATTTGGTTTTTATTCTAAAAACACATATATTCTCCCAACTAGTAAAAAATTATTACACAAATTGGCAAAATGAATGTAATATACAAGTTTGATTCTCTGGAATTAATTTTTAAAAAAATAAGTACTGTTAGTCCTGTACTTGAAGTCAAAATTTCCCTTCCTAAGCAAAACAATTGTTATGTGAATTTTGCCCCATTTTATGACCTTTCTTGTCACAGTTAATTGAATCACTGCAGTTGTTAAGTTAGTAACAGTTGTTAAATGAATCTGGTTTTCTCATCAACTTTTGTCAGGTCACAAAAGGAGTTCACATGGCACTGCGTCATAAATATGAACCAGTTGCCAAGCATCCAAATTTTAATCATGTGACCATGGGGATGCTACAACAGTCGTTAAGCATGAAAAAGAGTCATAATTGACTTTTTTTTCAGTCCCGTTAACTTCAGTCACTAAATGGTTGTTCAGTCGAGAACTATGTTACAAAAATATAAATTTAAGGCTGGCTTTCGTATTCATCTCTTAATTACTAAAATGCTCACTGTCGTGAGTGAAGCAATCATCATAGGGGAACAATTTTTGAAACAAGATATCTCAAATGGGCTAGCTTATAGAACATGTCCATGAGTTCTGAGGGAATGAAATTTGAGGAATTTGGGGCTGCTTAACTGCTACTGGCTGCTGAGCTTCATTTTCAACATTCTGTGACATTTCCCAGCCACTTTCTCAGTCCTTTGTTGTCTCTCCCACCCAGGAGCAGCCACTTACTTGCCTGCTGGGAAGGAAAGGGAAATTTCCGATGCCTCCTACCAGATTCCCGCCAGGAAACAGAATGGGGAAGCCAACAGAAAGTTGGAAGTCGCTCCTGCTACCACTTATTTGCCTACCCTCGGTCATTCTGTTTGTTTAGATACGGAAATATCTCTGAAATGATGATTCAACAGGGAACAGATTGTATAGTGGACAACTAAAGCTCACATAAAAGTTAACAGTTATTACTCTATTCTATTGAAAGATTTTATAGTAATTAAACTGCTTTTTATCATCTTTATTATTTGATGTAGCTATCGTAAATCTGACAACAGAACCAATGAACAGATTACGGCATACAATTGCTGTATTTTTCGGAGTATGAGAGGCACCGGAGTATAAGATGCACCTTAGTTTTAGGGAGGAAAATAGGGGGGAAAATGTCTGCCTATCAGATATTCATCCGGTTAGCATCTTTAGCCTGGTCAGATTCAGCATATTAGTTCACTCGCTGGTTTTGAAGTTGGGCTGATTGGGATTAAAAAACAGCTTATAAAGCACATCTAATCGTCGGAGGGAGCAGTAATTAGAAAAGCAGGCAAAGCGCGGAAAATCGCTTCACTCATAAGCGCTGTGCTGGGGCAAAAAACAGCTTCAAAAGCACAGCTGGTTGTCAGAGGGAGCTCTAGTGACTAAAGCAGGCGAAGCATAGAAGAGGTAAGAGAAGGCAGCAACTGTTCCGGATAGCCATTTTGGGCACCGCGCATCGTTTTTTCAGTCTCCAAACGTGTCGCGTTTTCGGGCGGCGAACAGCAGCAATGTGTTTTGGCGATCCCCACAGCATACTTCCCTTAGATCAGCATTTGGAGCGTTTGGAGGCTGAAAACATGACGCATGGCGCCCAAAAACACAAGTCATTGTCAGTGGCAATCTCTGCAGCTAGGAAGAAGACGCACGGAGGCCAAAGGGTGAGGGCTAGGGTTACATTCAGAGTATAAGACGCAACCAAATTTTCAGCCTCTTTTAGGAGGGAAAAAAGTGTTGTCTTATACTCCGAAAAATACGATAGGTAATAAGAGCTATCTTTGAAATTTATGATATAGTTCTGACTCTTTTCAACACCTCCCATTCAGCTACCCATATCAATAAAAGAAATTTGAAGTTCAAATTCAAAAGGAAGTTCAAATTCAAAATCAATTTAGGGATTCCAATTATATATAAATGTTCATAATATCATATCATATAGCCTTTATTGTCATTGTACATTAATATATACAACGAAATTGATTTAGCCTCCCTGCTGCAATCCATAACAGAAAATACAAAACAACATAAATAGTATAGAGAATAATCCCTATACAAGTAGAATAATTCCTATACAAGTAATTGGGGGAAAAAAGACGTAGTCATATGTTTCCGTATGTGCGTAGAGTGATTTGTGTTTAAAAGTCTGACAGCCCATGAGTAGAAGCTGTTTTTAAACCTGTTTGTCCTGCTGGCTATGTTTTGATGTCTTCTGCCTGATGGTAGAAGCAAAAAGAGACACTGGACAGGGTGTGAATCATCCCTAAGTATCTTCCTTAGTCTGCTGAAACAGCGAGAACTGGCGATGTCATCTAGTGGTGTTAAGATGGCAACTGATGGTTTCTTGTACCAAATTTGATCACTCTCTGTAGTGCCTTCCTGTCTGCAGCTGTTAGATCAGTATACCATACTGTTATACAGTATGTGATAACACTTTCTATCATAGACTGATAGAAAGAAGTAATCAGCCGTTGTTCCACCTGATTTTTCCGCAGGACTCTTTTAAGAAAATGAAGTATTGTTGAGCCTTACTAACCACCAGAGACGTGTTGCTTTTCCAAATGAGATCTTGACTAATGAGCACTCCCAAGAATTTAAAAGAAGAAACCCTCTCCACACAGCCCTCTCAATATATAGTGGGGTAGGTTCCTCTCTGTGCTTCCGGAAAGCTAGCACCATCTTTGTTTTGCTAGTATTTAGATGCAAGTTGTTTTTTGAACACCATATGGATACCTTCTGGACTTCTTCCCTGTATGCTGATTCGTCTCCTCCAGTTATATTTAGGGATCAATATTACCAAAATATTAATGTTTATCAATAATCTTATGTCTATAACAAAGATATTAAACAAGAAAATGAAAAGTTGGGCTAATAATATTTCAGGATGGTTTGCACCTGCCAAAATGAAAATCCTTCAAAGTTCAATTGTTTATTTCAATACTTATCAGTGGAAATTCCAAAACAGATTTTAATATATTGGCATATGCAGGCAAGAAAGAACTTGGAGAACTGGACAATCACTATGATCTGACTCATATGAAAAAAAGGAAGGGAAATTAAATAAAGAAGAGACAAAGCAATAAAAGATAACAAATTACCATGGTTTTCTTGGTATCAATTTAAATAATTATTGGATAATACAGAAATTATAATTTCATTAGTTAGGCTTTACACCAATTTTGAGAATTCTTAACTATCTAGACCAGAGGTGTCAAACTCACGTCGTCATGGCAGCATCACATGACGTAGCAGGACATTTCCCCTTTGCTAAAATGAGGATGGACATGGCCATCATGTGACACATCAGCCCGTGGGCTGGGAGTTTGACAGCCCTGATCTAGAACAACCAAAAGGATGGATTTCAAAAATAAGTTACAATTACAGATTGTTGACATTTGATTTATTAGATTGACACATATAATTATTCTTCCAAACTCTGGAGAGGTTGTCATTAATTTATGGTGGGTCTGTAACGAAGGTAGTTGACGTATGACAATCATTTAATGATGATTCAAAGTTACAATGATCTTGGAAAAAGTGACTTACAACATTTCCTCAAAGTTATGACCATTACACCACCATTCGGATGCTTGGCAACTAGCTCACATTTACAATAGCTGCAGAATTTTGTGGTTACGTGATTGTGCTTTTTAACCTTCCCAGCTGGCTTCTGAGAACCACGATTCGCTTAATGATCACAGTGATCTGCTCAACAACTGCAGTAAAAATGGTCATAAAATCAGGTCCACTCATGTGATGACTTGCTTAATGACTGCATCATTTAGTGTCCAAAATTCCAGTTCCAATTATGGTAGTAAGCCATGGACTACCTGTTCCCCTCAACACAACTCCCCCCGCCGAAAAAAAAACCCCAACTGGAGAGACAAAAGAAATGAATCTACCCAGTGTTAGTGTTTTTGCGCTTACTTAAGGAATTGGTTTAAAGATTAAAAGCTATTTATTAAACCTTAACAGCGAAAGTAATATTCACCTGAAAATAACATTGAAAAGATAATTTAGATAATTAGTAACTTCTTAGGATAATTCTTAGATAATTTAATAACTTCTAGGAAAGATCACAGATAAAGTTAAAATAATAAAATTATTTTATTTGCTGCATAGTGGAACAGTGGTTAAAATGAAGTATTGCAGGCTAGCTCTGCCCACTGTCAGGCGTTCAATCCTGACTGGCTCAAGGTTGACTCAGCTTTCCATCATTTCAAGATTGGTAAGAGGAGGATTCAGATTCTGGAGGCAATATGCTGACCTTGCAAACCGCTTAGAGTGCTGTAAAAGCATTATGCAATGGTATATAAGTCTAAGTGATATTGTTAGTGCTAAAATACCAGAAAGCGGGAACCACAATTCTATAAAATGTACTTGGATTTTAAATTTTATATTAATTCCAATAGATCTACTACCAACAATCCTTTAGATATGTTAAAAATCAATTTGTATATTACTTGTTTCTATCTACTTTCTAGTACATCTTTTTCTTATTCTTTTAAGTATCATCAATTTATATTATTCAAATACTTGACAGTGTTTGTCAATCAGTTTAATAAAAATTTAAAAAGTACACCACCATAATCTGAATATGCAACTATATGCCTATCTGAATAAGAAGTCTGCATGATGCGACTTTTTTCTTCTGAATCAGAGAACTTTTTAAAATTCTATAATCATTAATTATTAAAATTGTAATTGCACATTATTACATATAATTGATCGATGAATTAAAAGTTTACAGCTACCATTTAAATTTCAACTGTAATCCATTAACTTACTTCGTTTTACTTGGCTTACAGACAATATTATGTATTTGCCAATCTTTCATCTGACAATTTGCAGAACAGTAACAGACCTGCTTACACTGAATGCATCTTAAGGATCCTAAAGAGATTACAAAAAGATTATTGGGATGTCAGGAAAAAAACTTCTTGAAGAGCAATGCAAACAATTGCCATGTATCAAGAAAGAACACTACAGGTGTAGAGAGTCATTAGGAGTTAAGGTCTAGCTGAAATCATTTTCTACATTTCTTATATATCAAGACTGAACCAGCCACCTACAAAGAATACTTAACTTGTTAAAATTCTTGTTATAGACAACTGTTACCCTGTTTCCCCCAAAATAAGACATCCCCTGATAATAAGCCTAATCGGGCTTTTGAGCAAATGGCAATAAGGCCAAGCACTTATTTCAGGGTTCAAAAAAATATAAGACAGGGTCTTATTTTTGGGGAAACACCGTATAAGCTTGTACTAAGAAAGCTTTGTACTCAGTTTTCCTAATAGTAGTTTCAAGTGATAAAACCATTATTTCAGTAAACTCAATTCAACTTATATGTCTATATTTGTTTTAATTTGACAGATATAGTCTGCAGTTTCCCTAAGGTTACCTAGGAAATTTGTGGTCAGACTTCGGTATTTCAACTGACACCTGAATTTACATTAAATTCATTTCACTTAAACGTTATTAGCAAAGAGCACTTTGATCACAATTTTAATCAACATTTTAAAGTCTGCATTATTTTATCACAAATTAGTTAACAAAAACTTACCAAACTGCCCACAAAAATGGCAAGTGGTCTGATATAAAGGACTTAATGGACTGAACTGTGAATTATAGCTGATAGGTAAAACTTTGTCAGGAGAAGTTGATAAATGCATTGTTTGTATTAATGCTGAGTCAGATACCTGCAAAGCCTATTGACAAATATAAACATATCTTTGTCTTAAATTCGTAAGATGTTACTATTGTAATATTTTACATTAAAATTCCTAATTTCTCAGAAAGCCAAACTGATACAGAATACATAAAATTTATAAGAAAGTATATATCTCTCAGAGAAATAAACAACTAGGCCAGGTTTTCTTTAAATACCTGAATAATATGTTACATATGTTGAATAATATATGTTACATTAATATAAACCAAATTACAGTTTAGTATTAGGTATGAATCTAAATCCTGCCCACCTATCAGTTTGTAAGCATGCAATTATGAGTCAATAAATAAGTAGGATGATAACAGCATTCCATGCATCTCAGCATATAGTCATGCTGGACAGACGAACACAGAAATGTCTTCAGACAACGCTGGCTCCCCTGGCCCAGAAACAAAGATGAGCACTGCCCGCTACAGTCAGACACCACCTTTACCTTTATAAATCAGACACTAACTTGACAATAACATAGTTTATTACAATTAACAATTATATTAATGATGACAATAGGACAGAGTAAAATTGTTACTGGAAACTTACAGGATTTCTTTTCTTTGCAGAGGATAGCAAATTATTCACGACTTTGACATTCCCTACAATACAGAAATGAAAATGTTTAGAATCAAATAATTTAACAGATTAAATATATTTTTAAATCATTCATTCAATTTTATATAGTTTTTCCATCAGAATAAAATGCTTATCCAGAAATAACCTAAGGTAGCCGTAGATGGGAATTATTTCTAAAGTTAATGAGGTTTCCCAGTACAAAAATTTCTAAATTCTACAATCACCAAGGAAACAAGATATTTATAATCAACAGTGGACTTCAACTCAAGGGAGCATGAAACCATTAGTTAGCCTTCATTTAGCGACTGCCTTGTTTAACACCATTTATAATTACAATAGTAATGAAAAAGTAACTTTATGACCAGTCCTTGCATTTAGCATATAACCTTCATAGGTCTATAAAGCTGTTGAAATAAGTTCATAATCAGTTTCACCTATTGATCACTTGGCTTAATGAGCAAGTTGCCAATCCTAATTGTGGTTAAAGGAGGACCACTGTGATTATTTTTTTTAGCATATAAATGATCCATATAGTCACAACACTCAAGGAAACAATTATGTCCAAAGTTATTATTCAATAAAAGCACTATTCCCAATATTTGCAGATAAAGAATGAATACAAGATTATAGCATACTTTATTCCAATTAGTTGGTTTTCTTACCAAAATGTACATACCTTCTGGATCATTGAGCTTTGATCCTGGAGATTGGAAAGGTGGGGGATGGTTGACAAATTCCAGAGAATTTGCTCCAGGAGCTTTACATGATGAAAGAACAAAATTATCCAATTTTTCAAAAGGAAAACAATTTTTAGAACCACTTACAAATAAATGAAATTAACCAAAACATAACATTCCCATTTTTCAAGATCTCACAAGATAAAATTACAAAATGAAATTACGTAATAGAGCACTACAAAGTACATTAAATTTAAGGTTTTTTTTTCCTCACCTTTCATTCCCCCTCCAGCCATATTTAATGAAACAGTTTTGTGATCATAGCCATCATGGATATTTTCAACTGAACCATTCCAATTTGCAACAAATAATTTTGCCTGTTCACAAATTGAAAAATTGTTGAGCAATGGTGGTACTTTATCATCAACAAGTACAATATTTTTGAAGTTGGGGCTTGTGCTGGGACTTCTCAATGACTGATTTGGACTTTTCAGATCCTTTATCTGAAGCCTTTGTTCCATTTTTCACACATCTATATTAGAATCATTTCTTTACAATTTCATGGATAATTTAATAGCTAGGAAAGTAAAATAAAATACATTAGCTAAACAATTAAATTGTACAAAAAAAACAATCCTCAACATAATTTAGATATTTCTATTAAGTGCACAGAACACATGCTAAATCATCCAAACCCTCAGAATGTAGCACAATATTTGTAACAATCCTTTAAAATGCAAAAGAACAATTTAAGTTTTGAAAAATATTTTCAAATGGGAATCTGATATTAAATGCTTTGGACCAGCAAAACAGATTTTCTAAATTTAGTTTCTCATATTCCTTTCATTGAAAAAAAATGTGGAAAAAGTAATTGAACAAATTTAAATCACTTCCAGCACACAGAAAAGGTCTGATAGGACCTTTTCCACTAATAAATGTTATTAAAAGGTTAGAGCTAGAGAACGAGGTGGCTGGATGGAGTCACTGAAGTAGTAGGCACGAGCTTAAATGGACTACAGAAGATGGTAGAGGATAGGAAGGCCTGGAGGAACGATGGGTCAGACACGATTTTGCAACTAACAAGAAGAGCTGTAGTAAGCTGCAGCTCACTTTATCAGATACATAGAAGGGTTAGACTGATTAGGATTTAAACTGGGATGAGTTGGAGAAGAGGAAAGGATAGGATGGCCATGCAGGTTACACAAGAGGTAGTTTAGTCTCATATGTAAATTACAAAGCTGGTACAGACGTTATGATTTTTTCACAAGCTCTCTTCCTGTTTTTAATATACAAAACTCTTCAAAGAAAACCAGTGTTCCAAACTCTGTAAAGCCGTTTTGTTTTAAAGTTTAAAGAACCACAGTACCACGATATCTGCCTCAAGTTTCAAACACATACAGTAATCTCACAATATTGGCACATATGTTTCAACTGAAATTTAGAAATCCAAAAGGCAATTCCATTACCTATGGAGCTTTCAGATTTGTATTTCCATTCTAAGGTAGTAGTAGTTCAGTATCTTATTAGTACATCAGTGAAATCGCTTAGCCACACAAATTCAATTTATGTAAATCCTGGCAAAATTCACCAAAATTCTGTATATGCCAACATTTTTTTAAAAAAGAGTTATAACACAACGCACAGCGTTTGGAAAAAAATCACAGGCCACTCCGCTAACAAGAAACATTTACAATACTTTCATTAGCGGTAGAATTAACACTCTCAGTAGTCTCAACAAATAGGTTTCTTGGCTACAGTCTATTCTTCTTTTTCAAGAATTTAAATGTTAATATTCCACCTTGGCTAAAACAAAACCTATTGCACGAAATTAAAATAAGCAACCAAATAGTGATACTCTGGCTAGCATTCCCCTAGTCTCTCTACTACATCAACTGTCCTCCTCTACCTCTTTTTCCTTTACAGTACGAGGGTATCCAGCCAGGAAAAACCACTATCGCACCCCAGATTACACCCTTCAGACTCGTTTCTGGGAAACAAAGGATGGAAAGCTTGGAAGGATCCGAGAATTGAGGCCACCCAACTCGATATTAATGACGCGGGGTGAGAAGGGAAGCGAGTTAACACACAATGCCTTAAACCACAATTGGCTGCAAAACCCGCAACTTTAACAAACTTTACATTCCCAACATGGACCCAGTGTTAGGGCTCGCGCTTTACTTTTTGTAGTCCAAAAGTAAAGGGTGCAACATCTAAAACCCGCATTAAAGAGACTTTGCAATTTGTAACTCAATCTGGGGTTAAAGGAACATTCGCCAGGGGTCCTGGGCGAGCTGAACTGCAACCGACCATCCAAAGGTCGAAGTGGAAGCGAAAGGGTGGGAGCTTACATTTGGTATTTTGGAAGCAGAACCCGCCACTCTCCCCACGTGTAAAAAAAAAAAAAATCAAGGGCCGCAGGGTCTCTCCAACTGCCTCTTCGGCTATTTACTCCGAGGCTTAGTTCCAGACGTTCAGCCTCGTCTCCTCTTCTCCACACCGCGTGATCGCCAGAGCGCATGCGCCACTTGTATAACCGGCGGACACGGAGATTCTGAAGGGAAGGCGGGGAGGGGGAGGGGGGAGTGGAGGCGTGTTGCCTGTGTTGAGCTGCGTGTTTGTAAGCTGTGTTGGTTTCGTCTTTAAATTTCCTCAATGATACAAACCCTTTTCATATTGGCTCCGTTGGTGCCTACACTGTACGGTAGTTGTACCTTACCTTTACATATTTTTCTGCCCGAGATTTGAACATCCGATCTCACTGCCTGTGCCTAAAACACCCGGACAGTACAATAGTACAATGATGCAGATTTTAGGTATTTGTCAAATCTAAAGTATGAGTGCTGTGTATAGGTTGCATTGAACTTGTGTAATTATTTGAGTGCTGGCAGTTATTTCTTACGAAGCAAGTTCTGTTTGGTTCCTAGCATTTTGACCTCCTTTAGTAATTGCAGTGCTAAAGTAAATATCTTTATCTGGTCACTAAATCCCGTATCTGAGCCCAGTAGATTAAATACTATATTCTTCATTTAAAAAACAACTATGCAAAGCAATGTTTTTCTTAAGAAAGTTGTGCTTGCAGGTGCTCTTGCAGAATTTGAAACTCAACTGACCTTTTAATACAACTTGCTAGCCTGCAATTTATTGAAGTAACCAAACGTTTTAGATTCATGCAACATAGCAAACCACAAACTAGTCAACCATATTTCAACCTATTGTGTTTTACTAACCCAGCTAGGAGAGTTAGCTTATGGTTTGGTGAGCTGTATGAATCCACCAAATAAACAATAGCCAAATAAATTAAGATAACTCACACCATTAACTATAGCCATATGACACTGAATCCCAAACTAGTTAACCTCATTTTACCCTAACATAAATTTTGATCTCATGCTGCTGATAAAGATATGCCATGAAAACCTAGAAAATAATGGTAATTCAGTAATCATGATTCAGTTGATGTAATGTAAAAATATGACCAGAAACTAAAGCATTATAATTATGGATCTTATGGTTTAGAACACCTTTGTGTAAGAATGTGGGTCCGCTGAAGCATGGTTGTTTTTTTAAATAATTTCTTAATGAGGAAAGATTTAAATCTAGTAAGGATGAGTACCTTGTGATTCATTTTGCCTTCTTTGCTTACCAATATTTGTATAAACCTCTTATAACAACGTCTGGAAGTATTGGTTAAGGTGCTATTCCTTACCTGTACACATCAGCGATTACAATGATGCAGTATTGTTGTAATAGTAGACTCATGTACAAATATCGGAAGCCACATTTTTTGGCCACATTACCACATGATGGAACCAAAAATCAATGTGACTCATGCCTTATTCTGTGCATGACATTATCAGTACCAGATGGATTTGTAACTGGTTAACCAACTGCACTCAATGTGTAGACCTTAATGGAACTGCATCTACATGGATGGAAATATGCAGTGGGGTACTTAAGGTTCTGTTTTAGGATCAATATCTTCATCAATGATTTAGATGAGGGCATAGAAGGGGAACTCATCAAATTTACAGATATCACCAAGCTGGCAGGAATAGCCAATATTCCAGAAGATAGGCTCAATATAGAGAAGGATCCTGACAGAGTTGAACAATGGGCCATCTAATGATTTTCAATGGTGGGAAAAGTAAGATTTTATATTTAGGCAAGAAAAACCAAATGCATGGATATAGGATCCGAGATACTTAGCTCAATAGTAGTAACTGCAAGAGGGATCTTGACATACTAGTGGACAATTACTTAAATATGAGCCAGCAGTGTGCCGCTGCTGCCAAAAAAGTCAAAACAGCTGTAGGCTTGACAGTGGGATAGAATCAAGATCACACAAAAGTGTTATTACCACTTTATAATGCCTTGGTAAGATCACACTTGGAATATTGCATCGCCATTATATAAAAAAGATATTGAGACTCTAGAATAGGGGTATCAAACTCACATCGTCACAGCAGCATCACATGACATAGCGTGACTTTTTTTCCCTTCACTACATATGGGTGTGGCCAGCACATGGCACATCTGGCCCATGGGCCGGGAGTTTGACAGCCCTGCTCTAAAAAGTACAGAGAAGAGCAACAAAGATGATTAGGGGATAAAACATACAAAGATTTCAAGAATTGGGAATATCTAGTTTAATGAAAAGGACTAGTGATATGATAGCAGTGCTGTAATATTGGAGGGCTGCCATGAAGAAGGGCAGCCCTCAACTTATTTTTCAAAGCACCTGAAGGTAGGAAAAGAAGCAATGAGTAGAAATAATCAAGGAGAGAACCAACCTAGAACTAAGAATTTTCCTGACAGAACAATTGATCAGTGGAACTGTTAAAGCGAAAATCTACCTCGATACTCCTCCCTCGATAATTGCACTTAATTACTTGCCTCCAGAAGTTGTGGGTACTTCAATACTGGAGGTTTTTAAGAAAAGAATAGACAAATATTTTGTCTGAAACAGTATAGGGCACTGATGGTGAACTTTTTTGGTGCAGTTCCCAAACCAGAACGCATGCCAGAGTGCTGGAAACCCGAAGGCCTGGCTGCGATGGTGCACATGCCCAGAGAGGGCACTGCGTGCCACATTTGGCACATGTGCCATAGATTCACCATCACGGGCATAGGATTTCCTGCTTGAACAGGAGATTTGACTAAAAGATCTCCATGGTCCCCTCCGACTCTGTTATTCTGTTCTGTTCTGTATTTTGAGAGTGATTTTAGGTGGATCTCTTGCAAAACAGTTTTGAATGTAATTTTTATTCTATGGCACACCAAAGAAATGTCAGATCTCTGATCTATGCAGATGATGTGATATGTAGTGTAATGATTATTTTAAATAAATCTCATGAAAAAGAGAATCCACTTTTCAGATATGTTTTTGCTTCACCACAACCTTCTTTATGTGTATATGAATGTAGTTTGTGATTTAATGATTGTTTGACAAGGTTGCATACAACAAGGATTCGTATGGTTTTATCTTCTTCCAGCTTCTTCTTAAATCATAGGAATGATTGTATTTTGAAAAAGTGGCCAATATTCCATTCCAGACATTTAGCTATTCTAGCATGGTGACATCTTGTATCTATCTTCTGTAATCACTAGCTATCATTTGACAATGTAAAAATCTAGTTTTTTTTCATTCCTCTCATATAGGTAGAAGGGTGGTTGATGATTTTGTCAGTTTTTATGGGTCTTTCCCCACTTTATTCAATCACATTATATGGTATGTTCTAGAAAAATATTTTTTCAACTGTGACTTCATAATATTGCCTATCTCTCATTCCCAGCTCATGAGTGAGTCAGTCTTATTCCTTATTTTGATAATTTTATTATCAAAAGAATAAGAACAAATACAACCTACAAAAGATGTAGGTTGAACATAAAAATACAAAAAAAGAAAAAAAATGAAAAAGTAAATAAACAGGAATTTCTTTCACCATCAATTTCAATATTTAACACAACCTCTAACTATATCATATTCTTTCTTCACCCCAGAGCTCGTATTTTACGTAAAAATCAAAATCCAAACAGTAAGACAATCTTACATCTCTGTGTATAAACCAAGGCAAAGAAAATGACCAAAACCAGAATTTTATGGTTTAATCACAAATATAGACATGAAAGAAAAGTATTGGTTATATTTAGTCAGACAAATTAAGTATAATCATTTGATAGGGTAGAGGTAATGAGAGATAAATGCTGTAAATATTAAGCACTAATAAGTAAACAAGATTACAATAAAAGCCAATGGCAAGAATTAAGATTGTTGTGTTTACAAAATAATGTAAGTCGCCCAGTCACTTTGAAATGAGATGGACAACAAATAAATTTCAAAATAAATGAATTAGTTTTCTAAAGCCAGAGAGAAATAAAATAGTAGAACAGATTTTTGTCTGAAGTTTAGAAAGAAACAAAATGACAGAAACATAACAATAATTTGTAGTAAGCAGCAAAACATTTGCTGAGCAATGAAACAGTTGCTGAGAATTGGGCAATATATACATTTAAGAATAATTATTATATCAGCAGTGGAAAGTAAATGGCTGGCATGGAGAAAATGAAGTATGTGGCTGTGTTGTCCTGCCATAATATTCAACTTAAACATCTTTTTTTAAAAAAGGAAAAACTTTGGGGTACCCATGTCTCTCCCTTATGCAAGAGAGCCCTACATGAGTGGCTGTTGCCTATTCCCTGGGAAAGATGATAGTCCTGGCATGAATGCAGCTTTAGAACCAATAGGAATACCCAGTTGCTACAATATACATAACTGCTCCTTTGCAGATCCATACCTCACCCCAGTAGAAGGTGCATTCAAAACTCTGGTTGAATATGCAAGATCCTAAAGCTGCTGCCAGGAGATCTCAGTTAGAACTTGATAGTGCATGCAATGCATGCTGAAGAATGTGGACACCTGCTGGAACAGCTACTATTGCTACTTTGCAAGATAAACAGGCGCTGTGTGGCTATGACCCTAAATCTTGCCTGATTGCACATGTAGTAGTGTGACAAACACCAGCTGCCTGTACTGTATATAGTTTCTTGGAATCATTCCAAGAGGCTTGAAGAAGCGAGTCATCAACGAAAGCAGTTCCAGCTCCGTGCTAAATATATACAACATGGGTGTTGGGCACATCGATTTCTTCCGAATCATGATTGGAAAGCTTCAGCAGGTGAGCTAATCTCGAAATATGGCTTCTACATGTGCGGTGCCTCTATAGAAGCAGATTGCCCGGATTCGACGAATGCCAGGCTCTTGGCTGAGATGCTTAGCCCTTCCAGCGATATTGTTCGTGAACTACGTTGCAGTGAGAAAGCTCTGCGCTTCGACTCCAATCTCTTTCCAGTCTCCACAGACTACACGGCAGCATCTCTCCGTGGCGAGCTTAAAAATCGGTAGTTTCATTCAGCCAACGGATCTAATCCTCGAAACCCGCGCGATCATCAACAGGCAGGGCCGATACTCCCAACCAGACTGGTACCAGTGGGAGGCATCGCTCCCCCCTGCTACCTTTCTAGAGATATGAATCGCAACGCCCCGATGAATGACGAGATGCAGCTTTCGGGCTGCCGACCGGGGAATTAACCCAGGCCTTTTCTCCTCCCCCTTGCAGGCTGTTAATCGGATCTCGCTCCGCCTTCACTCCGCCTCTCCAATGAAGGTGCTCTGGATACCCGTGGCAGCCATCTTTGTTGATGTGTCAGCTTTCAGTTCCTGTGAGGGAGGCTGCAGCAGGAACGAGAGCAGCGAGAATGGCTCTGTATCCTCCCGCTACACGCACACCCACCCCGTTACGCATTCTGGGTCTTCGGTTCTAATTAGCAATGGGAGAGCGGCTACTAATGCAACAGATGCTCCGGTCCCCAGCCTCCTAGCAAACGGGTAAGCGCTTCCCGACTGGGTTTGGGAACATATTGGGAGATCTGATGAGGTTTCGGTCACAAAGAATGTAGATCAAGATAGGCAGGATCAGGGAGAGGAAGGGGTGCTCGGATAGCCGGCAGGAAAATCTGCTCTTGTATAGAGGGGTGGATTCCCACGACTTGTTTTACCTGCTTGCTCCAGGGTTTTTGTTTTTGTTTTAATCGGGAAAGGTTTTCGACGTCAGACACTGATCATTCTACGAGGCTTCCTCTCTGCTCCTCCCGCGGAGCCCCGCGTAGGTTATTAAATGGGGTTCCAAAGGGGCATTCCTTCTTTGCCCTCTCGTTCTCGTATGAAAGCACTCGTGGGCTTTTGTCATTTTTGTTAAATGTTGATGGACGGTTCGGTTCACATTGGATAAACTCCGATGGAGTTGTTCTACCAGGAAGTAAATGATAGAAAGGTCCTTCAAGGTGTTGGCTTCAAGGTCAGATGTGTAAGCAGTGAGGAATTTTATTTAATTCCTTTAAGGATGCCTTTAAGGATGCCTTTGTACATATTGGCTGGTGCTGCCTCCTTACCGTTAGGCGTCTGAAAGGTGTCAGGTGTAAAATCGTTTGAGGTCTCTCATGTTTCAGACCTCTAATGCGAACCCGTAGTCTCAGAATATAACCATTTTAAATCAAACCCACAAAGATTGAAAAAAGATTGTGTGACTCGATTTCATCTTTGTTACTGTAGGATGCTTGTGAAATTTAGATTTAGCATTTAGTTTTGCAAAAGGCAATACAGGAATACATCAGCGAAAAGCCTTCTCTAGTTAAGGCAAAAGTCCTACCTGAAAAGCTTTTGGCTACGCTATATATTTTACTTCATTGGTTTGCAATTAAAATATTTTCTCCAATAAATGTTCAATCTCAGTTGCATGACCAAAGGCATAGATAAGAAAAACCTTTCTCCTATGTTATTTCTATCTTCATTTTTCCTTATCAATGGTACTTAGATTACTGCATACAAAGTGCTTTTGGTGTCTTTTTCAGAAGATTTGTGAGCTTCATTATGTTTATTTAAGAGTAAATCCCACTAGGTTCAGTGCGATTTAGTGACAAATAAACATAAGCCTTTGTTATTATTTTGAATGTTGAGCTATGAACAAGGCATTTTGTGGCTTCCCTATTTAAGAATCAGGTAGCCAGATGCTTATAAAAGCAGGCGATATAAGGCTCAAAGTCGCTTGGAAAAGATCCCAAAGATCAATTTGCTCACAAAGCCATTCTACACAATTTATCCATAATTCCTGCCAGTTTTGCCATAGTGAACTTTCTGAACAGCTTTTGTTACAGGCTGAAAGTTGAAATGTAATTTAGCATACTTGAGTAATCTTTTAAAAATTAATAGCTAAGGAATACAGCACCAGATTCTTCATTCTTGCATTTTCTTCCCACATTTTGTGTACCAGGGAAGGGTTTGTTTTTGGTGAAACAATATGCTTGGTAATTAGAAGTATATGACAGCCATATAATTTAAATGGAGTTAATGCTTCTGGGTAAAATTGACTTGCATTTCTTTGATCTGTGCAGTTGATACTTATTATCTGTGTGAACAAAGAGTATTATTCAGGCTTGCTTTGATGATTTTTAAGGCGAGCTAATACAAGCTGCTCAGAACAAATGTAATTGTCTTAAATGACATTTCCTAATTATTTGGACAGAAAAGATATTCAAGACAGCTCACAATTGTGTGTTGCATGTACACACGCACACACTCTCACACACACATAATACACATTTATTTAATCCATAGTAATAATAGTATAGCCCAATAACCAAGTCATTTAAAAAGTCTCATGTATTTATTTTATATATATATATAGAAATTGTATTTTTTAATGGACCAGAATACATGGTGTTCTGAATCACTTATTCTATGCTGCCATTCCAAGCTGGTTTCTCTATATTCTGTTTTATTATGTTTATTTAATATGAATCCAATCAAGTTACAATTTGTTGTGAGGACTGTTTTACCTTTATATGTAAGGTATATTGATTTCTGTGTACAGAGAATTCAGTATACAAAACAGTAAAGCAATGTTGTAACAATCACCCGTAGCTGACAATGATATACTGGTTGCAGATCTTAGTAGTCTGAAAGTCCTGAACTGATTTAGTATTAAACCCCTCAGGGTTTTTTGTTTTTTTTACTTTGCTGCTTACGGTAGTAGTTTTACGATATTACATGACTGAGAATAAGATCAGTTTGACAGGTTAAATGTTTATTTTAATGTTTGCCTTAGCAACAGAACACCATATGAGAGATAAAGTAAAATGACAGATAAAGTAAAAATTCAGTGTTAAAAAAACATTGTAGGAATAATAGTAGAATTATACCAGATGTATCAAATTATTTTGTCAATTAACTCTGTTTTTCTGCCTATTTTTCTATCTTGATTTATTGGTCACTGTTGTTTTCTCATATGGTAATGTAATATGTGCAACAAAGAAGACTTCCATTTTGAGCCTGTAAATCTTTTGACTGAAACATACAGATAGGAAAAGATAGGTCTGGAAGCATTTTAAATGTTATAAGATTTAATTATAATATATAGCTTTCTCTATTAAAAAAAACCAAGATGTGATATTAAAGCATAAAAAAGTGTGAGGGGCTATGTAGATGTAGATTACTAGAAGAACATAAATTAAAATACATGTTAAAGAGCAAGAGAAAATTTAAAAACAATACATTTATCTAAGATGTCCTAAAATTAGAATTTGCAAATGTTGCATTTTCTTCACCCATAAAATGATAAATGAATTTGTGTGGTTTACGTTTTCTTATCCCTTCCCCCCAAACCTGATGATTTATTTCTAATTAGGGATGGACAAGATACAATTATACTACTAATAATTATTGATACATATTTCAAATGTAACAATGATAGTCACTGTTATAATCACTGATAATCTTAAAACATTTTCTTTGAAAATTTACTGTAAATCAACTTTAAAATAATATTTTGAATAGATGGGTGCGCTTGCAGAATTTTCAGAACTTCAGTTTTGACAAGCATCCAACTAAGGCATGGAAGACAATAAGGCTCATCCATGCAAAGCTTGTTTTGTGTTTTCTTCTCTTTGCATGGACAAGCCAGTAACTTGGTGCCCCAGGCATCAAGGCAATAGATTCTGCAGGGCTGCAACTTTGCATGTATACTTGCCAAACAAAACAGAAGTCCTGCTAGAATTTCCTGTTCCTGCTGTTAGCTTGTTCATGCAACATGGACATTGATCCTTCTTAGCATGATAAAGCCACAATAATTTGATATACACTTCAAAGTGTTCATGGTTGAAATGCTTCTGGTTTAAATGGAACATTGGGCCCTTTGGTGGAATTTTCTGTGAAATGTGAAGATTATCTGTGAAGATAACTGATATATTCTCTTTTGGGGGAGTTGTAAAATCTAGATCTACTATAAAGAAGGATTTTTCTTGGGTTTTGCCAAGATATAGGTAGATATTTTTTTTTTTAATTTCTGTATTTCTCCTCCCTTCATGCTCATTCACTCACTCCAAGACCACTATCTAGTGTTTTTAAGACAATGAGATCTCAGTGAAACAAACTATGTAAATAATACTCTACATGAAAAGCTCACCATTTTATTAGAGGTTACTATATACTAAACTGGAATGAGTGTACATTCATCTCACACTGTCCCAGAGAGCTTTATTATTCAAATAACAAGTGTTTGAATAAGAGTATAGATGAGTACCATGTTTAAACAAGGTAGAAACACTCCTGTTGTAGCATACTGTATATTGTGATCCCTATTGTCCATAGCAGTCAGTAGACATGATCAAAACTTTTTAATTTCACAACATATGGACAGACCTAACCATATTTCAGTTGGGAAATTGTGACCATCCTAGACCAAGCCAAGTCTAAAAATGCTAGGAATTTTTAGAAGCCTGGCACTCTGACAAATTAGCCATCAATAGACAAATAGGCATAAACAATATCTACATACTGTGCAAAGGAGACAGTCAACAAGCCAGAAAGGGAATAAAAAGACCTTCCTACCCTAATCAACATCCAGATGAACATAGATTAATTCCAAGATTAACATCAGACCAACAATCAAGAAGAAAACAATACCTCAACCAAGGAATTACCAAACAATCCAACAGTAAACAGCCCAACTAAAGAACTTTCAAGACCACTTCCACGAAAACTAACAGAGCAAGCAATTAGAATATAAACTAAGAGCAAACCCCACTCCTTACTACTACTGATGATATTATCTAGTTTGGGTAATGAAGTATCTGCAAGAAAAAGACCAAGTCCAGAACTATAAATAGTAGAGTTTCTTTTCCTATGAAAGAATTCCCAGAAAATATTTTTTCTTATGGGCATTTTGACCTTAATATCCAAGTAGGTAGATCGAAAAAAGCAATTTGCATCATCTAGAATTACTGTCGAGCCTCGACAATAATGCCGAGAATTACTTTTTCCTATGCAACCATCTTCTTTTGAACTCAGATTAAGTTTCCGGGCCTTGAGAAGGAGAGTGATGGTTGAAATGTTGGGTGTTTCTTTGAGTTTTGGCATCAAGTGAAAATTTTAAAAGACTCAAATCCCTTTGACCAGAATAGCTGGAAAGGTTTGTGCATTTATTTTAAAGGTGATCTACTGGAGACCTGATGAAATATATTTCTATTCCTCATCCAAATTTATATTTCTAAATCATCGTAAAGAGTAATGTAACATAAAATATATAAAAATGGTCCTCGGCTTAATCTTAATCTGTTTGTTTAGTGATCATTCAAATTTCTAATGGCATTGAAAAAATTGTCTTCCACTAGCTAGAATAGTGAAAATGTTCCCTAGTAATTCACCGAAATGTTGGAAATGTAAGAATAACTATGGAACTTATTATCATCTCTGGTGGACCAGAGGCGAAGAAATTCTGGGCAAAAGTTAAAAAGTGGATAGAGGAAATAATTCAGAATTCAATAAAAGGAGAACCTGAGCAGTTTGTATTAGGGATTTCCATAGAAAACTATACTAAGGAAATATATTATTTAATATTACATATACTGACAGCAGCCCACATAGTCTATGTGCAAAATTGGAAGAAAGAAAACTTACCATCAGAAGAAGATTTAATTAGGAAAATCTTTAGAGTGCACAGAGATGGACAAATTAACAAAAGAAATCAAGGAGAAAGAGGATACAGAATATTACAAGTGTGGTGTAGGTGGTATGAATGGTTGGAAAGTAAGAAAAATGAGAAAGAGGAATAAAGGAGAGGGGAGAAAAAATATTGAAGATCAAAGTACAATCTAGACGAAAGAAAGAATGGTGGAAAATAAATTGTTGAATAAGATAAAGTTAAAATATGCGTGAATAGATGTAAATAGTAAGAAAGGATCACTTCGAAGTAGCTGTAGGGAAAAGTGATATATATATAAATGTTGTGTGTTTGTATCTTGTTTTTAATGTTTTCAAAATAAAAAAAACTTTTTTTTTAAAAAAAAGAAAAAATTGACTTGCAACCAATCATTGCACTTATGTTTGCCACAGCATCCTCACAGACATGTGATCAAAATTTGGGCGTTTGGCAACCAGCATGTATTTCCTATAGTTGCAGCATCCCGAGGTCATGTAATTGTCATTTGCAACCTAACCCAGCAGGTTTCCAACAAGCCAAATCAATGTGGGAAGCCAGGTTTGCTTAACTACCGTGTGATTCATTGAAGTGAACAACCAATGCAAAAAAGGACATAAAATTGGGCAAAACTTACTTAACAACCAACAAGCAATGGAAATACTGGTCCCGATTGTGGTTGTAAGTCACAGCTACCTGCAAGAATAATGTGTTGTGAAATCTTAAAGCTTTTATCTGCTGTATTGAAGTACGATGGCCATGTAACTATTGTTTTGAATTAGATAATCATGTCTCTCTCTTCCCAGGCGGTAGGCTATTTTAAAAAAAAGAAGTTAAATATCAGAGTGCACTGGGAAAACATACTTCTCTGATTGGAAATCCAGAAGTTCTCTGGAAAACCTGTAAGAAGCTTCTGAAAATAATATTAGTTGGTTTAATTTGTTCACATATTACTCAATTACGTATTACTATTCTAGTTATACTCACCATGATCAACTACTTGGTGAGGATATTACTTCTCTAAAGATGGTCCTTGTGCTAATATGGCAGAAAGTCTAAGGTCAAAAATATTCCATTTTTTTTGTTCAAGCCCCATTATTAAGTATACAACTATGTTGCTTTGTTAGAGTGGTGTGATCATTGATCTGCTTACAATTACATTTACATTAGTTTTTATATGTGTACTGTGTAATTAGTGCTCCTAAGATGTTAAGGCTGCGAAGGTTAGAGTTCTGGCAAATCCCTTGATAGGAACTGCAATTCCATAGTGTCATTTATGCAGAGTAAGGAAATGTAGTTGGACTAGAAAGGAAAGTTTGTTGATGTAGTTGCTAGTTTCTATGTCCACAGTGGTATCTGAAATTAATATGTGTGTTTACAGCTGATATGATATGGCAGATGTTGGCTTTATTGTCAGATACCTGATCTAATATAGAGCTTTGATATTAATCACTGCAATCTATGTAGAAAGAGAAATTTTAAAAATGAAAAGAGCTGGGAAGAACTGAATTGTCAAACAGCTAGGCAGGGAAGTATCTTCAATTTTACTGAGGAGTTCATGTTTAAAACATGGTCTTTTCAGAGGATACAAAGAGATTTATCTCTTCATGCTGGCTTTCATGAATGGAATCATGTTCCTTCTTGATTGGCCGCTGAATGAATAGACTGAATTTGTTAGGGAAAAGGAAACCTGCTTTCATATAAGTTGGCATGAAAGACCTTTGAGAGCAGAGAGATGGCAGTACTCTAAAATATGAAGCAGATTGGATTCTGTCATACTCTTTAGTTGGACTGCCGTGGAGCAGCTTTTGCTATCGTTTTGTAGTTTTTTCAGAGTGGCTGGAGTGACTGCCATCATCATTCGGTCACCTTGAAATTAACCTCAGAGATGGGAATTAATGAATAAAGTATGATGTCAAATAAATATTTAAGACTGCGATGTATACAAAGAGAATGATTCTTTCTGCCTTGAATGCCTTGTTCCTCAACCACAAAATAGTGACTTGGTGTTATTGGAAAGTAAATCTCTACATATATTCCGAAGAATCTTCTTTCATTATGAAATGAAAGTCGGAACACCTATCTTAGCATTCTCTTCTTATGCCAACTTCTAAGGATAAGGGAAGCGTAGCTTTGTAGCTACCCACAAGGTTAGGACTGATCTTCTCAGTCTCACAACTAGAATATGTTAGAACCATGTGATCTAACATGAATAAACATGGATCACATAGAATGGAAAAGAAAGTTAGCTGTAGTTGCAAGTATATGTTTGTTTTCTGTCAGTACTACTTATATGCTCTACTCTGCACATAAAAGCCTACCTACCATTCTTGAAGAAGTAGTGTAGTGTAGGATATTCTTCACAACTACCACAGGGTTGTCTAAGGATTATAGCTTTGAGCTTCTTTATATCACCGAGAAGTACAGGCTGTATAGCATAATTTTATCTTCCTTTCATTATTATTCTTTCCAACTTTTTAAACATATATGTGATACTACAGTACATATTTATTATTTCAGTTTTACATAAATTCCTTGCTCCATTATTAAGAATCTATTTATTATAGTAATTTCTACATAAAGATAAAATATATTTACTTGCTTTGTTCCAGGCGTTAATCCATTTTGTTATTTATTATCTCAAGGCTGGTCAAAATCCAGTACACATAAGCAGTTTACTGTAATTTTAATTGAAGTCTGTAACTAAGCTTTGGTCAAAGTACACAACTCTGTTCATTATAAAAGAATTCATGTAAGAATACCCAGGGCAAAAGATAAATAGGTTGCAATCTTACAGTTTGGAAAAGAGTCCTGAACTCTTTACAACTGACTTTTTATTGTGTGTATTTGTGCAATAAACTAAGAGTAAATCCTTGCAACAAACTCTTTGCGGAATGCAGACATTTATTTCACTGGATATAGCGGCTGTTTCACCTCTAGGAGGCTCTGGGTGCCATAAACTTTAAAAGTAGGAATGATAAAAGAAAAAGAAAAAAATTGTACAACTGGGAAAAAAACAAACTCAAGACACCAGAAGAAAATCAACAGAAGCTGGACAACTTACCTGTCCCAAGCCTGGGAAGGAAGATAGAGATCAAAGACTTTTAAAATTACAGCAGAATTGGAGCCATACAGCTCTTTTCCAAATCTCCAGATCATTCTGTGCAATAATAAATCTAAATTCCATGCCTATTGAGACACTTCTATCTTTTTTTATGTCTCAGAATTGTTGGGTTTTTTTTTTTTGGTTTTTTTTTGAGAGAGCACAGATCCATTATTATGAACATATTTACAGTGAATATTAAAAAGAAAAAATTCTTCGAATATCTCCAGCCCACTTTGCTGTCACTTCATTGCCATTTGCTCCCCACCTTAGGTTTTTGAGATCTGCAAGTTTCAGACATTTCATCTTGACATCAAGTTAGTAAACTTGCTTCTTTTTAAAAAAAAATAATATCTCAACTAATTTGCATCAGCTTTGAAAGCTGGAAAGTTGCTATCTTTGCTGGAGGGATGATTCAGGGGGCTTCCTTGAATCATCGCCCCCACCCCACAAAGAAAGTCTCTTCAGAACTGGATCAGGGTCACCTGGAAAAGAAAGAGGAAGAGGAACCTGGCTGAAGAGTTATTTCTGTAGCCTATGTGTGGTGGGAGGACTGATCTGAACTGATTGGGCATTTGCCTAATCCAGCATAGCTTTTCTCTGTTTTTATATTTGCCAATGTTTGATATTATATCATTTGTCCATACGAGCATGGCATGGCATTTCGTAGTTGTCACATTTCTTTTTTGCTGTTGTTCTGAGTCATATCATATTGTGCAAATTCATTCAGTTAAATTTTATTCACTCATTTCTAAAATTAATTTTACCCCCCAGCCCTTGAATATTTGCAAATGTCCAGTGTGATCCTCAGACTGAAAAGTTTGAAGACTTCTGGTCTAGCTTAATAAAAAGAAAGATTGGGGCGACATAATAACTGTTCCAATATCTAAGGGATAGAGTGGGTCAATGTATTCTACAAAGCAGCTGAAGGCAGAACAAGAAGTAATGGATGGAAACTAATCAAGGAGAGAACCAACCTAGAACTAAGAAATTTCTTGAAGGGAGAACAATTAATGAGTGGAACAGCTTGTCTTCAAAAGTTGTGGGCGCTCCATCAATGGAGGCTTTTAAGAAGAGATTGGATATCCATTTGTCTGAAGTAATTTAGGGTGTCTTGCTTGAGCAAGGGGGTTGGACTAGAAGACCTCAAGGACCCCTTCCAGCTCTATTATTCTGTTCTGTTTTAAAGAGGGACACTTTAAAAAAAAAAGTCAAAAGATGGTAACGAAGTTGCAAAGATCTTATACAGTTCGAATGCTTACCCATTACCACTCCCTTTTTTAAAGAGAAAAATATTATTTTAATAGTATGTAGAAAGTTTTAGAATTTTGGTAAGAATTACCTGCTGTATAAAACAGAACAAAGGTACAAAATAAAAAGAAAAGAATATAAATAAAAGAATGGATGTTCCCATTCCCTATGGCAGTGATGGCTAACATTTGCACGTGCGCATGCCAGCACCCATAATGCAATGCATGGACCTGGTGGCTCAGCAGACTAAAAGCATTGTGATTAACACCAGCTGTCTGCAATTACTGTAAGTTCGAATCTCACCAGGCTCAAGGTTGACTCAGCCTTCCATCCTTTCTAAGGTAGGTTAAATGAGGACCCAGTTTGTGGGGGCAATAAGCTGACTGTATAAATATACAAAAGTATGAAGGCTATTGCTTAACGCATTGTAAGCTGCCCTGAGTCTCCGGAGAAGGGTGGCACATAAACCAAATTTTAAAAAAAGAAAAAAATGCATGCCCCCCTGCATGCGCACGTGACCCCCCATGCGACCCCCTCTCATGCGCTCGAGGGGTGGGATTCAAAAATTTTAACGAGGCTGCACCACAGCCTCTCCAGGCTCCGGAGGCTTTTGTCGAACCTCCGGGAGGGTGCAAACGGTCTCCCCAGTCTGTTTCCAGACTTCCGGTACTTCCAGTAGGTCCATTTTTCACCCTCCCCAGACTCTGAGCCTCCTGCATGTGTCCCGGTGCATGCCGAAAATCAGCTGGCCGGCGGGAGGCATGTGCGTGCATGCGCAGTGGAGCTGAGCTGGGCAATGGCTCATGTGCCCGCAGAGAAGGCTTTGCGTGCCAGCTGTGGCATGCGTGCCATGGGTTCGCCATCATGCCCCTATGGGTTCTGGCTCTATGCTTTGAGGCTATTTTCTTCAGTCACTCCAATGAGTGATGGAAAAAAGATGCTTTTTCTCATTTAATAGATGTTTAAGATACATAGTTCCTTCAGACCAATTTAAACTCCTTGCTTAAGAAGTCTTCATTATGTATATATTTTTATATTTTATATTTCATTATGTATATATTTTTATATACCATTCAGCAACTTAATTTAAGATGTATGAACCCAGACAGTTTAGCAATATAATATAGTACAGCCTCAGCTTATTTTATTTTATTATTTTGTTTTATTTTATTTTATTATATGTTTATTTTATTTACAAATAAATCTATAGCCTTTTCTATAAAATCTATTGGTTTTTTTATATCTGGATTACAGTATTTTAAGATTCATTTTCAAATATTTCCAATTCAGTTATTCCATGTGTAAAAAATGATTGGCACTAAATATGTTTCTGTAATATTTGACAAATATACTTGTTTCAAATCTACATTTGGAGATGATGAGATGGTATTTAATGTTTCTGAATATTTTTCCAATAACTTTTGATGGTGCTATCTAACATGAATAAGTGAAACAACTTTTAAAGGAGGAGTTCAACCCTACAGGAACTTTCCCTAACTAGAGCTGAGAGCTGTCAAGATGTAGTCATATAATGTATGTATAATGTATGCTGGAGTCCAGCACTCTTGGATGATAGCTATGGTAGAGTCACTTTGCAGTGAACCTGTTTAATGTTTCTATTGTAAGATTTTCCTCACTTTATTAGGAATCATTACATTTTATTTTAAGAGCAGGAATAGTTCATGATTATCGGTGATATACTGTACTATGAAAGCAGAATAACTTGATTTTTCATTGGGCTTGGAATAGTTTTCCTATACTGCAGATCTTGTGTTCAAGCTAGTGAGAAATATAATTCTTCAACCCGTGCACTTATATCTTAAGGCAAGAAAATTTGTGTTGTTAGCCAATCCTGTTTTGTTCATAGCATTAAAGAGCTGGCTGTAATGCATCCTGTTTACTTTGTTCTTTAGACTTTTTAACACATTGTGAAATAGGAAGGGAGGAAGAAGCCTTTCTGTGGCCAGTACTCATATGTGGAGTGTTCAAAGAGATTTCATATTTGCTGTATTTATTTTGTCTATTCTAGGAGACATAGACTTGGCAGCTGTCAAATCAATGACTTCAACATTTTCCTTTTGTATCAGCCCCAAGTATGTGTTTATGCAAGTAGGGAGAGGCAGGTTTTGGGGTTCAAGGAAGACCAGTTGTGTTTAATCATACAAAATAATGACAAGATTGCTAGCACTTTGCATTATTTTACATATTCACTGTTAATAATAAAAATATAGTGTTTCTCATCAAAATATGGATGATGCATACAAGGTTTTCTGAGTTTTCAGTGTCTAATATTTTGTTTTAGCATCTGGAACTTTACCGTGTGCAATACAAACCAAGGAAGTCAATGTTCAGTGGTAAAAAAAAAAAAAAAAACCCTAAGCTTCATATTACTAATTATTAGAAGAACTATATATTAATCTGTTTTACAACTATCTCTTTCTTGGCTTATTTTATATTGTATTGTGCCAGGTAAAAGTCAAGTCAAAACTTTTTGTGTTTTGGCATTGGAATAGGGTTAAATTTTTCTCTCAACTTTGATCATTAGGAGTTTGAATGTTTTGAACAAGCCGAAGAACATACCCTGTTGGGGTCTTCCATGAAACACTTTTGAAGAGACCTGCCTTCTTCCTACATACATATACAGTGCTTTGGGACAGGTCGGAGACGGATAGTGTTGAAGCCATTTGGCAGCGCTATTGCTATGTCTCCTGTGTTAAAAAAGAAGCAGCTACCTAGGAGCTTCACCATGGTCCATTTGCTGAAATTGAAGCAGCAATTTTAGATCCAGATATCCCAATCCTGCAAAGGAAGTGGATAGGTTGATAGGAAGAGACTGAACAGGCTTTTGGGCAAGCATAAATTGCTTAATTAGCTCAGTCAGGTAAATTGGACATGTATCCAAATACGGTAGTTATCCGGGTGTGGATGCTGCTCTCACCACCATGATGATTTCCTGGTTTGCATCATATTTATATAAAAAGGTGACAACTATGATTGGTTAGGTCTGTGATGGCGAACCTATGGTAGCCATATCAGTTGCATGCACGTGCCGGCCAGCTGATTTTCGGGCCTTCTGGGCCCACCAGAAGTAGGGAAACAGGCTGTTTCCTGCCTCCGGAGGGGCTGGGGGGGGTGGAAGGACCATTTTTCTTTCTTTCCTTGGTCCAGATCCTCTCTATGCATCTGCGGAGGGCGAAAACAGCCTTTCCCACTCCCTCGGAGGCCCTCCAAAGGCCTGAAACGGGACATCCCCAACTCCTGATGGGACAGGAAGTGACATTTTTTGCTGTCCCCAGCCTCCAGAGAGTCCTAGAGAGGCTGGGGACAGCAAAAAACATCACTTCCTGTCCCACCGGGAGTTGGGAAATTTCAGGCCTTTGGAGGGCCTCCGAAGAATTGAGAAAGGCTGTTTTTGCCCTTTCCAGATAAATAGAGAGGATCTGGAACCAGGTAAGAAAGAAAAATGGGCCTACCAGCTATCACGTGCCAGGAGCGGGGGGGGGGAGATGAGAGGTTGCGCGTGCATGCACAGGGCAGGGCGCATAGAATTATCGGTGTGGGCACGTGCATGAGTGACCCTCCCCCGCCCCGCCCCCTCTCCTGGCACGCGATGGCAAAAATGTTAGCCATCACTGCCCTAGGTAATATGGGTTATTTATTTAATTGGCCAATGCATACATAAATGTGGTTGTTCTTTTTATTCTTCTGGTTAAATTGTGTCAGTATGTGTGATTATGGGATATCAAAAGAGATTAAAAGATTAAAAAATATCTTCATGTCTTTCAGTTAATAGAACTAACTAATGTTCAAGCAATGCCATGATATTTAAAAATCAGCAGAATATACCTGAACATAGATTATAGTACCTCTTGTTTGTCTATATGATAATATGGATAATTTTATTTCTAGATTCTTGGTGGAAAGATGGATGAACACTTACCCGAACAGCACACTACTCCAAGGATGGTCAACCTATCAAAGACTGGTAATGAATCTCCCAATTTACCAAGTGTTGAAGAAGCTGACAAAAAGTATGATATTCAGGATGATGTACATATTGCAGACACAAGATGTGAAAAAAGCACTTTAAGCATAGAAAATAAAGAGTTAATACTGGATCCCACCTTTTCATCTATTGATTTAAATGAGGATGGAGATGTAATTGAAGCACAACCTGCTCCAAATTTTAACAGAGACTGCTGTGAGTTAAAAGTAAAAGAATCCAAGGAAGCAGATTGCTTGCCCAGTGAACAAAGTGAACAAAAGGTTTTGAAAACAGAGGACAAAAATCAATCCTTGACGGACCTATTTCAAGATCATGTGAAAAGACCTTATGGGGTCTGTTCAGAGAGCCCATATGACACGGATTACACTAAGAACCTTATGTCAAATCTAGAGAATGCTTCCTCTCAGGAGGCTTTGCTAGAAGAAATTGAATCTGAGCTCCTGTCAACAGATTTGTTGAAAAATCCTACACTTTCAAACGGAATGTGCAATACCAAGGCTACCTTGGCTGTATTTGAAAAATGCATTCAAGATAAATATTTACAGCAAGAGCACATAATAAAGAAGTGAGTACTGTGTGAATAGCTGCATACTGCCTCTTAAACATTTTTGTGGTCTGTAATAGATTTATGGTCTGGATAGCCATAATGATATGATCATACTGAAACTGATAGTTGTACAAATACTTTTGAAATTTTGAGATGTAGGACTCCCTTAAGGTAACTCTTTGGGAATGCGAATGCCAAGTTGTTTCTTAATCTGCAAGAATTGGGCAATGTCAGCCCAATTTCTGTGTTAGTCATATTTTTCAGTGTAATGTTTGCTGATGAGGAGATACTTTGCATTGAAAAGTGAAATAAAGAATCTTCCATTGTCAAGCATTTCCTTTGCTATGATGGGATCCTAAGTACTTGATTAAGAAATAAATTGTAGTCTAAAACCACAAAGGCTGCCTGGAATTATGCAGCACCCCTGCTAAGATGCATTGTCATCAAATGGGACAATTAATGTAACATTGTACATCAATATATCTTGGATATTTATTTTTACATTAAACTTGAATTAAGGTTAGGTAGGAATAATTAGCTATACAAGATGAACTTGCAATAAAAGGCGTAACCAGAAAGAATTTAGTTTAACATGAAATGAAGCCCTTTGCAAAGTCACCATTATATCTTCTGTTTTATATTAGAGAAAAGTTGCTGTTGGCCAGTGGAGCTTCATAGCTAATTCTTAGCTATAAAATTACCTTTATCCAAAGGTTGAAATGATACTGTAGAAGTAAACACAACAGTTGCTAAAGCATAGCAGCCAAAACACAACACACAGTTCGCCTATCAGAATTTTTGTCAGTTGACAGGGCATTTGTTGTTGCATAGTAGCATATACAAAGTCAACTGAAATCTGTAACGATTGTACATTTTTTAGACATGGTTGCAAATTTAAAATAGAGACACTAAATGGTTATTGTGATTCCCTATGAGCATATACTTCATGAATTTTTCAAGGTAATTGGATCCAAGAAGAGTGATTTATTTTTATATCTTAGATTTGACTAACCATCTTGAGTCATATATTCAGTGATAGGTATATAAATTCATTGTGTATAAATAAATGTTCTTGGATTAATCAATGTATTGCTACTTATACCTGAAGCACTTTGCAGAGCCCGGGTAGTGAACTTTTTTTAATTGAACTTTTTTTATTAGGCTTATCAAAGTGTAAGATATAAATGAAAATGAAAATAATGCAAAAATGGGGAAAGGCAATGGGGAAAGAAAAAGATGTAGGCTAAAGGGGGGAAAAGAAAGAATAGATTTTTTTTAGTGCAGTATAATAACATCATAACATTACAGCTTCAATTTTTTACTTTTACATACTAATATGTACTAGCCATTCTATAACAACAAACTTATGTAGTTAGCAGAACCCAAAGTCAACCCAGATCATGACCTTTTGCGAAGCAATGCAGGATTCTTCTTCTTCTTCCTTTTCCCCTTCCTCTTTTCCTGTGCGCTGCTCCCACTATCCATGAATGGGTTAATCCTTCAGTGCTTGGCAAACAACTGGGTGAAACAAAAGGCTTTTGTTCCCCCTTTCCGGCTCCCAAGCCACGCCTCTGGTCCCATGATCCCCCAGTCTTCACTCAGTTGCTGGCAAACACTGTAGTGATTTTTGGAGCTCCACAGATTGCTAAGGTATTGTGAGTCTGTGGGGGTTTTCTTCTCTTTCCTTTCTTTGAATTTCTAAAAGTATTGGCTTTCCCCTTTCCTTTGAGCGTTAGGTTTTTGTGTTATTTTTGAGTAGCCCCCCTTCGCGATTTTTCTTCATTTTAACTGCTGCACGGGGCGATTTGAGCAGAGGAGGGGGGAGTGGAGCAGAGCGCGCACACGCTTGCTCGCCAGCAAAGCGCCACCGGGCGATCCGCTCCCTCTTCAGCCAGCAAGGGGCTCATAGCTCACCGCCCCACCCCGGAGCCAGCAATTACCAGCGGCGCGCTCTTCAGCTGGCCGGCGGAGCTGCAAGCGCCGGCCGCCCACGTGGCGAAGACCCGACGCCGCTCTCCAGGCTGAGCGTCGCAGGGCTGCACCGGAGCGAGGGCGCGAGGCAGGACTAGCGCCGGAAGAAGGAGACAGCCCTCCCCGCACTACGGAATAACCCCTCGTTAAGGGGATTGCGCGGTGTCTGGTCGGACCCTCGGGCCGCCATTATAAGTCCGCTGCCAGGTCTGACCTCGTGGAGAAGCGCACCACGTGGCAGCGCCATATTGGCGGACCTTCGGGCCGCCATTTTGGGCGAGATATTCAAGCTTGCGCCTCCCTTATTCACCAGGGAGCCAGCTGCAGACCTGCACCCCCCCCACTGCTGGAAGGGGCATCAAACCACTCCCACCACCACCGTCTGAAGAGGTTTGGGGGAGGCCCCGGGGCGCTCACTCAACAGATCACCAGTGAGTCGCAGGGCAAGCTCCTAATTCAAGTTCCAGCCACCTCAGCCATGTCTCATTCCCCCCCATCATCAGACATGGAGCTGGAACTAAGCCCCCCTCGCATAAGCGAAAAAAGGGGGAAAAAGAAATCAAAAAAGAGACACGTGAGCTCGGCCAGCAGGGCTGCCTCAGAAGGTTCCCTACCCTTCCAGGATAGGGACGCCCTGAGAAGGCACAACGCCCTAGAGCGACAGTGGGAGAGGGCTCACAAGGCGGCTTCAGGAATCCTACCCAGGGATCCTGCACCTGGGGAGCCTACCCCCATTTCACCAAGAGAGGCGGAAAGGGGACTTACATCTGTGGCCGACATCACAGTCACCCCCAGTACCCCTGAGGGGTTTGGGCCCACTCGCACAACACCTCGCAGTGAGACAGCGTCAAGGCCCGGACTGGAGGCTCCAACTTCCCCTCCACCAAACCAGCATCGCCGGGCTAGAGAGGCAAGTGCCACACCCTCAAGGGTAGATCCACAGGGTCAGGGCGGACTGGGCTCAGCCCCCCCAGTGGACTTCCAGGCCATGTTTTCGGCGGCCCTCTCATCCTTTTTCACGGCAACAATGCAGCAGGCGTCCCAGGTTCCCGTACAAACCGCACCCAACCAGGCGCGGCCGCTCCAACCCCAGTCCCATCCCCTCCCAGAGCGTGGTCGGGACTCTTCGTCAGACGAATCGGACCAAGCGGAGGACGCCCCAGAGGAGATGGAGCTATCGGAGGATGAAGGTCTAGCACCAGACACCCAGGCCTTTGCAGGCCTTTTCTGCCCGGCCCTGTTCAAGTCGCTTCTCCACAAGGCACGACTCACAACCAACCTTGGAGTCCCAGGAGATGTTGCAACGCCCTCCACGTCAACGGCGGGCCCTCACGACGCCCTTTTCAAGTCATCAAAGCCGCAGAAGGACTACATCCCTTGCCCGCAGCTATTTACAGACGTGATTCAGAACCCCTGGGTGCAGCCGGCCTCCATGGCAACACCCAGCAGCCTCGATAAGAAACTCTACTGCTCAGCCCCAGAGTTAGAGGACCTCCTGGTGCTCCCCTCAGTGGACCAGCCAGTGGCAACGTTATCCTCCAACTCCCTGATTTCTACCGACCCTCTAGACACGCTCAAGGCAGAGGAAAAGAGGATGGAATGGCCCTTCCGCAAAGCTCACCAGGCAGTGGGCTGGGCAATCAGATCTGCCACAGCGTCATCTTTCTTCAACAGAGCCTCGCTCATTTGGCTCCGTCACCTGCAGGACAGGCTCCCGCCTGAGGACACTAGACTGCACCAAGATGTAAATAAGATAATAGCTGCCACCGAATACACTGCCGACAGCTCCCTGAACTCAGCCAAGTTCGCCTCAAGGGCGCTGGCTTCTACGCTTACGGCTAGGAGGCTATTCTGGCTTCGGCCTTGGAAAGCCGACTTTAAGGCCAAGTGGAAGCTGGCGGCTTCCCCATACAAAGCACCAGATCTGTTCGGTGCTTCGCTGGAGCCCCTACTGATTGAAGGGAAGGACAAGAGGAAGATCCTTCCTTCAACCTACAGGCGCCAGGAACGCAGGTACACGCCTTACCCGCTCCAGCAGCCCTTTCGTGCAGGCGCCGGACCCAGGGGGTCCTCCTCGCACCGCTCCCATTACCAGGGAGGAGACAGATTTAACGACAGACAGCAGTTCCGAGACCGAGGAAGACACCAGCAGCCTAAACGCAATTTCCGAGGAGCCGGCCCTAAGCCCGCCAGAAGGGGGAAATGACTCCGGGCCTATAGGGCCCATAGGGGGACGGCTCATCCTCTTCCATCAACAATGGGCCAGATCGACCTCGGACTCCTGGGTAAGGCGTACGACCTCTTCCGGTCTGTCTATCGAATTCTCCGGCCAGCCGCCCCACAGGTTTGTCTGTTGTCCAGCCCCTCGATCCTCGGAACTTCAGGACCTGATGGCGCAGGAGATTGCCCACCTCCTGGAGATCGAGGCCATAGAGCCGGTCCCGCACAGCCAGCGGGGCTCAGGATTCTACTCGACCCTCTTCTTGGCCCCCAAGAATTCCGGGGGTTGGAGGGGCATACTGAATCTAAAGCGCCTGAACCTGGCGGTACAATACCGCAGGTTCAAGATGCACTCCCTCAAGTCCATCTTAGCGGGAGTGAGACAGGGCGACTTCCTTCAATCAGTCGACCTCCGGGAGGCTTATCTGCACATGCCGATTCACCCACATCACCGTCAGTACCTGAGGTTCGAATACGCGGGCCGCCACTACCAATATCGCGCGATGCCGTTCGGACTGTCCTCGGCTCCCCGCACCTTTACCAAGCTGGTTGCGGTGGTGGCGGCCAGGCTCCGGGCCGTCCCGATCCGGGTGCTATGTTATCTGAACGACATTCTGGTCCTGTCGTCCACACCCGACCAAGCTTACAGAGACATGAAGATGGTGATCAAGGTCTTCCAGGACCACGGCTTCACCATAAACTTCGCAAAGAGTCAGCTCCAGCCCACCACCAGGCTTCTTCACCTGGGGGCACTGATAGATTCGGCCAGCGGCCAAGTATTTCTGTCTCCGGACAGAGTCCAAAGCATCAGAACCTCAACTCTGCAGACTCTGACGAGGAGGAGGGTAGCCCTGATCCACCTCTCAACCCTCCTCGGGAAGATGGTATCCTGCTTCGGCATCGTACCGTGGGCACGCAGACATTCCAGACCTCTGCAGTGGTTCCTCCTCCCCTTCCAGCGAACGGGAAGGGCCAACTCCAAGAAGGAAGTACGCCTCACCCTGCAGCCTCGCAGGTCTCTCAGGTGGTGGACATCGCAGTCGCTCCTAAAGGGTTCCAGCTTTCTAGAGCCAGACCGTCTGATTCTCACCACCGACGCCAGCCTTCGGGGGTGGGGAGCCCATCTCCACAACCTAGTCACGCAAGGTCAGTGGTCGCAGGAAGAACAGCAATGCAGCATCAACCTCCTAGAGCTTTGGGCGATCAGACTGGCACTGCGCAACTTCCAGCCGACGGTACAGGGACATCACATCTTAATCCTGACCGACAACATCTCGGCCAAGGCGCACGTCAACAGGGAGGGGGGCACGAGGTCCCGTATACTGATGAAGGAGGCCGAGGAGCTGTTCAGCTGGGCAGAGAGACACCTGCTCTCGATCAGAGCAGATCACATTTCCGGAGCAACCAATGTGAGGGCGGACTGGCTCAGCCGCGAAACAATAGACCAAGCGGAATGGCAGCTCCACCCTCAGCTGTTTCAAGAACTCGCTTCTCGCTTCGGAAACCCGGTTGTAGATCTCTTCGCAACCCCGACCAATGCTCAGCTCCCCCGCTTCATATCACGCTACCCGACACCACAAGCGGAGGACCACGATGCGCTGCGCTGCAGATGGCCCGAGGGTCTCCTGTACGCATTCCCACCGGTCCCGCTGCTCCCACGGCTCATTCGGAAGCTACTGGCAGAAAAAGCCGACCTAATCCTGGTAGCCCCGAACTGGCCCCGGAGACCATGGTTCGCCGACCTAGTAGCACTGTCCGTAGAAGAGCCATGGGTGATCCCACCGCAGCAGCTCGTCCTGTGCCAAGGAGCAGTCACGCACCCAGAGCCCCAGTGGCTGCAATTAGCCGTCTGGCATTTGAACGGGTCATCCTGAAGAAGGACAGCCTACCAGACGAGGTGGTTGCCACTATCCAGGCGGCCAGACGTCCAGCTACGACCCGCATCTACGAGTCATCATGGCAGGCGTTCTGTCGCTGGAGCGCCCACCAGCACATCGACCCCACGTCAGCCGCTATTCAGGACATTCTGCGGTTCCTACAAGCTGGCCTAGACAGGGGCCTGGCCCCTGCAACCTTACGGAGACAGACGGCAGTGTTGTCAACAGTCATTACATGCCCTCCGTACCAATCCCTCGCGCACCACCCGCGCATCAAGGGGTTTCTTCATGGGGCCACCAACCTGCGGCCCCCCACAGTCCACCGCTATCCCTCATGGGATTTACCCCTAGTGTTGCGGGCATTGACCGGGCCCCCCTTTGAGCCCCTAGACTCAACATCGCTTAAGTACCTATCGTTTAAGGTGACCTTCCTGCTGGCGATCACCTCAGCGAGGAGGGTCTCAGAGCTAGCGGCTCTGTCAGTCCGCAAAGACTTGTGCATCTTCCACGACTCCACGGTGACCCTACGCCTGGATCCTGCCTTCATCCCGAAGGTCAACTCGTGGTTCCACCGAGCCCAGGAGCTCATCCTGCCGGATTTCTGCCCCTCACCTCGTGATCCCAGAGAAAAGAGGTGGCACACCCTAGACGTGCGACGCGCCATCCGCACTTACATCCAACGGACTGCGCCTTTCCGCCGTACAGAGGGACTCCTGGTCTCCTTCAACCCGAAGTCCATGGGTCAGAAAATATCAGCAGCCACAGTCAGCAGATGGATCAAGGCCTGCATCGCCCTGGCATATGACCTGAGCGCCAAACCGGCCCCCAGCAAGATCCTACCGCACTCGACTCGCAGCGCGGCCACCACGGCGGCCTGGGCCACCCAAGCCTCGGTCGTGGACATCTGCAGAGCTGCGACGTGGTCATCCCTCACACCGTTCATCCGCCACTACAGGATCGATGCGTACAACTCGGCCGAGGCATCCTTTGGCCGCAGAGTTCTGCAGAAAGTACTGACAGAGGAGGACTCTGGAGGCAGTCAGCTCCCCACCCAGGGAATTTAAGCTTGGGTATATCCCATTCATGGATAGTGGGAGCAGCGCACAGGAAAATGGACGTTGTCTTACCTGAACGTCCCTTTTCTGGGCGCTGCGTACACTATCCATATCCCGCCCGTTAGGGCTGCCTGCCACTGTTATGGCTGAGTCCAGTTCTGCTTCCTTAAGTTAAGTTAATTTGAGTTAATAAAGTTGAGTTCTATAAGTTACTCTTGGTGTGGCTTCTTGTCTGCTGCGCCTTCGTTCAGACTGGGGGATCATGGGACCAGAGGCGTGGCTTGGGAGCCGGAAAGGGGGAACAAAAGCCTTTTGTTTCACCCAGTTGTTTGCCAAGCACTGAAGGATTAACCCATTCATGGATAGTGTACGCAGCGCCCAGAAAAGGGACGTTCAGGTAAGACAACGTCCATTCCTCTTCTTCTTCTTCATTGCCTAATAGTTTTGATAATTTCGAAACATGTTACCTTTGCCTTGAATATAGCTGTTCTAGATGCCCAGGTTGTGTTGATTGGTTATATGACTTTCTAGCTTTTTCTGTCCAGACAGTTTCTTTAATATACTACAGGTAGTGCTCAATTGAGCCCAAAATGTATGTTGTTAAGTGAGTTTTGCCCCCATTGTACGAGTTTTCGTGCCACACTTGTTAAGCGAATCATTGCACTTGTTACGTTTTTGGTTCATTTTCTTAAAAGTGGTTGAATCTAAAAAGCAACTTTGGTGTGAAGATAGCAATTAAACTGGGTTCTTAATGTTCTCTGAGTGTGGCTTTCTTCTTGCAAATGTTTTGTTGTCACACTGGGTAACATTATCAGCACTTTGACATGGAAGAGATACAGGGTGTATTACCAGCCTTGTGTGTGTTTGGGCTGGATCAGTGGTATTGTTTCTTCTTTGATTGGCAAGCTATTGTCTTGTGCTTGTAGTGATTAGGTGCTGGTTTGATACTTATCTTGGGAGTTGGTTAATGAGGATGTGGTGTGGCCCGTCTGGCCCTTCCTTTGAGCTTTTGTTGTTGCTTTTGAATTTTGAAAAATAAATGGAGTTTATTTCTATATTCCTGTTAATTGTGAATTTGTCAGAGTGCCAAGCTTCTAAGAATTCTCTCACATGGAATTGAATTCACAAGAGAGGAAGGAAACAGTGACAGGCTACCCTTCCTAGACATATTTTAATAAACAAAGAAAATAATGGTAACTGTAAGACCAGGTGCATCATAAACCAATCCCTCAATTTTAATTGAGTACTAAACTACCTACAGCACAGAAAAGTTCATAACAACAGATGATTGTCAAAAATGATTGTGGTAACCTAGAACTCCAGGAAGGAGAAATAAATATACAACATGTTCTAATTAAATGGATACTTTGCAATTTCATTTTTTTAAAAAAAGCCTATTCATGCAACCAACCAGAATGCTTTTTCTTGAAGGTTACAATTGTTTCTATGGCTTCTGTTTTTAGAGGCCAAGTCTTCTTTACCAGGCCTTTTATCAGGCCATTTCAACTTGTGGGAGTTTAATTGTATTTTATTGCTTTGGGGGAAGGGCGCCACAGATCTTAAATAAATTTCTTGGTCTCTATAGTAGTTTCAAAGAGGACAAGAGGACTGTGTTCACAAATGTTCACCTTGCCTGATCAATTATTTTAATTGTTTTAATGGATAGATTGATTAAAGAAAACAAGAAGCATCAGGAACTAATTTTGGACATTTGTTCAGAAAAGGACAACTTAAAAGATGAGCTGAAGAAGAGAACAGAAACTGAAAAGCAACATCTCAATATAATTAGACAGGTAAGAGTTTTATGCTGATCCAAGTTTCTTCAGGAAACATTGTGTATTTCTATTTATAGTCCTAAATTGATCTTCAGAAAATTAGATTTCAGATTAGTCTTTCCACAGTCTAAGATCAATTTTTTTTTCCCTGATGGACTAAATTGCAGTGATTTTTTTTTTTTCAATTGCAGAGCAGGGTTTTCAGAAAGGAAAGGAAGTGACAATTCATCAGCCTTGCTGGATCATATTTAAAATGATGTTTATATGCTTTATTCCTTTCTCTTCCCATATTGCATGTTAATGGTTCTTTGCTTTCCAATCGGTGGTTCTGAAATTTCTGAACCCTCTCCAGCCTAGATCCTATATGGATATTCAATCTGTTCCAAAACTATTTTTTTAAAAAAATAATAACTTATTGCTCAATAAGTTATCGCTGCAGAATTTCTCAGATACAAATTGGTATGTTGGTCTCCAGTTTTTAAATTCTTATGTTTAACTTTTTTCTAAGGTATATAAATGCAGAAATTATGACTTCTAATATGTCAGTTATTAAGATCTTTCTTCAAGTTTTACAGATTATGTAATTTACATATACCTATACATACTGGCATTTGTTTTCTTTTACAGCTGGAAATGAGAGTAGAAGACCTCCAGAAAGAAGCTAAAACAGTTAAAGATAAACTTGTATCTCAGGATGCTGCTGCAAAAAATGCTATACAGCAATTGCACAAAGAGATGGCCTTTCGTACAGATCAGGTAATTAATCAGGTGATAATTTCCTAGCTTAGAATGTACGCTATTTTGACCCATCACATGTTTATATTGTCTATTCCAGAGTTCCCCAACCTTTCTGGGTTGAGGGAGGGAGGTGCCTTTACGCACGCATGTGCACATGGGAATGGGGCTGCGAGCGTACGCATCACAAATGGGGCCATGATGCAAAGTGGGCCATGAGCGTGTGCGTGACCCTAGTGCGAGTGGAGTTGTGTGCACGCGCACACACTTGCATGCACTGGCCAGCCACTCACGCAGCCCACAGGTTGGGAACCCCTGGTATATTCTAACTTTGCTGGGAACCAAGTTAATAGAACAAGTTCCTCCCAATTTTCTAGGAAACTATGTATTTTGTAATCCTTCAATTGATTTTATTTTTATTTTTATTTTTTTTGGAGGAAAAAACAATATTTGCTCTCATGGATAAAAGTAAACTTGTAATATTTGGTATTCTAAGGCAAACAAGAAATGTGAAGAGGCCCGTCAAGAAAAGGAAGCTATGGTCATGAAGTATGTTAGAGGAGAAAAGGAGTCCTTGGACCTGAGAAAGGAAAAAGAGATCCTTGAAAGAAAACTCAGAGATGCAAACAAAGATATTGAAAAGCATACTAACAAAATCAAGCAGCTTTCCCAGGAAAAAGCAAGATTGCACCAACTATTCGAAAGCAAGGTATGCTATTTGCATTGATGTTCTTTTGGTAGTCACCTTCAATACAAAAAAAGAGAGGCAAAAATGATGATACCATTTAGTTGTTTCTTGCACATGAAGTGCAGAAAGAAGTTAAAATAAAATGAAGCAGAGGAAAAAAGTTTCAGTATATATATTATATCTATATCTATGTGATGAGTTGGATTCTTTTGGGACACTTAAAGAAAACAATTACCATGAATGAAGGAGCTTGCCTAAACCCAGACTGATTTCTATGAATTGATACGGTCCGCCAAAGAACTATTGATTACCCAGAATTCAAGCCATGGGAATATTTTTAAAGAAAACTATGGGATTCAGCTATCCACCACTTGAGCCTTCTTAAACTTGTAGGATGCTAGCTTTATATCTGTTCTTTACCTACCCATCTGCCTAGAGTACTTACCTACCTACCTAGTTTCTCACAAAATAAGACATCCCCTGATAATAAGCCCAATCGGGCTTTTGAGTGTATGGCAGTAAGGCCAAGCACTTATTTCAGGGTTCAAAAAAATATAAGACGGTCTTATTTTTGGGAAAACACAGTACCTATCTGTCTATTTGCCATAGAGTACTTACTCACCTACTGCCTTCCTACCTATTTGTCATTAAAAGAATCTCAGGAGAAGAGCAGAAAATTCATTACAGCAAACTGCCAGCCAAGTATAAAAGGAAATGTATATCCACAGTCTTCAAGCATATTGACATTCATGACATTATATTGCTTACCTTGGATCTATTATGCAAATAAATAATATTCTCAAATTGTGTATTTCTATCTGTGTTACTTTCTTGAGTATTTTAATTTTTCTTAATTTATGGAAAAAGGAACTAAGTCTAGCTCCCTATAAAATATTGCTGGCAATAAGACCCTATTGTTGTTTATATGTCATGTCTATTATAAGATAGTTTTCTTGACCCTCTAATTTTTTTCAGGCAACTAATATTTTACAGAATTAGAACTATTTCACTATAAAACAAAGAAACAATGCTATGGTGTTGTAAAGCGATAAGTTGAAAAAGGAGTTACTTCATAACTTCCGTTGCCTGATCACTTTTCAGTATAGTGAGGAATTTGCTGCCCCCAAATGGTGAAATTTGAATTGCGTGCAGTCTAAATTATGTTTAAAGGCATGTTTATATGTGAGGTTAAAAGTGTTTGTGCTTTTAACAAAGGAAAAGCCTAATTGATCAGAAGGCTGATTTGCATAAGTAAAGACCCCCTACTGCCTTTGCAATATTTTTTTCAATGTAAGATTTATTTTTCGTAAAATAAAAAAAAAAAGGATTTACCCAGTGGAGATAACTAAAATCAAGGTGAGAAAAAAAAAAGAAAAATAACAAATGCTTTAATGAAATTAGATGTGATACCATATGTAGCTTTGACATTAGCATCCGTTACTGAAAGAGGTGGCAAAATTCAAGCAAAGACTAAATGGCCACCTGCTTTAATTCAGGGGTCCTCAACCCCCGGTCCATGGATCGGCAGTGTGTCCACAGCATGCCAGCAACTGGTCCTCGCAAACAAGTGAAGCCCCAGGCAGCATGCAAAACCACGCCCACTCCGGTCCGTGGAAAAACCTTTCTCCATGGAACTGATCCCTGGTGCCCAAAAGGTTTAATTAACATTTATATGATAAGTTAAACATCCACTTCCAATTCTACAATTTCTTGATTAACATTATAATATCAATCACATCACATTGTACATTCAAGTCCTTCAAGGAATTAATATTCCATTGTCAGTAGCCCAATAGATGCAGACAGGTAGATTTCTTAAAAGTCAAAAAAATCCAATTATTTTATGCTCCACTTTGGTTAAACCGTTATGATTACATTTATTGTTTGCAGAATGGTAAATTAAACTTTTTATTAGTCCATAATACTCAATTAACCTCAGTATTCTAAAATGATCCTTTATAAAGGAAAATGAAACCACCAGAATGTCACGAGATATTGAAAAATTAAAAGAAGAAGTCAATTCTTATGTGATCAAAGTAAAATGGGCTCAAAACAAATTAAAGGCTGAAGTGGATTTACACAAGGTCAGTATGTTTCATTTTATAAAAGGGTTTTAAGGTTTGAGGGTTTTAAGATCATCTGCTTGTCAAGGAATTTGTTGTCTAATTCCTTTATTTAATTTTTAAGTTTTTATGTTAACAGAATGGATACACAACTTTTTGGGGGGATCTTGGGTCTTTACTTGGGCCTTTTAAAATAAGATAAAGATACTTGAAAATAAGTATACAATTTGATACCAATTTGATCATATTAATTTCCATGCATTTATTTTTATTTTTTATCGGTGTCACTTTAAACACTTTGGACAAGAAGATAGATAATGACAATGGGAAAAAAAATTCTACATGTGTGGCTTTGGGTGCATCACATTTGGGAGCTTCTCATTGGGCCCATCTGTTACCATGAATTGAAATAGAATGCTATCATTTCTGTGTGGATTTTAATTTACCAATGTTTTTATTTAAATTACTGTTAGTAATTATTAAATCATTTTCTAGGAAACCAAAGATCGTCTTAAAGAGGCAACAGCAAAGTTAACTCAAGCCAAGGAGGAAGCTGACCAGATACGAAAAAATTGCCAAGAAATAATAAAAACATATCAGGTATGATCTAATTTCACTTTCATATAAATCTTTTCTTGCAATACAGAAGAGTAATCATTCTGTCTGAAACTCAGAGTGATGACCTAAAATACACACATATCACAGTTTATACGTGATGATACAAAAGTTCATGATAATTTAATCGAATATAGACTTGATCCCTGTGCCAAGTAGTTATAACAATGTCATGTGCTGTCACTAGTTCATCTTTTCTCAATCTCGAATTATTTTCTTAAAATAGGCAGTTTTATATCCCACCTGGGCTTCTCTGTAGAGAAACTGGCCAGTTTCTGTAGTTACTCAGTTGTAGACAGTATTGCATTCTTTAAAAAAACCTTCATTGTTTTTTTATTAGATTTAATAAAAAATTTTAATAAAAAATTAGATTTCATTAGATTTAATATTATTCAATATTAATCAATAATAATATTCAAGTTCCTCTTGAGAGGAGCTAAATATAATTTGCAGGAAAGCCATACTAACTTATTTCCAGGAGGGCAGTCATCATCCATCCCACAGTGAATAAACACATGTTCTTGATTTAACATCTGATGTCTCTAAACTTGCTCACTTATTGTTGGAAATGCCGATTGCTCAAACCAGCTATATATTCAATAGATCAATATATCTTTGGCTAGTCTAGAGAAAAGAAAAATTAGGGGTGACATGATAGCAGTATTCCAATATTTGAGGGTCTGCTACAAAGAAGAGAGGGGTCAAATTATTCTCCAAAGCACCTGAAGGCAGGACAGGAAACAATAGGAAACTAATCAAGGAGAGAAGCAGCCTGGAATTAAGAAGAAATTTCCTATGAGTGAGAATAATTAACCAAAAGAACAGCTTGCCTTCAGAAATCATGGGTGCTTATCACCTGAGGTTTTTAAGAAGAGACTGGAGAGACACTTGTCTGAAATGGTATAGGGCCGTGATGGTGAACCTATGGCACGCGTGCCACTGGTAGCACACAAAGCCATATCGGTGGGCACATGAGCATTGCCCTAGCTCAGCTCCGATGTGTGCATCTGATTTTCGTGCCTTCTGGGCGCACAAGAAGTAGGCAAATGGGCCATTTCCAGCTTCTGTGGGGGTGGGGAAGGCCCGTTTTTGCCCTCCTCGGGCTCCTAGAAAGCCTCTGGAGCCTGGGGAGGGCAAAACCTGGGGCTTCCAGTCCCACCGGAAGTTGGCCAGTGGGCTGTTTCCGACCTCTGGAGGGCCTCCGGGGGGCATAGAGAAGGCTGTTTTTGCCCTCCCCAGACTCCAAGAAAGCCTCTGGAGCCTGGGGAGGGCGAAAAAACGGGCCTACTGGGCCTACTGTGCCATTGCGTGCCAAAAGTGGGGGAGCATGGGGGGCACTTTGAATTATGGGTATGGGCACACTTGCACATGACCCCACCCCTGCCCTCCCCCCGCTTTTGGCACACAACAGCAAAAAGGTTAGCCATCACTGATATAGGGTCTCCTGATTGAGCAGGGGGATGGACTAGAAGACTTCCAAGGTCTCTTCCAGATTCTGTTCTGTTCTATTCTTATTCTTGTGTCATAAATTTGCATATATTTGTCCCACTTTCAAAGAAATGTGCAAAAGGAATTTAGTCATTCCACAAAGTCCCACATATTTAGAATGTGAGGGAATGTGTCATTCTCACTACAGAAAGTTACAAAGGGACTTTGTAACTTTGCTTATTTCTTGCTGGTATAGAAAGCAGCTATTTGTTTCCAAAGCTGACTTACTAAAACAAACAACTTTTAGGTTGACTGTAAATAAAAGAGACATAAATAAATTGTGCAACAAATAGGTTTTAGGATGGATATTTTAATGTATAAATTACATCATCAAGACAATTGAGATAATATTTATATAGATATAAGGTTCTGGAGAGGGCATTTAAGTCTGCTTCATAAACTCATCTTCTATGTTTTTTCAACTTTTAAATTGTAATGTTCTTAGGAGTCTGAAGAAATTAAATCCAATGAATTGGACCTAAAACTTCGACTTACCAAAGGAGAATTGGAGAAACAATTGCAAGAGAAATCTGATCACCTAGAGGTAAAATGTATTACTTGCACCAGTTTTTGCTTTTTTGTAAAAATTAAATATTGCTGCTAGATTATGAGAAAAAGAGATTTGATAAAAATCACATCTAACAGGAAGACAGGTGAAAGTCATTTCTCCAAATTAAACAGAGATATGTCTTGGATTTTTTTCCCCTCTTCCGAAGGTCCATCATGCCAAGATAAAAGAACTTGAAGATGTGAAGAGAACATTTAAGGAAGGCATGGATGAATTGCGAACGTTAAGGACAAAGGTAAGAAAATGGAATTTAGTTGTAAGGAGGTGATGTCAAGGATTCTTTAACATGTGGTTGTACATATGGTTTGTTTATTTCTTGAAAGTATACAGCTGTGCATATCAGCATTGTGACCTATATTATGCCAGATAGATAGATAGATAGATAGATAGATAGATAGATAGATAGATGATCATGAAAAGCAGCACTTAAGTGTAGCCAAGGTTTTTAGTGCCCTAAATTGCACATGGATTGTGGGAGAGCAACCCCATCCAAAGTCAGAGATGGAAAGACTCCAGAGTCAAGAGCCTTAAAACTACTGGGAAAGAACCTTGAGAGCAAAATCCCTTGATGGATAACCCAAGGCAGAGATGTATGTTATTTAAGTGTGTGCTGAGAGATGACCTAACTCAGCATCATCATTTGGATATTAAATAAAAATTAGGAGAGTAGCAAATTGAAAGGCAACCCATAATGCAAGGGTCTAATGCAGATGTGCTTCTCGAATAGTTAATTCTTTAAATGTGCTTACTTCTGCAAATTAGGACTTGAAATCAAATACGAAACTACGAACTCTAAAAGATTTCTTCTTTTAGAGCTCACATGTGGAAGAATTAATTTTTCTGTGGAAATTAAGCTATTTCTGAAATTATAGTACAGCCATAAATTCAGTGCAATGCTTAGCTTCTTTGAGCTTAAATCCAAGGATTATCATAAAAGTGAGCCAAAGTCAGCCTACAAAGTCAGTGTTATAAGCAAAGTTAGGGATAGTGCAAAATGTAATATTCTAGGTTGCTGAAAAGATATTCTGTTTTATGAACTATTTAATTTTATGCATTCCACATAATTATCATTTATTGCTGAAGTCCAAACATATAGTGGCAACCTTCATTTCCTATTCTTCTGTTGAAAAATGTGACTTCCCTGAACAACAGAGTCTTCAAAACCTTAAGAGCAGTTGGATAGCTTTATGCAATATTTCATTGTCCAAAAGCTTGATAGAATCACCAACTGCTAATGTGGATCTAATTGTTGCTATTTGAATTTTCACTGCTTCATTTTTCTTCATTCTGCCAAATCAAGGGCTGGGAAAGTAAGGGTGGAGGACTTAGTAGCCCTTTCTAAAAAGGAAATCCAATTTTTAAATAAAAATTTATGCAATAAAGATGTAAATGCAAAATACTGCAACCAACAATACAACATATTGCTGTGTTAATTGCACCTTTGCCTGGTACTGGAAATACAATATTTTGATGTGCCTTATTGTGGACAGCATCTGTGATACCACTGGAGGGCCTATTCTCTTGCAGCCATACACCACTATTCAATATGAGAGAGCACTTGCCATAAACCTTGAGTTTCTGCCAAGGCCCAGGATATTATTTTCTTTGCACTTTTGTTTCTTCTAAAACAGGGATATCAAACTCGCGGCTTGCGGGCTGGATGCGTCACACGCTGTCCACGTCCACCCCCATTCTAGTGAAGGGGAAAAAAGTAGAGCTATGTCATGTGACAACAACATGACACCGTGAGTTTGACACCCCTGTTCTACAAGCATCCATAAGATTACTTTTTGGGACTGGTATTATTCAAAAAGAAGGATTTGTTTGTTTGTTCATTCATTCAGTCAGTCATTTTTTATAAACCGCCCATCCATTCTTGATTGCTTAAGGACAAGTTGAGACCCACTTCACTGACCCATTTAGTTACTTTAAAATATGAATGGGTTTTTTCCAATTTGGAGGCTTAAAACCTCACAAAAAAAAACTCCTAACAAAGGATCATACATTTTCCTAAAGATGAATTCTTTCCTGTGTAGTCATAATGATTACATTTCATTAACAAGTCAATTCTAAATCTTCTCCCTTTTAAGTGTAAATTCTAAATTTTTAATGTATTTTAAAATATGGGTATCTTAAATTATGGGTATTAATTCAGCCAAATTTATTTAATTCATTTTATTTGATTTTAAATTTTGTATATCTATGTGTTTTATTTCATGGCTGTGCACCGCCCTGAGTCCTTCGGGAGTAGGGCGGTATAGAAATTCAATAATAAATAAATAAATAAATAAATAAATAAATAAATAAATAAATAAATAAATAAATAAATAAATAAATAAATAAATAAATAAATAAATTCAGTTTTTCATTTCTAGAATGACCAGCTCTCATACAGTAGTAGTCCATTTTTTCTCTTGTAAAATTGAGGAGATTCAAAGCTTCTTGCTCAGTTTTGGATTAATTGTAATTTAGTGTTATGTCTGTATTATGATTTAATTAAAATAAGGCACCTTATAATTGACAAATCACATTTGGCTTCTTTTGACAAATTGAAATTTATCAAGGTAACTTATTTTGTGATGAAAGTTTTCATGAAAGTAAAAATTTCCAAAATAGTTCTGGGATCTCTTGAAAGAGAAAGCAGTAAATGAGAAAAAAGAGAGAGTAGGCTGAATATTATCTAGCATGCATGTTCAACAAAATATTTTAATGCCCTGAAAAGCTAATGAAACATATTATATAAAATGCTATTGATGTTGATGAATTGGCTTTGTTTCTTTATTAGGTCAAATGTTTAGAAGATGAACGGTTGAGAACAGAAGATGAGTTATCAAAATACAGAGAACTTATTAATCGACAGAAAGCTGAAATTCATAATTTGCTAGAGAAAGTGAAAACTGTAGACCAATTGCAGGAGCAACATCAAAGGTACAAAGGTTAAGTTTGTAATTCTTTGTTTTATTTTAAACAATGGAAATACTTTTATATGTGGAGCATTCAATTTGAAACATTCTACTTGGTGCAACAAAATAACCTCCACATAATAAGCAGTGGTTTTTAAAAATAAAATTAACTTAATTATGTAACATCATGAATACCAAACAATACTTTGTTGCTGTTTAATACTGCTGCACCTGATATTTCAAATTTCATGTTCAAAACGGTCTGATTCAATCATTTTCAAAATGCTTACATGATATTTGATGCAATTTGTGTTTTGAATATGAAAGAATTGAACTCAAACCAGGGTACTTCAAAGTCAGAATGCTATTGTTTAATATTTCTAAAATTTGTTGCAATGCAATGTACTTTGAGTTTAAATTGTTGTAATGGTAAGTTCAAAAGGGAAAAAATGTTACAGATAGGCTAATATTAAATATAAAAATGATTTATATTTTATATATAATTATTTAGGATTTTGTTATATTTATATAAACACATATGCCTTTATTCATGGCTATGAATTCTTACTAGATCAGCTATTTGAAATGATATGATCACATTTTTGAAATAAGAATGATAAGCATTCTCTTTTATTGTGTGTGTTTATAAGCTTAAAATGAATAATTCTTAAAAAGTTAAAATCACAGCTCTTTTCAGTAACATTTGCAAAGATAAGTTTTATTCTATCTTATTGTACGAGTCTTAAAAAAATCGATAATTTTATTAATAATATGCCACCAAGAGCCTTGGTGGCGTAGCAGACTAAAGCACTGTTAAGTAACACCAGCTGCCTGCAATTACTGCAAGTTCAAATCTCACCAGGCTCAAGGTTGACTCAGCCTTCCATCCTTTCGAGGTAGGTAAAATGAAGACCCAGTTTGTGGGGGCAATAATCTGACTTTGTATAAAAAAGAACACTGCTTGGGGGAGGGTGAAAGCCCTACTAAGCAGGTATATACAAAAGTATGAAGGCTATTGCTTAACGCATTGTAAGCCGCCCTGAGTCTCCAGAAAAGGGTGGCATATAAATCGAATCAATAAATAAATCGAACCAATAAATTTACCGTAACGTTTCTGCATATTTCTTAACATATTAAATAAAGACAACCATTATGTAATTGGAGAACCATCATATAGTTCACAGGTTTTATAATTTGATAATTGTCTGGAATGTTTCAGTGTCATTAATTTCCCTTTGGATTTGCAATGTGTAACATAAGCATTTCTTGCCAATTAACACTGAAACCCATTTCCATAAAATATGTTGTTGGACTAATTGCAGTTTGAAGCTGGTGTGTAAATTAGAAGTGACTCCTGCCATCAAATACATTTCCTTTAGCAGTTACAACTATTTAATTGCTATGAATCATCTCATGTTCAAATTATCTATAACTATTTGCTTAAGTAGGAAATAAATACCTTATATATGGAACAGGTTTTCACATACCAAGACTTGGTCCAGACTAGTGTAACTGGTCTGCTATTGTTTGATACATTTTCTGTTTTTATTGTCTGTTTTAACCAAAAGAAATTAGGGTGGGATAAGGGTACTAAGGAATGTCAGGCTGCAGGTGATCTGCGGGTATTGGTGGCATGTTTTCAGCTGTAGAATTTGTATTTGCCCAGTGGAGCTAAACCAGAAAGAGATCTTTGCTTGCTTGGTTTGCTCTCCACATTTTACTCTTTAAAATATATATTTGATTTAGAGATGAACAAGAAATGAACTCTTGGAAGGAAGAAGTGGATAGTCTGAACACTCTGCTTAGTGACTTCCAGAAGGACATAGATGGCAGTCGGAAAAGAGAATCTGAGCTATTGGTGTTCACCGAAAAGCTAACCACGAAGAATGCCCAACTCCAGTCAGAAACCAACTCCTTACAGATGCAGCTTGATAAGCTAACTTTCATGGAGAGAGAGTCTCAGAATCAGCTGGAACTTGTTAATCAAGCAAGAGATGAACTGGTAAATCAAAGCGCTAGTGAAATATTTCTCCATAACCATTACCTGCAAATCCTGTGATGCTGTGAATCAAGGAGTACTTCCAAAGTTGCATTTGGTTCCTTCTAGGTGAATTTGATCCATTTTAAATGGTTTTCAAGCGAATCCTAGAGTTCAGTTTTCTCCTTATCAATAGGAACCATATCTTGCTTGCATTTCATTTCCATTTGTTCACATAAAGCATAACATGACAATAAACTTTAATTCCTGTGTGGTTGTAGGGAACTATGAACTGCCAAAGGATAATAAATAGTTAACCTGCAAAATGCAACTTTTGCTTTTAGGGTTTAGGATATGCGTTATGATTTGCAAGAGTTGGGAAGCCCTTGGTTTGAATCTCTTCCCATGGGAGATTATCCCTTTAAATGACTTCAAGCAGGCATCAAATACATTTTTATTCTATATAGTATTTACTAATTTTGGCCAACATTGGTTTAAATAAGACTCTTTAAAAGAGTCTTATTTTATGATGTCTTGTTGCTTAATTTAGTTTTAATGTTTTCTGTTCTACAGTCCATACAGAAACCCTTATTAAAATGAAATAGTCATTCCTGAACCACTCTCTACAGGTTAAATTTCTACATAACAATTGTGTTTATTATCTGCTTTCCATGGTAAATCCATGTTGCTAAAAAAAACCCTCAAGGATCAATCTATTGACCTGGAATAAATTGAGTAGGACGAACCAGACAAATCATTCAGCAGACCAAACTCTGCAAGTTGATCTAGAATTTCTTTTATTTAAAAAAAAGTCCCAGTTTTTAAAATTATATACTGTGGAAAGGAAATGCTGATTATATGTCATTTTTCAGGCAAATAAATTGAAGAAGGAAGACGAGTTCCACAGAAACAAGGTCCAGATGCTGGAGATGGAACTGGCATCTCAACAGAAATCATTTGCAGACTTGAACACCAAGGCAGGGGAATTAAAAGATGAGCTCATGACGCAGAAACGAAAACATGCTGCAAATCTTAAAGATCTCACTAAGCAACTTCAGCAAGGTTAATATTTCTCAGACATTGGCTTCTGTAGTGCGTATTTGACCTAGGAATTAAAACATCAGCTTTTCATCAAAGATCTTGTGTTTTGTTTCATTAGCACGAAGAAAATTGGATAACCTTGAAAATGGCAGTTGTGATAAAGAAGTCAGCAGCATGGGGAGTCGTTCCAGCTCATCAGGTGAGTTATTTTGCTGGGTTTGTGAGGAAACAAAGCTATGCTAATGCTAATAACATAAGCTACAGCTGTAAAATCTGCCATGAAAATACATTTTTCCCCAGCAGTTGTTAAAAATTTCCTGCAGATCATGGCGTACTTGAATATGTACATGTTGTCCAATCCCAGTTAGCAAAACTACCTGTCTTTGATTTTTCCCTGAAAGCATAACGTTTCTGTGATCTTCCAGATCCAGAATAATTTCATACTAATGTCTCATGGGATAAACTTAGGCAAATTTGGAAAATCATGTACTGCACAGCTATAAGAATGTATTTTAAAATACATTCAATAAATGTATTTTATGTATACAATAAAATACATTTTAAAAGGTCATGATAGTAAATGCAAATAATGTGTTACAGTCATAACACAGCTAGAACACTTCAATTTTCTATACTTGACTCACCTACACATTGTGATGAATTTTCCAAGTCTAGCTAATTTTCAGCCAACAAAAGCTGTATTGTGTGAGCTTCCCTGCTCTTTCATTCCTGAGATCACTTATTACTTTATGCAATTGCTGACACACCATTGCTGATATTTTAAGGGTAACACAAGCTGACTCTGCTATATTTTCAGTTCTTTAAGAATACCATCTTCATTTATCTGTAGATGATTTCATACCCAAGGTATTTCTGGTTGTCAGAAATTCTTTTTTTTCTTCTTTTGCTGACATGTAAAATTTTTTTTTTTTTTTCTGATTTCCATATCTTCGTCGTTCTGCCCAAGAGTCCCACAAAAAATTAGAGCCATATGTTGTTTATTGTAAAATGAATACAAAACAGAACAAATGAAGTCAGGGAGGTCTTTGAAAAATAGCTTAGTTTGCGAATTCTGCATGAAATGCAGTTGTGGTTCTGTGAGGCCATGGCGGAATACCTAAGTAATCCTTGAAGATTTTGACCTTCCATCTCTGTTTTTTTTTTTTTTTTTTTAATCTTCAGAGATTCCTCTGAATAATATTTTGGTGATTTAAAACTTCTGTCTTAAAAGTTGAAGATAGGCAAATGAAGGTTCAGTTTATGCATTACCTGTTGAGCCTGTTGCTTTAAAATTTATTTTTTCTATAAAACTTTCAACCTAAAGATAAATTATTAGCTCTTGTGAATCTATGTGATTTATAACTGGTATCAAATATTTACCTCAAGGTTCAAAGTGTTTATGGCTGCTATTTCCAGCTCTTTTTTATTTTTCTTGCCAAAATTAATTCCATTTAAAAAACTGCGACTTTCATGAATGTTGTTAGTTTCTGAACAGACATAAAACAGGACCTAATTCTGAAGATATACACTTGGGGGGTGGGGGGGGGAGAATCAAAGGAATGGGCAGGAGGAGGGAGATTTTTCTTAAAACTGGACAATCCAATTAAGATGCACTTGGTTTGGCAGGGTCTCTTAATGCTCGGAGCAGCAATGAAGATCGTTCACCAGAAAACACTGGCTCTTCAGTAGTAGTTGATCATTTTCCTGAAGTGGACAAGACTATCTTGATTGAGCGGATAGTAAGGCTACAGAAAGCACATGCTCGAAAAAATGAAAAGATGGAGTTTATGGAGGATCATATCAAACAACTAGTGGAAGAAATCCGGAAAAAAACCAAGTATGTACCTCTCATTAGCTAAGAAAAGAAGAAGGCACAGTAAAACCCTAGTACTGCCCACAACACATTTGTGAAGTAAAAGTTGAAATAGTGGTAGCCTTTTCCAAATAGCCCCAGGTATTTCCACTGTTTATTGAGTAAGGAAAAAGACACGTATGCTGTAAAAGCGGAAATTTCTATTTCCCAGCCTTATATATGAATTCAGTAAAAAGACTCTCTTAGTAATAAACAGAACTTGCCCTGAAATTAAATGAAGATAGCAATGATGACTAAACTGTAGAAATATAACATTTATGTTTTGATGTATATAACATACTCAGTGCTGTTATGAAAAGGTATGTAGTTGATTCTGAAAATAGTCACAATAAACTGAATCAAAAGTAGTTACTTGCTAGAAAGTCATTAGCTTAAATTTATTCCTGCACTGTTCTTTCACTGACTTATTTTAGAGCTAAAACTCTTCAAGTTCATATAAAAATATTTGTGTTAACTCTGCCATTCAATTTTCTGAAGTAATTGTGTGGCTGCACGTAATTGCAATGAAATGTTTAATATGTACCCTGGCAGAATATATCATTACAGATCTCCAACTTTGTAACTGCTAATTAAAACTTACATAATTCAAAGATCTGATCCTTAAAACAATATCCAATGTGGTAAAGTTTCTAAGAATTTACCAAATTAGCTCTATGGTGATATTTTGTCATTTGGAAACAGAACACTGAACTAATTCTTGCCATCTGGAGCAACTAAATGATGTTTGGTAGAAGTGATCACATGAAACATTTTTACAAACATTTTATACATTAATGGTAACTCTGGGACTATAACTTAGGCACAAACTTATTCCTTAGTTTTATACATTTTTGACTGAAAAGATACAATTTTTTTCATAGTTTCATGTTCTTTTCTTGTCATTGAATAATCTATGATATATGCAGTAACTAAAGAAATAGTTGAGCAGGGATAATTTGAATATACAAACATGCTGTACAAAGAAAAGGGAAATGAATGATATTATGGCAGTTCACATATTACATTTTAACATATAGAAAGCTTTCTGTTAATCATTTGGCATATTAGACTGTGCAGCCTGCCCAAAAAGTTATATCCATGTGGTGCAGAACTTGACTGTTAGGTTCAGTGACCAGGTTCATGCATTTCCCTGAGCCTCCTTAGCCTGTAGTTTCCTTTGATTTGGCTTAGCACTATCTGTGAACTCATTCTCTCTAGTTTGCAAGCCATAAAGTATGCCACTGTGACTTATGTTAAACATATCCTTGTTTTTCATTTCGGATAGAGAGTTGCAATTCCATACGCATGTATATGGAGTTCCATTGTCTTTAATTAGTAGTGGATGCTAGAAATAAATAGCAGCCTGGCCCATTCTTCCAAAATTACAATACAGGACTTCCCATTCTTGACATTTTCAAGAGTCATGCTCTGGGTAAAGCGTAATAAATGGATTTTCTTAGTTAAGGTGTAAGACCGATGCAAATGAATCAGAACCTTCCCACAAGGGCACAACTTTTCTGTGACATTGTCTTATGTTACTTTGTTTTTTATGCAGAATAATCCAGAGTTACATTTTGCGGGAAGAAGCTGGCACGCTTTCATCTGAAGCATCGGATTTCAATAAAGTACATTTAAGTCGGCGTGGTGGTATCATGGCCTCTCTCTATACATCACACCCTGCAGACAGTGGACTCACATTAGAACTCTCTCTGGAGATAAACAGGAAACTTCAGGCAGTCCTGGAGGATACCTTATTGAAAAATATTACCTTAAAAGTGAGTATTAAAATAACACCCCACAATACACTTTATAAAATACTGTGCACTGTTTCACAGTAGCGTTAAAAATTGCAGAACAGTGAAGAATACTATAGGGACTGTGCAGGAAAATGAACTGCATGTTTGAATAGCAATTTCCATTAAGAAAAAAGACTAAAGCTACAGTAAAAGAAATTTGATTAGAATTAGGGTTTTTACTCTAAACACACAGGGAAGTAGTTTTCAGAACAGTTAGGAGAATGTTTTTTAAATTTGGGTATATTCTTGTTTTAAGCAAAATGAAATAAATATATAATTAAATTATTGTAAGAGATGTTTAACAAAAGAAGTAATCATTATTAATTCCAAACTGAAGCCCCTCAGATGTGTCTTTCTGGGGGAGGGGGGTTAGGTAAAATGGGAATTTCCCTTCAAGAGCACAAAGACTCTATCCAGGAAAGAGAATTTTATCGTGGAGATTTTAACTGTACATGTGAGAAACTCTTCGCCCATTATTTCTGCTGGTAACAGGTATTCTAAGGAACTTTGTCCTTGAACCACTGGCCAGAAACCCCTCTCTTCACATGTAGGGCCCATGGCAATGTTAGCAAGTTTGGGCAATTTTACTCCTGTTAGAACTAAGAGGAATTTTTAAAAAGAGAGCAAGGACAAAATTAGGCTAATTCCTTAGTCATGAACTAGTACAAATTGAAATTCATTACCTCTATCCATTTCAGGACTAATCTGTACTTAAACCAATCTTCTCATGACTGACTAGATTTAAGGCCAAAATGTCTACTTTAAAGACTGACTGGAAAACAAAAGTTTCTCAATATATTTTTTACAGTTTTCAAAGTCAGTTCTTATTTATTATTTTAATGTTTTATATGGTATTTTAATTGTATGACTATAAGCCTCCTAGAATCTCCTTGGCAAGATAATGGCATAGAAGACTAATGATAATTAAAAAAAAAATAAATGTCAGTACTGAAGAGATGAGTGTTTTAGCTTAAAAGATTATGGCCCCAGCTGTTACATTTTTTACTTTATAACTAATTGAAATAAGAACCAGAATCACACTCTTTAATTCCAAAGCAACGTATGATATGGTATTATCTGATTGATGCTGAACCTTTTCATATAAGTCTTTATATTAATTAAGTAAGAACTTTGATTTGACTAAGAAAATAAAAAACTCAAAAAAATTAAATCAGCTTTAACCTGGTTTTCTTTTGCTTGATGTTGCCATTTTAAATTTGCTTTTTAAAGTATATTTTATAGTACTGAAGAATTTGTTAAGGCATCTGAAATATTTTATTTTGTTGGTGTGATGATTGAAAAAAACATTTATATAAGAGAGTGCCTCTTTTTAAAGAAATGTTTTAAATAATAGAGGTGTGGTGGCACAGTGGCTGGAATGCAGTACTGCAGGCTACTTCTGCTGACTCCCAGTTGCCAGCAGTTCGATTCTCACTTGGTCAAGGTTGACTCAGCCTTCCATCCTTCTGAGGTTGGTAAATGAGGACCCAGATTGTGGGGGCAATATGCTGATTCTGTAAACCGCTAGAGAGGGCTGTAAAGCGGTATATAAGTCAGTGCTATTGCTAATAGAGATTGAATTCTTGAATCAGAAATATAGAACAAATTATGATTATCACACTTAATTCAGCAGTTTTGCATTGATTAAAAATGCATGACTAAGTGAATGCATCTTGTTGTATCTTATATGTCTGTGCTGGTTCAGATAATATTCTTGAATAAATTCTGAATGTGTATATAGATCTATTTGAATTTAAATATTGGAAGCTCTGCTAACAATTTGTGTTTTCTTTTTTCTTCAAAGGATAACCTACAAACTCTTGGAACTGAAATAGAACGATTAATTAAGCAGCAACATGAATTAGAACAGAGGCTGAAGCAGACATAACTGAGACCAAGATCAGAAAAGTAGATATTCCAGCTTTGATGATTATATAAAATTGGATGGCCAGATATGTGTCGTCAGTCTAACGAAGTTTTAACAAAACAGTTGACTGTGAACAACTTTGACTTGTCTGGTTTGCTTAAACAAATGGAGACCTTGAACTTTTCTGAACATACTTTCATCCATCACTGAAATTAGTCATATCAACACTTGCAGCTTCTTCTTGTTAGAGAGAATGCAATCACTCTGCTTTGTGCAATTAAAAAACCAACTTTTAAAAATGGACTAATGTATAAGACTGGTGCATTTGTTGTTGATATTTGTTTTGCAGAGTGAAGACGAGGAGAAAAAAGGGTGGCTGTTGCATGTATATTAACCCCAGTGCCTTCTAGGGCATACATCTTTTTCTCCAAATATACATGCGTTCTTGGATATATTTAGATTTGTTATTTATAACATACATTGTGAAAAGACTTCATAGTACACATTCTTTTAATATACAGTTGAAAGATACAACAGGTATTTTAGAAACTTGACCAAAAACATTTTTTAAAAATCCCTTGAGTCCTCAGATGTGAATAATATCCTTTTTCTTTAAAGAAAGATCACCTTTTTTAAAAAAAAAGATTGGGAAAACTCTACCGAGTATAGACGTAAGAGGTTAAAACTGATTTTGTATTTATGGGAAAACAAAATATAGAGTCATGAAGCCTTCAAATCTTGCAGATTGACTGCGTTCATTGAAATGGAAATAATTGACACTGCAATGACTGCAGATAAGCACAGGTGACATTACATATATCTGAACAAGTGACTGATAAGATCCCATATTGATTGGAAAAGAAAAGGGGATATGCCCAGATATTGAAGATACTGATATCACCTCCATAACTATTTAACAATATTAGTCTAATTATACAAATAAGGACAATTATTCTTTATGTCCTCCATCATCATCGTCGTCTATGTAGCTTCGGTTGGGATAACAGCTACAGAATTCCTAGTGACCATGCTGGCTAGTTACTCTAAGGCTTTTTAAAAAGTTATATTTATATTCTGCCTATCTACCCAGTTTTGTGTAGCACCCAAGGCAGGTCATCCTGGTATGCTTGGAAGAAGATTGCAAGTGGACTGCCGTGGGATAATAATGAGACAATAAATAAGGGAGCATGGCTTAAACCTGGAGATGAGAGCAACTATTGCAGTTCTAGGTGTGAATCATTAAATATAGTTCAGGCTATGAATAATGTTGTTAAAAGAGAATCAAGGGTGTTGTGATGATAAAATCATCTTTCATGCCCCTCTCACAACCTGGGGTCCTCCATGCAGTTGGTTAGGAATAAGGGGAATTGTAATGAATGACATCTGCATTAACCTCGGAGAAGAGAAAGTGAAGGGAAACCGATGTAAGCTCTATATATACACCTTTTTTATTGCTTTGACATGCACTAGCATGTGTGTATCTATGCTTCCGAGATGAGATAGACCGAATACTCAAATACCCTTTTGTTCTTTCTTTGGCGCGAAAGGGAAGCAATAGATTTTTAGGTATGTTAGGCAAATACTTAGCCTTCCTCTTTTTAATCGCTGCTGCACTTTCAGGAAGACAGCACTTTAAATGAATCCATTGTCCAAACATTTTCCCCACTTTTGCTTGGTTAAAAATAGTTGCTGTCCAAAAATGTACTATTGCAGAACACCTGAATCTTGTATAATTATTTTTTTAAAATAAGGTAGTCAGAAAATTAAGAGTTTTTCATTTCAGCAATAAAATCTTCTTTCCTGTGACCATTTCTATTCTATTCTCCCTTGCCTGGTATTTGAGAGGGAGGCAGCAACGGTTTCGAGTTGCAGTGTTCCTTGTGATTGTTTATTCCAAAGTACAAAACTCATTTAGCAGTGTTTACATAGTTGCATGTGATGGTTTCATTCCTCTTCTCAAGTACAGAGATTTTAAGGCGTGCTTTGGAGATGACAACAACAACAACCAGCATCTGAGGTTAAACAAATCCCTTGTATAAATGTGTAGATAGTGCTAGAGTTTGTATTTTTCTAAAAGTTGTGCTTTTCATATTTTTCTGAAAACACAACACATGTATAGCTGTAACATTACAACAAGCAAACATGCTTGCCTTCTGATTCATAATGTTAAATTGTACATTGTATCTTTAGGATTGTGGATATTGCTGTACAGAATAATTTTCAGGTTACAATCCTGTGTTTTCTTGCTGAGGAAAGAACGCCTGTTCAATACAACTGGACTTATTGCTGGATATTTTTCTGCATACTGTTTTCCTTCATGTTTAACAAATTAGGGCTGAAATAAAAATGAATGCCCTACTTAATCACACAATATTGATTTTAAGGACTGAAATTTAAGCAGCGTTTGCATGTCAAAGTATTTGTAAAAGCAGAGTTTGTCACATGTGTATGACAGAACTATATTAATTTTCAGACCAATATATCACTGACCTTCAAAACTTTAGCCTGTGAACTAGATCCATGTAGTAATTATACTACATAATTATACTTGTAATTATACTGTAGAATGTTTAAACTGCATTCAAGCAATCATTTTTCTTGAATAATATATAAGTTTGAAGCTGATAAATCTTGTCTGAGTACGGAAAAGATTACATTGTGTGATGCAAAATGTATTGCAGTAACGGTCAATCCAAAGAAATGAGCTTTTCTAAAAACACAATTAGAAATAAGCCTGGCATATTCTCAGTGTGAGCAAGGTTGTCTTCTAAATGTTAGAAATATACAAGTTGCATCAAACCACCTTTGTCTTGGCTTAGTAAGCCTTGGTGTTTGTACACTCCAGCCTTACCTAACCTATTCCAAAATGTGTCAGCACCTAAGCCAAAGAATATACAAGTAAGCTGAAAGCAGGGGATTTTTTTTTCCCCTTAAACTTAATGCCAGGTTTTCTTTACCTTTTCTTTTCATAATTTCCTTTGGCTTTCTTTCCCATCTCTTCATCCCCAGAAACCTGCTGTCCTCCGGTGTCCAGGTTTTTGGCAAAATATTGGCAACTGTTCTTGAGAGTTTATTTTGAAGACATTTATAGGATCATGAAATCAAATCAGTCTAACACTTTAGAAGCCTCGTTGATTTCATCTTCAGAAATGACCCACCTCCTTCAAACATACCTTTGCTTGATGACGAGCAAGACACTTGATTGGGGAGATTTAATGAAAACAAGTTTTTCTGGATGTTGAATCTGCTACAATGACGGGGGTTTTTTTGTTTTGGTTTTTTATGGCTGTATTTGCTTTCAATAGTGAACAAGTGTCAAGTTTGAATTGATCTTCCATACTAGTACACTAAAGCCAAAGTCCCCCTTGAATGAAGCTCAATTTTTTGTGATTTTTATGGACATGTCTATTTTATTGCCAATAATATGAATTTGCTATTCTGCAATTTTTCAAATGTGTTAATTTTTAATTCCAGATTAGTATTTCTTCATTGTCTTCCATCCAAGAACAAACAATGTCCCCTGATACTTAGTTTTTAGTTCATTCATTGCAGTATGAGCAATAAACAGCTAATACATGGCTTGGACAAACAACTTGTGAATGCTGTTTATTAGCAGTATTAAGTAAGTAAATTAAAGTGGCTTTCTTTATATTCTTCTTTATATTCAGGATAGTTTCACCCATGGCTCCATACAGCAAACATTTGACCAAACAATAGCTAAATTGAAAAGAGTTTAATCTATTAATGTCCAATGACCTTGTCTTCATTAGTGTTCTTTTTTAACTATTTTAGCTCACTGAATGAGTAAAAGTTGTATGATAGATACCACTGGATACATCTACAACCAGGAAAACCAAGCATAATGAATGAATCAGAATGGAAAAATGCAATGGGAAAAGAAGAGAGTTTGAAAATTACTCAGACAATCTTAAACTATTCTAAGCTGGTATATGGATTCAACTGTCACTGTTGTGCTTGGTTCAGAATATATTTCACAAATAGCAATTAATATTATTTATTCCTCAGAACTCAGATCTTTGGTAAAGTGATTTTAAGATGTATATTTCCTAACTAGAAAAGGATTATGTGCTAAACTCGTGTTTCTCAAATTTACCAACTTTAAGATACATGGCCTTCAACTCCCAGAATTCCCAAGCTAGCTGGTGGAATTCTGGGAGTTGAAGTCTATGTTTTAAACAGGTGCTTTTGAAAAACACAGTTATGAGCAAATTGATGTGTGTGAAACAAATTTACAGGATTATTTACTATTCAGAAAAGGGAAACCTACTTGAGCCATGAAGGATGACAGGAGTATCTGTTTATTATTTTGCAAAATATCTAGGCTAGATTCCTAGATTCTACTAGAATTTACTGATTCCTAGAGATCAGTGATAAACTTGAAAGGAAAAAAGATTGTATTATCAATTTGTCTTTGAAGATGTTTTGTTAACGGAGGATAGAATGAAATACAGTATAGTAAAACAAGCAGTGATGTTCATCTCAAATGTAAACTGATATCCAAATATAAATCATCTTAAGAACCAAATCTATTATCTGATAAAATACGTTTTTGAAAAGGAAGACTATTTACAAATTTGGATTAAATATCTTGCTTCTTTTATGTTTTCAATTCCAGTCACATTTTCTTTACCATTCGAATAATCCCATCTTGTTCATTACAAGTGAACTCACATTTGAATGCTTTGCTTTCCCTCTATTCTTCCTTGATCTTGAGTGTCAAAGCCTGAAAGTTACAATTGGCCATAAAAGACTTTCAAAACTTGGCTTCTGTAATTTATGATACAAGAAGTTGCAATTAACTGCAATGTACTGTCTTTTTTTTTTTTTAATTGCTACCTGCATGAAGACTGGAGAGAAGCGAGAACAAATGTGGAACATGGCTGAATCTACCTTGGTTTTTTAAGTCAGTATTAAATTGCACATACTTGTCAGAAATTATTCTCAATTCTTAACAGCAAGTTATTAGTAAAACACACAGACCTTTGTAGACGAGTGCTTTCTTAGAGATATGGTGACTGACATCTGAGGGTGCTAGCCTTCCGAAGTATCAAATAATGCAATGTGCTACTTAACCTGAGAATGAAGACTTGTTGGTGCGTAGCATGAAGGATCTGAAGAACGCAAAAATCCAATTCACATAATGACACAGCATTTAATTTCATATTTGAACTTAATGGCAAGTTGACTTGGTAGCACTGGAAAGTACTGTGTTAATGTAGGATGATAGTTTCACTTTGACGTTAAGTACCACTGTGATTAAGACATTACTGCAAGTAATCATCCCTTGATGTTGCTAGTACAAGCCCTGATAGTTATTGTTCCTCTTACCAACAACTTCCATCCATGAGCAAGATGCACAAAAAACAGACAAACGGGATTCCTCTAAATTGCTTTCTTTTGTTTATAAAATGACTACTAAGGATATTTGGCTTCCTTGGGGGGAAATGCTCTGTTTTTAGTAAAAACAGCTTCCTTGCAAATTCATTCCCAAGTCAAAATTATGCAAATACTGTGAAGTTGGTGTTTAATGATGAACACAAAAAACCATCTTCTGAATCAGAAGTCACACCCTGCTAGTAATATACTGTATACTAGCAATACATATGTTAGTTTTTAAAACAAAGATAAAGAGCTTTCTCTTTACTGTGTATGATGCAGTTCTGCTTAATAATACACATAATTCTGTGCTGCTTATATTTTAGTCGTAATGCTTTAAAATGAAAAATAGCCTATTATGGACAACAGTAGGTGGTGCTAAAAATCCCTGCATATCTTCTTACAGAAAAAAAAGAGGAATATTTTTGCCATACCTGACAATTGCTGCTTTTTTTCCATAATGGAAGGATTTTACTTGTCTAGTTAGTGTGCTGATAGTGGAGCTATGTCTAAATATATTTGCATTACTGTGTGTGTGTATATCTACACACACACACATACGTGTGTGTGTGTGTGTGTGTGTGTGTGTGTGTGTGTGTGTGTGTGAAAGAGAGGATGGCTTGATTTAAAAATATTCCGTAGATATTCATGTATAAAAGAAGATTCTCTGCTGCCTTCTAAAAAGTAGCTGTATATTCTGTGTATCTTGGGTTTGAAATAGTATGAACAAATGTGCAGTAGTTTAACTTGTAACAAAGCTGCAGGACAACTGACTTTTTGACTTAGCAAACAAGATACAGACACATCACTGCTGTCTATTCCAAGGTGTACTGTCAAAAGCAGTGAACATAGCAATTCTATTTCTAATACTGCAGCTGCAGCTTCTCAAATCATATCTTACCACCTTGTGGCAGGGGTAGAGAGGGAGGGTTGACCAAAAGCAGGAAGTAGGCAGCAATAAATTAAGATAACTACACAGAGTAGAAATTTTGAGGTTAATTTTATATCTTAATTCCATGTATTGGCAAGTACAGTAGACTGGGGGTGGAAAAATAATGTTTTTATCACAGCATCTTCTATAAGTCTATTATGATACTTAACAACAAAAAATACCAAGCAACTAAAATTTTTACCTTTTTTTATCCTTGGAAAAAAATTGTGCAATTAGCTAGGTTGAGAATCCTGCACGAAGTCAATTTGTACAAAAGCTCTTTTTCCTAGAGTACTTGAAGCCTCCAAGAGTGATGGTTGATGAATATGTTAATACGGCAGGAACAAATAGAGCAGTGCTACAACTGCATTTTAAGAGCACACTGGGACTAAACAATTCTGTTCCTATGAGACTCACAATGGTTTTTCCTCCTCAAATCTTACTCCCTCTAAGCCACATTCAATGTATCTGGAAAAGATGGATTGCCTTGGCAGTCTGTGAAAGTAAAAAAAGATATATTTTTTTATGTAGGTGCCTGGTATTGTTTATATTTTATCTTTCAGAGGATCAAGTCTCTTTTTGTTTAGTGAGAATGGATGACCACTGAATATGCAGTATGATAAAACCACGCATTTGACCTGTTTTACAAATGATGATTTGTGATCATCTTAAGATCATATTTAAAATTAGTATTTATTTCAATTTACATACTTATTCAATAAATAAGAAAGCAAATCACACTCCATTCTGACACTGAAGATGTCACCTGGATGGATAACACACATTTGCAAGCAAACAACCATGGTCAGAAAGCACCATTATTCACATTTTTTATCTGCCTGTCTCCAATGACAATGGACAGCCTACAAAACTGGAAAACTCATAAAAACAGATAAAACATACTTCCTTGAAATCTGAACAGAATAACAAAACTTTCCTGAAATTTCTTTTAGATTTACTCTTCAGTTGGGATGGAATATTGTCCAGATTCTCAGGAAGGGACGGGGGGAGAGAAAGAGCATTGCAGTGAAGCAAGACACATTATAGTTCATAATATAATTTGTGTGGGAGAGCGATTTTTTGAAAAGATATCAATTTCCTTGATTTATATTTCTACAAATATTATTTCTCAGGACTGTTTTTTTCCAACTGTGAATGCCAATGTTGCATGTTGCAGAATAGATCGTTTTCCTATATCACTTACCTTTTAAAGAAAGAAGGTGAAGTTAATAACAGAATAAACAGAGTTGGAAGCGACCTTTGAGGTCTTCAAGTCCAACCCTATACCATGTCAGACAAGTGGTTGTCCAATCTCTTCTTAAAAACTTCCAGTGTTGGCTCACCCACAACTTCTGGAGGCAAGCCAGTCCACTGATTAATTGTTCTCACTGTCAGGAAATTTCTCCTTAGTTCTAAGTTGGATCTCTCCTTGATTAGTTTCCATACATTGCTTGTTTCCTCTTTTGTGGCAGCCCCTTAGACACTGTTATCATGTCATCCTTAGCCCTTCTTTTCATTAAACTAGGCCCAATTCATTAAACCCAATTCCAGCAACCATTCTTCATATGTTTTAAGCTCTAGTCTAATCATCTTTGTTGCTCTTCTCTGCATTCTTTCTAGAGTCTTTACTATATGTAAAGTTTACATATAGAGCTAGGCCATTTTCTGAGATTCCAAGGATGTTCTAATGGCTTCATGGATTTGAAGACAAAAGCCAAACATAACATGCATTTTCCATTTCCAACCACATGGGACCAGAAATCCAGCTTCTTATAATTAAAGTTCAGGAAATACATTTACCTATTTTCTTCTTTTTTTTAACAGTGTTATAAAATTTAACTAGAAGAGCAATAGTTAGGATTGTATTTCCTAGCAGAAGTAGCTTAGGATACACAGGCACTTTGTGTATTTTTGGAACCTTTACAAGATACACTCTGTGTACATTGTGATAAAAATCTGTACATCTTGATAACAAAGGATTGCACAAGAAAAATAAAAAATCCGATGATAGGGAAATACAGTCTTATCTTTTGTATTACCACTAGTAATCTTGCTGTTACTGCTGGATGTTGGTCGTCAATTTACTATAAAAGTAATTTAAGTGACATTTTGGATCTAGTTCATTTCTAAATCTAGTTGGTTTCAGAGGACAATTTTTCCAATAGTTGATTTGGCATTGAAAGGAACATAAATTCTTGTAATCAAGAAGACATATTGAAATATGGATGGATTTATGACCTGAGTTATTTCCAATTCTGTTAACCTCTACTTAACAGTTGGTTTTGTTTATTGGATTGAATTGGATCCTTCTGTTGTGGAATCAGTTAACAGTAAAACCAAAATAAAACAGAAAGCAGATAATACTAACAACCACATACTGAAAAATAATTGTAACAACTTAAAAAAAACAAAATACAGTTTATTGATGAAATTACTTCTGAGTAATCCTGGGCAAGATAAAAGAAACATGTTTGTCTTGCTGAAACATTTATTGTCCCTATAAGTACAGAAACAGCATAAGGGAAGCAGCCCAAGAATCAAAGGTAGCAGAGATGAAAGCAAAGGTAGCTGCACTGAAACCATATATGTGTGTCTGCTTGCCTGTGACTCCGGAATATGATAAAGAAAAAAAGTCAAGGTAGTGGCCACAGTGATGTAATCAAAACTTTTGCAACACATGTAAAAAAACAGGCAAGGCTTTAATCAAGGCTGCCATCTTGACATTTTCAAGACAGTACTCATTCAAGACAGCTTACATTCAAAAGTCTTCTTGGAAGCATTGAAATAAAGCCATTGGCATCCATAAGGGTTTGGGGGGGGAAACAAATCTGCAAGATGGTCGGTGCAATGTCACAAAAGAAGCCCTGCCATTTTTGTGGAGGATGTGATGGGGTGAGGCTTTTTTACTTTGAAATCACTGTCCTGTAGATTTTGACTCCCTGTGGATTCCTCTGAATAAAGCCCTACCTACACTATAAATCTATAACATTTTGATCTTCATGTAACTGTCATGGTTTTTTTCCTCCAAAATAGCTGGAAGATTTGACTGAAAAGGGGATGGAATTCTTTATTAATAACTTGTGATTTGTGCTCTAAAATTTGTTCTTCGGCTATATAATTACTATTTGTTACTTTTTCCCCCTGAATGGCTAAAACCCAAAGAAATCAGAAATTAATTGCTATTAACGGTAATCGGTACATATACATATAGATCATTTCCTTGGCCATTTAACTAGGAGAGAAGCTTATCTCTACAGGTTTTCAAGTCTGACAAGCATTTCTATGCACTTTTCCGCCAACCCCATTGGCAACTTGAAGATGTGTGGACTTCAATTCCCAACTTGCCAAGACTGAGAAATAATGGCATAGGCTGACATTGAAAGCCCTGAGGACATTTAGTTAAAGGCATCTCACACCCCTGAACCATTTCCTTTTTTATAAGCACAAAGCAGATCAAGAGCAACATTTACACAACTGTGATTTTGTTCAAGTGCTTTTAAACCCCTTGGAACAAAATTTCTCTTTCTGCCTATAATTCTAAACAGGGGGGCACTAGTGATAAATCCCACCAAAATAAGCACAACTGAGAAACAAATAGAAGTTACTAACATACAGAATTTTGAAGTTTGCAAAAATAAAATAAAAACCATTTTTTAAAAAGCACAAATTGGCCCCTAATCGAAACAGCTCATACATAACTGTAGCATATTCATCAGGTGGGAGGCCCAAACTAGTAAGAAGCAAAAAGAAATGGAAGTATCTGACTTAAACATTTTGTTGTAGGCCTCTCTTATAATTATCATCACAATAAACTGCTATTACCTTGACCAACGGTAAATCTAGACCATTTCTTGGAGAGCTTGGGCTCTTATTGAAGTTCAAGTTGCTGTTATGGTGGATCTTTTCTTTCCTTTATGTACTTTAATCACATCATTTGCTCATTAGTCTTATGGAACACATTTTACCTGGGCCATTGCCCAAGGTCAGTGATCTGCTTTGCAAGCAGAAACTTCTAGATTCCATCTCTGGTACCTTCTGAAGGCCATGAGTGTGCGACCTGCTGCTTTGAGCTCTGTGCTGATTGCATAGCTGAATATCAGTTCTGAAACAAACTGGCAACATGGTTTCCAACTTTATGAAATATGGAACATAAAATATACAATTTAAGACCCTATTTAGGAATTTAGCACAATTAAAGTTAAAAAAAAATCCTTGCTGTCAAATACAGGGGGGGGAAACAGTCTTGCTAATGGCGTGATCTAACCCCACCTCCTTGTTTCACTACTACCTCTTTGTGACCTTCATCTCTCCTCCCAAAAATCACTATGGATTCCCCCTAAAAATAGTTTACAAATAATGGAGAATTTATGTATCATTTCTTGTTTTTTTAAATATGTAATTGACTGGAAAAGGAGACAGAAAATCATTATTCCTTTGCCTACTTGTACTAACTTTATATTTAAAGAGGTATAAAAACTGCATGATAATGAAGCAGGAGCTCAAACTAAGGCCTCTAAGCTTTGCAGATCCTATTCGATGCCTTTTCCGTCAGAGTCGTCAAGAGCCAAATAGGTGCCTTTTGCAGCCATCCATCAAGTCAATAAATACTTCTGTTACTCTCAAAATAAAAGAAACCCAAGTTGTGAAACATAATTACTATTTTACCTAGCTGGAAAAAAAGCTGTAAGATCAATAGCTATTTTGATCATCTTAGGAAAGCTAATGCTCTGCCAAAACCTGAGCTGTTTTCATTAATCAAACACTTCTGCTCAATAGTTTATCATACCTTGGGATGACTGACACTTCTGCTCAATAGTTTATCATACCTTGGGATGACTGACAGGTATGTTTTGCAAGGACACACACTGCTGCCAAGATACAATTAACTTTTTGAAAAAAAAATACCTCAGTGTTAAATTATAAATACCAAGGCTCCAGATCTCCTCCATGCATGAATTAACTCACCGAGAGATATCTTTGGGGATATTCTGAAAATCATCAATAGCAATGAGAATCCCCAATATTCCAGTTCATCTTGGATTTCCCAGGGCTTTCTTCAAAAATGGCATGATTGTTTAACTAAAACTAATTTTAAAAAATGAATAGAACTTCCCATTTTGTTCTTCAAGCAAGAAGGGGAATTTTTTATTATCACTTTGGGAGTTATGTGATCATTCTGGAAAATCTAACTTTAACATTTCTTCACAAATTCTTCATTGTGTGGCACTAGAGAAAAAATGCTCCTAGTTTCAATATTCAGTTAGCTTTAAAAAGAAGGTTGTGAGATCGTACTTTTTAAAGCCAATTTTAAGTTCAGAGCAATGATAAAAGGACAAAGTATTTGACTGAGATGGGTGGCTATAGAAATTGAATAAATAAATACCTAGGGAACAGTCTGATTTGAACATACAATTTTGCTTTGTTTTTAGTTTTAGTTTTTTATTGGTATTTGTTTTGCATTTTGCTCTTGTGGTTGTTGTGTACAATATTTATTTTAATAACATGGTTTTTAGTTGTAAACTCCCATTTCATTTAGGAGTTGGGTAGACTATCAGTCAACCAACCAAACAACCAAACAAACAAACAAACAAACAAACAAACAAACAAAGATAAGCATCATACCAGAGGTGGTATTCATCAGGTTCTGACCAGTTTTGGAGAACTGGTAGCAGAAATTTTGAGTAGTTCGGAAAACCAATAAATACTACCTCTGACTGGCCCTGCCCCTATCTATTCTCTGTCTCCTGAGTCCCAGCTGATCGGGAGGAAATGGGGATTTTGCAGTAACCTTCCCCTGGAGTGGGGAGGGAATGGAGATTTTACAGTATCCTTTCTCTGCCAGGCCCACCAAGCCACGCCCACAAAACCGATAGTAAAAATTTTTGAATCCCACCACTGCATCATACTCACCATTCCCAGTTCCCTCCAAGCATTCCCTATTGAGGGAAGAGCTGAGGTGGCACAGTGGTTAGAGTGCAGTACTGCAGGCTACTTCAGCTGACTGCTAGCTGCAGTTCAGCAGATCAAATCTCACCAGCTCAAGGTTGACTCAGCCTTCTATCCTTTCGAGGTGGGTAAAATGAGGACCCAGATTGTTAGGGGCAATATGCTGACTCTTTAAACTGCTTAGAGAGGGCTGTAAAAGCACTATAGGCTGTAAAAGCACTATTTATGTGGTATATAAGTCTAAGTGCTGTTGCTATTGCTATCACCCCTGTATTTCCATAAATTGATTACACCCTACATGAAATGTTTTTTAGATTTATTGGAGCACAAAACTTACCATCTCCTGGCAGCATGGCCACACTATTTGAAAGTCACTAGGATGGGTAAAAGTTACCTTAGTCCAGATGTCCCCAACCTCTGGGCCATGGGCCATTACCAGGCCACGGCCTGTTTGAAACCAAACGATGGGCAAGCATGCGTGTGTGCAAAACTCCACTCATGTGAGGAACGGTCCTTGCTCTGACATGCAAAACTGCACTGGTGTGCAGAGGATGCTTGAACAGGTGGTGCTTGTGCTCGCACGCAAAGCTCCATTCACGTGAATGGAACTTCGTGCATGAATATACTCCGCTCACGTGAGTAGAGCTTCATGCACAAGCACAAGTGTCCTCCGCTCACATGCAAAGCTCCATTCTTGCAAGTGGAGGGCGCGCACACATGCCATTCACACCAATGGAGCCCTGTTGTCATGCGCCTGCCACTCACATGCTTCCCCTCCTCCCGCTGCACTGGGCCAGACTGTCAAGATGGAAAAGTTGGGGACCACTGCCATAGTCCATTAAATAAATGTGAGCAATGCCAAAGTAAAAGAGTACACATGATACACTGAGATGAGGTGGGGGCAATAGGGAATAAGAAAAGGTCAGATTAGAGATCAGCTGCATAATGGGCAAAGAAAAGTTAGGTTAGGGTTAGGGCATTTGCATAATGGGCAAAAAAAGAGTCAGAAGGGACTCTCCCTAACTCCTTTGGCTTTAAAAGTGATGATGGATTATTTGTACTTTCAGACTTGCAAAATTCTGTTAATATCTTCTTACAATAAAGTAGTATTAGCTCATCTGTCCTATCTGCCTGGGAAGGCTAACACATGGGGCCATTATTTCAACATTTAAAGTCCCTCCATAAAACATGAAAGGAATTGTTGACTGAGACAGTTCATGAAATACTCCTCCTCTCAAAAAAAGAACGAATTTCCTCATCTCTCAAACCACTTCTGTTGTCAAAATAAGAACATATTGCCGAGTTAATATCATCAGAATTGCAATTATACTTCATGATACACCTGCTAAGGATTTGTTTTTGCGATTATTTTAATGTTATTGTAGACAACATCATTGCTATGGGAGCTGTTCAGGTGTTAGCATTCCTGAGTAGCAATAGAAGTTGTATATAATCTGTTTTTGATCTCTGCAACCTTCCTTGTCAGAGGATTATTGCGCAGTTAGTCTTTGTTTTAAATCTGCCAGTTCTGAATGTCAGCAACTGAATAAAGAGCTGAACTTCACCTGCTGCAAGCAAGATATCATAAACATTGAAGGTTTAGCGAGTTGATGAAAACTGGTTTGGGATAGATGGAAGGATAGCATGAATGGGATGGTTTATTTAGCCATGGTTCACTGAAAACAACCACAATATTATTTGTTTATGAAAGTTTTGTATCAGTTCAATTCAATCAGTTCAATTCAACAACTGATTCTAAATAGTACAATTAGTCCTCGACTTACAATCACAATTGAGCCATAATTTCTGTTGCTAAATGAGATATTTGCCCCATCTTATTATCTTTCTTGCCATAGTTGTTAAGTGAATCACTGTAGTTGTTAAATTAGTAACACAGTTGTTAACATAAAACTTAAGGGATGCTTTTGTTACGAGATCGAATTGTAAATAGAAGTCAAAATAATTTAGATAAAGATGTTAGTTTAAGATAGAGATATTTAGAAGTAGAATTTGTGTAAAGAGGTTAAATAGGCTAGAGATACCCATGCAGAAAAGTTGTTCTTAGTATTGAAATTTTTATGTTTGTTTTTGGTTGTTTATATTTTTTGTTTTGTGTGTGTGTGTTTTTTTCCTGGTTTGTGTGTGTGTGTGTGTGTGTGTTGTGTGTTTCTTGCTTTTTTGTGTGTATTATGTTTCTTTTTGTACTGTGTATTTTAACCTTTGGAAATTTAATAAATATTATTTTTAAAAAAATTAGTAACACAGTTGTTAAGTGAATCTAGCTTCCTCATTGACTGCTTGTAAGAAGGTCACAAAAGGTGATCACATGATTCCAGGAAAATGCAACTGTCATAAATATGAGTCAGTTGCCAAGTGTCTGAATTGTGATCACATGACCACAGGGATGCTGCAATGGTCATTAGTGTGAAAAATGGTCAGAAGTCCCTTTTTTTAGTGCTGTTGTAACTTTGAAAGGTCACAAAATGAACTGTTGTAAGTCAAGGATTACCTTTATACAAAAAGAATACAAATAGTAACACTATACATAATGAATGCTAGTAAAATAAACAAACCAGTACAAAAGATGCCATCATTCAGAATACATCACCTTTCTTGAAGATCATGAAGGAAAAGGACATTCACAACTCTTGGGGTAACCTGTTTGACTCCATAGGCAAACTCTGTAGGATCTTCTATGGAGAATATGCTTGCTTTGGTGTCCCCACTCACCAGCCAGTGGTGGGTTGCCCCCGGTTCGGACTGGTTCACAAGAACCAGTAGTAAAACTGGCAGGAGGCTACGCCCACCGACCCGGACATCGTCAGGAAATTTCTGTGCATGCACATGCGCAGAAGCATGTGCGTGCGCGTGAGTGAAGCAAGCGAGTGTGCGCGGTCCTGTTGTGAACCGGTAATAAAGGTAAGTAGAACCCACCCCTGTCACTAGCCATATTAATATAAAATCTTCTGTTTGAATGGATTGGTTATTCAGAATGGAACAGGATACCCAGGTCCCAAACAATGTACAAATTCTAGAAGATAGAACACCTTGGATTAAACCTGAAAACATACCAGTGTAGAATTACAGCCAGTGTAGTTCCTGTCATAGTGATGTATTATGACAATAATGGATCTGGGGTATTAACAGATGGGCAATTGCACTTGGGAACAGTTTAATTTGTGGGTCATCTTCAAATCAAGTAAAACATGGGTAGTTTTCAAATCAGGTCAAAAATAGCCTTCCAGTCAAATAAAATGAGTCAGAGAAGTCCAATCAAGAAAAAAAAATATGGCACAAGTCACTGTATTCTGTACTATACTTCCCATTCCAGGAAAACAGGAATGAAAATAGCAGCAGGCTTTTTAGCCCTGTTGCTGATGTTCCTCCATATTTAAACTGTTGATCTCTTACCAACTTCCCACTGGGTTCCATTTGGGTCCAGGGGCATTGTTGATACTCCTGCCCATGGACACAGCTATTTTAACTAGCAGCTCGATTGGTTTCAAAACACTATTCACCTCACTATGTTTGCCTGCCTCACAACTGACAGCATACATCTAAATTCCTTAACAATATAATTTGTTTTTTATGTTAGACTCAACATACTATAATTTACATTGATTTAATCAATTTTATAGCCAGTTTGTAGAGTAAATATACTAAATAAAAATAAATACTGTGTTTCCCCAAAAATAAGACCCTGTCTTATATTTTTTTGAACCCCGAAATAAACTTGGTCTTATTTTCAGGGAGGTCTTATTATTTTGGGGCGCATGGAGGAAACCAGAGGAAATGGCAGGGGCCGGCCTCACATGCATTTAAATATTTTCAGGGAGGGCTTATTTTCAGGGGGGGCTTATTTTAGTGCATGCGCTCAAAAGACTGATTGGGCTTATTATCAGGGGATGCCTTATTTTAGGGGAAATAGGGTAGTAAAATGTCACATCTAAAAAACTAAAATAAATCATCCCACTGGCAACATTTTACAACAAGCTCAGTTTGTAGACACTAAGCTAAGTAACCATGGTTTAGAAGCAAAATACCTGTATTCAATGTCATGTGCATGAATATCTGTCAGTGTACATACATTGATGAGAAGGGGGACAAAAATTTAAAAAATGTTTAATTCTTTGGATGTATACTGGGAACAGCAAGATGACTCAGAGCCTCGTGTTTCCTATATTGCATTAGTTCTGTTTCACGGATTTCCTGTAGGGTACAATTTCTGGCTTCCTTATTTGCTGGGTTATCTGCTTTGCATTTTTTTCACATGCTTTGCCACAGATTCACCGACTGGTTTTCAGATTAGTCACTCATTTCCAATATTTCATTGCCTACAAAACCACGAAATGTTCTTTTAAAACATTGGATAGAAATTTTGAGAAAAATTGTATGCAGAAACTCACAACCTTGAACTTTTCATTCTTGTATTGTGATCCACTTCATGTAGATAAACAAATACACAAGTTGACTGTTGGACATTTCATTATGTAGCAAAGTCTATAGATTATACTATTTTTTTGTGTTCCTTCTGGCATTGGGACAGATGCAGTATATTAGTGCTAGGATCCTGGAAGATGGAAGAATTGGTCCTTTTCCTATGGATGATGGTGATTGTATACAACCATAATGTTCAAACAATCCTAATACATACTTTCCTCTAATGTTTCTTCATCCTGAAATTGGAGTTGATTAAAAACAAGCATGGGAATAATGCAGTATAACTATTTGCCATAGTGCCCATATCTACTTTGTGTGGATGTTTGTAAAGTTATTGGTACAGCCCTACTTCAACTCAAAGTATCCACCCTTGGGAAAATGGAATGGCAAAGATCAATTTCACTAGGATTCTAATATATTTCATTAGAATATTTAAGACTACTTTACAGAAGGAGCAAAACTCAAGGCTCTTATCACACACCATACAAAATATGTCAAGCAACTATTAAATGCAAAAATGTTTGGGTTGCATATAAAGGTCATCTGACATTTGATCACTTTTACAGAGATTTGGAGCGCACATCTGGATCAGCAGACCACCTTTGTGCGCTCCAAATCTCCTAAAATGTCCTCAGTGTTTAGTAGACAAATTGGTTTCTTTTGATTTCAGCTGCATTGTAATTGGAAGTACTGTAAAGCATATTTGTTTTGTCAAATACAAGGAGAGCTGGGTAAATCCTCATATGCAAAACTCCCACCTCATCTTTCTCTGAGCTCTTTAATGCAGCAAAGCTAGTGATGCTTTAAGGGGAAGGGTGGTTTAATAGTTTTCCAATTCCAGTTATATGAGCTGTGGTGATTTTTAATTAATAAATTAATTTATTTATTTATTACTTTTTGCATATATGCAGGGCGTAAGCATGGGAGAGTTAGGACAGGTAGTGGTGATAACAAGTAATAGAGCAATAGAGCCATGATGGTGCAATAGTTAGAATGCAGTATTGCAGGCTTTTATTGTTGCTCTTGATGCAAAACCTGTGGAAGATTGAAACAGGCTTGCTAGATCTCTACCCAGCATTTTGGAATTGACAGAAGTCAGTCTGATCATCTTTAAAGTATTTTTGAAAGTTTGGGAACAGATGTGATAACTCTGTGGAAATAATTTATTTCTCTTCTTTGCTCTCTTATCAGCATTAATGTGTGTAGTCCTCTTCTGGGATTGTAGGCAACTGATGAAATAGACTTTGTTAAACCAAAGCTAAAATTTCCATTGTATATGCTTTGGTAATCTTGAAGGTGCCATAAGATTTTCTACTTGTAATAATCTTCAACAACATAAATAGGAGAACAAGCTAAAATCCAATAAAAAGCTGTTGGATTTCCTCCAAGCAAGATAGGAAATTGATTTTTCTGTTGGAGTCGAACTCTCAAAAAAATCTCAGTGCATTTACTAAAGTGCACTTCTTACAAAGACTTTGGGGAGAATCAGTACAATTAAACCAGTTTAAATTAGGACAATGTTTTGTAAAGCAGGACAAGATTGTTTGGAAAGACTTTAATAGTTGTGTAAAAAAAAAACACAAGAAAAGCTTCTGGTAAGTGTACTTTGTCATGCACACTGTTCAGCAGTGGAAGCTTCTTTGCATATTACAATTGTGATTGCGATGTCTGTGTTCCCAGATATTAACCTTTGAACATTTCAAATGGGGGGGGGGTTGGTGGGTGAGGGTTAGTGATATTATCCATTCTCTCTCTCTCTCTCTCTCTCTCTCTCTCTCTCTCTCTCTCTCTCTCTCTCTCTCTCTCTCTCTCTCCAATGGCTGTGCTGGCCTACATTTGAAGGGCCACACTTTTCCTATTTTCGCTTTAATAGTGACAAGATTGCTGTTTGTTTTGCTAGCTAACTCCTATGTTTTACATTGGAAAAAAAAATCTTTGGGTGCTGAAGTTCCAGTAAAATGCAACTGATAATTACATAGAAGCACTACCAAAATCAAGGCTGGTTATGGTAACATTGAGAACTGAGTTTTATCCATTATCAAACGTAATAGAAAAATAATCTCATTCCAATTGCCCCTCGGTTAAGAAAGTAATGTAGTATTACCTCCATATAGAAAGTAATGGATTTTTTAAATGTTTCTGCATTAGGTTCAGACTTTTGCCATTCATACTTTCCAAAGGGCTACGTTATGGCACAGCAATTATACTTCCTATTAAATTGCACATTCTATTCATTCTGTATTTGCATGAAGATGAGCATAGCATTTACCATTGAGTGTAAGACTACAATAAGAATCTTTATAGCATTAAACCCAAAAGATCTTGCTGGAATTTTATTTAAAGTAGTTTACCAGAAGTTTGAATTAATAGAAATCCTATTTACCCGTTATAATTATGTTGGAGATAATCTTAATTGAAATGCCAATGACAATGATGTCTCTGTAACATTTCAGATTTAATGGCTTCAGCATATCTTAATTATGATTCTTGGATATCTGAAAGTTGAACATGTTATTGCCAGTGGCTGGAATCCAGGTTTGTGTGGTCAGCTTCCACTGATACCAGACAGCAAATAATTCTATTGTCCTGAATCTCCCCTAACAGGTTAGTTCCTTTGTGCCACAAACAGAGCAGGATGGTGCATCATGCGGAAGAACAAACTTATTAAAACACTCCCAGATGGTTCATGATCAGGATGCCCGTGTGATGAGTCAGTACATCTCTTTGCTAAAGATAGATGCAGTTCCACTGAGTTATTATGTAACTAAAACAGAAAGGTCCAGACATTGGAGGAATCAGATTCTGCTATTGGAATATTGCTTTGATAGTATACGGTAGGTTGTGAGGAAGACTAGCTGGATTCAATAGCCAAAGATCAAAAAGAACATTTTTAAAAAGAGGTGGGGGAAACAGTAGAAAACCTTTGACAAGAAGCACAATACAGACCAGGATAAAGATAATTGTGGAAATAATTTTCTGGGTTTGCACAGAAGGGTGGAGTGAAGCTGTGATGATGCCCACTATTTTAGCAATTGCAATTTTTATTATCCGTGTCTAGCAGTTTTCACTGTTCTTTTCCCACATAATTATTATTTTTTAATCAAGTTTTATTGGGTTCCGCCCCACCCTCCCCACATTCACCCACATATTTTTTTAACAGAGTATTGGCCATATCTTATCTTATACAATTTATCAAATTCAAATACATTTTACTCAATTACAATTTTTGCCACAATTTTCTTTCCCCCCCCCTTTTTTTAATCATATGTTAATATTTCTTTCCTTCCTTATATAAACAACATCTTCATTCGTCCTCAAGTTCTAATTTTCTTGCTTATTCATATTTATTCTTTTATTTTTTAACCATTCATTCTTTATCTTAATATATTTATATATGTTCGGGGTTGCCTTTCTTCCATTTCATCTTTTTTGTTGTACAGCAATCTTTTTTCTCAATCCTACCATCTCCCTCTCTTCTTTCCTTCTTACTTTCTTTTTCCCTCCTCTCCTGCTCTTCTCTACTTCTTCTTCCTTTCTCCTTCTCCTCCTTTCTTCCTCTCTGTCTAGCCCTCTCTCCTACTCTGATTTCCCCTCTCTTCCTTCCTCCCCTCTCTTCCATCCATCCGTTTCTCTACTCTCTACTCCTCTTTCATCTCTCTCTATCGCTGTATTCATTTTCAATTTAATATTTTCAACTATGGTGTCCAGGCAACCCCAATCTTTCTCATTTATTAAAAATATTACTCAAAATTCCCCTCCACTTTTTAATTATTAACAAATATTTCAACTTATTGCATTTTTTTCCTTGAAACCTTTGTTAAAATAATCTTCCAAGCCTTGCTTTTTTCCCTTTTCAAGTCTGTCATTTACATCATTTTTCCCACATAATTATGTAGAAGTTGTTCCGTGCACATAATTTACCTCAAGAGTGGACCACCAGATGATCCTACTTTAATTCTGAAACATTAAATTGAATGTTATAATTTGCACTGATCATTTGATCATTGTAGCATCTGAAGGCATTATCTCAGTCTTTATTTATGAGAATGAGTCTATATTAGCTGCTGCTTAAAAGTGTATATTCCCACCTAACATCCTGTTTTAAAACAGCACTGTCAAATGAGAACAAAGAATGGAACAAAGAAAGAAATGGGACATACTCTGTACAGATGTTAGGCTTTATCTGATGCCTAAAGGTATGGGTGATTACTAGCATCAGGAATTAAAAAAAATTTTTTTTGGATTTTTGCAACTCATAGTTTTATTGTGTTAGTGCTCTGTGCAAATAGAGGTGATTACAGCTGACTTTATTTACATATTATACTAAATCAAGATATATGCTCTGGTTTGTTGAACAACTCCAGCTGTTGTTTTTATTATCATAAATCATGACTTCTAGCAACAGCTCTATAATAAAATAGTGCATCCTCTCTATCTTGTAAATAGTTAGCTGGGTCAGATTGGAATTGTAAGTGCCCTTCTTAAAAACAAAATCATCATAGTGAAATATTGTGTTTATGTTTTTTGAGTCTTGCTTTTGATTTTATTTTGGGGGGGGGGGCTATAAATTGCCATGACTCATATGGTTTTGTCAGTGTTTAAATTAAACATACAAATGAACAGAGTGAATTCATAATAATAAATGGGAAACAACTAGATGATCTCTAGGTGGGAGAAAAGAGGATTCCATGCATCACTTTTCTGCTATCTAGCAGCCGTCCAACTTGTTGCAACACTGATATGATAGACATAAAGTGAATATAAAACTATGTTTGGTTTTCTAAAAGATTACACATAATAATTCTCAGAGACTGAAAAGTGTTAACAGCCAAAATGGGTCAAGACTAAAAATTGCTTGTTGAAATACATCAGATCCTCTGTTGAATTTTAATGCTTTCTTCATTTGTAACACATTGTCGCATTTATTAGATTGGAAGTGGGATCCTCATGGAGCACCCTACCTCTGCCAAGTCACCTAAGCCATTGTACAGAAATATTATACCACAGTTGCACACTTTGACTGATTAAAGACAGATTCCTGGTTCAATTAGATCTGTTTCAAGTATTCAGAATAATTGCACTGTCAACATCACAAATAATGGTGGGAATGTAAAGTTGTTTGTCTTTGTTTTGTTTTGTTGCTATAATACACCTTGTGTGTTTGATCAGAGAAACTATATACAAAGGATTGATCTTTACATGTTTGAATCACTCTTCCCCTCTGGATTTAGGAACCAACTGTTGTTTGCCTCAGTTTATATTTCTCTGCAGTAGGAATTAAGTTGCTTAGCTGCTGGTTGTTTGTCTGAAAGACTGGTTTTATAACATGATTTTATATTAGTAACCTTCATAGTAGCCTTTTGTTTTAAAGTTCATGTATCTGGAACTTAAGAGATGGGAGTGGTCGATAAACCCCACAATTCTTCTCACTTCTCTGTGGTTTTACCCCAGCTTCCTTCTTCTTATCTCCTGATTGCACAGCTTCTAGATATTGAGTTGCCCAAGCAAATGGTGAACTCATGCATGCTAGCTGATATTTGTAGCACTAGTAACTGTTTTCATTTCCCTTTAATTGTTTCTATTCTTGCTGCACACCGGTTATCTCATATTTGTTCGATGTTCCTCTCTTGCTCTTAAAATAAAAATTTAGAGCAGATCCAAACCACTTGGTACTTATGAGACCCTTTTGGCTACCATATATACCCTCCCTTGCCATTTGTCATGCTTGCTGGACCTGATAGTTTTAAACTCCAAAAATCTGGGTGTGTGGCACTAAATCACTTAGTCCTATCCAGGACAAAGCAAACACTGAACAGATAAGGAAGTATAGAAAAACTATTTTGAAATAACTATTTTCCTTCAAGTGACTTGTTGCTCAAGTTGAGAAGTCATGTCACGGTTTGATGCTTGGTAAGTTCAGGCAAAGACCTACAGTATTTCCCTTTTTGTGTCAATTGAAAATTGCAGAATTAAATGCTCTAGTTCTTAAATTTCAAGAGGTCTGTGAAATTGAAAAGGGAAAAAATACCATTTGATTGTCATACGGATCAGTTGTAGGAGGCCTGGCTGTTTATTAGTATATCTGAGATTTATTTATTTATTTATTACATGTATTTATATGCTGTCATTCTCCCAAAGAACTCAGGGCGGCGAACACAAGTTAAGAAAGAAGTACAATAAAATCATAATTTAATCCAAATAATTAATTAAGATGGAGATGGTGGTGATGATTGTTGACAGTGGTTTCCTCTCAGACCTCCAGTAAAACACATTTAGGTAATCTGCCAGTTGTCAATTCCTTTCAGCATGGAAAGGAAGTTTTCTGTAACCAGTGATTTTTTTAAAGAATTTCCCACACATTTGCTGAATGTCTATGGAGATTCTCGGACATCCAGGTTATGGTTGTCCCAAGCTGAAGAAGCTTCTTGGATGAGAAGTGAAATGTCTTATAGATCAAAACATTCAGGAAGTCCTAAATCTCGGAGAACTTGGTCCATTTTTCTTGTCTATGCTAGATTAATGAAGTGTTTTGTTCTTGTTTCTGGCACTTGAATAGTCAGGCTATAAGGCAGTTGGCTGTCATTCATAAGCATGAGGGGAAGGATAATTGATATCACATGCATCATGACATCATTCAGATACACCTTAACCATATTTTGTGTCATTTGTGCGATTGAGACACAATGCATATGATACCTCTGCCACCAGATGCCTATGCAGTCCCTAGCAAATAAAGTTTGTCTAAGTAAACTATTTTGAACTTTAAAACCAGTATGAACTTTAAACTCTGTATTTTGAAACCAATATACCTGAGTTATGATTTCTCCCAAGTGCCTTTCTATTCATTATTTTAATTTGGAGGGAGGGGTAAATGACCTCCCTGAATTTTGGCAGCTATTGTCTCCCAGATTCTTTGTGCTGGAAATGCTTACTTTATGGCATGTAAGAGCAGTGTGTGGCTCTGCAGATGTTATCAAATTCCAGTTTCCAAAGGTAAGGGTTCATCCGAGATATGGGCCAACACTATCTGGAAGTAGAATGATATTTCCTTACCTTGTCCCGATGCTAACTGTTTCCAGATGTAGATTCTTTATTAAGGAGTGTCTTTAAACCACTTGAATCTAATATTTATTTCATTGAGGAGTACAACTTTATTATTTCTTTATTCAATTTCCATATTCAATTGTAAGCCACCCAGGGTCAGTCAATGACTCTGGGTGGTTTACAATAAATATATATATATAATCAAAATTCTAAAAACATTTTAAAATGATAAAAAGCAATCATATTTATTATTAAGGAGGTATGTGTTGTCCGCTCTTTATTTGGCATTTTGTGGACTTAGTATTTTAGCTTTCTTTAATGCTAATTGGGTTTAATTTTGCATTTTTATGATCTGGGATGATAGTTGCTTTGAATTTGTTTTATTTAAATGGGAAATACGGTTTGAAGGTAGTAATAAAAATAAAAGAAGAAACAAGAGCAAATTACTTTGATTATACAACAGTTCTTATCACCTAGAACTAAGTTGTCTCTTGATGAAAAGATAAAAAGGCAGGAGATTGTCTCTCGTTCTCTGTGTGTGTGTTTATTGTATTCCCAGTCTTTCTATTTTTTCACTCTGTTTCTTTGCTCTGATTGCTGATTGTCAGCAATGGAATGGCAGGCAGGGAACATTTTGTTCAGGGAAGTTAAACTTTCACACGATCTAAAAACAATTATTACTTATACATTAAACAAAATACAAATTTGAAGAGGACTTGATTGAAGTAGGCACAAAATTCCAAGACAATGTCTACATCCGACTGCAGAGCCATATTCAGGAATGGGAAACTGATTAGGTGCTTGACCAACCAGGGCTGGAACACTTAAATTGAATTCCTACCCTTCCAAAGATTTCGGGCCCATCCCAGGGTATATATGGGTGAGGCATGTCCTGAAAGGAGTTATTGGGGTACAACTGCAAAACGAAGCTATAAATGCTGATTGCAAGCTGGTCCAATTACTATTATCAGATCTTTGCTCTGAATAGGACAGCAGGCGGCTTCATTGCCTTCGCTGTTGAGACAATTTGCCCTAACATGAATTGAATTGCTATGCACCTCAGCAAGGCCATTAATGCTACAAATGCTGTCTGTCACATGGCTGAAAACTCTTAGCACAAGTAGTTCTGAGACACAAAGAAAAAAAAAATCACATTCCTCTAATGCTAGGCTGAATTTCATCAGAGTTACAAAACCCACTTGAAGAAAATATATTTGTGTGCTCTACTAAAAAATAATTCCATGGGGTGATTTGAACATTTCAGAAACCAAATCCATTATCCATTACATTTCTTATATGAAGCCAGTCGAAACAAGCTTCAGGTTTTAAGCAAAATCCATCCTTGATGCAGCAACCAAGTGGATTTTGAATCACACCTCTTGTGGATGGGCCTCTGCAGTAAACAAAGCATCCCTTGCTGGGGTCATTTAAAATCAGTCTGCCAATTTCTTTGGGTGGCTGACCTCTGAAAAAATGCAGCCCTGCAGCTTCAGGGTTGGGAAGGTTTTGAGGAAATGCCTTATCAGAAAATAGACAAGACGCTTGAAGGCAAGAGAAAAAGTTCTCTAGCACTACATACTTTCCATTTCCCCTACCACATTTGGCTGCCAATGGAACAAGAAAACAAAGGAGGTGAATTCTGCCTTTGGATGCAATTTACTAGAGTTCTGAATCCTAGAATCATAGTGTTGCAGATGTTATTTCAGCTACTGAGTCAACCTTCATGTTTGGGGTAAGAATTCTCAAACAATGTTGAGGCCCAAGTTATAAGTTACTGCATGGCTGAAAAGTTTGTCTGGATCACGATGCTTGGAAAATGACAGTTTATTGCATTCACATGCCAGCTTAATTTAACAACTACATTATTTTCTGTTTTTAATTCAAGAAGCTACTGTAGATTCTTTTATCTTTAGAATAATCTTATAAAATAAGTTGAAATACAGTGATTAGGACAAAGTAACTCAGTCAGTTACCAGCAGTCTTGGGATCTGAACATGGACTCCCAGTTTATTTGTCAGTACACAATGAGGTGATACTGTCAGCTGAACAACATAAACACATTTTTAGGAGAGGGGGATGTAAATCTTAAACAATCAGAGATATACAGAGATTGCATGTATTATTCTATGCATATTTAAATCAGTGTGGCAAATTTGTTTTGCTCTGTTTTATACCTATGGTTCAGATAAGGCTATGCTCAGGATCACTCTTGGCTTTTTAATGGCATTGGGCCAGGAAAATAAGGAATATTCTTGGTGCTCTCTGAGCTTGCTTGTTTCTTGCTTGTTTTCTTGCTTGTTTCATTACCCAAACTAGGTAACATCATCAGTGCTAGTCGATGCTAGCACACATGGTAGGGGAGATGAAAAGTACATAGTCCTGGATGGTATTCTTTGGGAAGTAGAAGCAATTTCGTTCTTGTTTGTTTGGCAAATCTATTTTTGAAATTAGAAAATGTCTGGGTGTCTAGTACTCAGTATTAGGGAGGTTTTCAATGACTTTCTGAAGATGTTTTGTGCATGTCTGTATTTGAAAGTGTATAAAAAACATGCTATCATTTTTTTAATACTGCTTTCAGAAAAAGAGATCATGAAGTCACTAAATAATGACAGTGCTTGGTTAGGCCTTAAAATGGTTGGACATGAATAAACAAGGAGAGACCAGTTTTACTGTACAGGTTTCTGCAGGAATGAATGAATGAATGAATGAATGAATGAATGAATGAATGTAGTTCACTATTAAAAATAGGTTCTAAAATGCTTACAGTTGTGTCTCCAATCACTTCCTTTGCTGAGATCCTTAAAAATTCATATTATCTATATCTCCTTCAGTATAATTTTTATTCAAAATTTTAAAGAAGGTAAAATCTAACATGCACCAATAGTTAGTAAGAAAGAAAAAAGGAAAGAAGAATGAACAAAGAAAAAGCAAAAAGGGCAAGAAATGGGAAAAAATATAGAAAAATATGGGGGAAAGTATACAGAAATGACTTACAATGTTTTTTTCACAGAAGTAATAAGTACAGAAACCAAAAGGTGCCTCGTGTCTAAAGGCAATGTTCAGTCCTTGTCATTCAAACCTTAAGCGTAACAAGAATTGAACACTGTTACTTCCTAGCTATATTACTGTGGGTACCTAATCAAGGAAACTTGACTAGGCTACTGTACAATTATATTAGCCAGATAAGAGACTTTGTGGATTTTGTAATCATGTTGCCAGTCAAACTTTTCATATATTCAAAACCTGTCACCAAAATGGCAAAAGAACAAGCAGGTCACCTTGAATGAATGAAATTAGACAGAGTGGATAGACTAACACAGTTGCTTAGATGATCGCAGACATGCACTGCAGACACCCACGCACTATCACATGTGGTACAGATTAAATTTCAGTGGCAAAGAGTCTTTTGGTGACATGCCTGAGATAAGACGACTGATGGATGAACTTCAAATACATCTGAAGAGTTTAGTGTGTGTTTTTTCCCCCTTTCTTTTTTAAAGCACTCTCTTTAGCAATATTTAGAAACTGAGTTTCTTGGAAGTGGGCTTATATAAAAGAACTTGTGCAGGAACAGTGACTGATACTATTCCTCATTGAAACAAAGTTATCCAGGCAGTCAATTAAAAACAATCCTTGACACATTTTACCATGCCAAGAAAATATTTAAGTCCCCATTTCAAAGACAACAACTGGTATACTGGAATAAGTAGCCATTCACAGTAATGAAAAACATATATAATTATGAGACTTAGGCAATACGTTTTGGCACAAGATTTTATGAGCTGTAATCTATATTCAGATGCCTCATTCAACATATAAATATTATAGGAAATTTGACCAGTATATTACAGAGCTTGGTTCTTGCCAGTAATAGGTAGTAGTGCTCCAGGATTTTAAATAGGATTTTTTCCCTCTCTAGTCATACATTGAACCCGGGACCTCTTGATGTCAAAGTTATGATCTATAAGTTTTGGCCCTGCCCCAATCAGTGTCAGTATTGAGAGAAAGAAAAATAAGTTTGCAATCCTCTTCTGGCCCAATTGAAAGTAAATGCCATTTGAACTGAATGAGATTTACTTCTGAGTAGAATTGCACATAGACATTTAAGAGCATCATATTTTTCCCATGGTCTATTGATTTAATAGGAAAACTTTACTGACTTTAAAAATTGGTAAAAAAGAAGGTGAAATAAAAAAATTGGATGGAAATGAGGCTACTAATTTTGGACCAATTGATAGATGATGAAGATTAATCTTTACTTTTTTAAAAAAAACACACACACTATGTGGGTTTTTCCCCTTTATCTTGGACAATGCATGTATTTTTATCTTTGTGTTATTTTTTGGTTTCTCTATCATTGTTGCAAAAGCATTAAAAAAACAAAACAAGCCATTTCAGAGAATTGAGAACACAAGTTGCCAATATTCATTCTCTCTTTCAAGAGGTAGAAATATCTTCCAAAATAAAATATGAATAATGGTACAAAGTTACTGTCTCGTTCTTTTCTAAAAACAGGATATTTTAGAGAGCTAATTCCAATGTAGCATGTTGTGCATTGTCTAATGCAGAAATTGTGATGTGTTTATATTGTGTGTTTTGTTTTGTTTTTTGATAATTCAAGGGTGTCTTCTCATTTTTTCCTTATAACAACAGCCCTGTGGTTAGAGATAATAGAGATAATACCTATTGGTATTAGCCATTTAACTAATATATACATTCCTCTGTGTGTTTGTGTATGATTGTGTGTGTGTGTGTGTGTGTGTGTGTGTGTCTGTCTGTCTGTCTGTCTGTCTGTCTGTCTCACACTCTATCTCACAAACCCAATCATAGTCTCTACTGAACTTTTGTTGAATTCTTATTTCTCTTTGCTGCCACAACAATCACAACCAACAAAGGATGGTTGGATCCTGAGCCAGGATGAGAGGAAGCAGGAAATCAGATGGGCCATCAATTATAAATAGGACTGAAGAAGGGTGGAATCCTGGCTATAATGAAAGAATTATGATAAATAAGCAGAGAAGAGGGAGATATGGAGAGGGAAATATTGGGAGTACAGAGTAAAGTGAACAGTATACAAGTTGAAAATAAAAATAACTTAATGGCACATGGCTGAGTGGATGATAAGGGAAAGACAAAGAAAAAAAATAAGGACTCCTGAACATATCAGATACTAGCTGGATACCTGTTCTTCGCTATGAAACTATGTGATGGGGCTGGATAAATTAACACTTAAAGCTTGAAAATTATTTATTTATTTATTTATTTATTTATTTATTTATTTTATTAGATTTTTATACTGCCCTTCTCCCACTGGACTCAGGGCGGTGAACAGCCAAGAATAAAAACATCACATACAAAATTTAAAATTTTTAAAAAGAATTAAACAAATTTTGGTCCAATAAATTTAAAACACCCCAACTAAAATCAATTAACAATTAAAACCAATCTAACCACCACCTTTAAAGTGCTCCATGACTTAGGACTGGGTTATATACGAGACCGCCTGCTGCCAGCAACAGCCTCCCACTGGCCAATACGCTCCCACAGAGAGGGGCTCCTCAGGGTGCCGTTGACCAGACAATGCCGACTGGCGACACCCACAGGGAGAGCCTTCTCTGTGGGGGCACCAGCCTTCTGGAATGAGCTGCCTCTTGAGATTCGTCTCATCCCCGACCTGCATACTTTTCGCCGCGCCTTGAAGACCCTCTTGTTCTAACAAGCCGGCCTGGCCTAATACGAATTTTAGAATAGGTGTATGTGTGTTTTAATCTATGGGCCAAATTTTTATATATTCAATTTTAAATTGTTTTAAATTTTGTATATTTATATGTGTTTTAATATGGCTGTACACAGCCCTGAGTCCTTCGGGAGAAGGGCGGTATAGAAATCTAATAAATCAAATCAAATCAAATCAAAAATATCTGGGGGGGGTTAAGCCAGCCCAGCTTGATGAAATAAAAAAGTTTTAAGGGCACGGCGAAAAGCACGGAGATCTGGGATCCTACGTATCACTACATATGAGTAGTTTAAAAAGTGACTGTATTATTTCATTAGAGATGGTAAAGTAAGTTACTACCATTAGAGATGGTAAAGTAAGTTTCTATTACAGATGAAGACATTATTGTAAGTGTAACAACAATAAAATAGATGGGTTTAAGCCCTTTAATCCCAGCAGCAACCGTAGCTGTTTTGTCTATGTAGCCAGGCTAATAAGTTGCATAGTATAGACTTTCAATTCGTCCCTCAGATGAATTGCTCAGGATCTCTCTGTAAACAACATTCCTGGTTTTGCTGTCTGGCTAGATGATGACCAGGCTGTCAGGTGAACTGACTTTGGAGCATGCCACATAGAACTGGCCATGGGAGAAACAGTCACTCGTCAGATGCACACCAGCCACTTTCAAAGTCTGTCCCTGTGCCTTATTGATGGTGTAGCACACCGTAACGGGAAAGTGTAGACGTTTGAACTCAAAGTGGTAGTCTGATGGGATCAGAGGAATTTGGGGTATGAAACGGTTTCTCCCTGATTGATGCCTGTGAAAATCGTGGCTTTGATTACGTGTTTGTACGTGTGTGTATGTGTGTGCATCTTCACCTGAAGCCTGGTGCCATTGCACAGTTTCAGATGGGTTAGATTGCATAACAGCATGATTGGAGTGCCAAACTTGAGGTAGAGGACATGAGATGGATATCCTGGTGGGTTGAGAATGTGCAAGAACTCTACAGGGTAATGTACAGCATCCCTGATCTCCATTACTGAGTCAACAGATTCATACTTCATATGTTCAGTGGACAACTTTTCCAGCAGAAAGTTGTTGATGCTGTTGGCTGAGTCATTTGTTGGAGTGAGTATAGCTCTTTCGCTCAGCCATGAACTGCAATCTACTCCAGTCTGATAAATGTTGGGGTATATTCTGTCAGTCAAGCTGATCAGATCTGTCACAACATCGCAAAGATTACTAGATTACTAGATTACTAACCAGAATAGTTATTCTTCCCCCCTCTTCCAAAAGCTTGCAATCACCAATATCAAGTAATAATTTAGAAAACTCTTCTGCCTTCAAATCATGTTGAAGGTGGACATGCATGTTAACTGTCAAGGTCAGGAGTTTGACTTTAGGCCATAAAATGGATGACTTGAGACAGGCCTTGACTTCATCTGCACGTGTCCCTTGTGGCACAACAGGCAAAGTCTGTCTGAAGTCACCAGACAAAAGCATCGTAACAACCTTGTCCCTGTAGTAATCAATCTGAGGTTCATATTTAAAACCAGACAAATACTTACTAGTCCAAGGCATTGACATTTGTGACTGATTAATGTAGGGATTATTAGATGTCTATTGTCTTGGGGCTGAGTTTGATGATACTTGTGTACAGCTTTCCTTACTTGTGTTTTCCTAATCACATCTGTAAATCTTTTTCTGCGTTTTTTGCCTCTTCTCCCTTAACTGGTGTTACAGTAGAAGGAACAGATTCATCTGAACTGAGGAGGAAAATAAGGTGGCGAGGGGGGGCTGGAAATCTGCCTCTGCCTTCCAGCATCCATCAGTATTCATCTGACTAGCATCCTGTCAGTGTGTGAGAGAGTTGAGGGGTGATTTTAGATTCCATGCCAGGTATGGCAATCAAAGACTAGAACCCAGGTAATAATAAGATGCATTCTGAACAGAGTTTCTGAACCTCAACAACATTAAGATGTGATTCCACAATATAATCAATTCAATTCCCAGAATACCCCACCAAGATGATCTATATGTTCTGTGCATTAAAGGCCAATGACCACTTCCATGGAATCAATTGATTCCACAATGGTGTGGTAGGACTCAGAGTAACATGGGTAGAGAAAAGTTTTTTGGGGAAAAGGTGGGATAAAATATTTTGTTTGTTCCTGTTAAATCATATTTATCTTCTGGAAATAAGAGTTGGATGCATTTTATTTTTATATTTAATATGCTACATGACATAAACTTTTTTTCCCGTATTTATATTTCTTAGATAAACCAAGATTCCTCTTTTTTAAAAACATGCATCATGATAATTATGCTATTGTGGGTGACAAAATTAACAATAAAGTTTTGCTATTAATCTAATAAAAATTAAACATAACATTAACAAAATACAAAAACTAATCATTATATTCTTTATCTCTTTTTTAATTAATTGAACAGCAGGAAATAAACTAATAGCTACTTAATTAATTTTTAATGTCACACTGACAGATTTAGGCTCCCATGAGGTTACAAAAAATACATCATTTAGAATAATTTATAATTATTGTTTTGTTTCACGTAGAATCCAGGATGCTGCTGTAAGCAGATCGAAAACCAGCAATTTGCAAGGCAAAATGTCAATTATGTCAGCAACTAATAACTGTTTGATTTCAAGATCTTGAAACTAAGGGCAAGTCCATTGAAATGGGAGAAAAGCTAGAAAAAGGATGGATTTAAATTTTCTGGGCCAGCGTCTTCAACTGGCAGAGGACAACTAACTTTTCAATAGGATTTTGTTCTAGTTTGCAATATAGGTTCTTCTCTGACAATACTGTCTCATGTGACCAAACTCAGTCATCTAAATCTAAGAGGCAAATTAAAGCATGCAAAGTCAGGGGACTGAGATTTTCTTCTGATTCTTGATCCAGGGGGCCTGACAGCTGCCTTCTATCGAGACAGACCCTTGATTAATCTGATTCAACAATGTTGGGTAACTATCACCAATTCTCCAGGGGCTCAGGAGGAGTCATTTGTGATTTAAAAGGAGATACTTAAGACTATACTAGTTTCATGATGCCTGAAGGGTTTTGTTTTTTTTAAAGAATTACTGTATGGAATTACCGGTATTTAAAATATCAGTTATAAATGCAGACAATAAATAGTGTATTCCCCGCAGAGTTCATATTGATCCATTGTTAGTTATGATAGCTTCTCCTACCCAATATATAACTGCACAAATCAAAAAGAAAGTTTTTTAAAAAGTAAGTAATACAAATGTGGAGATACTGTTATTTTCCTCTATTTTTCTGTTAAGGACTGTTTTTGTTAAGAACTGGTAATTGCTTGGATTATAACACAAATGGCTCTTCTATAAATTCTGAATAAATGAAACACTGTGATTCCACAATATATTCTCATTAAGAAACAGTCAAAATCAAGGATATGGTAAATGGTCAAATTTACAGTGATCAAAAGAAAGAGAAAGAGGTCATGGTAAGTTTAGAAAATCATTATCCTCCTTACAGACCATTTATCTAATTTGTGAGGCATTCTGCAGAAGTCACCAGAAAGATTATCAACAGTGAGTGTTGCTGACATGAATATGCCAGCATTAAATTTACTGCTTAAGGAGCCTCCTAATATGAAGACAAAGGAACACTCCAAAACATGTATCCATTTATTATAGTCTGCTTGTTATGTGCGGGGGGGGGGGGAAGTAAAATTGAAAACATATGTTCTATATTTAGCCAAACATATATATGTATGTATATGCATATTTCCTACAAGGAAAGTGCAAATGTATTCTGCTTCCATAGTTCCCCAATCTGGTCCAATAGTTCATACTGTGAATTCAGTATGCAATTCAGTTTTTGGAATGTGCAATCTAATTATTTCTGATTCCTTCAAATTGGAAGAAAGGTAAAACTGAGTTTTACTGAGTTTCTCCTGCTCCTACTAAACCAAGAAGTCCTGGAACTGTTCAAGCACCAGCTCATCTCCCTTCAATGAATGTGTGAATTTATAAATAATAACAACATAGCTCTACCTTGTAAGTGAGCCTTGGGACTATATTGAATAAACTGAGACTTGTGCTTCTCTACTTCTTGATTTTCCCAGTATGGAAGACTGTGTGGAAAAGGGGAACCTAATTGTTCCATCAATCTCCTTTATTTAAAGGTAAGAAGATAGCCTTCAAGCAGTCTTCTTTCTCGATCACGCAACCTATACCTCCATGCTGACAAATGGGGAAGGGTGAAAAAAGGTTTATTATCAGATGCAAAGGACAAGATGATGCACTGAAGCTAACTGGATTGGCAAATAATCTTACCCATAGGACCAATTAGAACAGCAATTTCTATTGTGCCTGAAAATGATAGGCTAAATTAGTTGGGTCTTGCACAGGCCTTGGTGATATGCATAGTCCAGGACGTTGTTAGTATTTGGCACCTCCTGTCTAGACAACTGGATTTCTTGACAATGGTATGGCGGTTCATGTAGCAATGGGTGTCAAAGATAGAAGGAATAAAAAGAGCTGCCTATGTGTCTATCTGGACAGGTTTCAACAGAGCTTCTAAGTCTAATTGAGCATGAAAGTGTGTTAAGCCTTTTTCCATGAAACTGACGCAGTGGCAGAAGAAATGGATAGGGCCAGAGAATTATTTTTGACTGTTAATAAGAGATGAGATGAGTGGCACATAAATCAATCAATCAGATAAATAAATACAGTAGATAAGTCATTCATATTCACGATATGACAAGTTGGGACATGGTATGATGTGAACATTAAATACAGATTTTCAGACTAAGTTATTTTTTTACAGTTTAATTTTTAGGTTTAATTTATAGTGTTCCTACATTCCCCCTTGCTAGAAATAAAGCTATTTATTTATTTATTTGGACTTCTAAATCTCTTCAGTCAGAAGAGACTCTGAATGACTTAAAAACAATGAATCATAAGAACTAAACAGATTATAGAAAAGAGAAAAAACTTAATCCACAAGGCAGAGGAATAACCAGACACAGAACATATTCCAATACTACAACTTGTGTGTGTGTTTATGTGTGTGCATGTATGCATGTGTACTCATAGCAAATCTAATGTCAAGGTCCTCTGGAATAGTTTTAATGGCTTTTCAAAAAAAAAAAAAAAAGGACCAAGCTGGACCAATCTAATGTTGAAAGAAATGCTCTTCCATAGTATAGATGCTATATTTGACAAGGCTTGTCCCCATGATCCTAAAGATAATACTACATAGAGGGATGGACACGGCAAAGGTTCAGTGTGCCAGATCTTATTAAATAAATAGAAACCACTGCGAGTTGGTGATCTAGAGATATCCATGTCCTAGGTCATGTAGAATTTTGAAAATGACAACCAGCACTTGAATTGCACCAAGAAGGTAAATATGACCAGTGTAAATTCCTCAATTATATGTGTTATACCTAGGGACATGCAGCAATATTAATGTGTTCTGATAAAGCTAAAGCTTCTAAGTGGTATTTCAGGGCACCATGTTGCCTTAGCTTGACAAAAAATAACAACAACATGATAAGTGGATATGTTTCAGTTCAGGAAAGTATATGACATTTGCAGAAGATAAAATTGTACAAAGAGCTTTCAAGATATACTGTAAACATCACCTTCTGTTTGAGCAGGGTCTGAGAGTTCAGCAGGATTTCCAGGTTACAAATTACTTTTACCAACCCAGTGTGATCCACCAAGAATCAAACATGATCTCTTATATCAGAAAGCTTCTAAACCACAGTTTCTCTAATTTGCTGGGATTATGCCTCATTTTATTTTTCCACTCCATATTCTTCAAAAACCACAACACAATCTCAATCACTTCTGTTTAGTTCACAATTGAGATATACTACTAAGTATCATCTACTTATCATTTTATATCATCATTACGGAAGCAGAATACAGTTTAGATTGATCATGTGTTCGTATGGTTCAGACAGTACAATCTGAAAGTTGTTTTAAGAAACAATAATTCTGTATATAATCAAATGGTAGCTTTGTTTGGCTATGGGAGGTGGACTTCGGAAATGATTCTGAGCTATAACTTGACACAGTATGTATAAAACTGGTTTATGTGACATACTGAACTATATTTCCTTAAATAAGATGTAGTGGCCTAGCTCATGGATAACATAACCATCATAAATTATGGTTCATTAACCACAATGGTGGTAAAAAAAAAGATGCAGTAAGCAAATAAGTCTCTTAGTTTTGAAATGGATGTACAGAAAAGGACAGAATCACTTAGCTGGAATAAATTCTTGAGGAGGCTGATCTAGGCATATGTGTGATTAGTATACTTTGTTTAATCCTTGATCTATAGGCTTGTTCTCATATCTTTATGTTGCTGTTCCATCGGCAATAACATTTACTATACTATTTTAAAATATTATTTACTAATCCTGAAGCTATATACAACAATTTTCAGTTTGCTTGCATTTGTGTTGTGTTGTAATGTTGTAATGTTGTTTATTTTTCAGAGCCATGTTCATCCAGATTGTTCTGGATGAAACTTGAATAATTTGGGTTGGGATCATCATAGTTCAATAACAAAGCACAACTTTATAATATGTAAAATTAATCTAATGCATCATCTTTGAACTACTGTTGCCAATCAATGAGAACAGTAAGGCAGCAATTTGTCTAGATAGAAGAGAATGACCTTGGTTGTGTTACAATGATCCCTTTAGGCTGATCTTTGGCCTCCAAACTGATCCCTTATTTCCTTACCCATTTACAGCAATCTCCTCATTAATTTGAAACACTCAGTATGCCAGGAGAAATGGATGATGTTAAGCACCTCTGCTCCTATAGTGTTACAGGCAGGATTCCTTCACATTCCTCTTGTAACACGCTCATTACAAGATGATAAACCATCATAGACATTATTTGCATTTGAACTGATTGAATAACATCAGTTAATGAATGCAAATGTTAATTTTGGGAGGGGAACACAATATTTTCATGAAATAAAAGTGCATATTTAGAAATCTTACTATGGAAAACAAATTGTTTTGTATTGTCTACTATAATTTCTGTCACAGATTACCATCGAATGACTACAATTTTTGAAAAGGTTTAAATATGAACCAGGAAGTTCCCGCCCCAGAAAATAGGTACGTCTCTTTATATTGATTTTATCTCCATAATTATCTGCCTTCCATGTCAGCCAAAGCTATAATTTTATTTAAAAATCAAGAGTCAGGAAGAGCTCATATTTGACAAAAAGAATTGGCATAACAATGGTCTCCATGTTTCTCTTCTATCACGAATTCTTCAAAATCTTGAGCAACTTGTTTCTCTTAAGTTAACTTGAAGGCAATTGCAAGAATTCCCTATCAACACGATTAAGTTGGGAAAACCCAAAATTGTAGTAATTTCTTCTTCTTTTAATTAGAGCTCAGTAGACAAAGTGTGGCCTTTCTTCTACTATAAGATTTTATTATCATCATAGCATCTTGTATGATGGAGTTAATCATGTTTTGCTCCCAATAGCTCTTTTCTCTAAGATACTAACAGTGAGTTTGTATGTATCTATCAAACCATGTACAGTATTTTAATTTGCATTTCATCTTGCATTGCAGCCAGTGATGGGTTGCTACCGGTTCTACCTGGATTGGCGAACCGGTAGCAGTGGCGGGAGGCTCCGCCCACCCACACCGGACATTTCTGCGCATGTGCAGAAGCATTGCATGCATTGAGCACACATGAGCGAACCGGTAGTTATGGGTTTTGTAACCCATTACTGATTGCAGTGAATTTCATAAGTCCGTGAGAGATAAATTAAAGTAGCTTTCTCCATCCTAGTGCTTTGTACCTGGTTTTAATACCTGATAATAGTTTAATGGAAACTCATCTGCTTGCTAATACTGTCTCTGACAGTATGATCACTTTGGTGTACTTGTTCTTAGGTAATACATTGACTACATTTTAGATGGTGGCAGAAACTGTGCGTCTGTCTCCTTCTCTCCGCTTACTGCATAAAAACTTTTTGATGTTGACAACACAAGTCAACATTGACTATCATGGGTGGGTAGGTATAGGCATGCATTCTTCACTGCGGAAACTGTTCAAGCTTATTAACAAATATTTCAGTTCTTAGTAATTGCTAGTAGCTTGGACAGATTGGTGCTATCAGATTTCTATTATGTATAAATTACAATCCCCACAATACCATCTGCCTGTTTTTTTGACTGATTTGGCCACTCCTCTGCTATTCTTTTTTTTTTTAAATAGCTTAGCTCCATTACTATGCAATGAGCAATTCTAAAACTGCATGAATTAACTTGTTTGAAGGAGCAACATTCTGTCCTCCTTTTAAAAAGATTTTTTGATGAGATTAGATGCTTACATACCTGAACAAACCCATCTATGAAATTATTATGGCAGTTTTAAAATCTCTGTAATGTTCAAGGATGATATGATACAATCTGTTAAATGTGTGGTATAATGATGGCATCTTCACTAACATGGTATTAGTTAAACAATACTTCATGAACAAAACAATAACTGAAGTTCAGTGTGGCTCAACTAATGTATGCTAGCTTCCTGTATCTCAGTGACATAGCGTAATATCTGAAACAAAACAAAAAGTTTTGTGTGGGAGAGGAGAAGAGGACATGACATGTCTCATCTACCAGCTCTAAGGCGATATCAAGTACATAGCTAAACCATTACATCAGCCCAATACTGCTTTATGTAACATGTCATATTAAACACAGATGTATGTTTTTGCTGGATCAGAGCCTGTAGGTTTTGTTTTGATAAGACTGTGAGTAAAATTGTACTTAGTCCAAAGAGTTCCTGGTTGATGGGGAAATAGGTGGTTGGAAAAATGCACACATACACACACATGTTAACAGTAACCATTTACAAGTAATCCTGTTTATTTAATGATCATTTAAAGTTTCAACAGCACTGAAAAAAAGTGACTTATGACCGTTTTTCACACTTATGACCTTGTACCATCCCCATGGTCACACGACCAACATTCAGACTCTTGGCAACTGACTTGTATTTATGATAAGTGCAGTGTCCCAGGGTCATGTGATCTCCGTCGGATGAACAAAATCAATAGGGAAGCCACATTCACTTAACAGCCATGTTACTAACTTAACAACTGCAGTGATTCATTTAACACCTATGGCAACAGAGATCGTAAAGTGGGGGAAAACTCATTTAACAACCATCTCATTTAGCGATTGTGGTCATAAGGTGGTCAAGGAGTACTTGAACTTGATTCCTGATGTGGATTCTTCTTGCTTCCAGAGAATACGTGCCTGCAATTATATGAGCAAACTATTTAGCTTCTATATTATCAGAGCTACACAACATATGTAAAGTGCTGGAATAAGAAGATCCTTCCCTTGCAACCTACCTATCCTTTATTGCTAGCTTTGCTTAAGAGGTTCATGTTTGTTGAGCTTTTTTATTATATTTTTCTATGATATGATTTTGAATTGTACTCTGCTCTGAAGCCCAGAGAGGTTATATTGCATAGTGGTGTGATTCATGGTGATTCCAGTCTAGACTGCATTCACTGAGAAAAACAATCAAAAGGGAAGGAGCATACTATGAATTGGTAAAATGGATTGTATAACCCTTGAATGTTTCACCATGACACATATTGTTTAAGACAGCATTTCTCAACTTTAGCAACTTTAAGACTATGGACTTCAACTCCTAGAATTCCCTAGATACACATTCCCTAGATACACCAGTTACTATGGTTTTGAAAGGCTGACATAAGGACTAGTAAACTAGATAAAATGCATCATATTTTATCAATGTAAAATTGAAAAAAAGAGGGTGCTGCCTTTGATCCAAACTACTTGGTCTCCTGACCCGAAGGTTTCCCATAAGATCTGGCAGCTGTTTACCAGTGTTTCAGGCAAAAGGATTCCAAGCTTACTTTGAGGTAGCCAAGAAAAAAGATCAGAACTTCTGGAAACAAACAATATGTTCCTTAACAAGTTATAGTTATTCAGTCTTTATTAATATAACTTTTGTCTCTTTTAGACTTGTGCACCTAAACAAGATGTTATAACTGCAGTGTACTGTATGAGATAGCTAATAAGCAGGATTGGTTGATGGTCATAATATGGTTGGTAAGCTTATTTATCTACAGTTTTGAGATCCAATAAGTTACCGTATACTCTGAGTCAAATTAATATTAATTAATGTTAAGGCACCAGTGTAGAAAGAGGGAGACCGAGAGTTTAAATCCTGCCTTAGCCCTTAAAGCCAGCTGGGTAACTGTGGACTAGTCACTTACTCTCAGTCCAACTCGGTTCTCAGGAGAAAATAGGAGAAAGGAATATTGGGTATGCTTGCTGCCGTGAGTTATTTGTAAAAATAATAAAGGTGGCATAATAAACAAGCAAATAAAATAACAATTTTGACATTGTAATACCAAACAAACAAGAACAAAAACACACACTGGAATTTTATGTCTTTATTTGTAGCTTATAGTTTTCTTCTTACAGTGTCGTATACATACTCTGTGCTGCACACCTCATAGGAAAATAACTCTGGGTGAAGTATATGTACACTGAGAGCATGTGCACCAAAGACAAATTCCTTGTGTGTCCAATCACACTTGGCCAATAAAGAATTCTATTCTATTCTATATGGTTGCCATGTGTGCGGGTTCATTTAAAGACTGAAAAAGGTTGGTAATTAGAAGACTGCATTTGTATATGCAAAACAGAAACTCATTAATAGACAAATTATGGCCGTTTTTATAAGCCACCGAGAAAACACTTAACAAATCGTAGAAGCCAGGTTTCCTAAAGCAGTTTTACAGGGTTGTTTAAATGATACCTAAAAAGGAATGGAGAAAACAACTCCATGATTACTTGTGAAATGAATGGGAGATCATTATTTATTTATTACTTATTATGTATTCAGTCCACCCAATAACTGAAATGATTATACAATACATGGCATGAGTCACTATTACTGATTTATACAGTGTGTTGCTTCTGTAGATCCTTGTGGTTAAATAAACATTGGCATCATACTTTGGAAATGACCACACACATTTTTTCCATGGAAGCTATATCTGTAAATGAAAAACAATGTGTGTGAACTTGTTGTTAAGATTACCTGTTTTTAATGAATCAAATCAAGTGTGAAACTTTTTCATAGCATACTTATTGACTATTCATAATTACGTTTTAATAATACAGTTATTTCTAGGATTCTTCAAGCAATTCACAGTACAGTAAATGTTCAATTTTACAGAACCATGTTGAACAGATGTAAAACAGAATAGACACAATTTTACATAAAGTCTTCCTGAAGCAGTCTGGATCACTGATATAATTTAATCTCATAATATAATTTTAGTGACCTCTGGAAGTCTCTCTTTCTAATGTTACCTGGCTTATCTAAATTTTATCTTGCGCATCCAGAGAATGGAGTGCTACTTCATAAGTATGTTTAAAGTTAAATAAATAGTTCAAAATACCCATTTTATTCTTTGTGCATTTATCAGCCTGACCATTGCAATTGTAAGGGAGGACTTTCAATTGTACGTGTTGTCCAGTAACTTGCTTTTGTTTTTAATCTTTATTCACTCTACAGGAGTATCAAAAACCACCAACAGAAAGAGGACCATAAAGGAGAATATTTGTAGGTCAGGGCATGGGATGAGGGGTCCTTGGTGCTCTCTGAGCTTGGATGTTCTGACTAGAGCTGATGATGTTACCTAGTTTGGGTAACAAACATCTTCAAGAAAACAGTCAAGCTCTGAAAGCACCAAGATCCCTAAAGACGACAGAATGTAAGAATAATTTCATTTTATTTTCTTAAATAGAACTCCTCAGTTTTGAGAACTTGGCTAATAGACCATTGATTCAGGGTATGCAGGATAATGCAGCAGCAATTTAAAATTTTCCCTACACATGAACTATTTAGTTCTTTTAAAATAAATCTTCTGAGAAGATGGATTTTCAGCAGTCTGGCCCTATCCACTATGACCAGAGGGAATTCTGGATTCTTTATTTTGGATTTCCATATATGCCAAACCAGTTACTCTGTCTTGACTAAGGGCAGTTTTCAACATGAATTCAGCCATGACAGAATCAGCCACTGCCTGCATTTCCAAGAACTTGCTTAAACTTAACACGTTATTACAGAAAATTCTGAATTCTTCTCTTGAAATTTGAGTGTCTTCAGTGTCTTCATTTCCTTTTCCTTGTGAGTTTGTTTTCTAAACGCTTTCTTCACCCTGGTGTTTACAGAAGGCTTAACCAAATAGATGCAATATAGCAAATTCATGACTGGTTCTTCCAATGTGTTTTTATCCAGCTAAAGGCAGACGTGAAGAATGAAAGGGTCCTTGGGGGAGTATTGTCAGTAGGTGGCAGGAAGGTCATGGTTTCCCCATGCTGTTTTTACAGATTTCTCTCTCTATGAGCTCACATTCCCCTCCCCCATGACCCAGTGCAAGGGGGGTGGGGAATCAAGGTCTCTGCACTAGGCCGGCATTTTAGCAGCTTCACAAGGAGAATTAGACTAAGACCAGAGGAAAAATACTTGGTGAAGCAGTAGGTGTCTTTGCTCTCAAATGGTACTTTCCATTAAAAAGGGGAATGTACTCAGATATCTAATCTTGGATCTTCCTGATAACTCTTATTTCATAATTTAGAGACATTTGGGAGGGCAAAAGGCCAGCTGGCACAAGAAAATAATAATTTAAAGGCAAACATTTGTCTTTCTTCGTGTGTTGTGATTGCTTGGATGGATATCTCTAGTACTGGCATCTACTGCAATGATTGTGATAATATTTCTCCCTCTCCTTTTCAGCTGGCTGAATCAGGCACGCAACTCTGCTCTCTGTATTGTGGGCTGTTTATTTAGCAAAATAAAAGGAACTCTTTTAATAGCACTACTTTGAATGCTGTTCCTGGTTTTTTAAAAGCCAAATTATTATTTATACAAAAGCAAGTATGTATACTTCCTCTTTCTTCCTTCAAGATTTTAGCAGCTTCTGAATGCAAGCCTGTGAGCCATAGTAATCCACAATTCTGTCAGGAGAACTGCTTGCCACCATTTAGGAAGTTCATAATACTATGTTTTTGATGCATTATATGTGAAGAGTTTTGGAAAACTGGATTGTCCAAGAAGAATTGAAATACTAACACTGTGTGTTTGTGTGCCACGATGGCTGTGTGAATGAATTTCATTTCACTTGCTGATGTGACCATAGCAGATCTATTTTTAGATGTCTAATCCTTCCAGTAGAACATGTCTTCTTTTTCTGATTAGTACAAAGCTGGCTGCTACTCAAATGATAATTACATCCCAGCCCATCACCTATCACAAGCCAACAAACAAGATGTTAAGCTATTTTAACTCTTGCATGCCAACCAGCTAATGTTGTTGCTGGTTTTGTACTGAGCCACAGGCAGCTCTGCAGAGATACAAAACGCTTTGAGATAACCATGGTAAAATCAATCACAGCAATTCTCCAAATCAAAACAATAAAAGGATGCCTTTCAACCTCATTTCATGAACTTTATCAGTAGGTTCAGGAAACACATTTAAATGTTATGGACTTGCTATTTTGGAATTATAAACTTACTCTTTTCCTGTAGTGTTTGAGTCCTTAGTGTCACTCTGCTACATAGTAAAAAACTCAATGCAGATTTCTTTGCCTCTGCCTAAAGAGCCTATCTCTCCAACGTGACATGTTAAAAAACAAAGGAGGAAATCCACCCACTTAGTCAGATGAGTAAATGCTTTAAAGTAGGAAAGCTGATTTCCTTAGAAGTTACTAATAAAATCCAAGCTTCAGATGGGGCTTAAAAAGGAATGCATAGAAATAACATAGATATATGGTATGTATTTGTACTTGAAATTATAGCTGTCCCGAGTGAAAAATGTATCTCACCATAAAAATAGCACAGGCTGCTGCAAATGATTGATTGATTGGATTGCACCCCATGGATATCACAAAGGCCAAATTGGCATTCTTTGCATACTGATGTGTGTGGCTTAGCTAGTCATGACTACTATTCCATGACCACTTTGGCAGAATCTGCTCCTGTACTTCCTTGTATATTTTCAGTGTAAAGGTCAATACTTCACCTACGTGTACCCTGAAAATTGGCCATTGCTCTATCTGTTACCATTTAGAATAATTCAATGTGATTTTTTAAAAATCTTATTCAAATAGAAGTAACTTTCAAACCTCTCTTTGTCCAAGAAAGTACATATTTTTTTCATTAAGGAAGATAAAAATATGTGGGCTTGATTCATTCCTAATACAGTTAAGGATTTCTCTGTGGTCTTGTGAATATTATGTAACCTTTCAAAATGGCTTTGTCTTTCTGTGAAAGGATGATCATAGTAATGACAAACTAATGTTAATAACCTTTATGTCAAGTTTGCCATTGATTAAAATGGCACTGGATCTGTAATAAGCAGCTCTGAAACATTCCTCCGGATCATTGGTAGCTAGCAGGTGGCCAGAGCCACCCTTATTCTAACCATTCATGTTCCTGAACCTTCACTGTATGGATGTTGACAAGCTCTTGCTGCTTTCACCAAAAAAGCAAAGGCACTGTCATGCTACTGGTCCAAATTTGTAATGTATATTGCAATGTACATTGTACAAGGATCTACAAAAGGGAATGATGCTACTTTCATTCTTCTGTGTCCCTTGTTCCTCCTTGAAGATATTTCTGCTTCACTACTTTTCTCTTATTCTCAGTAAGGCTGATTTATTGCTTATTACCAGTTTATTTCTAATTAAAGGAATAACGCTTATGTTTTATTTATTTGTTAATAAAAAAAGCTAACTGCAGTTTTGTTTTCTCACATTAGTCGGGTAAACTGCTTCTGAAAGTATAAAACACTTGTCAAAATCCCCCATTTACTCTTACAGGCGATGAAGGATTGTTGGATCAGACTAATCCAAAACACAGAGGCCAAATATATTTTCATGCTCATTCTGGCTGTGCTTACATGGTGTCGGTATGAATAAAGAAACTGGCAAAAATACAGGGGATCATGCATTTAGCAATGACCGAAACCCCTGCCATTCTTCTTCTTCCCATTATCATTCCTGCCACGTGGAATATAACATCAAAGTGGACAAAGTATTTTTGAAGTCTCCTTTGGAATTAAGTTAAAGAAATAGGAAATACAATTGAGGTCTAAAAGGAAGGGCTAGTGATAATAATTTTGACATAATTCTCAAGCTCATCACATATCCTATTAGAATAGGATGGTCAGTGTGAATAGGTTAGGATATAACAAGGTAAAACAGAAAACGCCGCCTCCCCCCACTTGATTAGGAACTAAAAACATAGTCTGAGACAGGAAAATATTCTTATTACAGAGTGCAGAACTATAATGAGCGTATTTTTTACAAAGTTAGAGGCATTCATTATTATAGATGCTTTGGATATTACAGTATTAATCTTTCATTATTAATGGAAGAAAATAGAAGAAGACCTATTAAGGTCAACATATTTCGGCTGCTGTGATTGCTGGTTGTGATTTATTATATTCTTTTATCTCTCATCACTCGGTTAGTTATCCAAACTTCAATCCAAATGTATATGATATTTTTGCACTTTTGACTACAGCTCCTTTGTTAATTTATGTCTGGTTTGCTTCAGAAAAGAGATCTATCATGGATGTTTGGATTCTCTGCCTCACGCTATTCCAGCTGTCCTGCAACTCTTTCTTGGGCATGCTTTTTCATTTTTTAAGAACACGCTGTACTGAAATAATAATCCAGAATAAAGTGTTTGCCAATAATCTTTCCATATTTCCTGTACACATGGAGACAAATGTGTGATAGAATCCATATATTTAATTCTATTTAGTTAACACTGCTTTGAAACTAATGCTAGGCAAATAAAATCAGTCTTAGTTGTACATGTAATACAGGGTATTAAGTTTATTAAGCCTCTGTAATTAAAAGCATAAACCGTAGCTGGACTTTTGCAAATGTCACCTCACAGATGATAACAGGATTAAAGATGCAAGACTGTCTGCACTTACCTGGGAACAAACTCACAAAACCTCCATAGGATTGTGCTGTGAATCATCTTAGGAACAGCTAGTGGGCTGCATTTTGCAGATAAGCATTTTAAAAGACACAGATTCACAGTTTAAATTTGTTAATGGCCATTCTGAATCTTTGAGTAGGTTATAAACAAAATGTTTAAGTTTAAAATAAACTCAAAGAATGTCACTACATTAGGGCATTATTATTATTTTTTATTCAGAAGCCAGGGCTGAGTTTATCAAAAAGTGTTCAACAAACTCATAGCTAAACTAGGCTCATCTTGATGTATAAATTAGTTCATCATGATGAATTAGCAACAGGGAGGAAGGAAATGATGCATGTTTGCTAGAATATCAGTGAAAACTCCAACCAAATAGTTCTGCAAGAGCGTGCATACTCTCCAATTATCTCACTTGCATTTGAGTTATGTACCCTTCCTTGAACGTGTTCAGTGGTTTAGGATATGAGGACTCGCTTACACATTTATTTTCGAAGAACTTATGTTCCATAGACGCCTTCCACATTTTTTTTTCTTCACAGCAACATCAACCTAGTAAGGTAGGGAAAGATTGCTGGTTAATGCATAGCTTGAGTTAAACCAGTGAACTTCATGGCCAAGTCAACAACTGAATTTTAGGTCACCCAATGTGCCACTGCAGAAGATTAATTTATTTTTTTCCAGGAATGGTGTACACTCTATATCATTGTAGCAAACATGCTATTTATTAATCTCTGCATTAATCTTTGGGTTGGAACAAATGGTTTTTACACAATAGATTATACAAATCTGATTAATTCACTATTAGTTTGGATGCAAGTTATATCGTTAGCTGACTGGGAAGCTGTCCATGCAGATACTGTAGATATTGTGAGTTATAATGGATGAGAAATTAACAGGGTGATAATGTTTACATGCATAAACCAATTCCAGAATATAGGCAAATCAGATTGGTAAATGCATACTTATAATCACACTTTCCCAAATTTTGTATTCATTTCAGCATTTTTAAATTGTGCACAAATTTATATTCAACAAAATCTGAGATTCCAAAAATATCAAAAAACAAAACAGAATTATTTCTTGCCATCATATACTTTCTTCATGGGTGAAATTCTCTGTTAATAGTTGGAACAGCAGAATTGTATTTATCAGAGCCAGGTCGTGTATTTGCTAAATTAAAATGACTTTATTAAGAAGTGAACTTGAATACCATATTTAAAAAAAGCCCTACAGCCTGGAATGTATTCAATGAAATTTACTCCAACATGACATAAGTACATAAAAAAGCCTTCAAGTTCAAAGTAAGGATTTTCCATGCCATATTATATTCCATTCCTATGTTACATTTATTGGATTGCACCATTAATCAATTAATCCACTGACACTCATATATTTAAGATTAAATTCTCCTTAATAGACTAATAGTCTTAATATTCATGAGTCATTTGGAAACTTAATAAACTAAATATAAACTTTCAAGAATTTAGAATTTAGTATTGGGGAATTACAGTCAAAAGTAGCACCAAGGGTGGGGCATTTAATGGTCTTATAGGTGTCCCTGACTTACAAATTCCCAGCATGCTGCATGAGATTGCTGGAAATTATAGTTCAGCAATGACTGCAGAGCATCAAATTCCCCAATGCTGATTTAAATAATTCTCCATCACAGCAAAGCACATATTTTACTTAAATGACAAGTGACCTACCTTCACCCAATGTTGTTCATATTGGGCATCCTTAGACAAATGCAAGACCATTCTTTTACAGATTCCATAATGGAGGCTGTGATACGGCTTTGCATAGAAATTAATTTCTGGTGCTTTTATACTTCCTTCTTCTCAAATTGATGATAAGCAAATTCCATGTACTGTAAGTATCTAAGCAAAGGGAAGTGGAAGGAAAGCATGTAACATTAAATGATGCTGAAAAGATCTTAACAGCTGCCTTGAATTGTGGCGTTTCTGATTAAGCATCATCTCTACAGTGCTGTGAAGAAGAAAATATCACACAATAGATATGTAGAACATCAGGGCAAAATGAAAGACATCTAGTTCAGGCCATTTGGTGTTCAGCATTTCTGTTGACTTGAAGCATATAGCTAAACACCAAGCTATGCTTAAGTCAGTGCAAACATGGACCCAGATTGTTGGGGGCAATATGCTGACTCTGTAAACTGCTGAGTTTACAGAGGGCTGTAAAAGCACTGTGAAGCAGTATATAAGTCTAAGTGCTATTACTTGTCTGGAAATATTTCCATATCACCTGTATGTGAAAAACTCTCACATCAAGGGAAAAGCCTAACCACAAAATACACACATGAGAACAGGATGATAGCTTGGTTGAAAAGTCCTTATTGAACTCCAGACATCATCAGGTCTAAAACAATGGAGAGTCGGTAGATACACCCTTGGGATAAGCAACTTCCCCTGTTTCTATTCAGAAAGCAATAAATTTCTGATGCGCCTTCCAACAAAATGCAGTTCTTCATGTGCATTCCGTGATTGTGTTACAGATTTGTGTCATACTCCCTTCCTGGACAGCTGAATTTGCTGTTAAAAATGGTGTTAATACAGTGCGAAAAAGCATCACATGTAAACAAGCAGAGAACTCACATAACCGTAGCAAAAGCTTTATTTTGGTAAGGATGGTATCTGATTATCAACTAATTTTTCTTTTTCTATACTACAGATACAGAAATATTATCTGTAAATAAGATTTCCTTACCTATATTATAATCTTTTCAGAACTTTCTGCCATGGAAATGACATTACAACCATCCAAGTCTAAATGAAGGGAGAGATTCTTCCACTCATGCAAAGCAGTCTTTTGGTTTCCTAAATCTGGTTTCATCCCAAAATATTCCTCTCAGTTCTGAAAGCTTGTAGCAATTTAAGATGAAAGACTCAGTTGGGTAGAAAAATTGGTCTCCAAACCACACCTTGTGGAACTATGGGGCCCTGTGCATCAACAGCTCCAAACTCAAGCTTCAACATAACTAAAATGTCCAGCCAGCAATATAAAATGAATATTTTTGATTTCATGGAATTTTACCCCTCACAAATTCTATCAACACTAATTATTTGGCTTTTAAAAGTTGAACTGTCTACTTCAGCCAATGTGCCTGTATACCTGAAAAGGATAGAAGGTTCCTCAGTGTGCAAACTTCCTTTTTGGCCATGTCATCTCTGGCTAATCTGTGGACATAGGTTTCAATAGATGTATCAAAAGTATGCATATTTGTATTGCTTCTTATCAAAGTACATGAAATAACTGGAAAAGCTTTTGTTATCATTAATCACATTCTATATATCAGCAGAAAACAAGCTTCATTGGCATTTTGCCAGTGCAGTCTCCATAGTTACCAAAATCTATTTCTCTGGACCAACTCTGTGTATTTGCCTGTAAGTGTTGTGTGAATATCATAGCATCCCAAAACTTTGTAGTCCACACAAGTGACTCCAACCTAGCACTGAAGACAAATTTCAGGGCCAAACTTTGATACATGTTAAGCTCTATCCATGGCATTGTGATACTCAGCCACTGCTGAGTGAGGCCCAGATTATTTAGTAGATTTAAAATAGTCCAAGGCAATTTATGAACATCATACCCTGTAAACTGCTTCCCTCCAAACTTGATATAGTTAGTACTTGGAGCCGATGTACCATCCTTCAGTCAGGAAAAAAAAGAGGAATTTTTGAATATGTTGACAATAATCTTCTCTCTTTCTTTCACGGCCCATTATTATCAATAAAAATCACTTCAGTTCTATCAGTTTCTTTCCCCTCCCCCATATTTTAATTTCAGTGTTGAATGAAACTGAAAGCAGCATATAAACTCATGCCAAGAAGCATGATACAAAGCTCATAGCTACACAACTTAATACATAGCATAATGTGTTCCTAATATAATGGAAGACATAAGAATACTTAAGGCTATCTAGAGGAAAATCAAGACCAAAATGGAACCAACAAAAAAAATAGAACCAAGGGCCAACTATTATAAGAAGTAGACAGCACCAATGACATTTCTAATCATCATACTCTCAATTCATAGTGTTGTGTCTACCATATTATCAAAAGCACTGTGTGAAAATCTTTTAAATCAGCCTTATCCACACCAATGACTTTCCAGCATGCAGTTATGACAAATTCTAGAATTTTCAGGCAGAATTCTGATTGGCTCTGCTGATTGGGAATTCTTATCCCAATGCTATTAGAGAGTAGCAGCCTGGTGAAGGCTAATGCAGTAGGTAGCAGTCTGCTTTTTAAAATAAATTGCACTATTGATCCAACATTTTTTTTTACCTGGCTTTCAAAGTCGAACACAATCATAGTTAAAAAGCACAAGCAATTCTTTTATCCTGACTGGTGTGCTCTCTAGTTTTAATGAAACATATTCAACATTGTCTAGATCTCAACAGATTACTCCAGATCATGAATTCAAGACAACAATAAGCTGATGATAGCCCAGTTTCTATTTCTTTTCTCTGGAAATAATTTCTCTTCATAGTTAATAGCCATGAGACCCTTTAGGTGGCAATGATTTCTAATAGCATACAATTTCATTTGAGATTCTGCTGCTTTACTGTTAATGAAAGTGGAGAAATCCTGTCAGGAACAGTATCAATGAATAAGTATCTGAAATTGCGAGATAATCAAACTAGTCTATTCAAAATGTTCATTAAACACAGTGATCACATTGCTAGTAAAGCTGGCATTCACTCACTAGTGAACTTGAAATTATGATGCCAATGGACACATTTTTGAGGGGACAGTTTCTTAGTATCATGAGATTTAAGGTTAAATAACACTTAGTATCATGAGATTTAAGGTTAAATTATCACCAGCTTCTATTTAAAAATAGACAAACAAGCGGCAATAAATTAAGAAACTTCACAATAATTAGTTTGTCTTTCTCAACTGATTTCTATTTTAACGGTGATTTCTGTTCTATTGTACTGCAACTTTTCAAAAGAAGCACAGCAGTAAAGCAGTTAGAAAAGTCCTTATTCTGAACTGATTTAAAATCTTATTATGGATTATCATGTAGCTCAAGTATATCACTAGACATCTGCATGATTTATTGTACGCAAACAATGTATGGCTTGTGCATATCAAAGCACAGTTAATCTCTCCTTCTTAATAGTTCTCAAATGAAATCCACACTGTTTATGTACCATCTCCAGCCATTTCATTCAGTTTTTTCTTATTATCAGACTACATTAAATTGATAAAAGGAACCTATCAGAAAAAAAGTAGTTAATGTAATTATAGGCAAGCTGGAAATGATTTGTTTTTAGCCCTGGAATTTCAGGAGAAGTCAACAGTCTTCAGTGTAACAGGAATGCTGCCTTATTTGGTACAGCAAGCTTATTTTTTTTAAAAGACAATTATGTCAGGAAAAGCCATTAAGTTCATCTGTATTGGTAACATGATCTATATTTCCAGAAAAACAGTCACTGTTTTTAATCAAAAATGGATATAATTCCTGCACTTTTAAAGACACATTGTAAATACACTTACTTGTGCTGCAGTGTTTTTTATTGCACATAGACCAATGACATACAGTAGTAAATGGCACCCAAAGAATATAAATACAATATAAAATGCATGTGCATACAGTCCCTCGGCATACACAGACACACGGACACATAAATGCACAGAAGTAAAAATGAAGAAAGACAATGAAGCACTAAATTCACAAAAGGTTCACATGAATTTCTGGGAGTTAGAGAAGTTACTAATAGAAACTCTTGGGTATGAACATACTTACAGTACCTCCATTAAATCACATAATATTGTTTTAAAAAATAACCATCAGCCAGTGATAGAAATCAAGTTGGAATCTACTTTGTTTTCCAGTGGGTTTGTCTATAAGAATGTGTGTGTTTGTGTGTGTGTGTGACAGAGAAAGAGAGAGAGAAAGATTACAGAGAGAACTTTGTTAATACTGTGCAAAAAGGGGAAAAAATCTCTCATTCTTTTCAAATGTGCAGTCATATTTCTGGTGCTTGTAGCCAAATTTTCTCTTCTATTTTTCAATGTGAACAATTTGTCTATTGAGATACTCCTGACTCTATTTTTATTTTTTTAAAAACTCTTAACTAGCAATACATAAATAAGCTGTTTAATATAAACACATTTTCCCTGTACAATATGCACAGCTTGAGGTAGATGTTTTATAGCCTTACTGCTGATGTCTCATATGATAAGAAAAGCGATATTCCTCACCCCTGACATCACTGGGCAAAAGGACCAAACCCAAAAGAAATTGGATCAAAACAAAATACTCTGCATTTGCAGTATTTCTGATGGATCTTCTTCTTGGATATTAAGGAGCATGTAGGTTTTCAAGGCTACAAAGTAATGAGCACTTAGCTGTATACAGGAACAAGTTTCTTCAAACTTGCTTCCAACTAAACATGCATTGGATGATCAGACTGCGTAACAAAACTCATTAGAAAATGTTTCAATGGCTTATTCCAAAGTGACTTTAAGTATGGTTTCTAAAGTTGTTTCCTGCCTGAAATTCACACCGATGTCAGGAAAGATAAACAGGTGGCCAGCACTTCTTCTTTTCTTTTCAAGGATTGAATAAATTAAAAGCAAAAAAAAAAAAAAAAGGCTACTTGTGCTACTGTCAGACCGATAGTAGTAAAAACAACTAAGGGCGTTATCTCTAGCTCTAAAATTAAACTGTCAGCCAAGGGCTTCTTCCTATTTCCTTCAGTATCAGGACAGCCTGCTTTGCTTTTCCATTAATGTTTGGCTGAACCCTTGCTACAAATTCAGCTTTTCCTGAAACATTTCTTTTACAAATTTCTTGCAACTTGCTTTTGTTCCTTTCCTGGGACACCACTCCCTACTTACCTAACCTGCCCACCGCCACCTGTGCAGCATACAATCCAAAAATAATAATCCAAATGACTTGGAAAATGAATAGTTTCCTTTTTTTCCCAGTGGTTGGTCTCTCTTTTGTTTCCTTCCATTTGTATAAGAGGTATGCTGTATACAAGTTCACCTGCTTTGTACTTCAGGTAAATAACATCTTCTTCCAACTGAGAAAAGTCAGTCTGGAGTTTTGAATATTAGCCAGTCTCCCGATGTATTCCTTTAAGGGTCCTCCCACTCCTATCTATTGTCTTGGCTCCCTTTCTTGCTTTGTAATATGCAACATACCCTCCCATTTCTTTTATCCCACTCACCACATGCCCTTTATACCTTGGACTCTGAATAGGAGATTTTACTGTTCCCTTCCTCCAAGCTGGAGTCACTTCCATCCTGCATACCACCATTGTAATCAGACCATGTCCCTCCAAGAGTACATGGAGCTGTATTTCCCAGGGTACTGATGAAACCTCCAGGGTAATGAGAGAGCTCTCCAGTGCTGGCATGCAACCTCCGGTCTGCTTTTCTAGGACAGCACAACATCCTTTTGAAGGCCTTACGAAAATCAGGGCTCCTGCAGTAAATGATGGGATTGAAGGCAGAGTTGGCGTAGCCCAACCAGTTGAAGAATACAAAGAGCTGGTCTGGTACAAGACCTCTATTAAAGACTTTGACTATATTGACCAGGAAAAACGGTAGCCAACAAAGAGTAAAAACCCCCATGATGATGCCCAAAGTTTTAAGAGCTTTTTGTTCCCTTATAGCTAGAATCCGGGATGTTTTTCTTCTATTAGTTTGGCCATTACCCAAGATAGGCAGGTGCTGGTGGACTGGATGCTGGTGCTGCTGGTGATTATTGTAGAACCTGCCCTCACACCTATCAATCTTCTTCATCTGCTCCTTGGCTTCTCTGTAGACTCTAATGTAGACAAAAATCATAACAAAAAGAGGGATGTAGAAAGAGATGACAGAGGATGCAATAGCATATGCCCTGTTGGTGACAAAGTCACAGCAGTTGGGGTTCTCGTAGCAGTGTCGAGCCTCAGGGGCTTTATCTCTCCACCAATGCATCATGATGGGCAAGAAGGACACCAAGGCAGAAATAGCCCAGACAACACAGACGATGATCTTGGCACGTCTCTTCGTCATGAGGCTCTGGTAGCGGAAGGGTGAAGTAATGGCCAAATAACGGTCAATTGCAATGATGCACAGGGTCTCTATGCTTGCTGTCACACACAAGACGTCCACCGAAATCCAGCATTCACATAGGAAGGAACCCCAGAGCCAAGAACCTCGCACTACTAGGGTGGCACCAAAGGACACCACTACGGAGCCCATCACCAAGTCAGCACAAGCCAGGGAGGTGATGAAGACGTTAGTGAGGGTTTGCAGCCGTTGCGTCCTCCCAATGGCCGCTATCACCAGACCGTTGCCCACCACAATGAAGGTCACCATCAAAGACATCAGGAGGCTCATGCCCACCACCCACTGCTGGGACAACTCTTCCGTTTTCCAGCCAGGTAGATCCAAGTCAGTGGAGAAGTTGAGAGGTCTCAGGCCAGCCTGAGCAGTCAAGTTGGTTCGGTTGGGAGGGCGACCCTCTAAGAAGAGCCATCCCTCTCCCATGGCTGTGCAGCGAGGCAAAAGGGTCAGTTTAGGGCATCCAGGCTGGAGGCATGAAGGCGAAGCGGGTCCCTCTCCACGCCAGCGCCGTCGGAACGGCGACCGACTCGCTTCGAGGCTGCAGCATGTTTGCGAGCGCTCCTCCGGCGGGCTCTGGCGTCCAGGACACCTCCCCGCGGCCCGCGCGTCAGGCGCTCAGCAACCAATGGGCGGCCGGAGTAGCAGCAACCTCGTTACCTCCGGAGCGGGACTCGCCTGGTGACCGAGGGGGCAGAGCCGCGGGACGCCCTTCTCTGAGAGGAATTGGCGCCGCCGCTCTCAAGGACCTCACGACCCCCGCCAAATTCCCGGGGAGCCCTTCGAGCGGTGTCTCTCCCCCTCCGCTCCCGCCCCTCCTGTCCGAGACTGAGCGGCGGGTTAGGGAGTTCAGAGGGAAGCCTTTTCGGAAGGGGCGCGGAGAGGGTCTGCCTGCCGTCTGGCTTCCCACGGAGGAAGGTCCCGTAGGTGGGGCGGCGTTGAAACGTTGCGGCTCTCGGGAAAGGGGCGTGGAGCGGCCTCTTGCGTGTCCTTGGGGCATCTTCTGCTCCCGCGGATCTCTCCTCCTGTCTAGGCAGGGTGGATTAATCAGCTTTTTGCACCTTCTCGTTGCTGAAACTAGACGAGCCGCAACACGCCGTCGCTTTTCCTGCCGTCTCTGGCCAGCGGAACAGCCGCTCCGTAAGAGAATAGCAAGAACGGGGGGGAAGGAGGGGTGGCGTGGGAAGGGGGGGGTGCCGAGAATAGCCGAGGGCAGCGGGCGTTCAAAGTTGCCGCTGCCTCTTCCTAATCCGCGCGTGACTCTCGGGGGGGAAAAAAATGTTGCCGTCTTTTCCAGACAGGACAGCGGTGAGTTGGTTGGTGATGTGTTTGCGGGGCTGGAGAGGAGACTCATTTTCACTACTGCCCCCGGATCATCTTTTCCACTTTCCGCTTTTTGTTTTTTTCCCCTGGGCTGAAGTGCTAAACATAAATTTTCACGTCTTCCAGATCAGTTCGTGGAATGAGGCGATAGGAAAAGCAGCCCCAAGAGTTCTGGAAAGCTCCAAAACGTGTGCTGGGTGTTGGGTTGTTTCTTGCTTGCCAATCAACGATGGTCGAACAGTGAATTTTTGGGGGGTTTCCATTCAGGAACAACGCTGTGTTTACTTTTTTAACTTCTCCAAACTGGTTTCCAGCAGGTGTGTTGGAGATGAAATGAATTTCCCTCCACTTCCTCTGCCATTACTTTTGCCAGCAGTTTTAGTTTTAGATTTGAAACTAGCTGTCCCAAACATTTTACTGCCTGAGGCAATTGAAAGGACAATGGCCTTCTCCATTCCATGCACAGAAGACAACAGCTGCTGTACAGGAAGTCCACACATAGGACAGAAAGAAAGCAGATCACTATTGCCTATTTATTTCTTAGGTGTGTGTCCTGCCCTTCCTCCTAAGGTCAAGGCATTTTTAATGGTGATTTCTTTTGATTCTGATCTTTGACTACAAGTTCTTGCAAAGCAGGCTGAGCTAAGAGATAATAACTGGCTCCGAAATTACTAGTTACCTTTAAATAACTTAAGAATGGACTTGAACCTGGATTTTCCTAGTCCTAGGCCACTGCTCTAACTGTTTGGTAACCATTCATATCCTTATTTTCCATAGAATTAGGTTCCAAGTTGTTCCCTAGAAAGTTTTGCAGAAGACATGGTGTGGTCGAAAGATCATGTTTTCTTCTCTTTGTCTTCTGGCCACTTCATATGGCTTATTATGACAGCACAATTTCATAAAAGACATAACCTCAAGATAATTTTATACATGATATGATAAGCAAGAGAGTAAATGTAAAGATTGAATTATGAATTAATAGTACAATGTATAACACTGTAGTGAGAAAAAGAGCGTGTAGCCTATTTAAGCCTTGTAGCCAATTTAAGCCTGTTAAGCAGTATTCTGGTGCATGAATCGGAATAACCGCATCTGCATGTCACTTCCTCTTTGTTTGCATGCAACTAGACTTCTAGAAAGACAATGATATCCCAGTGATACAATAGCCCATTGAAAAACTTACCAATGCTGTTGGCTTAATTTCTTGTCCATTTTACATGCTAGTCTTTTAATTGTTTAAAACACCAAATGTCCTCAAGGCATCCCACAAAATAATGTAAAAAATATATGTGGCAGTGGCAGTGTACATAGAGAAGTTACTGACAGGAGAGAGTAGGGGAGGGAGGGAGGGAGAGAGAGAGATGTCAAGTTAAAAAAAACCCCGAATTATAGTCAGAATCTGTTGTATTTTCAAGCCTAGACAGCAACCATATTCACAGATCTGTTAATATAATAATGTGTTTTATTTGATCTTGGTTCAATATGTAGAAATCCAGACTTTGTCTCTGTAACCTTGATTTATATTTTGCTATTTTGCAAAAATAAAAATAAAAATAAAAAATACAGTCAACTCTGCATTATTTAATAAACTAGGGTTCACCACCTTATGGCTATTATCCAATGTATAACTCTAATCATTGGCAAAAGAGAAAAATGTCACAATAAATTATCTTTTTCATCAGCCTCGGTTAGAACACCCTCAGAATAATAGAATTACATGTGAATGGAAAGTGAATATACACCAGACTGATATGTTAATAATGAATTAATCGTTCTATATAGATGCCTCCTTAATTTCATTGCCATTCAGAATTCCCAGTATCCTGCTCTTATAACTTTCCCATTTCCAAGTGAATACAGATGGCTGGGAGCCAAAGTAAATGAAATGTGTGACTTTAGTTCCCATGGCTTATTTCTTTAAAAGAAGTAGCAAGAAAGAGAAATATCAAAATAGAGATCATGATACCAAAAAATATTTGTTTAAATTATTCTTTCCATGCTGTGGCTTCAATAATAATACTACCCTCTCTTCCAGATTCCTGTTTATTCCAGGATAATAGCTAACTTTAACATCGGTGCTGTTTTTCTCCTGGAGCAAATAATATCTGAGTGGATGCTTTTAATTACTAGGATTGAAACACTGCACATAACATGAAGATTATTTCTCCATCTGGCTCAGAATCCTAATGCAAGGCAAGGGATCTTTAATCCTTTGTCTGCTACCAAGCCAAGCTGGACTGGGTACCATGCTTGCCTTCTTTATTTTAAAAAAGTAAAGTAGATAGCATTTGTAGTTACTGAATGTGATCTGTATCATGTTGACTTTGTGGATCCAGCTATTTCAGAAGTAAATATACAGGAAAAACTAGACATATTTAAGGCCATGTAAAGAGTCTAGCATATTTTATTCTGAATCAGATCAGTGGATTCTTTGCTGTTCTGTTTTTTTTTTAAAAAAAAAATTCAATTTCACAATACTTCAAACCCTTAAATTCTGCAGGTGATGTTTCCCACTTGGAAACCATATACAGAATCAGGAAAAGAGAATGTAATTGATCCTATCCCAGGCCCCCTTCTGGAAGGTCAGATGTCGTTGTTAAGATCAGGATGAAAATCTGAACTGTGCCTCTATCTGAGGTAGGCAGGAAATACAGTTTTTGGCTGCTGTGCAATTTCTCAGTAGAAGAAAAAAGGAATCCATGTATTCATGGCTGCAGGTAATTCAAACTGAGTGCCTAAATATGTGAGTCCTTCTCAAGATCATATCCCTCTTAAGTTCTTGATGTCAAGATGAGGAAGACGATGAATATTTGAGGAGGGTTATTCCAGTCCTTGCATGCTTCTTGGGGAAGGGAATAGGCATTACAGGCCAGAATGACAAACAACTGTTTTCTCCACAGGCATTCTGGCTGTTACTTCTGGCAGTATTTCCACACATCTGGAGGACACCAGGTTCAAGAAATCTGGCTTAGATTCTAAAATCTCATGACAGAAATGATTCATTTGTCCTCTTTGTTTTTCAGAAAGATTGATTTAGATTTGTACTTTTTAGAAAGGCTTATGATGCTGTTGATTTTTGAGTATTAGGGTTTTTTTAATGGATAGGTTGATTAGACGTGTGAGAACACTTTGGGGATTGCATGAGCTGAAAAATCATGTGTAATAATTATATATAAAATAATAAGATACTTGACATTCTGTTACTTATCTAACATTCTAGCTCCTACGTTACAGTGGACTTAAATAAGAATATATTATTTAGGATTTTATTACTATAAATATTATTATATTATATAATATTACTATAAATATTATTTAGGGTTTTATTACTATAAATAATTACTATTATTTAGGGTTTTATTACTATAAGGCACTATATAATAGTCTTCTCCAGTTGAATGCATCTCCAGATGTGTCAGCATCACAACTTTCAGAAATCTTTGGAGCGATTTTCCAGTGGCTGAGAAGCAGGCCAAGCATATCTGCCTAGTTAGAAAAAACAAGATTATTTGTTTTAAATATATTTATCCTGCTTTTCTAGTTTAAGAAGCCCTAAAATCATGTCAGTCTTATTCACACCACATAACAACTCAGGCAGGAAAATAATAGCCTTCAGGTTTACATACTGTATATCACAAAAACACCAACCAAGATTACAATATTAGCAGGCATTGCTATTCATTTTTGAAATGCTAATGTACAATGGTAATAATGTTTCCATTTTATCTATGGCAAATAGATGGATGGATGGATGGATGGATGGATGGGTGGGTGGGTGGGTGGGTGGATGGATGCATAAATAATAAAATAAAACAATAACTCCCTTCTTACTCCTATTGGTGGTATGCATTTTCCTCAGTCTTGAGTCGTCAACCATAGGCCTAAGGTTGGAGGGTTCTGCCCAGGATGTTAACTTTTCCTAACATGCACTCTTCTGGACAGAGAATTCTGATGTTGTTCCTGAGATATGCTGGAGCCACTTTCCAAGTTTAGGATTTCCCAGCCCCAAGCGACTACTATCACTGCACACACCTGAGCTTTGATTTAACCGCACTGACGTCTTACTCTCTGACAAACTTCTTTCCCCAGTAAGCCAGAAAACTTTGGCTTCCTGTTTTGTCTGAGGTCACTTGAGAGTCTCTGTGATAAAAGAGACCAAAAGAAAATGATAAGATCTAGCCCACAAAGAATCCATTTACAAGAAAGGTCTGCATTGCTGTCTGGATTCAGAAATCTGTTCTGCCTTTCTGGCAAGAGTATTTGAATGTCTGCTTTATCTGTTTTCCCTTATGAAACTTCTAAATAAAGTAGTCATTTCTATTTGAGTCCCTCGGAGTGGCCCTCAGAGTGTCTTCTGACTGAAAATTAGTAACATGGATTTCTGTCATTTTGAGATGAGAAATATGTAAAAAGGACAATGTAAACCCTAATATATATATATTATAGTTAAGAAATAGACACCCTCCAAGTTCCCTTCCCTAATTTTGCCTTATCCATATAATGCATAATATGGCTTTCCATTCCATTTTACGGCCTCAATACTCCCCTCCACATGTGAACTATAGAAAACCATTGAACTCTGAAAATCTTTGTAGTAGATAAAACTAGCACCGTTAGTGGTATAATAACAGTTATTCTGCCTCTACAGCAATTTTGAGCACAGTGTGTTAGCAGGACTGTTATATTGCTGTATAGTTTGGAAGCCCCTTAATGTGTGATTAAGAATAGAACCCTGAAACACTTTTAAACCCAAGACAGAATAATGGCATTTACCAAGCCATCGATAATTTATGAGATGTAATGTTATTGGTAAGGTTCAAACATTTTTTAAACCATGGAATAGTGTATTCATTGTGGATTAGTGATTGGTGTATTTGTTACGCCAAGCAGCTATGTTTTATTCAATAAATTATAATGAAAGAAACCATGACTTAGCATTACACATGAATCTGATTGTTCTGACATCTCCAATTTTTGTTCTACAACTGAAGCATACTTTGAGAAAGCTGCACACACAATAATAATTTTTCACGTAGATGAAGTCATTTTACTAGTATGTACATACTTTGATTGTGCTGGTTGTGCACTATAGAAATTGTTTGGGATGATAATGGTTAAAGAATGCATGTAGCAGCTTTTGTAGTTTGTAGCCCACTTCATTAGATGGCTCAGATGAAGTAGATTCTATTCTATAAAAGTTGAGACCAATTTTTTAACTTATTTAGGTTCTGCAAGACTTTTTTTGTTTCTAATAGCATTAAAAAAATTGTACAGGCTATTTACTTTTTGGTAAGTGACACAAACACACACTGTTAATTTCATCAGCCAAAATTACTTGCTTGTTAATATCCATCTGGAACACTTGTCATTTTAGCTAGATATGAAATGTGAAACATTAGCTTGTCACATCACACAATAAGGTAAAACAGATACTACCTTTTGCAAACACGAAACAAAAACAGACTGCTTTGAAGTCAAGAGGATATTTTCTGTAAAGGATATAAGAAGGAGTTCAGACAGATCTACTGGGTGTAAATTATTACAAATGGAAAAAAACAAAACGGAAGAATAGAATTAAACACAATAAAGATTGTCTTGAGTCTCACTGTATTATATCACCATAGCACTCAATTTTTTTTCTACAAAAATTCTTATAGATTGCCCATAAGGATCTTTCAATAAACTTTAATCTGGGGAAAATTCCCTGTCTGAAAAAACTGTTTGTTAAAATATGTAAATAATATGAAGGCATGCACCAAACATGGAAAGGGATTATGGGATTGTACTAGCTAAACTGGAAGCAACAGGTGTCAGCCACACCTTTTGGCAACGTGAGATTGCTGGGCTACATCTTTTCCTGATATGTGTTGCTGTTGTGTTTGCTCCTATAGGCTCTTACCCATTCTGTACACAAACAGGCATGCATCCTACTGACAAACACTTTTTGGCATGTATGTATCCTTCCAAATATGTGGCAGATTAGAGAGTGAGGATGCAACTCTGTGTTACCAAATACATATTTGTGTAATAGTCTTTTATGTTATTTTTAATTAGGATTCACTGTATGTCTATATGTTTAACCTTGCACTCACCTAGACACCTCCATTATTGAGAATCAGCCAGAGTTTTAATGTTTTTAATGGAAAATAATAGGGTTTTAAAAGTTATATCCTCTAATTGGGTACATCCAATCCATAATGGTATAATCTTACCATTAATTTCTGGTGCCTAATTCCAAGGAATTAACATGTCATATTAGCACAGAATTCAGATATGAATGAGAATGAGGTGATATATGATATATTCATAAATAGTAAGAATGAGATGGTAGTACTAAATCCTAGGAAATAGATGATGGTTGCATCTTGTCAGTGTGTTAGCCTCTCCACTTTGAACACAAATCCCATTTATTTTCTGATTACATATCTCCCCCAATACTCTTTTCCTCTGTTTTTATTACTGTAATCACAGCTTCAGTGCACTGCCAAATATAATGGTGCTATTAGTTTTACTTGCAGCATGCTGCTAGGCAAAAATAAGTATATAAAAAGAGGCTACATGGGATTAAAATGACATTAACTAATCAAATTGCCTTGTGAAATTGACTACCAGGAGAAAGTGATTTGAATCTGTCCTTTACCTCCCTCCCTCCCTCCTGCCTTACATACATACATACATACATACATACATATTAAAAACATGGCATCAAGGCAGTGGACTTGTGAAGGCTCATTGATAGAAAATTGTATTTTCTTTAAAAGAACAAGCAAATATAGCAGATGGACCCAGGAACTACCATGCTATTATTTATCAAAACACATGGGGAATTTCTAATATTGACCTTACACAAGCAGAAAGTCTCATGCTGTATTGTTTCTCAGATATTTGTGAGTAGCAACTGCACTTGGAAATCTCCCTATGCCTACTGTAAATCTATCGTGGTAGATTCTACCATGAAGGTGAACATGTTTGGGGGAGATTCTTTAATTGAAACCTTGAAGCTAGCTTTGCAATGCAAAGTGTAGCAATTGCAGGTGCAACCAATTGCTACTCCCTCTTTAAATACTTTCTGACCGCTTAGTTCCTAATCAGTTTCCACTGTTGAGTTATCTTTACTAGTAGGAAGTTTGTCTAATATTTAACCAAAATCTGCTTCTCTGACGTTTCTACTCACAAAGGCATGTTGTTGGTAGACCTGTCTTAATAAAAAGAGTTTGGAACCCAAGTTCATCCTTTTCTGTTTCTGTAAAGATGACTTTAAATCTCCTTCAAATGATTGTAAACCTCCAAGACTGTCACTGGATGATAACATGCAAGAGGGCCTCAAAGGGCACGTAGGAAGGAACTGAAAGATTTATTTCAAGTCGCTTACCAACTCCCAAACTGATTAAAGTGAAATCCCTCTGGTGCACAAAGCAACAAAACAAATAAGTACATCAAATCCCAAACCAACAACAAAAATTTCACAGTGAAAAATGAACCTGTCAACATCTCATTTATTTCTTCATACTGAGACCAACCCAGTAGCTGAAAAGATGGCTTCTAAGACATTGAGCCAATGTTTAAATCAGCGCACCTGCTCTGCTAAGCTTTTGCTTTGCCAGACCTTAATAAAGTCTGCTTTTTTCCCTCATGTGTTTTTCTTTTAAAAATGTCTTCATGAAATTTGACCTTGACCCAGTAATCCATCCTGAGGCCACTAGGAATGAACACATCAGAACTGGCATCAATCCTTCTTTGTCTGTTTATGTATTTATAACCATAATAGTATTATCCAAAGTTCATGTTTGCCAGTGAATAACAACAATAGCCAGATTTCTTGTTTTGCACATTACATTTATAATCATAAGGATTACAGCATTTAAGATATCCAAGCCTAGAAATTACAAACCAGCATCAGTTTTCTAAGACCATATATCATTTAAATACTTCTTCAGAAAAGAGGAACTCAAAGCTATGATTCAAATGACTGTCTTTGTCTGAAAATATTTCTACCTGCCTAAATATGTGACCATAAAATATCATAGCACAAAAATAATATAGATCAGATTTACTATAAACAGTATATCTGTGGTTATAAAACTACATGCTTATCCATCAGCCTAGTTCAATAATATTGTTAACCATTCAGACTACAGCTTTTCAAAAGTGAGAATGAGCATATGTATAATCTTAGCAATAAAATGCTACAATAGTTTATGTGATGTAGAATAACGTTGCAGATTAAGTAGTAAGTAGAAATGAAAGAAAGAAATCCAAAAGCAAAATGCAATAAATTTATCTACTGTAATTTAATTGAAAAATTATATAACTAATTGTCCTTTGAAATAATTTTACTGTTGAGAGGTTTATAGTAAATTGATCAAAATGAGATTGAAAAGAATCCTATTCAAGTTTTTCTTTCCATGTATTAGAACATAACAAGGTTGCACATTTTAGCTTTCCTGTGGTTGTGTCCCTTGTTCCCCTCAAACTCATTAAAAATACTGTAGCAAAATGTAGCACAAGTTGTGAAACTTCTTGCCAAGAATCATAAGTATGTGATACATCTGAGATACTTTAAGCTCTTGAAATGTTGATTTCAATATGATTTCATAACAATTTGAAGGGCAGTGTGGTGTCATGGTTAAGAGACTGGACTCCAGCAGAGAAATCCACATTCTAGTCTACTTTTGTTACAGAATATAACTTGGATGACTTTGAGCCGGTTGTTCTGTCAGCCCAACTCAATTTTTTTGTGGGGGAAAATTAGGATGAAGAAAAGTATTTTTGGATTTGAGACAGAACATGTAACATGATTGTTCTCCAGGATTAGAATGTACAGAGGATATACTGTAACAGGAGATGAGAAAAGATTTAGAAAAAAGATGTTGGTAAATATTTCCTTTTTCTAGCTTTCTATATTACTATGGAAGCCCATGCAATCACCTGTCATGAAATACTCCATACCTGTTGAACTACAACTTACTTTAAACCTAGTGATGCTAACAGAGTTCATGAATCATTTTAAAACCAATGGCTGATTTTTGTAACATGCAAAAGCAACAAATAGAAAGCAAATTTATCAACATTGGAAAAAGGCAACACATTCAATATTGTGTCTATTTAGCGAACTCTGATCATTAAAGAGATAACAATCCAAGATTTTGGTACATTTGTAGCACAATATTTTTTACCCTCAATGGTGATATAAAAATATAAAAGTCACAAAGAATTTAACCATGTCCCATACTCACCTGTAGTTTGGAAACCCACATGGATGTATGTAGCATTTTAAACATGGAGTTGCTTTTATTCCTTTTTATTTTTTTCTGTTATTTTATGTTCTATAAGTCTCCTATACTGAAAATTCACTACAATAGAACTACTTAGAATATTGACTGTCAAATAACTGTTGATACAGTAAGAGAAATGCCTGTCTGCATCAGAGCATAGCTCACTCTTAACAACCATGTCAGTTTCCAACTTTTTATCAGCAAAATGATAATATAGAGAGCAATCTTTGTGATCCGGGGGCCCTCAAGGCATGATAAACAACAACTTCCATCATCTTTCACAAAAAATAAGTTGCTGAAGAAAATTGTCCCAAATTAAAGCCATAGTTATAAATCCAACATCAAGCATTTTATTACTTCTAGATGTATTTATCTTGTATTTCTACAATCCTTAATTAGCACAATCACTGACTATGCTGTGTAGGGATCTCAGGAATTTAAATCCTCCATACTTGATAGCTATGTTGGGAAAGCTGGTGTAGACAATAATAAGCTGTAATAAATAACTCATGTTTTTTTCATTTTGTAGTATTTTTGTGATGTGCTGAAAGTATAAAGATTCTCAGTCATCCAGGTCATGATTGTCCCAAAGGTGCTTTTTCAAGAAGCAACTGGACTTCCTTTGTTTTTCCTTGAAGATGTTTCACTTCTGATCCAAGAAGCTTCTTCAGTTCAGTTCAGAACTGAGAAACTTCTTTGACGAGAAGCGAAACATTTTCAAAGAAAACTAAGAACAGTCACTTGTCTTTTGAAAAGCACCGATGGGACAACCATGACCTGGATTATTGAGAATCTCCATAGAATGGTCAGACATATGGCAGCCAGGTCCGCAGAAGTAATGGGGATGTGGCAAGCATCTCAGAAGAAACCCTCCCTAGTTTTTTGAAGGAGGATAGATGCTCTTTCAGACTTGTAAGCTTCTGTTAACATAAGTTTACAATAAAATTATTGTACTTCTGTTTATGCTTATAAAATAAATCAGTGTGTGCTTATTGTCTGGACTACCTTACAAAGCTGAAAAGGATCAGCACTTAAGGAAGTTGCTAGAGGTTTAGGGTAAATTTTCAGTCATCTTAAAGCAAACAAATTCTGGCAAATATTTTTGCAATCCATTTTACCAGATGCAATAAAAATCATTCCAATCTATTGTTTATTTGAATTTATTGTTCCAGAATTATGCTAGATCCAAAAAATTAGGACTTTGGACAAATGGTTCTTTCTGATGTTCATTATATCATTATACAGAAGATACTGTGCTATACTAGTTTTTTCTTATTCTGTTTCATGACTCAAGAAAATAGATTTATAGTATACAAATTCATTTTAGCTTCAAAACAACTCTGTAAATTAAATTAGTTTGATAGGCAGGGGCACTGTTTACACTGCCAAAATAGACCAGAGTGCCTTGCCGTTTAAAAAATCTCACTCTGTTAAGGGCCATATTGGGTCATTTGGAGTGAAAATGTGTGGGATGAAGCTGAGAAATAGTTAGGATATTTTTTACAGTCCTATTTCAGTATAGAAAGATGGCTCAAATAAATTCCTAAAACTCATTCCTATTCAGTACATATAAGTATCTGTTCTGCATTTATATGTTGGCTGTTGCTGCTTTTTTGAGGGCTAACTCTAACTCGTTATTAGGAAATTTGAAGAAAAAACAAAAAAAAAGGACAAGAATTTTTCAATACTAGAGGTTTTCCTACAAAACGAAGAAAAAATTACTCTTGTTCTAAGTATCATGGCACAAGTGTTCCCTTCAATTTGCTGGTTACACACGTCACATTTTGCCTATAAGAACATTAAGGACAGCATTGTCCAGTTCAAATTTCTTTGAATGCAAGACAATGATGGAAAAGTAAGGGATTTTTATTTGAAATGTTTCCTTTAGTAAAACTGCAAGCAGGATAAGAATGAATGTGATGAAAAATTCCTGAAAGAGTGTCTAAATGGATTCTCAAAGAGATACCCAAGGTTCTGATAGCCTTAGCTTAATGCCCTCCACATGTGTTGAGCTACAAATTCTTGCCATTTGGGCACTAGGTTGGGGAAGGTAATTCTGTCACAGCTTTCTTCAGATGACATCCTGTCCCACTCAGATGTGCTGATGGACTCATTTTCATTGAACAGTGCCCTCATAATTACTCTGTTTATTCATTAAAATGTTTCACCATTTGCTATTAGGTCTTTTGTTTTTAGGAGTCGTTTTTCCTTAGAGAAATAAACTGATTACATGGAGAATACTGATCTCGTATAATTGTGTTCTCCTCTTTCCTTCTTTCATATTTATCTGGACTGTCTGCCCCCATTCATTTGCTGAGGCATTAAAGGTGACCCCATTCTCATATTCTGATCCATGTTGTCATGACAACACAGGCCTATTTTGTTGTCTACCATTTTACCATGCCCTTGAAACTGAGGTAGCAGAACTATAAATCATGTCAGTCCAAATATCATGTGAATGGGAGTTTGGTGTTCTTCTGACCTGAGCTATTTGCTGTGACTGAAATGTCCATTTGGCCCCTTTCAGTCCATTTCCCAGTTTACATTGTGGGAAAGGGGTGAAGTGGTCATATAATCAAAACACACAATGGTAGCAAAGGCCAGAGTGAACCAGATTAAAGCAGGAAATGACAAAGAAGGAACAGAGGTTGATGTTATCCTCTCAAAAACTGCAAACCTACCTACTCAACCTCTTTTCTTCTGGCTCTTCTTATATGTTCACCAATTTATGAATGATTTGATTGACCCTTTAACAGTTTGTGTCCAATGTAGTGAGAATCTCATGTGGGATGCAGATCTTAAATGTAGACCATTTAATATTCTTAATTTCCTTAGATCAATATATAATTCAAAATTTGGCCGTATATGTGCAAACAAATTCAGTTCCTTGAATTATAAAGAATTAGAGTTCAGATTTAAAACCAATTCTGAGGAAGAATGGAATTCTGTTGTGTCTAGCATGTATCAATTCCCACATAATATGAAATTAAAACAGATACAACAAAGACCTTTACAGCAGATTTTTTTTTCAAACTTGGCAAATTGAAGATGTTCTGACTTCAATTCCCAGAATCCCCCAGTCAGCATGTTATTTGCCAAATTTGAAAAAAAAAATGTTTTAGAACATATTAGATTCTAGCTAAACACCTTATTTGGTATTTCTTTTTATATGTGTTTAAATGAAGCGCAGATGTCCTTTTTGTTTTCAGGTCTTCAGCTAAACTTTTTGTCAAGCTACATTAGGATTTTTTTTCTGTGCTCCATTTTTCTCCTCCCTGTAATGTAGTTTTAAATTATATATCTCCTTTTTTATTTTTAAGGGGCTTCCATGTAATAAAACTAATTCACATTTTGTTACCTTTCACATTTTGGATTTTATATATAAATTATGAAATAGTTGAGAGAATATAACCTTTATAAACTAAATATTTTTATCATAATAATGAATAATAGGCAACTTTTCAATAAATATAAGATTGAGTAATGAATAACTACAACGGCTCTTCTGAGTTCAACTTATATATCTTCTTGACAATATAAATATTACAAATTCAGCAACTATATCAATTTAAGAATTTAATACTTTATTATCTAGAACAACCAAAAAACAATTTCAAAAATGTATTGAAGTTGTTACTCAATCAGAAATAGGTGTTCCACTACATAATTTAAAGGAAGCTTGGGATACCGAATTTGGTAATCCCATACAGAGCAAATTGGCAGAAGTTATAGAAACAGGTGGATTCACTTCAACTTCAAAGCAAGAAAAGCAGTGGAAGATTATGCATTGTTACTTCATTTCTGTTAGTCTGGCACATACATTTCAAAAGTATTCTTCTAAATGATAGAGAGGCCATTAAAAATGACTTTTTTCATTTGTGGTGATCATGCCTACTCTTTTGGTGTAAAATTTTTGGGGAGATAAGCATCATGATTAATCAAAAAATTGAGTGTTTCCCAGAATTAGGCTTACTGTATTATTTACAGTAATAAGCTGTAATAATTTACAATCATAAGCTTAAAATAACTTTAATAATTGTGGAACATTCAAAGCAGTGATGAAATCCTTTTTTTTTTACTACCGGTTCTGTGGGCGTGGCTTGGTGGGCGTTGTGTGGCTTGGTTGGTGTGGCAGGAGAGGGATACTGCAAAATCTCCATTCCCACCCCACTCCAGGGGAAGGATACTGCAAAACCCCCATTCCCTCCCCACTCCTGAGGGAAGTATATTGCAAAATCTCTATTCCCACCCCACTCTGGGGCCAGCCAGAGGTGGTATTTGCCGGTTCTCTGAACTACTCAAAATTTCCGCTACTGGTTCTCTGAACTGCTCAAAATTTTCGCTACTGGTTCTCCAGAACCTGTCAGAACCTGCTGGATTTCACCCCTGATTCCAAGCAATTTTGTTTACCTAGATAGCCTGAAATTCCTCACCATAGTCCTGCATTTGATCCTGTGGTCCATCTCCCATCCCAATAGGAGCAGGTTATCCTAAATAGGGTTGTTGGTTGCTATTGACAGATACAATAAGGCTGGAGAAACATGAACTTGTTTAGCTGTTTAGCTATGAAGCAGGACTATTGAGTTGGATTACAAACATCCAGAAGATGTTTACATGATAAAAGTTTGGGGATTCTGTATCTCTTAGTTAACAATTAAAATCTTTAAAATAATCTTCAATTATCTTGAATTTTTCAACCCAGATTTGACAAAATTTCTTGAAAGTTGATAATAACCCTCTCAAGAAATATTGAAAAAGCCTTCATATAACCATTTTTAACCTACACACAACTCAAACAGTTGTAATCATGATATGGCTTTTAGTTTAATTGATAGATGCAGTCTTGCTACCACTAAACTACCTGTTTCCACTACACAATTTCCCAACAACTTGAAGGCAACTGCTATCACTTTTACTTTATTGGCTTTACAAATGTAAATAAAATTACATCCTATATACCCTACCAATTATTTTTATTTAAAGTCTGTGACTAAAGATTAATGTTTCTGAATTATTCATGCTTCAGGTATCAGGTTGGTTTGGAAATGTTAATTTCAGTTAAGTCTCTCTCAAACCAATGACACATTTTAGTTTCAAGCATTTAAATCCCACTGATTTTAATGGATTAAGATTTTAAGGTTCTCTAGATTGGGGTTATGATTTCATAAAGCTTCATAATCTAATCCAGGAACAATTAAACAACTCCCCCAACCTGCACATAACTTTATCAAAACACTAAATATCCAAGGCTTTCTTCAATCAGGCAGAATTTTCTGAAACTTGAAAATAATATTTTCTTCCTAACCAATATAATTAGATGAGTTAGCTATTTTTGAATGCTAAAACTGAAACAAATATCACATAGGAAGTCTCCAAGAATTATAATGGAACGTTAGAGAGGAAAATGTAAACTAAAAAAAAGTGCCTTTAAGCATGAAAAAAATATATTGCAACATGTACAATAGTAACATATAACATCTCTATATATGTAAGTTTGAAAGTCTTTTTAAATATAATTGTTTATTTCCACTTTATTACTAAAGAAACCAGTTACAGTACTTGACAGGTACCAGCTGATCTTGGAATAATAAAGAATATTTATTTGGTTTTTATACTATTTTTATTACTGTACAAGTAACTCAAAATAACAAATATAGCTGATACTCCTTTTTCCTATTTTCCCCACAACAACAACCCTGTGAGGTGGGTTGGGTAGAGAGAAAATGATTGCCCCAAAGCCACCCAGCCATCTTTCTAGCCTGCCAAAAGCTAGAACTCACCATTTCCTGTTTTCTAGGTCAGCACTTTAGCTATTACACCAGATAGATCAGAGTTGAAAGTTAGGTTGTGGAAGTTGTCTGAGTTTCAAAAATCTATATATATAAAAGCGAAAACCACTCATGCCGTAATCACGAAATCTCCAGAACCGTAAATTTGAAATTTGCCACGTATGTTACTCTTGGCTTCTAGGTGTTCACTAAGAAAGGATTTTTTGAAATGAGCATCAGATCATTAGTATTTCCTATATTATTATTATTAACACACTCTAATGCTAAGGAGTTCTACTCCCCCTCCCCACCTGAAAAGAAATATTCAATTGCAATTGTGTTCCAAATGCAAAACACAAGCAGAGGAATGGAGTTTCACTTTCAGTTTTACTTTCACAGCAGCAAGCAGCTTTACTACAGAATAATTGAGCTAAGCCATGCCCACCTTCCTTCCTGTCTCCTTCTTGCTCACACAGCAAATACTGTTTGAGTTTCCAATCACTCCTCAACTCTCTCACATGCTGACAGGATGTTAGCCAGATGAATACCGATGGATGCTGCGGTCTGGGACATTCTATTCCCCCTCCCCTGCTGTTCCAACTGCATTATATTAACACACTGTGATGCTACGGAGTTACTCATTCTACATTAAGTTTCAGGCTGTAAGTATCAATTTATCAAGTCCGAGCACATAGTTTCATAGTGAAACATGGGTGTCCAGCTAGTAAATAAATAAATCAAAGATCACAAAGAAGTAAGAACATCTAAAATCATAATAATCTCCCTGTTTAACACATAACTATCAATCAATATCCAGAGAAACAACAGATGATACCTGAAAAGCATAACAAGAAGTAGCATGTCAATGATATGTAAAACAATACCCAACATCCTAGTCTGTTCAATTGCTACAAGTCTGTTAGGACAGATAATTATATATTCTACACCTAACGAACATTACTTCTCCAAGATCATAGCATGAAAATGTTACTAGTTGAATAAAGAAAGGTCTACCAATGAAAATCCAAGCCCATAGAAACACTACAACCTACACAACTGATCTTGTCTGATATTGAAATCCAGATAAGGTTGGATCTGGTCAGTACCTGGGTGGAGGACATCAGGAAATACCAAACTGGGAAGAGAAAACAACCACAGCATCCCTCCCCCTCTACATCCTGAAGGAGGCTATCGCAAACCACTTCCGTATTCTTGTCAAGTAATGCTCCAAACCACTTCCATATTCTTGCCAAGTAAATGTATCCATTCAATCACTAGGCGCCCAGATCCATTCAAAGCAACCTTTATTTTATTGAAAAGGACAACAATGTTCCAGAGAACAGCAATATTTAACATTTTCAATTGAAAAAGGAAAGTTAAAGACTGCAAGAAAAAGTTGCTTTTTGGGTGTAGATTTCCCATGCTATCATTCTAAATCTAAAGGCTTCATATCGAAAAATATGCAGCTCTTTGGGAATCCTGGGTTTTTCACAGTAGCTAGTCTGTGAAACTGTCCCTCAAGAGAAAACTTCTAGCTACAGAGTTTACATTCTGTTTTAAGACTATCATGAAAAATACCTCACAGAGGTCTATGTACTGTTTCCTTCATCTTACCCAGCTCTGTGAAAAGTTTTTTATCAACCCTGCTGTTACTTCTTCAATCATCATGAGAATCTAAGCAGGAGTGTCAAACTGGCAGCCTGCAGGCCAGATGTGTCACACACAGACCACGCCCACCCCGGCTCCGCAAAGGCAAAAAATGTTGTGATACGTCACGATATGTCACATGATGCAATTGAGTTTGTCAGCCGTGATCTAAGGAGTGGTTCCAGCCACAAATTCAAGAAGATCCCAAGTTTTACTTTTTACTTTAATGAGACCAAGGGTAGAAAGCTCTATGTGCACTGAAATAGTGACCATATAGATCAGGGCTGGGGAACCATGGATCTTTTATGATTTGTGGACTTCAACTCCCAGTGTTCCTGAGCCAGTCATGCTGATATAAATGTACAGCTAATTTTACACAGATACAAGAATAACTTTCAAGAATGATAAATAAAAACTCAGTGCCTGGAATTTTGGTGCCAAGAGTCTTCTTCAGCATATTTCTCAGCCAACCCAGTGATAATGCATTTTCAGACAAAAAATATGCAAAGCAGAGCCTAGGCAAGAATGCTCAGCCACTGTTGCCTAGCAAAAGAAGCTCACTTCTAGAGGCTTCCATAACATCTTAGACTTCCTTCCTGCTAGTCCAGGCTGATCAAATTCTAGGTTGGTTGCTAATTAGTTCTTCGACTCTGCTAATGCCAAACTGCTTTCGGCGCACCTGTCATCTGTTGGTATTCCCAACAGTCTTGATCTTAACCCATTCTTCCCCTACTGGGTACACTAGGCAATTCCCTTTGTGAGTAGAACTTGTTGGTCAAGTTCTTCTGAACCCAGCTTTGCCAGGAAGACAGGCAGGAAAGTTTTATGCATTTTCCCTTTACATCTTTCTCCTCCTGACTTGAATATTTTAGTTGGTTTTGTTTTCTTAATTGCCGAGCCCATGAGTGATCTTTTTAAACTGAAAATCTTTGCACATTTCCTCATTCCTGAGTAATCTTTCTATCTCATTTTAAAAGTCTCGTTCCTTTTTATCTCCGCAGGTTCTATCTACTCATTCTGACAACTTTCTTTTCTTTTTCCTAGTTGTTTCTTCCAAGTTTGGTTCCCTGGGTCTCTATTTGCCTCTGGGCCGATGTTCCTTTGGCCTAAGACTGTTGCAATCACAATCCCATACCTTTTATATCTTGTTCCAAATTCCAAATTCAGCAGTCTGCAGAAACTTGTTATTATTATCACAATGGGTAAAGGGAAGTTGCTGCATCAAGCTATATGCTCTGCTCTTTTTGTACATACATATAACATGATGATACTTTTGTCATTGTGCCCTATTTGTCTCTCCTTGTGCCTTCCCCTCTTTTCCAGATGGTGCTATCTAAATTAACTTTTTCTTCTCAACTCTTTGAATGAATTTTCCTTGTCCTTTAGAAAGTCTTCAGTTCCAGGTTCCATTTTGCCCAAGAAACCTCTTATCCTGTGAGCTAGGGGTCTTTCCCTTATTCTATATTTGAGGCCACTTTCCTGCAACATACTAATTTTTAACCCTGGTCATCCAATTATTTCCTTCCTGTCCATGACAATTTTCACCAGATCTACTCATTCCCCAATTGTATTGTAATCAGCTGGGTCACTGGGAGAATGAATATCCTACCAATCTCTTTTTTTTTCACATAATTGATGTCCATGGTGCAATGCAATCATGATGGTAAAAACAAAAACCCAGAAATGAAACCTTCTAAAGAAGTTTCATCAAATCCAAAGATGCATAATCAAAACTGAAACTGAATAATAAAAGAAGTCAGAAAATAAATTAGACTTGTTTTACAATGTTGAAGTAGAAGAGTGTGAATACACTTCCGAAGTGACTTCATTCTTGCAATGATACTCAAGAAACCTGACACTGCTCCTGTAATAAAACATTCAAAGCTAGAAGCAAATATGACATCAACAGTCCCCGGAGATGTTGTCTGGAGATCCTGGATGATAAAGGGTGTGGGCTACCTAATGTCAACACTCAGGATTGGCATCAATTAATAGAGACAAGAGCTTGTGTCATGAGCCAAATAAATATAACACTTGAACTTTTCAAATTAGTCTGAAAATATTCTCCAAGCTAGATTTAACTTCATTAAATAATAATTTTCATTAAGCACGAAGGGCATCCACAAGCAATAATCCAGCCTTTTTCCATTGTAGGGCATTCCAAATTTACTGGACAATAGCTTCCCAGTTGGGCTATTAGTTGTAAAGGCCACCAGTTGGGGTCCAAAATCAGTTGGAATGCACTAAGTTAGGAGATGTTTTTAGTAAGATCACCTTCCATCACAGAAGAATAGATTTTTTAAAAAAATATATAATTTAAGGAAGAACATAAAAAATAAAAAATATACATCTTTAAAAGTAATGAATAAAATAAATTTGTATAAAAACAGGGAAAGTAAAAATTATTATAGTATCACAGCATTTATATAGCAAGAAGAATCAACAATTATTACTTTTTGTTTATTTTTATATAAAAACTAGACAATTTGTTCCCTTTTGGATCATCATTTTAGAGATATTTCTTTACCTAAACAAATTTACTAGGGGTGGGGGCAAAAAAGCAGTGGGAGCAGCAGCAACTTTTGACTGGCTTCCCCATTGATCTTCCTTATCAGAAACTTTCCTTCCTTCCTTACTTCTGTTGTGGCCCGCCAGTGACCTGAGCAGATTGTGGCTGATCCCGACAACGAGGAGGCTGGTATGGTGTCGTGCCAGCAGCCTGTGCAGCCGGCACTCGAGTCGGACAGCGAAGAGGCTGAAGAGGATGTGGTGCCAAAGGGAGAGACTCAGCCAGGGCCTTCAAAACCTCCAGAGGCTCCTTCAAGTGAAGAGAGTGAAGTGGAGGAGCCTCTTTTCAATGCTCGAGCACGCAGGGCTGCCAAAAGGCAGGAGTAGCTACTCAGGAGGAGGTCTCCTCGAGAGTAAGGCTTGGGGTTAATTGGCCAATCCCTTAGCCTATTTAAGTTCGCGCACAGATAGCAAACATTGCTGGAAACAATGTTTGGTCCTATGCAGAGCATTTTGAGAGTGAGTTTTTTGTTACAACTTGGTTTCTGGGCTGATTGCCAACCCTTGTCGGACTTTGTTTAATCTCTGTAATTCATAGCAGGCTGATAAGGACATTTGTGGTTAAAGCCTGCATTTTGAAAGGGGTCTGTTTGTATTAAATGGAGTTTTTGGAGCTGTGTGTGTGTGCTACTTCTTGGGACCTGTAGCTGGGGCAGAACACCTTCCTTCCTTCCTTCCTTCCTTCCTTCCTTCCTTCCTTCCTTCCTTCCTTCCTTCCTTCCTTCCTTCCTTCCTTCCTGACAGATTTTATTATTTGTGTTAATGGATCATAGTGGAAAATATAGCTTAATGAGAATTTTAGAAGGGCTAAGTGAGAATAGAAACAATAAACTATCACAGGAACCTGCTTCATCTGGACCCTGCCCTCTAAATATTGTTCTCAATTGCCCATGGCAAAGATTCCACATATTCTAGTTAATATTTTTTTATTATTCTTTATTGCATTTTATTCTTTTTTTTTTTTTTTTTTTTGTTCTTTTTTTTATACCGCCCTTCTCCCTGAGGACTCAGGGCGGTGTACAGCCAAGATAAAAAACATAGAATACAAATATTAAAACATTTAAAAATATATATAAAATTTGGCCCAAAAAATTAAAAATCACAGACTAATTAAAAGAATTTAAAAATTTTAAAAATTTCTTCTTAAGCCAACCCGGCTTGCTGAAAAAGATAGGTTTTCAGGGAACGACGGAAGGCATTAATGTTATTTTTCTTAATGTTATTTTTAAGCTGTCTTTTGAGATATGTATTCCCAGAAGACATTAAATCACTGTACTAAATAAATATTAGGGAGCTGACCCAGTTATAAAGGCAGGATAGAAATTCATTAATAATTCTTATGTTCTGCTAAATTGATTCAGATGTGCTCTCAGTAACTTCAAAAGAATTTCTCAATACCTCAAAGTCCTAATGCAGAAGATTTGTGAAGGAGGAAGTATCAGATCGGTATAATCCTCCTGGGAATCTTTCATTTTTGTGGCTGACTTTACAGACTTGAACTCATGTACTTTAAAACTGAGTGTACAGGTTGGCTAAGGAGTGTGAGAAATTAGAGCTCTTGTATAACCAGCATGCTGCCTTTGAAAGCCACTCAATGTTCCCTTAACTAAACATTTTCTTTGGATATTTTAAAATAGATGTTTGCAGATCTGTGTGGTTTGGCAGCTACTAAAACGATAGCAAGCCATACCGTGATACATACCACAGAGCAGTTTTTCAAGTTATTAAGTCACTGTTAGGAGATGAAATCTAGCCTTGCCGGGAGATACTGCTGTGGGCAAGAGGAGCTACTTTTCAAAACCAGTAATAAAGGAGAGAATCCTTCTAGACAGGGTATTTGGAACCGGACAGAGAAGTGAGTTTTGTATGCTTGAGAATTCTGAATATTTTGCTAAATGTTTGTAGGAAGAAGTAACAATCTTTTATGGTTCATTTGTTCCTCAAGGTCAAATTATCTCCTAGTGTTGCTGAACAGACATTGCTAGGAGTCAATGAGACTTCTTTATATACACCATGGAGAATTTGACACTTCATGTTTGTTTCTTTGCAGCTTGGCAAGGTGGGACTAATGAGGCTGAATGACTTGGAACAGCCAGTGGGAAATGTTACTATAATTTATTAAACTGACTGTGACCTGGAATGATACTTAAGAGGAGACAGGATGAAAATTCCAAATGCTATGTTTAGCAAGATGATAGCATTGTGTACAGATGGGTTCCAAAGCTCTAGTCTCATGGAATCTGTGTCATGATAGTTATTATAAAACTATATGGCAATCTAAAGCTTTAATCTCTATCTGCGGAAAGCTGCAAATTAACAAGATATCAATCGGAATAAATTGGACTTAATTAAGTCCAATTGATTGCTATGTGCTTAGTAAATTCATATCCAAGTCATTCCCCCACCCCCATTTGAACTATGCAGTCCAAAAAGTGAAAGAATAATAATTATATTGAGGGAGAGAGGGAACTTATTTTTGTTGCTGCTAACTCTGCAATTCCTTCTCAAGTGTTTTCTTATTAAACAATCCTATGCTTTTCTGATTGCTGTTTGTTCATTATGTGGAATTAAGAAACCACCAGAGGTTTTTATTATTACATAGGTAGAAGGGATTAGTACAGTTCATACTACATACAGTATTTATCTAAATACAGTTTAAATTTATTGACACTGTGTTTATGCAATCTCAAAGAACAGGTGGATTCAGCAAAAAGACAGATTAAAAATTATCCATTTCACAAAATAGATTAATCAGGGAATAGGCCCCTGATAATATATTCTATAGAGAAAGGCAAGCAAAAATATAATATTGCTCTATCATAGATCAGATAATTCCGTCAGTAGCTTGACAGAGATCATGAGTAATAAGTAAGTAGGATTGGGGTGATAGGGCCATAATAATATAATTTGGTTCCATAAGCACTTTTATGCTAGATACTTTAAAGCAGTGGGTCTCAACCCTCCTAATGCCGCGACCCTTTAATACATTTAACCATTTGTCTGAAATAGAATAGGGTTTCATGCCTAAGCAGGGGGTTGGATTAGAAGACCTCCAAAGTCCCTTCCAACTAGTCTAGTCTAATCTAGTCTAGTCTAGTCTAGTCTAGTCTAGTCTAGTCTAGTCTAGTCTAGTCTAGTCTAGTCTAGTCTAGCCTAGTCTAGTCTAGCCTAGCCTAGTCTATTTAGTGATTGCATAGATGTTTACTGGCTATGTATGATAGCCCTACTTATTATCTGTTGTATATTTGCTGCAAGAGAAGATCGAAAAGACATTGATACTAGTTAAACTCATTATCATAAATTATCTGGTTTATGCTATGGCAACCACTAGGACAAACTGGGGGAAGGGGGGAAATTAATGAAACATATCTGATGGACAAGAATTACTGGCAACTAGGAAACTGTAGGTGGATAAACAACTGAGGCATATTGGTCTGAAGCAAAGCTCAGAATGTGCTGAATTTCTTAAGATCAAAATGATATTTAAAAACATATTGTATATAAGTAGCAAATTAATATCAAATAAAGCTTATGTCCTTTCACAAGAAGTATATTATAGTATATATTTGACTTCCTGCTTTGTTTTACAGTTTCTTTTAATTTCTAATCAACTTCTACTCAAATATCATTTGTCCCATTTGACAAGTAAAGGCATAAAGAAATTTGGAAAATTGCCTCGGCACATACCAATCTTTTTGTCAACCTATCTGTGATTTATAAAAGAAAATGTTTGTAGTACTTGAGAATAATAAAAATATTAGTCCAGTGCCAAGGACAAGAATATTTTAGATTATACCCTTTGAAAATTACTTTGTTCCCAGCACTAATCAAATTATCTTCACCCAACTATTCAATTTCTATTTGTTTAAACCACAAAAATGTCTTTACTCTCTTATATCCCATTCTTAAGCACAGCTATGGATAACATTAGAATAACAAAAAGATCATGGCAATATAAATTGTCCCAAACTTTGCCCCTTTTGTAACACAACTGGACTCCCCTTGCTGTCCCTCAGATGCCACTGTCAAATATTGAATATATCTTGAACACCCACCTAAAATTGTACAGCACAGATGTTGAATTCAGGACATCACTCCACTTTGCTCTATAATTGTATATAATATGCCTGACATTGTATTATTAATATGATAGGCTGAGAGATGTTGATTTCTCTCAAATCATACATATCATACCAAGATAAGAATCTGTGAACTCAATATTTTCCACTTATGTATCAAAATATTTCGTTCAATGAGTTCTGTTGTCACTATTATTTCACTGACTGAGCCTGTGTATTACATTATCACAATATATGCATAAACATTCACATCTACACCCACCTGTCTACATTATTTTTCTCCAACTTCTTGTTTTCTGAATGTACTTTATTTTCATTACTATCATAAAAGAGGAAAATGGTGTAGTTTCTTCTCCATCAAAACATGCTGACATCAAGCTAATGTATAAGGCTGTACAAATAAATAAGAAGGCAACATTGCCAATTCTGCAATATTTTAAAACCCTGGCAAGACTGAGTGACTTTGGGTTTGGGGTCCTACTGGTTCTAAGACTATGGCATCTTTGGTGTTCGTTGGGGCACTGTACCAGACAGATTTGGTATACAGTCTGGGGGACTTCCTAGATTCTGACTTCTAATCAAAGAGTAGGTGGTAGTCAAAGCTAGGAGAGCATTTATACAACTTTATGTTGTGCATCAATTCTGTAATATATGGATTGCCTGATACCACCTCTGACTGAAATCCCACTGACAGTGACCATGGAGATGAAAATGAGTGATAAGGACATAAGGAGATGAATATGAGTGATAAGGACAAGTACAATTTGTTCTGGGAGCATCTGAAAGTCTGATCTTACACCATAAAAATGCCAATAGAAAGCTTCTTAGCCTTGGAAAATGGGCAGTATACCTATTCAGCATTTTCCTTCCAAATAAAAGGAACCAGGGAGGCTTGGCAATATAGGTCGGAACTAAATCTGAAGGGAAAAAATGGTACGCCTAGAACAGTTTCTTCAATCCATGCCCAATTAACTTTAACAACAGATATTTATCTTAGATCATTCTTGAGGCAGATAAGATGGTAGAGAAACTTGTAGAGGCTAAACTAAAGTTGTATCCAATTCCATCTCATGAGACAGGACTTTCCAAGAAAAATACCTCATTTCAGACAAACCAAAAATATGCCCTTGAACCCACTCAAGAGACACTGATTCAATGACAAATAATTTTTGCCATGAGGAAATAGGATTTGTTGAGTAGGAACCCCCGTTAGCTTCATAAATTCCCTAATCATTGACCCAGTGATAAAATCAGATCAAACATAATCTGCTTCCTTCAGGGTTCTCATTAGCTGCAGATCAACCACCTTCATAACAAATGTGCCCATAAAGGGAATGTTGGAGACTGGATTATCATTATTGAGAATTGTTGGGTCCAAGGATGGTCTCTTGAGGAAGAGACTCTTTCAGCCACTGCAGGCAGCAGAAATTAGGGAATGCATGAGATAGAAACTTTCTATAGGGTGAGCTATATGTGCCATTTGTCTATGCCTTCAGCTGTCCTGGTTTTTTGACAGCTATTATTTGTTTATTTTATGAAAGAGATGGATACACAGACTTGCTCCTTAACTCTGGAGCAACATTTCATTGCCCAAGGATTGTATTTTCAGGTTTCTTACTTGTCTTTTTGTTCTGTTAAAAAAACAGGCTTCTTAACTAAGCCCACAACCATCAGCAGAAGTCAGGGACCCAAATAATGTCTTTTGGTTAATACTGTATACCCCCACAAGTTAGTTTATTATTATTTCCTTATTATTTTGACAATAAGTCATCCCCCCCCAATTACATATTGCTTTTCTTTTAATGCAAAACCGGTAAGAACCAATACTGGTCTTTTACAATTTTCCCCTCCCCAATCTTGCTAGATTTACAAAGATGTAGAAATGAAAAGGCTGCAGCTGTTCTCTGTGATAGGAACATCTGGAGGATATCACATAAAACATTTACCTGTTAACATGTGGGCGCTTATAAGTGATGGTGGAGATGAAATATTTGCATTCTAGCATCTGTTTCTAAAAAACTCAGTGATTGCCTACTGTTTCATGTTGTGTCATGCTACGGTAGGGAAGTGAAGGAAGGAATGTTTGCACAAGTTTCTACTGTAAACTATTGAATTAAAAAATATTTTAGTTAGTTCGGCTATTTTTCCTGGATGTGGGAGATGAAATATGAAGTGCATTGATGCACAGTGGATAAAATTTATTTGTGAAAAGTTTCATTTTTTTTCCTTTTTCCTATATAATGTTCCTGAATATAAGGATCACTGAATTTAAGAATGAGCTGTCACTACCAAATTACTTTTAAATTAAACAAATATTTGAATAAATAGTATTCTAATAATCTTAAATATATTAATTACATGCCATATGATTTGGTTTCAGGGTGCTATTCAACTATCTAAAAATGGCACACCTCTTCATAATTTTTACCCTTTTGTACTCTAATTGCTGATGGGTTTTATTTATACTTGAAGAATAGTGGCTTGGCTGTTGTCCTGAGAAGCAGCAGAGATTATTATATTTAGAAATGTGCTAAGCAACAACAGCTATTTTGCAGAAAAAAGAATCACACATCTTAAACAGCACAATGGCAGCCTATGCCTTTTATTCTTTGATTCTAATTAATACCTTCATTGTTAAAATGGAAGATATTGAATAAACCATTGCAGACATAAATGAAATAAGTATGCACATCACATACGTTCAAATTTGCTCTGTCCTCCTTGGTTACCTCAATGCCCACTATCTATTTTCTCTTATCTTATAAAATGGCACATTCCATTTTTTTTTTGTTTCTTTACAAAGTAATTTAAAAATAATGTTGTTTGTGTCACACTGCCATTTATTACAGTGTTCATTAATAAAAGACAGTAAGTAATGCAAAATCAATTTTGCTTATTTCTTGGTTCTTCAACAATAGCAGCTCAATAGCAAGGAATTGGTTTATTCAAGATATACATATTAATTCTAAGATAATTAGAGGACTTTGTGATGCTATACTTATACAGCTCCTGGTGCTTCTGTTTCTCTGAATGATCCTAACAACCAACAAAATCGAAGAAAATCAGCTAAAATGAGAATAAGAACATTCATTTGGTTAAATTCAGTTGACAGGACAGTGACACCTACCAACCTTTTTGATTTTAGAAAGCGAAGAAGGTCACATCTGGTTGTCACTTGGAAAGGAACTTACCATAAAATCTTGTAGTTATGGCTAGATAATAAAGTAAGTAAAGTAAAGTAAGTAAAGTAAAGTATTATTTTCTTGTAATAAACAAGAAAAAAAAAGAAGTAAATAAAGTATCCTTTTCTATGCTACTGCCAAGGAAAGTAAATATGCATGAAGTAACCTGGAATGAAACTTGATTTGAAGAAGAATTACATACTTACACCTGAAAATTGATAGATTTCAGATTCAAGAATACAAGGAAAATAGTCATGACTGGGATCAGTTAACAGATCTTACTCTCCACTGGATGTACTAGGATACCAAAGAAGGATTCCTAGGATTCTTTGGTATCTCTGTTGGATGATATCTACCTGAAGCCATTACTTTTTGTTTTCCTTAACTCATCTTCTAACACTTTGATAGTTCCTGTCTCCTGCCAGATATATAATCCTTCATCTACTTAGGACACATACTCCTGAATATCTCTTTGCGGTTGTGCTATGAGAATAACTAAAAGTGGGTGGTAAACAAGAATTGCTTCTTCTAACATTCTGTCTGCAATCATGGCCCACATTGGAGGAGGAAGGGAGAAACCTTGCTTGAACCTTTGTGGGTGGGATGAGCTAATTTAATGGATTAGATTCAACCCCTGGGCTAGAAACGCTCCATCCCTGTTATATAATAGGGCTGCACAAAGTATTCAAAATGTTTTTGAATGTTTTACACAGCCTGTTATATAACATTAGATAAAAGAGAACCCAACTTTGCATTGCATTGTGCATTGCGATTTCCATTGTTTTGAAAATTAACAGGCGGACAACAAAAATTAATATGGTGTGCTTTCATGGTTGCAAGAACATTGGAATTATAAAACTGGCAGTATTGACTTATTTGTAAAATTTTTATGTGACTTCCCAAACAATATCTTAAAGTGGTGTATATTCCAGTTTAAAAACAAGAATAAAACTATTTTAATAAATTTAATACATACAGTATATTAAAAAATAAACTAGACACCAAAAATAACGTTATATTTTAAACAAAATCTGTTTCTATTACTCATACAAAATAAATGGTTGAAAACAAGGATCTTCCATAGGTGCCTAAATTATAGAATGATAGATGTTGTTCAAATAGTACAAAGACTTTTACAGAGATAAGATATATATATACACCATCAATTACACAATAGCCTGAGAACCTTTCTGCTCTTTCTATATTTGAATAAATATTCTATCATGTGTAAAGCCTCATTCAAAAAAACTGTTGCAAAATCTGGACCCCAAAAACGTTTAGTTTCCTCTTTGTTTAGTAACTGAAATGGCAAAATTCTTAAACATTACAGTGATCTGAATACACACATACATTTTGGTTAGATATGTGTGTATGTATACATGTGTGTGTGTGTGTGTGTGTGTGATGTGTGTGTTTCGTGTATTGACTTTTCACCTTTATGGATGCTATGTGTCTTCCTCAATCTCAGGTCCTTTAACAGAGGTCTGGGAGTTTGAGAGTTCTGTGCAGTATTTTAGATGTCCCTACCACTACACTCTTCTGGACAGAGAGCTCTCGTGTTGTTTCTGGCATTCGTTAGAGCCACTTCTCCAGTTTTAGAATCACAGACCTGATTGATCCTACCATCATTGTGACCACTTTGGTCTTTATCTTCCAATCCTTTCCAGTTCTTCCTTTCAGATCATGGTATATCTTCAGGTTCTTGTCTATGGAGATTCTCAGTCATCCAGGTTGTGGTTGTCCTAAAGGTGCTTTTTCAGGACAGAAGTCACTTCTCATCCAAGAAGCTTCTTCAGTTCCGACTCGATGGTCTGGAATGGAGGGATTTATATTCCTTGCAGACAGCTGGTCATTTGCATCCTTAGAGATTCTAGAGAGTATATAGGTATGCATTGTATATGTATATAAGTGTATGTATAAGTGTGTGTATATGTGTGTGTATATATATGTGTATTTGTTTGTATGTATGTATGTATATATGTGACTTTCTATTTCTGAATGTAAGCAATAAGATCAAAAAGAAGGAAAGATAACCAAATGAAATTCATTTTCTATTTCTAGAAAGTTCAAATCTCCAGATAGTTGTTTAAGATGCTTAGCACCCTTTGGTGATGGTAGTGAGAATTATAACGTCCTGTTTAATTTGATGCTGCACCTGGATTTTGTATGAATATGGAAGCAGAATGCATATTTTCAACTGAAACACAATCCAATTGCAGATGCAAGGAATTATCAGTTTTAAAAAATTCAGTTATAAACATTAAATTTTAATGTTGGTATGAATTGCAACTTTCAAGTTACTTCCTGTCATAAATCTGTTCTATTCACTATGGCTTGTACTCCTAACAAACTTTAACCTCCTTCTGACCTGCATAAGTCTGCATTCTTTCTAACACCCTTAGTGGGCAAAACAAATAAAAATGTTGACTTTGAAAAGTTGTTTATTAATTGCCTTGTAATTTTATAAGATAATTCTTATACAGATAGAGCAAGTCCCATCACATTGAGTTTCATTCCTAGTGATATCATTAGTATGTTCAGGTAAGTTTTTTGGCAGCAATACTAATATATGTGACATTTTCAATTTCTTAATGCCGCTTATAGTTTTCATATTTCCAGGAAGTCTATTATTCAGGTATTAATCAGATCTGACGCTGATGAAGTTCCCTGCCAAAAAAGGTCACCCAGGCACTGTGACCTGCTGAGACTATAGAAGTACATCTCTAATCTCCCTTTATGTTTTTCACACCATTCTCATTATATTGGAAATACTATCTTTTATTGATCATAGCATGCTACATTGGCAAAAGTCACATTATTGTCTGCTCTTAACACTAATTTGTATAAATATTATGACATTCCCATGAAAAGAGATAATTGTAAATTAAATTTGAATGTGTAGAATATTCATCTAGATCTCTAAAGATAATACGGTCTTCTAGTCATTTTATTTTCACTAACAAAACTAATGGAATGAAAATATAAATCCTTGACATACAAAAATTCAGAAATACATTGTAGATTTACTACTTTTAACTGAGGTCTATGGTAATTAGAGCTATCTTATTTTGTTAACAAGATGTTTTATTCTACGTCAGCAAGCAAGATATTCCTTATTTTAAAAAGGGAACTTAAAAATGAATCAAATTCTGTACTAGATAGGGCCCTGAGATAAGGCAATGTTTTGAAATAATTTTTAAGGCAAGTCTGCCATTCTCTGAGGAGTAAAAGAACATTAATTCTGCAAACAGAAGGGAAGAGCATGAATTTCCCAGAGAAGAGTAGGTCTCCATTTAGCATATCAATTCTAAGAATCTAAACAATATCTCAGCATTTCTTATTTATTTTAATGGGTTATTTCAAGTTGCTGAACAAATATCTTTCCACGCTACCAAATATGTTCACATCTAGTTTACCAGGTGTCTATAGGGCAGAAATAGATATGTGAGTCCCAATTCTTTTTCAGTCCCACGAGTGTGCAACTGAAATTCAGTGTTACATTTTCCAGGTTTCCCTAATCCTAACCCTAGAAACTTTTCAACATCTACATCAGGGAATGGCTCTCTGTTATTTATTGTCCCCAAAACCTGCACTGAGTAATTTAAATAAGTGATTTGGACTCTTTTCAAGGTGTAGAATGTGATCAAGGGTAAATTTGGCATCTATAAATCTTAAACAATTATTTGTTCATTTAATGCCGTAAACATGTCCCCCATTCTGGTCACAGATGTTAACAGCTATGTCTCTTCTAACTGTGAGGCAAGAGAAAAACTTCATCCCTCAGGCTCTAAAAAGTTACCCAATTCTGATCTTTACAGAACAGCTTGGGTTGAGGAACTCACCTGGAATAAAGCAAAGCTAGGTCAATTGCTAGTCTTTCTCTTTTGAAAGAAAAGGAGAACACAAATACAATACACTAACAATAAAAATATATATTTAAAATATATGGTTTTGATATATTATTAAGATTATAGTATTGATTATAAAAACAGCCAGCTTTGCATTGCATGGTACATTATTGTATGCATATGTAGAAAGTCAGCACCCAGAAGAATGAAATATTTTGGGAAATATTAAAAAAGGCAGAATATTATATTTCTCTAAAGGAGAAGTAGACTCACTGGAGAAGGGCCTAATGCTAGGAAAGATTGAGAGCAAAAGAAGAAGGGGACGACAGAGAATGAAGTGGCTGGATGGAGTCACTGAAGCAGTAGACGTGAGCTTAAATGGACTCCAAAGGATGATAGAGGACAGGAAGGCCTGAAGGAACATTGTCCATGGGGACACGATAGGTCAAACATGACTTTGCAACTAACAATAACAACAACAAAGGAGAAATGGAGAAACATGCTCTTAAAGACAAAAAGAAGACTCAGTCTTTCTTAATAGCTCCAGCAGCAGGAGTGGGTTCTAATTTTTTTTACTACCGATTCTGTGGGCGTGGCTTATTTTGTGGGCGTGGCTTGATGGTCATGTGACAATTATTTAGGATTTAACAGAGGTACTGGTCTACCAGACTGTACCAATCTACCCATTTATTTTTGCAGGCACTGATCTACTCATGTATTTTTGCAGATACTGATCTACTCATGTATTTTTGAAAGCACCGGTCTATTCATTTGTTTTCTTTTAACACTGATCAGCTGTAGGGCGGCCCTTTGAAGCCCTGCTGCAAGAGTTTAAACATTTTTTTTCCCTCTAGCTATCAGCTGGGACTCAGGAGGCAGAAATAGATTGGGGGTGGGGCCAAATAAAAGGTAAAAATAATGCGGGGGGTTGGGGGTTGGGGGGGCAGAACCGGTTCAGTGACATCATATTGTCACCGCTACCGGCTCGGCAGAACTGGGCCAAACCGGGAGGAACCCATCATTGCCCAGCAGATATCTTGTGCCCATTAAGAAAGATTGGACCAGCCTATTCAGAAACCAGTCCCAGTTTCCCTGCCCCAAACAGAAACTCAGATAAGCAACAAACAAAAGGTTAACAAAATTATCTCAGACAAGCACCTAAAATTTGCATTTCCTTTTTTGCCTATAGAGCCAGCTATGATCCCTATAAAACCCCTACATGACCCCAGAGGAATGACAACAGCCAATAGAGTAATAAAGGACATGTACTTGCATGGAACAGGAAGCTGAAATACAAAGCCCAAAGAAGGTATAAAAACCCAACCATTAAACTCCACTTTGTCAGCTGCCCAGAATCACACGTGGTTCTGCTTCATCAATAAACCATCTTTCCAATCAGCCTCCATGTTTCCAGTGTCTTTCTCCCAGCTTAGAACTGAACCAGATGGATTTTCCTTCCCATACATATATTCATATGTGAATATACATATACGTATGTGCAATAGAAGCCAGATAAGATATCCATTTGATCATCTAAACATTTTTTTTCAAAGAGAAAAATAAAATTCCACAAGAGCACAGTAATAAAAAGTCTTTCCAACAATTCTACCCTAGCAGACTGCAACTAGCAGGACATTAAATGAACCAGAGAACTCTGATGTCAGAGTGCTTCAATCTCATCTCAGGACTAAGCTTCATATGATTCATTATTCACTAATAAAGCCCGTAAATTTGACTGTTGAATAAAGCTATTTTAATTCATGTAAGTTTCTAGCCTGTTTGAAAATCTCAACATTGCACTGCTATCTCTATAAAAACTGAACACAGCTGTTTGTAACTTCACTTGAAGCAGAAAAATTCTCACTATTTGTTAAAGCTGTGAAGTACTTTTGAAAAGAGATTTGTTTCAGAAAATGAGAAATATGTTAATGCATTTTATTTCTGAAGAACTTCAGCATGGTTTAAGCTTGATGTCAAAAACTATGTAGTAGCTAACAGGGTGAAAAGAGGCTTCAAGGCAAAGGACATGATTTTTTTCTCTTTCTATTCAATTGTGTTCACTTCTTAGAATGTCTGGATAAGTCTATGCAGTTTTCTTGGCAAGGTTTTTCAGAAGTGATTTACCATTGCTTCCTTCCTGGGGCTGATATAAAGTGACTGTCCCAAGTTCACCCCACTGGCTTTGTGCCTATGGTAGAACTAGAATTTGCAGTCTTCTAATTTCTAGCCTGCTGTCTTAATCACTATACCACATTGGCTCTCTAGAATATAATAGATAATAATAAAACGTAATAACTGTCTACAATTCTTTAAAGCAGTTGTATCAGTTCCTTGGTTTTTGTAGCAATAGCAATAGAACTTAGACTTATATACTGCTTCACAGTGCTTTACAGCTCCCTCTAAGTGATTTACAGAGTCAGCATATTGCCTCCAACAATCTGGGTCCTCATTTTACTGACCTCGGAAGGATGGAAGGCTGAATCAACCTTGAGTCTAGTGAGATTTGATCTGCCAAACTGCTGGCAGCCGGTGATCAGCAGAAGTAGCCTGCAGTACTGCACTCTAACCACTGTGCCACCACGGCTTGTAGCTGGTCTCCTCTTTTGTTCTTGGATTATTTTTTTTGTCCTCCAGTAGTGTTAACATATCATGTGTAAAATGTTTTTGCCTGTTGCAGTCACAGTAAATTGAAATCTTTGTTGTAATAATAGTGTAATAACTAAATTTGCAGACATAATTGTCAACTATCAACTGTAGTTACCATAGGATCTTGAAAAAGATTGCAGCTGCCTTACAGAGTTGCAAGCAAGTGTTACTTTTGTAGCCTCATAAACTCAGAATCAAGTGTTAGGGACTGAACCCTAAGAGCTATAAGCTTTTACAGAAATACGATATCTAACATTATTTTTATGAGTAATGGAGAATTCAGGGCTATCCTAACAACATTACATATTTTGTCACAATTTTGTGTAATAATGTTACTGGATTGATTGGCTAGTACAGTAGGTCCTCAATTTACAACAGTTCATTTAGTGACCATTCAAAGTTACAATGGCACTGAAAAAACTGACTTATGACTGTTTTTCACACTTCTGACTGTTGCAGCATTCTCGTGCTCCTGTTTAAAATTCTGGCATAGAAATGGTTTAAATAAACCATCTGACTCTCTGAAAAACTTTACATAGAAAAGCTGCATATCGGATACGACTACTAAACCTTATTTTAAAAATCAAACAAACTACATTGAGAAGATAAGGAAGTCTCTAAAACATAGGAGGATATGACCAATATTTAAAACTTTTTTTAATGGGAACTAAGGGCCATTGTGATGATAGAGCAAACACTACGCATACTAATGGTGTGTTGCTAGTAGTTCACCTCGATTCAGGCAAACCGGTAGCAGCAGTGGCGAGAGGCTCCGCCCACCTGCCCAGACATCATCAAAAATGCTCTGTGCATGCATTGAACTGCCACGTGCTCACAAAGCAAGCTCACATGCATGTGAGCTCCCAATAGCGAACCGGTAGTACAGGGATTTGAAACCCACTACTGATGCATATAGTATGTATAACTGCAGTTTCTCTTCTTCCTTCATGAGTTTCTAAATCTCTGGTATTCTGCAGCTAAAACAACTGTTTTCCTATCTTCTCTCATAATGGAAGAAGCTGCACTACCGGACCTCAGCAATCATGTCACTGAACTTTGATTAGTAAAGCTTTAGAAACCAAGGTTGCACCTTTTAGCCCTAAAAGGAGATATTTCTCTGAAGGCACGTTAAAGAATTATGCAAGCGTGTTTGTTTTATAAGACTGTTGTTGCAACTAACCGTTAAGGTGATCCTTGACCTTGAGAGCGATTCCAGCTGACAATCTGACGTCCTGTTCTCTTTCATGGCTTGCAGAATTTGAAAATATATTTCCTGCTATGAATTGGATTGATTTGTTTGGGCAGGGAAATGATATTTATTTTTCAAAGTTCCATATTGTGTTAATGTCACCTTTATTATGTGCTACTTACTGTCAGTGTGTAAGAATGTTAAGCATTAAGGTGGGGTGTTCTTTTCTTTTTTGTGGTATCTGTAGGTTGTTTACCATTCTTTAGCAAAATTGTCCACTGACTGTTCACATTTCCTTATGTGAATCTTCAGACTAAAGGTGTGCTTTGTGAATCATAGCATAAGTCAAATAGACTTTTTCAGGAGTTATCTTCTAATAATATGCTTACTTTGATAAGATCCCATATGTAATCCACATATTTTCCTACCGGTTGTGGTAGACTCCTATCTTAGTTCATTCAGAAAATATAAAAGTTATTGTCTTCGCCTTCTCTCTTATTTTTATCATGTAGACACCAGAGCTTCAGGGTACAGTTTGATTACCAGACATTCAAACTGATAGTATTGCCTCACTTTGAATATTTCCCGCAGATCCTGCTAAACAATTTATGGAATTTTTGAGATAGGCATAAATGAACAAAGAAATAAAGGAAGAAAACAAATATCGGTCTTACAAAATGTTGAAATTACAAGTATCATAGAAAAATAAAGCTGGCAGATGTACAATAGATAGGTTCTTCTGTGGTGTGTTTACCCCACAACCCTCTGATGAATTTTGGCCAATATTTACCTTATCTGTTTTACTTTTTTCCTTTCAGTCTTTTTGGTTCATCCTATGTGTCTCTTTGAAAGTCTCAGCATTTTTTTTTGTCTTTTGTTTATTTTCAGCCAGCAATTGTATCATCTGCTTGCCTGTAGTTGAACTTGTAGTTTATAACTTAGCAACCAGAGTGTTAGCATTTACCATCTGAAGCAAAGCCCATAACTTTTACCTGTATGTGCTAATGACAGAAACAGGTGTTGTAGATAAAACAACAACTAAATCTTTTAGCAATTTAGCACAGAGCAATTAAGAATGCCATCCAGCTGCAGGGTGAAAAAAATCTATTGAATTTACTGGCTTACTTTTTCTAATGTTTTCTCTGAGTCTTGGTAGACGGTTGATCAACTCACCTAAATGTTAAACAGCCTAGGCAAAAAGATTTATTTATAGCAACTGGGAATAGTTCCTAAAGCACAAATAGCAGGTTCAGAAAAGGTTTTTTTCTCCCACCAATACAACAACAGGCCAGGAGTAGGATAAAATTTCCTTACTGTTGTTACAGTGCTGATAATCTTCAACTTAGCTATTGTTATTTGAATTAGCAAATACAGAAGTACACGTATGCAAACAACTGTGAAGATTCATATGATTGTGAATAAATGTGGAAAGAAAGTTGTATTTACAAAAGTTCTTTGTGCTTTAAAGTTTCTTTAGAAATAGGACTCTGCTTCAAATGCCTCTATTAAATTCAAAAGCATATTTGTTGGGTTTTAACCTACATTTTGTCAAGACTGCCAATTGACTATAACTTTTTGCTGTTCAGAAAAGGTTATGAGATGTGTTTGTATCTTATTTGAATTCTATTTTACATAGGTAGACATGTCCTTTGACAAAATCCTGAAATCTTGTAGGGTCTTCGTATCAGAGTCATATAGACCCTCCTTCATCTTCAGTTCATTTTTGGCGCAGATAAAAACTACAGACTGCCTTGTTTCATTTCATTGTCCTGCCTTTCTGTTTACAAACTTCTTCTCCGTCTCTCTATCTTAATCTGCCCACTGGAGATAACTTGTCAGTCTGATTACATGGACTCTAACCCACAAAGGAATCTACATTCTTTTCTAGACTTGCTGGAAGAAGTTTTGGCTCAAAAGGAATGTTGGGAGAGAGAGAGTCTTAGTCCCTGCTCAATCCTATTTCCCTAACTGGCAATTTGCTGCAGGAAGAAAATGAATAGGGGTATAAAAGCTTTCTAGAAACTTAGCTGTTTTGGGGTACTAATGATTGTTACAATATGAGAGAAAAGCTTAACCATCTTTTTTTTTCTACCTAAGGACCACTAAGTAATTATCATAACACAATTTATAGGCCTGATCAAAAATATCATATTTTTTCATTAAGCATCTTTCAAGTCTTTTTTTTTTTTTTGGTGGTTTTGCATTCATTTAATTGTCTACCATTTTGAAATGAGTTTTTCATATTGTTTTCGTCTTCCAGTTTTACTATTACTCATTACCATGTCTCCTCTATTTTCCCCTTTTGCTATAAGTTATTCCTTACTTCCTTGAAAAGACCATGTACTTTAATCTTTTAGGAGAACCATCTAAGAGAATGTTTAACTTCATTCTATGAAGCCATTGGCACTGCCATCTAGATCAAGAATGCTACTCCAAGTATTTCATAGGCGTATGGTCTTGCTTTCTCATCTCCCTCCTTTGTTTATGCTAAACTTTAGCTGGTAAATGGGGTGTGGATCTATACAACCATACTATACTTTCTAAATGTCCCATTCAGAAATTATGATCTGTAGGCTAAATATGGCAGGAATCTCTTTAAAGTCACTAGTTATACCGCAAAAGGAAAAGGCCCTATCTTAGACTGTTGTTTGAAACTAATTAAGGGCACAGATCATTGATGTATGGAGACATTTTTGAAGAGCTCAATTAGAAATAGAAATAGAATAACAGAGTTGGAAGGGACCTTGGAGGTCTTCTAGTCCAATCCCCTACCTAGGCAGGAAATCCTATACCACTTCAGATAAATGGTTATCCCACATCTTCTTAAAAACTTCCAGTTCACAACTTCTGGAGGCAAGTTGTTCCACTGATTAATTGTTCTAATTGTCAGGAAATTTCTCCTTAATTCTAAGTTGCTTCTCTCCTTGATTAGTTACCACCGATTGCTTCTTGTCCTGTGCTCAGGTGCTTTGAAGAATAGCTTGACACCCTCTTCTTTGTGGCAGCCCCTGAGATATTGAAACTCTGCTATCATATCTCCCCTAATGCTTCTTTTAATCAAACTAGACATACTCAGTTCCTGCCAAAAAAATAAAAAAATAAAATAAAATAAAATTCTGGGACTTGATGGTCTAACAAGGCAGTTGTCTTTCTTTTATTTCCTTCTACTACAGAAATTAGGCTTTAGGCTTTAAAGTCCCCACTCATATTAACAGTAGATGTTTTGAAATATGTTCTTTCAATACGGGAGCTTGTTTAGGAATGTGTATTGTAGAATTGTGTCTGAACATGTATATAAATGAAGAATGTATGTGTGGCTCCAGTCAAATGAATCAGAAGCTGCAAAACTGCAGTATCATGGCTCTATTCATTTGGTTGTCCCTCAGGTGACCCTCCAAATGTTCCAATTATTAGCAATCAGTTCCTGCTGTGCATATGACTTGATGGCACTTTAGAAATACTATAATTACTAAATAATATTTACAGTAACCAACATTGTTAATTAGTATGAACACAAGAAAACAGCTTTTTCCTTTCCCTCCTATTAATCCTTTGTGCATCGCTGTTAGCCCGGTGTTAGGTAGGCCATATCGACAGACAGACCTCGCAGGGATTCCAGGAATATATATGGCTATTGTGATAGGATATAACAAAATCTTGAAACTGTGTCCAAGTTTTTCTCTTTTCTCTTTTCTACCAACAAAATCAAGACAGAGTTATTCTGATACTAATAAAGGAGAATATTTGTAGCTCAGGGTTGACATGAGGGATCCTTGGTGCTCTCTGAGTTTGCTTGTTTTCTTGCAGACGTTTCATTACCTAAACATCATCAGTGCACCAAAGACTCCTAAGAGTTATTCTGAGTTTCTTTCTCACATTTATTTAGTCTCTGGATCACCTAAATACTCCCAAATTCCTTTTTATGGTAATTTCCAAATTTCTTTAAAATGTCCCGGATCTGTATGATAGGATTAGAGAAACAAATTTTTTGAGTGTGAGTTGGAGACAACTCTGGAGTAGGACAGCAAGAAAAAATATTACTTTGTAAGTGAAAATTTGTTCACATGACATTGGATATAACTTACTAGTCCATATTAGCATATTTACATAAAGCTTTCATCAACATAGTGTGTCAGACATATTGGATCAACAACTCTCAAAATCTACCCAGGAATATCTAGCGTGAGCCACAGCCAATGTAGAAAGCACCTATCAACATATCAAGAATACAGGAGAACATTGTCTCACGTGGCACATAACAAGTACTTGCCAGAATTCCTTGCAGCTGCTTTAATGTTGCTGAGGGTCTCTTGGCAAATTGTCTTCTTGTTTTTTCATCAATTTTGGAGTGACATCCAGTTCTTGGTAATATCACTATTATGCCATATTTTCTCCACTTGTTGATAACTATCTTCACTGTATCCTGTGATATACCCAATTCCTTGGAAATTTTTTCGTTTTCTTCTCCTGACTGATACTTTCCAACAATGAGATCCCTTTGATGCTGTGTTAATTCTTTGTAGACCATGGCTTTTGCTAAGAGACACTTGAGTAAATGTCAGAAAGATCCCACTAGATCAGCTAAACTTTATAAGGGCTTAATCAGAGTTACGTTAATTGATGGCAGGTGTGTACTGATTACTATTTACCATCAATCTGAATGTGATCGGTTAATTCTGAACACATCCACATTCCTAAGAGTGTGAATACTTATGCATCCACATTATTCTAGTCTTATATTGTTATTTACCCCCCTAATAGATTTCAGTTTGTTTTTCAATTGAATTGAACAGTTTATATATTATATTAAAGGTAGAAAAAAAATTCTGAAGTGATTTATCTTAGCCTGATTTTTTTACATCTCAAAAACCTGACATTTTAATAGGGGTGTGTAGAACTTTTTATATCCACTGTAGATAGATAATCTAATTATTATCTACCCCTTCCTAAAGTCCGGCTCTTAATGTAACATTTCTTTATTACCAAAAAGTGAAATATCTTACAAAGAATGATAAGGGCAGTACATTTATTTCTGTTTCTATGAGCAACCATTTAGATTTTCCAGTGAGTGGGCGCTCTTTATATGACAAGAACATGCCAATATTTCATCTAGCAAAGAGAGACAATGATATGGCAGATCTATTTCAATATTATTCCTGGAACTCTTCCATATACTAATACTTGCTACCTAGTTAGAAAATAAGTATCACCATTTTGAAACATTCATAATTCTTGTCTATATTAAAAGAACGTCAGTTAATATACTATTCATAAGATACTAATCCCTAAATGTATGCTAAACTTGGTCATCAGAAACCCTGTATTTTTATGATGTTTTGATTAATTTTAATGCACACTGTTTCAATGCTGATTTTCTAACTTGTCATGCATAGGATTTTATCCTGAGGTTTCTGTTATTAGATATATAATTATGATGTTTTTATGTATTTGCTTCTGTGGCCAGTCTTGTAAAACTCATATAAAATATTCAAAGGTTGTTAATCTGTAAGAAAATAGAGTAAAATAAATCCCACTTAAGCAATTAAAATTCTCGGTCTCCAGATTGGAGTCTTGCAGGACTCTTCATTAGGTTAGGTCAGTGTTTCTCAAACTTGGCAACTGATGCCATGCGTGCTGGGGAATTCTGGAGTTGAAGTCCATGCATCTTAAAGTTGTTAAAATTGAGGAACACTGGGACAGGTAGTGTAAGAAGTGAAAACGGCAGGAAAAATATTAGGACAGATTTAACTCTTTTCTCTTTTCCTTCTTTTTCTTAAAAATTTGACCCTTGAACCCTTTTCTATGCTCCTTAGTTGATTTTAACAAGTAAATAGCTCAAGTAAAACAAGGACTATCTTTCCTTTCTTTAACCATTAAATATTGCAAAGCTATGCTGTAGTAAACACTTCTTGAACTATAGCCACTTTCCATGACTTCTGCTTTAAGATGTTACAAAAATGAGCCTTCAAAGACGGGCTTCATCCATCTTCAGTTTTTTCCCCGCCATTTACCTATGAAATGTAACTTTATAAATAAATAATTAATAAATCAATAATAAATTTTTCATATGCATTTTGAGATGAAACTGAAAAGCAAGTGTAGTAATACTGAGGCCTCTCTGTCCAGTCCATTCTTGAATTAACTTTTATAGGATAAATTATGTAGAAGACATCCAGGCAGCCAGTTTAATGGCCTTTCCTCTAGCCTTTAAAGTGGCATAAAATTGTGCTAGCACAGTTTGTTCTGTCCATGTAGTTGATCTCTAGTTTGTTCCCATAAAAGACAGGTGAGTGATATTTTCCATTTATTGCAAATGAAGACAAGTTTCTTTATCAAGAACTGTACCTTGAAGTGATATTTTAATATTCAAGTTCCCCATAATATTCAAATGAAATTAAAATCCAAAACATACAATATGAACATTTCAAGAATTTAATATTTTAAATTAAAAATATTTAGTTTAAAGAAATGTCAAATATTTTATTAATATTTAAAATTAAATATTTAATTTCAAAAAAAAACTTTTTCCCCCTGGCTTACATTCTCAAATGATAAAGGTTTGACACAAAAGATAGGTTTCTAGGAACACCTAAAATATCCTGTTGCTGGCATCCCCAAATACCAAGAAGAGACCATTCTCAAGTGTGATTGTCCTTTCCAAGAAACCACTGATTATAATTAACCTCTGAGCATTTTACAGTGTAAATGCACAAGTGGATAGCCGCGTTCCTGTCAAACAGGCAACAAATAGTCAAAATAAGGAGGGCCCTATCAAATCCGGCACCAGTTATCAGCAGAGCGTCCCAAGGCAGTTTTAGGGTTTTAGGATCCAACCTTTTTCTGCTTTACATCAACGACCTATGCGATCATATTATAAGCAGCTGCATCCTTTTTGCCAACAACATAAAATTATTTAACACCACTGACAATGCTGCTGCCCTACAAAGCGACCTTAACTATGTGTCAGAATGGTTGCGCAATTGGCAACTTAAAATTTCTACTAATAAATGTTCTGTCATACACATTGGCAAGAAAAATCAGAACACCAAATACAAGTTGGGCGGAAACGATCTCGTAGACAACCCTCACTCTGTCAAGGACTTAGGAGTACTCATCTCAAATGATCTAAGCCCCAGAGCTCACTGTAACAGCACTGCCAAAAAGGCACTAAGAGTTGTTAACCTAATTTTGTGAAGATTCTTCTCTGGTAATATTGTATTATTAACTAAGGCATACAAAACCTTTGCCAGACCAATTCTTGAATACAGTTCACCTGCCTGGAACCCACACTGTATTTCGGACATTAACATGATTGAGTGGGTTCAGAGGTATTTCATGAAAAGAGTACTCCACTCCTCTACTCACAATAGAATTCCCTATGCCACCAGGCTTAAAATCTTGGGTTTGGACAATCTGGAATTGAGCCACCTGCAGTCAGATTTAAGCATAGTACACAAAATTGTCTGTTATGTCTTGTCTGTCTGTCAACGACTTCTTCAGTTTTAACCATAATAGTACACAGGCAAACAATTGCTACAAACTCAAGGTAAACTGCTTCAAACTCAATTACAGGAAATACGATTTCAGCAACAGAGTGGTCAATGCCTGGAATGCTCTACCCGACTCCATTGTTACAGCCTCAAACCCTCACAGTTTCAACTTCAAACTGTTCATCATGGACCTCTCTTCTTTCTTAAGAGGTCCGTAAACAGGGCGTGCATAGGCAAACCAGCATGCCTACCATCCCTATCTTACTGTCCCAATTTATTTGTATTTACTTCCTTTGTTTATGTTTATGTTCATTCCTATACTTGTTGTCTTGTACATGTTTGACAAACAAACAAACAAACAAACAAACAAACAAACAAACAAATAACTAGTCTTCTTATTATCAATGGGTAAAGTAGAGCTTTTAGGGGTTTAGGCTATCTTTGACCTACCAATGCTTAGAAGACAAAACTCTGACCACAGAGGTCAGTTATGCTTCTAATGGTGATGCATCAGGAGTAACAAACTAGCACGCTTATTTGAATGTGTTGTTTGTAATGGTCCATCTTTTTATCAAAATCTTACATAATGCAAGGCTGTTTTCAAAAATTACTTCAGCAATGGCTAGTCATTCAGTATTTCCTCTGAAGAGCATGAAAATGTAACTATTATTTATATTTTATCAGTTTGAGAGTAGGCACAAACGGATACAGCTTTGAACATTCAAAAGTGTTCCCAGCTGCAAATTTTTTTTTAAAAAAAAAAAACCTTATTCAAACTTGTCATGAAATGGGCAATCTTCCATCTTCACAATTTGTCCAGAGAGCTGGGAAAATATCTTCAACATTAGAACTGCTGTGAAAAGTGCTAATGGAAACCCATTGTGCTGAAGTGAAAGAGAAGATGATAATTTAAAAATATAATTGCGCTGGGGAAAATTTTCTACTGCAGGCAGTGTCATATTAAACTATTAATTTATTTCCTTCGGGAAATTTATGTTTAAAGTTAGGACAAATGGGAGAAACAATAAGTGATGCAGATTTAGTGTCGCAAAACTGAGAAGACTGTTTATTTAATATATGCCATACTAATTGATATGTATTTAAGGCTTTACTGATTTATAACACTAATCTGAGCATTTTTTCATATGTTTTGTGTATCTATAAATCAATTTTAAGAAATGATCCCTAATCAAAATTTAATACCTGCTTATATTTAGCAAAGATATGTACTACAGATACAAAAAAAGAAGATAAAATACCATTCAATACTCAATACTGAGGCTATTGGTCCATGAATAGTGCTCTACCAATTGGGCCAGCAGCTCTGCCTTTAACCAAATGGTCACTAAGTGGGAAATCACATGACCATGACTGTGCTTTCCCTTTGCCCATACCATCCTTTTTTTTTTTTTTTGGAACACTCACTCCGCTAGTGGTACAATTAGCAAGACGGGAATTAATAATAATACTTGTAAGTAATAGTTGTAATAGACAATATACAAGAAAAGACATGCAGTAGTGCATTTGTCCTGACTGCTATATAAACATCCTGTGCCATTTGCAATTAAGTAGTTGGCAACAGGCCAGTAGGACAGAAATGAGAAGGAATGGCATTCGTTCTTCCTCCTGTTTTCAAAAAAATAAATAAATTGCTCAATTAAGTTGAAATAAGTCAAGGAGCCACCAACACAGAGACCTGCTTAATGGGACACATACTACTCTACAGGACATTTCCAATAAAATCTATGGGAAGGAATTTATAAATCTGTTTGTTTTTCAATAATAAGTTCAATTATATATATTTGTTGAAAGCTACTTTGGGGGCATTACTAAACTGAAAGGCAGAATATAAATTATAATAAAGAACTGAATAGCAAGCAAGTAATAGGAAGAAATTAATTTATGCCAGTTGTCAGAGCAATTTTAATTGCGTTACTGTTTGAAGATATAGAAAACTAGCCGGTTCTAAGATCCTTGATTCTATCTCAATGATTACAAGTTTACATGTTTAGGTTGTGATCCCATGCATTATGTTTGTGGGAGTAACCCTATTAAATTTCATGTTTGACTACCGTGTATACATTGCATCTATTTAAAGTATTTCAATCTATTTGAAGAACTGATCTGGTATACATTCTTTAGGGAGCATCCAAGAAATTATGCATTAATGGGGATTTTGTGTAGGGAGGCATAGTCAACTAATGAATATTCTTGTTATGAACAAGATTGTTGTGAATTAGGATTAGTTTTAAGATAATAAGCATGTTATGAAATGTCAGTCAAACAGTGGGAAGAGAAGGTAAAACAACTTTGCTTGGAAAAAACAATAAAATGGCAGCCCCAGCTCACTAGAATCACATCCACTCGATTCTGGGCTTTTTTTTTTTCTAGCAGCCAGCAGGCTCTTTCTGCTAGGTGGGAGACCTATATAGATCTATTTCCAGCTCGTTTGCTTTCATCAGTAGGCCACACCCACATCTTATGTATCCTCCCTGTAAAGGTATATGTAAAGGTTACGGAAGAAGTAAGAAAATAGATACTATATATATATATATACTATATATATATTTCTTACTAAGAAGTAAGAAATATATATATATATATCTCATAGAATATCTAATAAAATAGCTATAATCTCTATCTCCATCTATCATCTCCCTCTCTCTCTCTCTCTCTCTCTCTTTCTATTCCTACAAAACATTGCCAAGTTGTACATATCAGCCACACTTTTTTTTTTTTTTTTGCTTTACAACAAAGTGCAACTTCTATTTTTTACAGCACATTTTATTGTGATCAGCCTGGATTCAATTCATTAGGCATATCTGTCATAAAACAGAATAGTAAAGAAAGACCAAAAACTAAATTATTTTTAGCATCTGCTCTTTTGCTGACATGATGTTTATTTTTCAGCTATTATGTGATATTAAGCAGTTGGTTTATTGAAAGGTTGCGCTGAAACAGACATAAACAGCTTAGCTGCACAGTATATACCTGGGGATTTTTGGTCTGATTGTCAAAAACAAAGAACTGCTAAAAAGCTGTCAGATACAATCTCTTTAGTCTATTGTTTTTATTTAACAATTAAGCAGAAAATAGCTGTATTTTTTCCAAGAGATTTTAAAATCCTCTATACAAAGAAAAAAATCTACTACTAGGCTAGGTACAGAATGAGCCAAAATATTAAAGCTTGAATGCAGATGGAAGACAGATGAAAATGCTCCAGAGATCATCTGTTTATTCTCAAACCATTTTTTGAATCACATCAATGCTTCTTCAGCTATAATGTATTGATATTGCAGGGAGAACAATGTTTTAAAGTTTACTCATACCTCAGTTAAGGGAGAAATCCAGTTCATATCATAATTAATTATGCTTTACATAATTACATATGATACAAAACAACATCTGGCTGTTACAGTTTGGGGGGGACGTTCAGTCGTGACATGAGGATTTGCAAAATATACTAAGCCATCCACATTTATCACTTGGCTTTAAAAAAAATGCTGTCCATTATGGCAGCATAGATAGGGAAAGTCTTAGATTACAAACAATCTAATGCCATACTTGATTCCAAATATTCAATAATCAATCCATGGATATTAGAATTCTTCTGGAAGATTTCAACCACTGAGAAAATGTGGCAAGGAAAATGTGACCAATACTTTTACAATTTTTACTAACCTTAGGAAAAGCTGATTCAATTTTTTTAATTATGCCAATGAATGTCGGTGACCATAACATAGAGTTCATCTTCTAGAGTGTCTCCTACTTATTTGGAGGACTAACCCAAAAGTGCACCTCAGATTTAATAGCAAGTTCCTAAATTTTTAAGAGTAATGTTTTGTTCTTAAAAATTATCAAACTCTGTTTTATGAACACAAAATTCTGTTTTGTGAGCAATAGCAGATCCTGAGACTTCACAAGCAAGCCAGTAGAGATAAGAAAGTCATTTCCTGGTCTGAAATGTGAAAGTCCGGAAACATTTTATTATTTTCTCTGTCATATTACTTTTTAATACAAATTAGAAAACAAGAGCATGCTTTGAGCCAGTCTTTAGTGTTAGGAAATATAAGAAGAAGTATTTGAGATGGAATGAACAAGTTGATGAGCTGTATCTCGAACAGTTTTTGAATCACATCAATGCTTCTTCAGCTATAATGTATTGATATTGCAGAGCACATTGTAAGTCGCCCTGAGTCTCTGGAGAAGGGCGGCATATAAATCAAATAATAATAAAAAAAAGTTATGCACTTATGTATTTCTTTGTTCCAGAGTTAAGAGGGGCCTTATTAGCTATTGTCAACAAAAGTCTCTAGGAAGTTGTAGTAGAAACTGATCAGACCTGACTCAATACTCCTGATGGATAATGTGCAAAAAGAAACATTATTCAATACTTTTAATCAGCCTGCTCAACATGTTGCACCCTTGGTAGCTGAGATGTATGTCATAAATACCTAGATAGTTCGTTTGATATAATAGTTTCCTCCTAAAGAACAGATAAATTGTTCCAATGCCAGTAGTCTGAATGAATGAAATGCATACTTAAGACATATCTAAAGGTCCACTAAAGGAAGAACTACTTTATGTCCCATTTTTCTTGGTTGTCCAGTTAGGTCCAAATCGAGCTGAAAATAAGATGTAAGAAGCAAAACCACTGATTTTGAAATTGTCCAAGCACAGAGTTCTCAAATTTTTTCAGACTAGAAAGACACAAGATTTTTTAATCCAAATTTTACTAACCACTTCTAATTTGCATGCACATGTGCATGTGCAAACATGTGCGTATGCACACACCAGGCACAAATGCATTCATATACATGTTTTATGAAGAAATCTGTTGTATTTTTAAAATAGTTTTATTTATTTATTTAATAAATGTATATGGCGACCCAACTCATTCTGAGGAGGCTTAACAACAATAAAAACCCACTATAAAAACAATAAAAAACAATAATTCCCACCTCACCCCTATTATGCCTTAATTTAAATTAACTATAAATTAAATAGTTAATTTATAGAATTTATAGGAATTAGTAATGTTTGCAATTATTTCCATTGATCTTTGTGTGTTTAACACTGGTATAGGTTTGTCCATGTGAGTAAAGAGAGGTAAAAGAATCTGGAAAATTCTAGAACATTTCTGTTATTTTACCTCCACTTCACATCAGCAGTTGTCCTTGGAAAGGCTGAGAGAGGATAATTGAGCTTCAGTTTCTATAAATTAATACCAGCTCTGGAACTAAAAGCCCTCGTCCTTCACTTTCCATTTTCCTCATGTTGGTATCCTTGACATTTATTAGTTTCAAACCAAGTAGCCCTTTTAGGATTGTTTGGTGCCACACCATCTGTTCCTGTTCTTCTGACTTTAATTTAGGGCCTGCTCATTTAACAAACTGCCTAAACCTTTTCAGCATAATATTGTAGGTAAAAAAAAAAGGGTTTATGTTATGAAAACCAGTTATCATACATAGTTAAATGGTAGCCAAATGGAAATACTACAAAAATTTGGGAGTATGTAAGAAATCTGAATGCATAAGAAGAACTCTAAATAAGATGTGTCATCATGTTGAGGTGTTTTTTTTAAGGAAAACAAATTCATAAAGTAACAATAATTTTTAAAACTCACATGCAAAATCAGTTCTTTTTGAATAGAAAAGTCTCTGCTGCTCTAAAATGAATTAGGAATCATTACCATTCTACAAATCAGCTTCAAAATTAAAGGTCAAATTTATATCAAACTTAAATTGAAATCAACAATCTAATTTATTGCATTATTTTGGTGAAACATCATTTTCTCAAAGCTTTATTTTGGGAGGGGGAGGGATATAATTTGTCTCAATTAAGCAATCAGAAGGAATCAATCATATTATTAGAGAAATATTGACCTTGAACATGTGTCAGTATATTCCTATAAAGGCAAATGCATTTTTAAAAAGAGTGTATTGTTTATTTTATTTATTTATTGTCGGACTAATACTGTATGCCGCCCTTTCTCCACAAGGACTCAGGGCGGCTCACAGCAATAAACAACAACAAGTCCAATTAAAATTCAACAATAAAACTAAAATTCCCATTAAAACCCCATTCAGTCCAGGCCAGCTTGGCAAAACAGCCATGTTTTAAGGTCACTGCGAAAGGAGCGAAGGTCAGGGGCTACCCAGAGATCCAAGGGGAGCTGGTTCCAGAGGGTAGGTGCGCCCACAGAGAAGGCTCGCTCCCTAGCGGCTGTCAGCGGACATTGTTTGGCCGACGGGACCCCAAGTAGGCCCTCTCTATGTGAGCGCACGGGGCGATGGAGAGCTGTTGCTGGCCGCAGGTGATCCGCCAAATACCCCAGGTCTATGCCATATTGTCCTATTTTATATCACTGTAGCATTTACAATATTGCAATAAAAAATATTTGTAAGATTCAGCAAACGTACAGATACTCCTTAACTTACAACCACAATAGAGCTCAAAATTTCTGTTGTGTGACATTTCTTAAGTGAGTTTTTCGCCATTTTATAACCTTTCTTGCCACAGTTGTTAAATGAACCACTGCAGTTGTTAAATTAGTAACACAGTTGTTAAATGAATCTGGCTTCTCCACTGCTTGTCAGAAGGTTGCGAAAGCTGATCACATGATCCCGGGACACTTCAACTGTCATAAATATGAATCAATTCCCAAGTGTCTGAATTTTGGTTACAGGACCATGGGCATGCTGAAATGGTTGTGGTTGTAAAAAACCATCATAAGTCACTTTTTTCAGTGCCACTCTAACTTTGAATGGTCACTAAATGAACTGTTGTAAGTCGAGGACTATCTGTAGTTGTGAGCTTCATTTGGTATCCTACTTCATTTGGTCTCCTAATTCATGTTACCATCAAGTCTGTATATGTGCACATATATAATATGCCAGAAGGAAATGAAAACTGAATCCTGGAATTAGTTCAATTATTTTGAACTAATTGAATTAGTTCAATTATCCTTCAGTACCAAAAAAGGCCAGTATTGTAGTTAGTGAAAATAGTGTTAAGTAGAAAGCAAGACTGGACTATCCCACAAGATTCCTGCTTTACTGCTTGCTCCACTTACCATTTCATCATTGTTGTTGTTAGTTGCAAAGTCGTGTCTGACCCATCGCGACCCAATGGACAACGTTCCTCAAGGCCTTCATGTCCTCTACCATCCTCTGGAGTCCATTTAAACTCACGCCTATTGCTTCAGTGACTCCATCCAGCCACCACGTTCTCTGGCGTCCTCTTCTTCTTTTGCTCTTAATCTTTCCCAGCATTAGGCTCTTCTCCAGTGAGTCCTTCCTTTTCATTAGGTGGCCAAAGTATTTGAGTTTCATCTTCACGATCTGGCCTTCTAAAGAGCAGTTAGGGTTAATCTCCTCTAGGACTGACCGATTTGATTGTCTTGCAGTCCACTTCATCCTTATAAATAGGAAAGGCCACTGGCCTTTAATTGTGCTGGACAGTTTGCTATCGAAGCTAATTGGGAAGATAGTTAGCGCTTACTTTATTGATAGTATGTGGCCACACGAAGGATGGGTAGGGAAACTCTGTTTTGTAAGATTTAAAAAAGGAGACTTCTGTACTGAGGTGCGAAATGTGCAGCCTAATGACAAATTTGATTATACATGTACATCATATTTAGCATGCTCCTGGCCTACGCTCATTAGCCATCATCTGGAATAAATCCATGCTGATCTTTATCTACTAACTCATAAAGATACTGAATTGGCAACTACCATAGATATGACAAACATTCTGTTTAGACTGAAAGCTAATGCTTTTACGTGTTTTTCAGGTCCCTGTAATGCTGGATATCTCCAGTGGTGGGATTCTGCCGGTTCTAGCAGTTCGGCCGAACTGTTTGTTAAATTGCTGGCTCGCCCCATCCCTTTCCTACGCACCACTATTTATTGCCAATAAATAGTGGTGGGCGAGGGGTGGGGGAGCCAGCAATTTAGCAAACAGTTCGGTGTTTTTTGTAATTTTATTGGCCTGCGGAGCTTCAGCATAGGCTAATTAGCCCGTTGATTAGATCGGCCTCCCGACTCTCAGCTGATTTGCTCTCAGCTGTTTTGCTCAGGGCTCTGTGCTTGCTTGCAAAGAGTGCTGGAGCAGATTGATTTTTTCCCCCTAGTTATGCTGAAAAATGAAACTGAAAGTAAAGCAGGCTGTTGGCTTTGCTGTTTGCTGCAACATTGGAAAATTAGGTAGGCAGATTTCTTTTATTTTTCCTCACCAAAAAAAGTAGGTGCAAACGATGGGAAATTTAGGGAAAAAGAGGAGAGTTCAAGATTTTAAAACACAAAAGAAAAAAAGCTCTATTTAACTAGGGAATTGTAATAATTTAGATACTATTCATTGTATATTGTGTTGAAAGCAGAAATGGTTAAGTTGTGGTTTGGAGGAATATATGGGGGAAATTATTTGGTTTATTATTATTGGTAAATAAAATTAATTGATTTGTAAGAAATTGGACTGCATGGAAATAATTGGAATATTCATGTTCATATTGATTACTATACAAAAAAGATAGTTATATAACTAATTGATTTATATTAAAATGTTGAATTTATATTAAACAACTGTAATATTACATAATTAACCAATGTGAGGATGGATATAAAAATAGATGACAATGGGAAGGGGTATAATATAGAATAGAAGGGAAAAATTGAATTTGATTAAGATTAGAGATGAGGATGAAGGGTAATATTGGTTTTTTTAAAAAAATAGATAAGGAATAAATATGGCAAAAAGGAAATATAGAAATTGTAAATTTAATTGAAACGACTAAACACTGTTTAAATTTGTGAACCGGCCAAATACTCTGTTCAAAGAAAATACATTGTAAGTTTGTATGTGTGTTTTTAATTATTGCTATTTATTCATATTTGTTCTCTTTTATTCTTTAAAGTTTAACAATTCATTCTTTATCTTAATATCTTTATATTTATTTGGGGTTGCCTTTGTTCCATTTCATCTTTTTTACTGTACAGCAATCTTTCTCCTCAAACCTACCACCTCTCTCTTTTCTTTCCTTCTTACTTTCTTCCCCCCCTCTTCGTCTTCTCCCTACTTCCTCTTCCTTTCTCCTTCTCCTCCTCTCTTCCTCCCTCTCTTACCCTCACTCCTACTCTAATTTCCCTTCCCTTCCTTCCTCCCTTCTCTTCCTTTCCTCTCTCTCTCCTTCTTTCTTCCATCTCTCTTCTCCTTCCTTCATCCGTCTTTATTGCTGTATCCTTTTGTGCATACGGATTACTCAGAGGGCTGAAAAAGTTATTTTTGACTGGTCCTCGCACTTTTGACCACTCCTCGAACTTACGACTGTCCTCACATTTTACGTTTTTTGCCCTATCTTGTCACCATGGTGAAGAGAAGCAGTTGTGAAATGAGTGACACGGTTGTTAAGAATGCTACAATGGGCATAAATGATGATCAGTCATAAGGGTGAGGACCGGTCAAAAGTGCGAAGACCTGTCAGAAATCACTTTTTTCTGCCGTCTGGGTAGTCCTTTTGTGCATATGGACTACTCAGAGGCCTGAAAAAGTTATTTTTGACTGGTCCTCACACTTTTGACCAGTCCTCGAACTTACGACTGTCCTCACATTTTACGTTTTGCGCCCTATCTTGTCACCATGGTGAAGACAAGTAGTGGTGAAATGACTAACACAGTTGTTAAGAATGCCGCAACAGGCATAAATGTGAGGAAGGTCATAAGTGTGAGGACCGGTTAAAAATGTGAGGACCAGTCAGAAATGACTTTTTTCAGCCCTCTGAGTAGTCCCTATGCACATAGCCACGCCCACCCAGTCACATGACCACCAAGCTGCACCCCCAATTTAGCCACGCCCACAGATCCGGTTGTTAAAAAAATTGAATCCCACCACTGGATATGTCCCATGAGAGCGAATATTTCTTGTGTTAAGTTTTCATTGGGAAATATAGTACATTTGCCTGATCCAAATACAAATATTATCCACTTATGTTAAAATTTTGTGGAAAATCCATTGGTGCTCCAAGAATAAACAGTTAGAGGTGCTCAGCCAGAAACTGTTAAAGTGAAAACATAAATTTAGTTCTAAGGTTTATAATTCAAATGAAGATGGAAAAGGTAGAAAGTGAAGTTGAACAGGTATTAGAGCAAGCAGATAGAAATACCAGAGTCAACAGCTTAGCCTTCTAAGTTTTTTTTTTTTTTAATAAACAGAGAGTTTAAAGTTCTTTAGTGCTCTGACATTTTAAAGTGAAGTTGTATTAAGTTGAAAAGACGTCTGGAGTGATGCTAAAATGGGAAGGAAATACAATTATACACAGTACAAGCTTAAAGTCAAGCCTATTCTGCATCTGTAAATACAGCAAAACAGGTTTAATTCTCTTAGTACATCTACAAATATCCACAGTATGTCAACCAACTACATTATTTATAATATCCCATATCATATTAAGGAAAGGTAGACTGGAAATGTAATTAAACTGTAATAATCCAGTCAAACATATCATGGAAAAAATCACTAGGTAATTATTGATCTACCTTCAGTAAAGGCACATTAGAGATTATAGAGCCATGATGGTGAACCTATAGCACGGGTGCCACAAGTGGCACGCAGAGCCCTTTCTGCTGGCACGCCAGCCATCGCCCCAGCCCAGGTCCACCGCACATGCGCGCACCTCCAATCAGCCAGCTGGTCTTCTGGTCTCTGCCGCGCATGAACGGAGGCAGGACCTTCCCCGATCTCTGCAGGTTCTACCCTTCTGCAGATGCCTCTCCGTGGCAGGAAAGCAGGAGAAAGCTAGCACGTGATGGGGGGAGAAACTGCAAAGATCTGAGGAGGCACGGAAGGCAGGAACTCAATCGGGGGAGGAACTTTGGAGATCGTGGAAGGCAGGAAAAAGCTAGGATTTGGTGAGGGAGGAACTTTGGAGATCAGGGAAGGCAGGAGAAAGCTAGCATTCGATGGGGAGAGGAACTTTGGAGATCGGGAAGGCAAGAGAATGCTAGGATTCCATGGGGGAGGAACTTTGGAGATCGTGGAAGGCAGGAAAAAGCTAGGATTCCATGGGGGAGAAACTTTGGAGATCGTGGAAGGCAAGAGAAAGCTAGGATTCCATGGGGGAGGAACTTTGGAGATCGTGGAAGGCAAGAGAAAGCTAGGATTCCATGGGGGAGAAATTTTGGAGATTGTGGAAGGCAGGAGGCAGCTCTTTAGCACAGCTAAAGCACAGCTCTTTAGTCAGATCTCTCCCCCCTACAAGCGCGGCTCTTTTAAACAGGAAAAGAAGACAGGCAAGAGAACGAACACGTTTAGCAGGAAACTTTGAAGTTGCCTGATCATCAGCCAAGCCAACTTGGCAGCGCCATGCACCGGGCGGGGAACAGCTGTCTCACCAGGAACGGGCCGGTACCTAGTTGTCCTCTGGTAAGAGGTATGCCGGCCCACTTGGAAAAAGTGGGGGGGGACGCATTAGGGGGCATGCATGCACAGTGCAGGCGCATGTGTAGAGGGAGCGTGGGGGTTGTCGTGCACACATGCGTAAATGGGGGCGCGCATTGCATTATGGGTTTCGGCGCGTGGGAGTGCGACAGCGCACATGCGCTTAGACTTTTGGCACGCAATGCCAAAAAGGTTTGCCATCACTGTTATAGGGCAATGGAGCTCATAACAATCTGCATTCATTCTGGAAAATATAGAAACCACATTGGTTATTCTAAGGAATAACCTGTGGAAAGATTTGGATGATGAAATCATGATTATCCTTAATTTTTAAGTGTCAACCACAATATTCCCCTATGAAGGTTAGGAATTGGAGATGCTGTTCTGCTATGGTTCTTTATAAGTCACTAGGTAGTCTCAGGAAGAGAGGATTGGCCCCTGGTCATTCCATTCTGGAATATTCAAAGGCTTGGTTCTTTTTTCTATTCTGGTTAATATTTTTATTTAGCTTCTGGGACAGATTATTGAGTTTTGAATGAGTTATCATCCACATATAAATGATGCCCCTTATATATAAACTGACCCACCCAAAATGCAGAAATCTGCATGCCTCCTCGGCAGTCTAGGTAACACTGTATTATACCACTGCTACAGGAAATATATTGATTAACAATGTACTTCCCAGTGTAATTGAAAGTGTTGCTCTCTATCCACAAAAATGTGTAGTTCGGAGCTTGGACACCAGACCTTTATTGATATATTCTGTCCACCCAGTCTGGGTGACCAGGGCATGTTGAGAAATCCTTCTTATCAATAAATATAACAGGAAGTGGCTTGAAGTGGGTATTCGTTATGGGAGCAGCCCTTCTTTGGAATAGTTTGCATCTCAAGGCAAGGGTAGCTTTCATTTTCAATGTGTTCTGTAAAAACTTGGCTTTTCCAGAAAGCCTTTGGAGAACGATTACAGTGGAACTACTTACAAGGGCACTGCATTGTTAATTTTGGGTGACATACATTGCTTAATTAATTGGCAATGAAGATATCAAAGTGGTGATTCTGCCTTTTAGGATGAACCATCGACAGTAAAGGGAACCAGCAGTCAAGAAATTTGCTGCAAGGGACTTCCGGTGGCTCTGCGGACGTCGAGGACGGTCTCCAATGACCACCAGCCACCCGATCTGTAAAAACCGCCCTGACAGCGCTAAACTGCTGTCCGGCGGTTTGAAAAAACTCTCCTTCGGGCAAAGAAGGAGAGGAGAGTCGGAGGGGGTGGGTAGAGCTCCCCGAAAGTCCCTGGATTAATTCCAGGGACTCGGAGGGTGAGAGCTCCCCAGTTCAGTCCTCCCATTGCTCCGGATCGCTGGTGCCTCTGTTAACCAGAGCTAGACATCTGCGTCCAATTCTGCCGGCAAACAGTGAGTTCTAATTATTTTCAACAAGGCAGACAGAGCGGAAGCAAGAGTGCAAGCTTTTTAAAAGAAACAGAACTTAACTCCGTGAATACATTGTTGCAAACGGAGCTTTCCTGAGCTGGAGGCTGGAGAGGAAGCCTTTGCTGTGGGTGGAAGGGAAAGTGAAAGTTAAAGGAAAATTGCTTGTTAAGAGTCCTCTGCTTGAAGAGAAAATTGCTGGGGACTGAGAATAGTTTGAAGAGAGGACTGTTTATTTTGAAAAAACTCTGAAATAGACATTGTAAGACTGTTTATAAGACTTTGTGGCTGTAAAAGGAAAAAACTCATTTTAAAATAAAATGGCTGCTAAACAACTAAAGCCACCAACTTCTAAAGGGGGAGGGGGTTCCCTGTAGTGACTCAAAAACAACAACTTCCGGCTGATACACAGTCACAAGACCTTAAAGAATTTATAATGGGTGCCCTGAACAATCAGGCAGAAATGATGAAAGAATTTTCAGAGGAGTTAAAGAAAATTAAAGATGTGGTGGAGGAAAAACATGATGCAATAAGAGATGACATTGTTTTTGCAGTTTCAGGACTGGCTAATCATATGTTAAAGATTGAGGAGAGAGTACAGGAAATTGATGATGCTAACTTGGAGCTTGCAACTAAATTAGGAGAGGTTATGATACAAACAGAGAAAGTGGATGATGAAATGGTTATGTTACAATACAGATCAATGGAATTTGCCCTGAGGCTGAGAGGTTTGAAAGAAAAGAGTGGTGAAAATTTAAAAGATATTTGTTCCAATGCTTTAGCAGAGCTGATTTTAGAAAGGCCAGAAGATGTGGCAATTCAAATGGACAAAATCTATAGGGTTAACTCCTGGCTGGCAAAACAAAAGCAGCTACCAAGAAATGTGGTGATTTATTTCACAACAAGGAGAATTAGAAATGACATTCTGCAAGCTTCTTACAGAAACAAGATTAAAGTGGATGGACAAGAGCTGGTGGTCCTGAAAGAGCTTCCTCCTAAAATGTTAAGAGACAGAAAGCAGTTTGGTTTTTTGGTGAATGAATTAAGAAACCAGCAGCTCCAGTACAGATGGGATGTCCCATTTGGGATAATAGTGACATATTCTGGGCAAAGATATCATTTAAACACAGTTGGAAAGGCAAAAGATTTCTACGCTGATGTTTTAAAGGCTGGACGGCCACCCTCACCAGGGGGTGCTAGAAAGCAATTGGAAATGATACAACAAGAGAAAGATGGAGGGCAACCACAAACCTATGCTCAAGCTTTAGCTGGAGGAGCTAATTTGGAAGAAGATTTATTGTTGACTGGGGGTCCATCACCAACCCTTGAGCCATTAAAGATGATAGAGTTGCCAAAAGATCAACGATTGACAAGAGCCACTTACAAACAACATCTGGCACGACAGCCTCAAGATTCAACCCAACAAGTCCAAAAAACACAAGCAGTGGGAGGAGCTAGGCCAAAGTCCAAAATGGCGGAGGAGGTTCAGCTGATGCTCTCAAAGCTTGGAGGGCCCAGAGATGGCAAATAAATTTTTATCTTGGAATGTCAATGGTTTAAATTCTCCACAGAAAAGAAAGAAAATATTTCACTACTTGAAGCAATTTCAGAATGATGTTATTTGTTTGCAAGAAACACATATTAAATCCTCAGATCAAAAGTACTTGATAAATTTGAAATTAGGTACACATTTTGTGGCATCAGCACCAGAAAAGAAAAATGGCCTAGTTATATATGTTAAAAGAGGCTTATTGGCCAATTTGATTGAGGCTGATACTCAAGGTAGATATATTGCAATTGAATTAATAATACAGAATGGGAAGCTGCTTGTAATTGGAGTATATGCACCTAATCAGCAACAAGACAAATTTTATAAACTTTTACATACTAAAATACTACAATGGGACTATAGATCTTTACTTTTAATGGGTGGTTGGAATGGGGTAATAAATACCCAGAAAGATAAGAAAACTCTTTCCAAGATACCCATACGTGCTAAGTTGCCTAAATCTTTTTTTGATATTTTGGAGGATATGGAGCTCAGAGACATTTGGAGAGAAAGGAATGTATTGGAAAGTGATTTTACTTTTTTTTCAGATAGGCATCAATCTTTTTCTAGGATTGATTTTATATTAACCACAAATGATCTTTTTTCTAGGGTGAAGAATACGAAGATATGTCCAAGAACTTTAACTGATCATAGCCCAGTTTGGGTGGAACTAGAGCAGGAAAGAGGGGAAAGGAGGTCTTGGAGGTTAAATGAGAATTTATTTAGATATGAAGATAATTTGAGTGAACTTAAAAAACAAATGAAAGAATTTTTTGTTAACAATATGAATAAAGGTACCTCGATGGAAATGGTATGGGATGCGAGTAAGGCATATATGAGAGGAACATTAATTTTTTTGAACAATAAATATAGACTAAAACAACAAAACAGACGGAAGGAGATAGAGGAGGAAATTAAAAAGAAAGAACAATTGCTTATAACTAACCCGGGAGGCAAAAAGGCAAAAGATATGATCAATATTTTAAGAGAGCAATTTAATATGTTAATGGCTGGGCAAGTAGCAACCAGCATACAATATGCTAGACATAATACATTCTGTAATGCTAATAAACCTGGGAGATGGTTGGCTTACACGATGAGGAAAAAACAAAAATCACGTGTTATAGACAAGATAGAATTTAGAGGTAAGGAGATTTACCAACAGAATTTAATAAAAAAGGCTTTTTTGGAGTTCTATACAAAGTTATATGCTAAAGATGCAATTCAAGATGTTGATATTGATACATATTTAAAGATAGATATTCCTGAATTAACGCTGGAACAGAGAGAGAGATTGAATCAGCCAATAACTTCCGAGGAAATTGTTGGGGTAATTAAACAATTAAAAATAGGTAAGGCTCCGGGAACAGATGGACTAACAGCTGTTTATTATAAACATTTACAATTTGAAATGTTAGAACCACTCAAAATCTTATTTAATAAAATACAGGCAGGAGGAGGAGTACCACCTTCCTGGAAAACAGCTTTTGTCTCACTAATTCCAAAGGAGGATCAAAATTCCATCAAACCTGAGAATTTTAGGCCAATTTCACTTTTGAATACTGATTACAAGATTTTTGCCAAGATACTAGCTAATAGATTAATGCCAGTTATGCAACAAATAATTCATAATGACCAATCAGGGTTTATAAAAGGGAGACAAATGAAATATAATGTTAGACAAATTGTAAACTTACTGGAATATATGGAAAAAAATAATCAAGTCCCTGCAGCGTTTATATTTTTGGACACAGAGAAGGCATTTGATCGCTTGAACTGGCAATTTTTGTTTAAAATAATAGAGAAAATGCATTTTGGAAATATTTTACACAATCAATTAGAGCGATATACCAGCAGCAAACAGAAGAAGAATTGGGAAGAATTGCAGCAATTAAAATGAATGTGTTACCTAGATTTTTATTTTTGTTCCAAATGATACCTGTGCTTAAGAAAGATGAAAATCTGAGAAAATGGCAGAAAGGTGTTAATACTTTCATTTGGGCTGGGAAAAAACCCAGAATAAAAATGAAAATTATACAAGATACATGTGAAAGAGGGGGTCTCAAAATGCCTAATTTAAGATTATATTATGAAGCAGCGGTCTTATCACAAATTAGTGACTGGTTTAATTTAACTGAGGGGAGAATTTTGAATCTAGAAGGTTATGATCTGTTATATGGATGGCATGCCTATTTGTTATATGACAAAAAAGTGGATAAAGTATTTAAGGCCCATATACTTAGAAATGCTTTGTTGAGGGTTTGGAAAAAATATCAATATAAGTTAAATTATAAGATACCTGTATGGGCAAATCCTAGACATGCAATAGAAAATATAAGTATAGAACAAAAACAGGAGGTGATTACCTATAAAGAGGTAATTTGGAAAGGGGGGTAATGTATTTGAAACCTTTAGACACATTGAGAGAAGAAGGTATAATTTATACATGGTTTCAGTACGGTCAACTTCAAGCTAGATGGAAGGAAGATCAAAAAACTGGCTTCGTGCAAAATGAGGAGAATTTGGTAAAACAAATTAGAGATCAAAAACAAATGCATATTAAAAGGTTGTATAATGCTTTATTGGAAATAGATTCTGAGACGGAACTGGTTAAAGACTGTATGATTAAATGGGCACAAAATTTTCAAGAGCCAGTAATGATGGAGACTTGGGAAAAGATTTGGATTAGAAATGTGAAATTTACACAAGCACAAAATTTAAGAGAAAACTTTTATAAAATGTTTTACAGATGGCACTTAGATCCCAAAAAATTATCATGTATGTATCCTAATGTGCAAGCTAAATGTTGGAGATGTGACTGTGATGATGCAACTTATTATCATATATGGTGGACTTGTAGAAAAATCAAAGCATTTTGGATAAAGATTTGGTGGGTGATGCAGAATATTCTAAAAAAAAGACTGAAATTTACTCCACAGTTGTTTTTACTGGGTATAACTATGGATTGTACAGTTGCAGAGACTAAACTGATCTTGAACTTGATAACAGCAGCAAGATTGCTGATAGCACAACACTGGAAGAAGGATTTTTTGCCTACTATTGATGACTGGATATTGAAAGTAACTAATTTAGCTGAAATGGCTAAAATTCCAGCATATTTGAAGGATCATACACAAGAAAGGTATATACAGGACTGGAGAAGATGGATTGATTATATTCAAAATAAGTATCAGACCAAAAAATATCAAATAGCTTATGAATGATTTCTTTTAACTGTATAAGTTTATATAAGTGATATTAGAAGTTTTATGTCTAAGAAGTAGGATTTTATCTATGGGGGGTTAAGAATTTTTTTTTTAGGGGGTGTTAGTTTAATGATTGGTTAAGCAATTTAGTTTATTGTTAAAAGTTAATAGAAATACCTTGTGTTCTGCTCTGGGAAGTCGGGGAGGGGGAGGGGGGGTTGGGGGAAGGGTTGGGGGAGAAATTGTGTTTGTTTTAAAACTTTTCCAATAAAAAAAAAAAAGAAATTTGCTGCATGAATGCCTTGGAAAAGATATTCAAATGCCATGATGTGTCTATAGCTGTAAAGATCAGAACCACGATAATACCTCTGACACTCTGAAACAAACATTGGACTTGAAAAATCAAGCTAGGAAGAATACTGATGCTTTTCAACTTTGGTGTTAGAGAAGACTCCTGAAAATACTATAGGCAGCCAAGAAAACAAACGAATGGATCATTGAACAAATCAACGTGAGGCACAAATTGTTCTACTTTGGACACATTATGTGAAAACCCAGCTTTGTGGATATGGTTTTAATGCTGGGAAGGTTAAAGGAAAGCAAGGAAATGGATGACCAGCAGAACTGTGGGTCGATTCAGTTACAGTGGTGCCGACTGCACTATTTGAGTACCTGAAAAACTAGCTTGGGGTAGATCATAATGGAGAAAATCTATCTGTGTGGTTGCTAGGAATAGAAAATGACTTGATCCGGTTGAAAACATTACTTTTGCTGTCCTAATCAATACTTTCTGAAATAAGGTCATAATACCTCCTGAAATAAATAAAGAACCTTAAAATAATTCAGATGGAGACAATGTAGGAGTGTATCTTTTGTGTAAATTTTAGTATGCTTTTTTCCTTTCCCCTGCTTTAAGTGGCTAAGAATTGTTTTAATAGGCCTTAAACATAGCCATATTTAAGGCCTGTTAAAAAATTAAACTGCTAATATTTAGTTCTTTTGCAATGAATTATTTCGGAATCAATAGTCTTAAATTGAAAAGTTAAATTGAAATTCACTGTACACAAATGAATCTATTATTACTGGCATTCATTTTATTTCTATTGTAATTGCATCTTAAAAGCTTACTCTTTAAGGCTGAGTGGCATAAATTACTATTAAATAAATATATTTTCCCAAATCCCAATTGTTTTGTCTTCCTTTTATTGAATAGTGTGATGATATCATAATGGGAAGCAAGGAGGATAGATTTAAAAATGGGTATGACCTGGTGTGCTGCTATTACATATTGCAATAGTAACTATAACTCAATCCTCTCCTGTAATTCTTTATCTAAAATAATTAATACAAATTATGCACTGAGTTTACTGCATGTAGAATCCTTCTACAGAATGGAGTGCTGTGATGATTTTCCCAGGTGTAGCTGTGCTATTTTTTATCAACAATTAATGGATCAAGAGCTGAACATAACACCAGCTTAAAGGGAACCTTGGTGGCTGAATGGCAGGTCCTGAACACCATGACCTGACCCTGCCATGATATATCAGGCACTCTTAAAACAAACCACAGCTTTACTTACTTAAATTTATGCAACATCACATGTTGAGCTGGAAGGTGTGGGACAATGCTGCAGTCAACTACTACAGCAATGTTTCTCAAGCTTGGCAACTTTAATATGCCTGGACTTCAAATGCCAAAATTTCCCATCATCCCTCTATCCATAGTGGTATACAAAAGGGAATCCTGGCCAGATTTAAACAGTTCTCTACACTTTGGTTATAATTTGCCTTGAGTACAACTATTTGTTCTATATATTGTACAACATGCGGCTAATGCTAATCAATAGTAGCTGCATTGCAGTTAGTATAATACCCATGTTAAAAGATTTGCATTGCTTGCTGATAGCTTATTGCATACAATTTAAGATGTTTATGTTGGCAGTTTAGGGTCTGAGAAACCATATCCCTTGCTACAAAACCAAGCACAAGTATTTGAACCATTAAGAAAGATTCTATGGAAGATAGAAATAGCCCTGCTGCTATCTATGGTTTATTATCAGGACATCTAATGCTATTTTGAAGGGGGTACTTTTGGCACCCAGTCTCCATTATTAAGAAAATGATAAATATCTCTTTCCCCAAACTTTTAACTTAATTGATTTTAATGGTGGTTATTTTAATCTTGATTTGCATTGTATTGACTTTATTGTTCTGTTTTATATTTAGTTGGATTGCTATGAATCACTTTGAGTGCTTATATAAGATGGGCTCTACATTTAATATAAATAAATCTAACGGAAAAATAAGAAAACATTACAGGAAGCTGTGGCTATGAGTTACACATTTTTAAATGATTTGGTTTTCATACGGGAACAGATTTTAAACTAACCAGCCAAAAATAGTTATGCAAATTAAAAACCCATGAAATATTTTTGTTTGGTGAAGTGAGGTAGAAATGAATAATGGGAAGAAATGAATAATCTTTATATTGCAATGGCACATAAAACACTAGTTCCAAGAACAGCATATCCCTGTCCATCAATTTAGCAAATTGATTCTATTTTGTACTGTCCTAGAAATTATAACCGATAAATAATATTCTTTATTTCATGCAGTCTCAAGTTCTCTGCCTGTGAAATTCTCCTTGACAATTTTAAGGTTCAGTACAAAGATATACATAAGCAGCCACTCTGCATTGGAAATACTGTCCTTCAGCAAGAGGGCATTAAGATAAAATTATTAAACAAATGACAACACTAGAAAAAACACCACTGTTGTTTAAATAAAGTGTCCCTCACTCAAATCTATTGTAATAGGTCTGTCTTTCATGTTTACCTTGATTAATAGTTTATTCTAAATGGAAGGTATCAAAACATAAAACACTTGAATATTTCTTCAGATTTCTAATTCCATTTTATATCACCACAGAGGTCTTCACCAAAACAAAATACTTATACAATCTAATTGTTTTTTTCCTAAGGCCATCCAGTATCTGTGTGGGCAGGCTATGATTTAGGCTTCCAAGTTATAGCTTGAAATCAAATACATATCTTCAAAATTGAAGAAACTATCCATGTTCACTGAATTAAGATTACAATCCTTTACATTTCATAGACATTTCTGGTTAAGAATGCTTAACAGTGCAAGAATAAAAATCAATTGGATTGCACACTGATGCCAAATTTGCAATGTGAAGTTTAAAAGTGGAGAGGGTTTATTGCCACACATTTGTTGATAGAACAGACCATGGTTGCATTGTCTGGTACAAACTAGACTATTTGATATAGGAATAGGACCTGCATGATGCAAAGTGCTTCCCAAAATGGTAATAGCTCTAGTCCAGGGGTCTGCAACCTTAAACACTCAAATAGCATTTTGGACCCATTTCCCACAGAAAACACTGGGAGCCACAAAACCCTTTCCGTGCCTGACTATTTCTTGAGTGGCCACAAAACTAGCATATGTAGTTGAAGTAAATGTTCTGTTTTCTTCTGAAACTTTTCTTTTCTTGGATTTATCCATGGTTGAAAAGCTCAATAAATAGTGTGCCGGCTGGTGTTGCACACTAGTGGTTGTGATGCATATTTTGAATGACAGGGAGCCACAGCAGAGGGGTGAAAGAGCCACATGCGGCTCCAGAGCCACAAGTTGCTGAGCCCTGCTCTAGTCTATTAATGTGTTATGAATTCCTCCAATATGAACCAAGTATAGAGGCCTAAGAGCATTCCATGTCAATAGTTAAGAAGAAAAACAAAATCACAGACAGGTCAATAGTTAGGAAGAACTGTGGAAGCTTCTGGGAAGGTTTCCTGCCGTGATTTTTCAGGAGGAGAACTCACAGATATGCAGTGAGATGATGATGATGCAGAACTAAAGAATTTCAATGTGTTGGATAAAGTGAAAGGCTCATGTAGTAAGCAAAAATAAAATGTATTAAATGAAATGGCATAAAGTTAAGAAAGTTAAGTAAAAGGATAACTTCCACAGAAACCGAAGAGCTTCAAGAACAAATGCATGATCTGTGTGAAGGAATTCATGCCTAGTGATTTTGTGATCCACGAGGAAGTTCTCTTTAGAAAATTTAGAATGAGCTCTGCACAGGTGCACAACTCATATATATATAAACCACAGAAAGCATGATGATTATTTTAATTTACAAAAACAACAATTTTTAAAGAAACATATAAAAATAGAATGAAGAGCTAAGTTTAGATAAAATAGGATATGTATTTGAATAAAATATCACCAAAAATGTGAAATAACAGATATCAAAGGCAACTGAGCAAAATTTGATTCCTTTCAGGAAGCTAGGAAAGAGCTGCTATTTAAAAGGAAGAGAGTATGTTCTTCTAAACTATCATGGCAAGTGGTTAGAAGGGGTAATAACAGAGCTGCCCAACAAACTGTACAAAAAGGATATAATAGGAATATGTATGAAATAATCTATTATCTGCACTGGGTAAAGTTATAGACACTTGCAGGGTAAATCATATTTCCAGTAAAATGACCATGAAGTCTGAAAACTGAAAGTTTTTCTATGAACATAAATGTTCACTGAATAATTATCTTATAAAAAAGAACATGCACTTTGATCTAGAGATTATTATCAAAGATCCATTGCTATAGTTCCAGTAAGTTTTTTTTTGAGGCCAAGTGTAGAACTCATTGGCAATGGATATTTTGAGTCCAATATATGTTTTTCTTCTGCACTAATAGTTATCCTGTAAGATCAGGGAAGCTACAGTTTCCGGTAAAAACTAAGAATTTGAGGTGGCAGTGGTTTATGTAAGCCTCTTTTTTCTAGATATTGGGGAGAGAGAGAAGGAGAAACATACCTGGAGTCAAAAAACCCATGAGAATTGTCTCTAACAGTTTTATATATTAGCCTATAATTTAGAAACAAGAGAATCTGAAGTATCTAAAGAAAGTAGACTAAACTACTGAAATCAATGTGCATCCAGTTTAAGTACACTAACCTACTGACAGAGACTATGTTTTACAAGTAAAACAATTATGCATCACACCTCATCCAAATACTTGCATTTATTCAGTTTTATAAAGTGAAGAATGATGAAACAAGTGACAAATTGTAGTTTCTCCTTTGCTTTCACATTATTTTGATGCACAATTTATACACTTCTAATTCTGACTTAACAAGAACACTGAAAGAAACTATTGAAACACTATATACATAGTATTCATTAAAAAACTTTGTTTTTAAATATGTGTTTAAAGTTTTCCTATCTTGGACCTGAGCCTATTATCTTATATTAACCTGATAAAGTGAACAGGATAAAATCATGAAGCATTTAGAAGGCTTCCAAGCTGCTTTGTCAGTGTCTAAATACAGATGTTATACCAGTAAGATATATAGTGTATGAAATCAAATATAAAATCTAAGTTTAACTTTTAAAGGTTATCATGCAGTATCTTCCATTCTGCTTAACTTCCAGTGAAACTTTTAAAAATGAATTCATAGCATAGGTTAAATCAACATCTTTACTCTCAGCCTGGTGGGAATAGAGAAAGTCTATTCATTTTCTGACCTAAAAGAGTGGTTCTGTTAGCAGAGACTTCTTTGCAAAATAAGTTTTTTTAAAAAAAGTCAGTGACTAAAAATGTATGACTGAGTTTCTGGTTTTTATCCAAGATGGCATTAAAAATAATGTAAAAGCGCATTATTTGAAGAGGTGCCATTGATTACTTGGATAACTCTTATTATACTGGATTTTTTCTCTTTATGTAAAAGAGCTATGAGGGAAATAAACCTTTAACAAAACAAAGAATAACATGATGCCTGCTATTTCTTTATCACATGCACAATTGCACTTAAAAGAGTTCTTAAAAATAGTTTGCATGATAGGACGGATTGCTGGTGAAGTATTAAATTCTATACAATTTTGACAAGAATCGTATTATTTTTGGAATGTGATCTGTTTTGTATCTTTCCTTTATACTGGTAAATATTGTTTAAAACTCGTACCATACCATACCATACACCATACCCTACCACACCACAGACCACCCTACATCCCCCCATACCATTCTCTCTTTCAAAACAAGTTTTAACAAGCAGTTTAAGGTTATGGACAATAAAAAAACTAATTATTTCAGCCTTTTAATTTTTCAGATTTTATTAAAAATATTATTCCTAGCTATAAATATCAATTCACTTAGCCTTTGCATAGAAGTTCCTCTATGTAAGTCATTAACAAATATATGTAGAACATGTTGTTTAAATATTATTTTTTTTTAAAAAAACATTAGTTTTTATTAAAAACTATTTTTCTTTGCATATTTTACTTTTTATTATTTTGCTTGTATTTGAAACAAAAGGTTGATGATTTATTTATAAAACCTATAAGGCCATCTTTCTTATACATAAAAACTCTAGGTGACTCACAGTAATATTTAATATAACATAAATAAAAACAACTAAACCTCACACCACCATATAGTCCAACCACACTGCTGCGGCGACATAAACTTACATTTGCTGGGCTCACTTCTATCCTAGCCCGAAATCTGAGCAAAGAGCTAGGTCTTTTTTTAAAAAAAAAATTGATTTATATGCCGCCCTTCTCCGGAGACTCAGGACGGCTTACAATGCGTTAAGCAATAGCCTTCATACTTTTGTATATTTAAAGAAAGTCAGCTTATTGCTCCCACAAACTGGCTCCTCAATTTACCTACCTTAGCCCTTCAGAAGTTAAAGGGTGGGGGCCTTCCAAATCTCAAGGGTCAAGGCAGCTACTGAAAAAGTGTGTCTTAAAGGTCCCATCAGAGTAACATTTAAGAAGTGGGACCTACATCGACCATATAATCTAATCTGGTAGGTTGGGCAGAAACCTTGACATTACGCTACAGCCATTTAAGGCTGGAAAGTAGTAACCAACATTGAATTGCACCCAGAAAACAACTAGAAGCTAGTATAGCTTGCACAGCAGTGGTTGAACATAAGCAAAGCTCAAGCGCACACTGCTGCATGCTGAACCAGTTGTAACTTCTCGGTGACCTTCAAGGGTAGGTCCATGTAGAGCTCACTTCAGTAATCCAACAGACAGATGGTCAAGGCATGAGTGACAGTGAGCAAGGCCTCCTGGTCCAGAAAACATGTGATGACAAATGTTTATATAACATGGGGGAAAAAAATCAAACAAATGCGAATTTCCAACATTAAGACTGTACTCTGAAGATAGAAATGAATCTTTTCTATGTTTAGATTTGTTTTTTCACAGTGACCCCAACCCTTTAGTATTTATTGCTTATATAATAAGTTAACAAGGTACTAAGATTTAGATATAGTTTCATGATTTCTCACATTCCATTTAAGCAAGCATACATTTTTGCAAGGTGTGCTTTAAGTTCATACATGTAATAACACATATATAGTATTGCAAAAGTTAAGTTTGTTTTGCGGTAAAAATTAGGCTATAGTAAATAAGCCTATAAATGGTTTTTTGCTTTGCTGTGCTTAAAATTAAAATGTATATGTGAGCTCAATTGGAGCTATGCTTTTTTGGTTTACATTTGCTATATGGAAAGGCTGGTTGAATGAGATTCCTTTCATCATGCAGGCATTACTGTCCTTGCTACAGTAATAGAGGCATACATTGATTGACAATAAAGCTTCAGCTGACAGGCAGTTAGTGGGTAGCTGAAATGGTATTATAGGCTGTTCAAATATGTCTGCAATTGTTCCAGATCTATAGGGATCACAAAGTAGCCATTCATTACCTAGAAAAGAAAACAGAGTATTACGATTTGATGATTTCATCTAATCATAAAACATTATTATTATTATGGTTTGTAGTAAAACAACTATAAAGGAACTAGTGAAAGACTTTCACAGGGCAGAATCAGATTAATACAGGAATTACTGTAAATCACAATACAGGAAAAACAAGCTGAAGTATATACCGTATTTTTCAACCTATAAGACATTCAGGACTATAAGACGCACGTTAGCTTTAGAGGAGAAAAACAAGGGGCAAAAAATCTGCCTCTGCCTCCTAGCATCCATCCAGTATTTATCTGTCTAGCGTCCTGGCCGCCGTAGCCCATTCAGCGCAGTCCATTTGCCGCCGCCACAGCCTGTTTGCCACCGTTGCAGCCCACCACAATCAGCAGCGAATGGGCAGCAGCAATGCCCGCCACCTAGAACAGCACCAACCCTCCTCTTTCCTGCAATATTCATAGTCCGTCAGACTGTTGGGGGGCGGGACTGGCTAGGTGGGCGTGGCTGGGTGGCCATGTGACTGGATGAGCGTGGCTGGGTGGTCATGTGACTGGGTGGGCATGGCCAATTTAGCAGTGCATTTTTTCAATTTAGCAGTCCATTAAATAATACACACAAATTAAAGTTTAATTTGTTATCCTCCTGGGGAATTTTTATTTGTGTTTTATTTGCTTTTGTTTGACTTTTCTTTTTACTATATCACTTTTAAAGTAGTTTACGAGTCTAGTGGTCCACTTCAGAAAATTCAGTTTTGCAGCAATTCTTCTCAGATCCAAGGTTACACTCAACATCTCTCTCTCTCTCTCAAGAAAAGTGTGCTAGAAGAGCAAATGGAGTTGGGGAAGAGAAACCTTGCTGAATTCCATTCTCATCACGGTGGTCTCAATCTGCTTTTGGAATCTTACTGGGTGGCTCAGAGCTTCCTCTGCATGTGCCGAACGCGTGCAACAGGCTCGGGCAAGGGCTCCACACTTCTGGCAGTAAGAATTGGACCGGGCAGGGATCACTTAGAGTGGATGTGGTGAGGAAGCCCCAAGACAGGGGCTCAGCAATGGTGATCCGCTGGCCAGCCAGCAGTTCCTGCCTCCCCCTCCAGTGGTGGAGACAGCTGTCCTCCTTCTGAAGTGGGCAGCCGAACGGGAAAAGGACGGGCAGCCAAGTGGCGGGCGAGAAGGCGGCAGCTGTTGCGGTGCTCACTCCCTAGCTCCCTAGCTGCAAGACAGAGAGCTGCCTTCAGTCTAGGGAAGGGACTGCAGCCTCGGGGCTCCGTCTGAAGGAGCTGCGTCACTTGGGCAGCATCCCAAAAGCTCTGTGGGACTGCTGCCTTGCAGGACAGGGCTTGGGTAGCCTTAGTGCCGATGGGGATCAAGCTTTCCCCGCTTGTAGTGGCCGCCTTTTGCCTGCTGGGAATGGGTATGCTTTTACCACCTCTACTCAGCCTTACTAGCTGGCTGCTTGCCTTGGTGACGGCACTGGCCTAATGAATCTATGCGAGCTCCACAGTGCTTTCAGGGCACTGCCCAAGTGACACAGCTCCTCCTGTGGTCCCTTCCCTGGACTGAAGGCAGCCTTCTGCCTTGAAACCCACCCATCCTGCCTCATCTCCGTTCCGAGCTGCGTCTGTTGGCAATATGGGCTGATGAGACGTGAGTGAGCTATAGAGTGGGCGCCGCCACCTTCTCCCTCCACCGCTTGGCTGCTGTCCTTTTCCCACTCAGCTGCCCGCTCCTGAAAGAAGACAGCCATTTCCGCCACTGGAAATGGAGAGGGAGGCTTGCAGCCAAATTCTGGGAAAGAGCAGCCTGAGTGGCTCGTGAGTAGCCAGGCTTCCGCGCAACTGGGCGAGTCGGCAGGATGCTACCAAAACTGGTGCCTGGGGCTCAAAGGCCCTCTTCCTCTAGCCTTGGGATGGGTGCTGCTTCCTACCCTGCGATGCTTCAGGGAAGCTCATTTCCTGCAGGGCCTGCTAGCAAAGCGCCCCTCTTGTGCCCCACCGCTGCAGTCAGATGCACGAGGGGAACACGCTTCACACACAGGCCCAGGGCAAGACCTGCAAGGCGGCCAAGGAGATGACCAGCGGTGACCTGATCTCAACCGGAAGCCAAAAGAGATGGGAAGGAGTAGGCAGTAGCCACCCCCACACCCTACTCACCTTGTCTTCACCAGCAGTGGAAGCAGTAGCCGAAGGCAGAGGCACAGGGGAAAGGAATGCAGTCCCACGGGCTGGATGTGTTAGGCAACTACATGCCTTATCACAGCCACATGGGATAGAGCAGGCACGTGATCCACATCACATGCCTCACGTGTCCCCACCCCTCTGCCTGCTGCTGATGACATGCCTGTTTCTTGGAGGAACAGTTGCGGAAACCCTGCTGCCAGTCAGGGACCTTGCAGTTCCTGGCCATCCCCCACGCCCTCTGGCAGCCACAGCAGGTGAGGCAGCTCTTTCCCAGGTCACTGTCAGCCGGGAAAAGCCAGCCATGCAAGAAGTGAGTGGAAGTGGCAGGGTGGGGGTGGGGCAAGGGGTGGGGCTGAATCCCATCACTGCGCAGGCCGGATACATTGTGTCAGCGGGTCATATCCAGCCCGCGGGCTGTAGTTTGAGGATGCCTGATGTAAGTCAATGTATTTGGGTAACAGAGAAACAGAGACTTAACATATATCCCCTATAAACAGGAACATGGACTCTTTTACCTTCTGCAGTAAAAAACCAGGAGCTCGGTGCTTCTTCAGTCAGTTTAGTATTTGGAGGCAAGTTGAGCATCAGTACGAACTGAAGTGCTTGGCCTGGACTTACAGTCAATGAAGGTAGCTGAAAATGAGGAGCTGATTTAGGGAGCCTTGGCAGTTCTGCTTTATCAGTCATTTTAATACTCCCTGTAGTTATAGTGTCTACTGTGTCAACCTGTAGAAGGGGAAGCTATCAAAGCAATAGAAAACATGTTAATTTTTTAAATATAATTTCATATTCTAAAGTTAGAAAAAACAAATGTCTTTATCAGGCTGATTTAGGTGGGATTTTCAGAGCAAGTATTGCAAATTGAATTACTGACAACCTCAGCAAAAACCAAGGATAAGCTGGATAACCTTTCCAGATAAGGAAAGGAATGGGACATCACCCACATATGGTCCAGACGGCTGCTCACTATGAGGCAATGCAGGACAGTGGTGATGGCTGTGAACTGGAATGTTCTCTAAGTTCATTGTAATGATACATTTTAGACCCTTGTTGATAAGTCTCAACTTCCTGAGGCCCTTCTTGGTATGAATGTTGGAAGAAAGCTTTCCCACCCTTTCCCCTCATTTTTAATTAATATATTTTGTATTGAATAAAATGTATTGTATGTATGTACATTGGTTTATGTTGTTGTAATATAGAATTTTATTATGTATCACTTATGTTTTTATTGTAAATTGCTTCAAGATGCTTTGGCACTTGAAGCACTATTCAAATACATTAAGTAAATTACATTTTAAAAATCAATTTCAATACAATACTCAGTAAATTCAGTGCTGCTTACTCCAGATTACATGAACAGGAAATTGCAATGTTATATGTATTAAGCTTCTACCATTGGATAATGTATATCCAACTCCATTTGAACAGGTGGGGCTGATGCCTTTTGTCACTTGGGTTAGTTTGTTCAGTTCTTGTAAAACAAAATTTCAATCAAGTATAAACATTCCCTTTTTGTGGGAAGGAGAACAAACCCCCTATATACACAGTGGAATTATATTCAAAACTGGATGCCTAATATTTCACGGGACGCAAAAGAAACTCCCTTTTGAAAAGAAGTATGCCTGGAATTAGGCTGTTAATCTGTTTTAGTAAACACTATGATTATTCCTTCTACTTTCGCAAGTTCAAGTTTCAAAATTGTCTGAATAACAGCTGAATCAAAACATAAAAAAGTAAAACAATGGTTAGCAAGCAATCCAATCAGTCATTTTTCTTGCATTTTGAAAGGAAATCAAAGAACATGCTTTACAGAAGATATTTGGTATATTACTATTAAGGAGACTTTCTAGGCTCTGGCATAGCTTATACATAGCTTTCCAATGCATTTGTCTTTTTGTTTCAAGTCAAACAAAAGAGTTGATAAATGCTACATTTCTTGGCAGTTTTGACTTATTTGGATATCTATGGATGCTCATGCCCAACAGTTATTAATAGTGCTTACAATAAGATGTTTATTATAGGGAAATTGTTATTAATGTTATAACGTTATTAATTTTTTACAACTGCTACTACTCCCAATATCACTAAGATATGGTATTTCACTAAAGTTGTGATAACTATGGATTTCCAATTTAAATAACCTAATGAATATTTTTTGGCAATTAGTTTTATATGATAAATTGTAAAAATACAAGATAAATGTTTGATTTTTAAAAAAATCACTTGAGTTTATTGAGAAAACAGCAGACATCCTTTTATTAATGCTGTGACAAATACATTCCTTTAAATAATTGTGCAATATGTGTTAATAAGGCAAAACCAAGATCTGAAGACAAATATAGTATTAATTGTACTTCTACTTTTGAAGTAAAAGGAATAAAATTGTTTGTTCATACTATCTTAAAATATCCTTTAAAATTATTTTTACATACATACATAACATACACTTTCTTCAATAATATATGTATACATATAAACTTTTTAATACATTCAAAGGCATAAACAAAAATCTGATCTCTTCAATATATAACATCAATCTGCCCAATCTGACCTTTTCAATGTTGATGTTGCAGCAGTATAGTACAGATACAAGATAGGCAATACCTGGTCAGTGAGAATGTTTATAAGAAGGACCTGAGTGTCCTGGTAAACCACAGATTAAGCATCTGCCAAAACAGCCAGTACAATCTTGACCTATATCTCTAGAGATATAAGTGCTAGATCACAAGAGTAACTGTTACACTCAATGCTGCACTGATCATACTGCACTAGAATATTATGTTCCATTTTGGGCTACTGAACAGAGGTGGGTTTCAGCAGGTTTTGACCAGATCTGGAGAACTGGTAGTGGAAATTTTGAGTAGTTCGGAGAACTGGTAATAAAAATTCTAACTGGCCCCGCCCCCATCTATTCTCTGCCTCCCAAGTCCTAGCTGATCGGGAGGAAATGGGGATTTTGTAGTATCCTTCCCCTGGAGTGGGGTGGGAATGGAGAAGGATGTAGTATCCTTCCCCTGCCATGTCCACCAAGCCATGCCGTGCCATGCCCACCAAGCCACGCTCACAGAACCGGTAGTAAAAAAAATTGAAACCCACCACTGCTACCGAAGTATAAGAAACAAATTGGAAAGTGTGAGCTAATAGCCAAAAGAAGATGATAGAGTTAGAGTCTAAATATTATGAACAACTAGTCCAGAATGCAGAGGAATAAGCCCACATAACATTTGTGCTTCACAAATACTGGTTGGAATCAGGCAGCACCTAAGCTGAAATTATTAAATTATTTTTAAAAACTGGGAATGTTTGGTCTGAAAAAAAGCTAAGGGGAGATAGGATATCTGTCTTTCTAATTCTTGAAGGTGTGTCATAGAAGACAATACGGATTTATTCTTCAAAACACTGAATAGTACAATAAGAATGAGAGAGAGATCCAAAATAAGAAGGAATAAGAAGGAATTTCTTTGCTGTGAGAATTCTTAAACCATGGATAGCTTGGCTGTTCCATCACTGGATGTTTTCAGATAAAGATTGGATAGCCATTTGTTTGAGATGGTATGAGAATTCCTGCCTGGGTAAATTGTAGGACTAGAAGATATCCAGGAGTCTTTCCAGCACTATGAGTCTATGATAAAACAGACTCTGAGTATGATATTGAAGCTTCTAATTTCAGATGATAAATAAAAGACTATTTTATATGATTTTTTTAGTCTTTTAGAAATTATATGTGGGATTTCATGACACTTTAATGCATAACTATTTGTTTATGAATTTATTATATTGACAGTTTTATTGTCTGGCTTGAGTACAGCGAAGGGAAATAATGTTGTGAATGATAATAAAGTACTTCGTTTCTAAATGCCATGAAAGGTGGCTTCCATGACATGGCCAAAGCTACAGAAGCAGCACTATAGAACATTCTTTGAGATACATTGGGAATATCCAGGGCTGTAATCCTTTCTGAACATCATACAAACAAGTCTTAGAGGTGGTATAATATGACCTGAATGAGTATCTACCAGATAACATCATCTGCCCTATCCCTTCTCACCCTTTTCCTAATGGTCTGTTTCTGCTGCAGAGATTCTTAATTTAGTAGAGCCCAGACTGATATTAATAAATCCAAATATGCTTCATTTGTATTCAAATGATTCAATAATATGACCTTATTTCCAGTTTATGGGAAAATGGACTGAAGGAACATGTAGTTCTTAAAGCACCTCAAAAGAGCAAGATAAGATTAAACCATATCCCCAATATCCAAGTCAAAATAAGTTCTGAAAGCTGAGGTTCTTCTATTTCAGCTTATTCTAATGGCACTAGTGTCCTTTCTAACCTCTTAAAACAGACGGAACATTTATTTTAAGCTTAACAGGATATCCTTAACACAAAAGCAATTCTGTTTGCCAGGCCATTATAAAACACTGCAATAATGCATGTATAATGCAATCTAGGTAGTAGAATTAAATTTAGTTCTAATAATTTATTTCAAATAGAAAATTCTATCCATATTTTTTATATAGTAACTTACCAGTGAAACAGTACGAGTTTCTAAATCTATCACTTTAATTTGATGATTGTTGGTATCTGCAATATAAAGGAATTGTCCTCCATCTTCAACACATAGGCCTCCTGGTTCATTAAAAGTTGATGTGGTAATGCTGGAACCAATTATGTTGCTTGCTTCTCCTGTACCTGCTAAAGTGGCACAGTTCTTCATTTTGGGATCTACAAATTTAATCTAGAGCAAAACAAACAAGACACCTTGTAGAGCATAAAGTAATGTTATGCTATTTCTTTAATTTTATGAAGAATAAATCATATTCATATTCCTATTTAAAATGACTATAAAGAGATTATATTGATAGGTTGATCTAGAAATTTACAAAATGCTTTTAAAAAAAGTATAGGAACAAAGATTGACTAATATCAAAATAATTATCAATGACAACCCAATGATATTAGATTTAGTACTGCTTCATGACTCAAATTAATAATAGTTCTCTCTTTTTTGTACATACATAGCCACCACACTATTCTCTTTTCAGGTAAGTAACTTTATGGTGTACATAAAAATACTAAAAAGTAGTGAATAAAACTAATTAAAGGCATAGAACAATAGTATTTTCTATTGTTCTGTGCCTTTAATTTGTTTTATTATAAAAAAAAAATAAACTCAGTTTTCACCAAAAATATTCATTATAATATTCATTAAATATTCATGGACACCTAACATCAAAAACGTCATCAAAAAAGCACAACAAAAACTGTTCTTTCTGCGCCAACTCAGTAAGCTCAAACTGCCCATAGAGATGCTGATTCAGTTCTACAGAGGAATTATTAAGTCTGTCATCTGCACCTCTATAACTGGAATGGCTCTGCAACCAAATAAAACAGACACAGACTTCAAAGGATAATTAGAACTGCAGAAAAAACAATTGCTATCAACCTGCCTTCCATTGAGGAACTGTATACTGCAAGAGTCAAAAAGAGGGCTGTGAAAATATTTACAGACTCCTCACACTCTGGACATAAATTGTTTCAACTTCTACCCTCAAAACGACGCTATAGGGCACTGCACACCAGAACAACTAGACACAAGGACAGTTTTCCCCCGAATGCCGCTACTCTGCTAAACAACTAATTCCCACAACACTGTCAAATTATTTACTAAGACTGTATTACTATTATTCTTTTCATCCTTCCTAGTACCTATCTCTTCCCACTTATGACTATAACCATGTTGCTTTTATCGCTACAATTTATATTGTTTCCTAGTATGATTTGATTCCTTATTTGTAACCTATGACTATCACTAAGTGTTGTATCTTATGATTCTTGATGAATATATTTTATTTTTCTTTATGTACACTGGGAGCAAATGCACCAAAGACAAATTCCTTGTGTGATCTATTCTATTCTATTCTATTCTATTCTATTCTATTCTATTCTATTCTATTCTATTTCTATTTCTATTTCTATTTCTATTCTCTTTAGCATATTTCTGTTCTTGAAAACCATGTTAGTTTTCACATCCATGCACTGATTCGTACATTGCTTCAGTATTTTACTTTTAAAATATTTTTTATTATTTATGATTTAGGTTCTACTTTAAATATCCTGCTATATGAATTTACTATACTATAGTAAATGTCATACGCAGTCTTATTGATATCTTAGAAATTGTTTAGAGCTCACGGTGTTTTTATTGTTCTTTCAAGATAATGTCTTTCCTTTCCTTCCTATCTCATGGCCTTCTATGTTTTGTCTTTTTATTCTTTTTTGTGAAGCTGATTGTTTCGTTCTAGGTCAGTGATTGTAGTAAAGATTATCAATCAATCAGTCAATCATATATTCTTTTGTTTTTTAAACTTCTCAACCAATATTTTGAGAAGATATTCTTTAATGATATGTAAGATCGGCCATGGGACAAAGAGATGCTACCTAGGAAACCATCAGATAAGAGACTGCACAGCCCACAGCTGTACAATGGAGGGCAAGCGGGTCAGTTCCTTGCGCTGTAAACGAAGATCTGTACTTTCAGGCTTATAAGATTCTGTTAATGTGGCCTGACAAGAAAATAGAATTAGCTCATCAAGAATTGTTTGGTCTACCTGGTAAGGCTGATATAATCCTCTCTTTTTAAGGATTCCATCAATTCTGTTGAACAATAGCTTTCTCAGTCTTCCTCTTCCTCTTGACTATCATTTTTCTGTCATATATATTAGGTTTTGAGCTTCCAATAAAGAATAGTTGTACTCAGGGTAAAAGGTCCAGGAGCTCTCCGAGTCTGGATTTTTTCTTGCAGACGTTTCAGTACCCAAATTAGGTAACATTATTAGTGCTAGAAGTGATGGTTTTACTTAGTTTGGGTAATGAAATGTCTGCAAGAAAAGAACTAAGGTCAGAGAGCTCTAAGGATCCCTCAGTTTTGAGATTGCATCACATCAGTTTAATATGTTCCTTTGGTGGAAGTCTCATTTCTATGGTCAGTCCACATTAATTCACCACCTAAACATTAATGATCTTATCTCTTCTTGTTTTATCACACAGACTTAAGTAACCCATTCCCATTGCATTTAGAATTTATTTATTCTCATACCAAAGTCTCACTTCTGTATAATAATGTAGGCAGAAAAAACATTCTTATGTACAATCTTTCTGCTTATTTTGATCAACATTAATTTCCTTTGACAGATCACATATTATCCTCTTCTTTTCTAACATTATTTTGACATCTTAAACTATCTCATCCATTTCTATATATTTAATATACATTTTACTAAGGGACACAAATCCATCAAGTTGCTGTAATGTTTATGGATTAGATTCATAAACGTGACTAATATAAAATTTACAAAGAGGGGATTAAATCATAATGTAATGGAGATTTGAACCTCTAAGGGTAGGAGCTAGGTTTAGGAGGCTAGATTTTTGCAAGTCAGAAATGTTGGCTATTTCAACAATCAACAGCTACCAAGATCCAAGGCTACAAAATACAAGGCGACAGGAAAGGTATGGAAAAGAAACACAGACATTAACCATTGAGCTATAAGAACAGCCTTCATCTGAAGCTGACAGAAGGTAATCAACTGTTTATAATCATTTCATCTAGTATGCAATAAAGAGTCTTGTCTAGCTCTGATGTGCTGTGAGTCTGGCTAAGTTTTAGTAAGTTGAATCATGGGAGCCTGACACTAACCTTTCTTTAGTTTGCTGGGTAAAAAAAAAATGAAAGAAATATTTTTATCATTTTGACTCCATCTTTAGTACTTTTACCTGTTAGTCATCAACTGCTAGAATTCATTTGTTTAATTTTCATCTAAGAAACTTTCCTGAGGTACTTTATACAAATTCAAAATTTGCCTGAAGTATCATTTGAAATATGAAATATAAAAACAACTGCAATAATACATGTAAATATACAAAGAGATGTACATTCATATTCTGCAATACAAAGTTTTGTATTACTGAATAATAAATTATATTTTCTAGTGAAAATGAAGTATGCAACCTCACCTTATGATTATAGGAATCTGCAACATAAAGGAGGCTTCTTTTCTTGTCCCAAGCTACTCCCAACGGGTGTTGTAGCTTTGCATTCGTCCCAGCTCCATCAACATCACCAAAAGCAAATAAATTCTTAAAAAAATATTTGGGAGGCATTGTAATGATGATTAAAGTTAGTAATAATCAGTGTGACTTGCTAAAACATTAACTTGAATTCAAAGCAGATTTTTAAAAAACATTTTTTCTTGACAATAAGTGATAATTTGGCATTAATCTCAGAACTAACCTACATATATCTATTGCAGGGGTGTCAAACTCAAGGCCCGGGGGCTCAATCCGGCCCACAGGGTGCTTAGATCTGGCTCGCGGGGCTGTCCTGGAAACAGCAAAGGACTGGCCTGTGGTGCCTCTGCTAGCAAAAACGGAGCTCAGGAGCTTGTTTTGTCTGGCAGAGTGCTCAGACCACCACAGGCGCCTCCAACACGAGTGATGTCAAGCTGGCTACACTCACCCTGGCCATGCCCACAACCCTGATGCAGCCTCCAATGAAATCGAGTTTGACACCCTGATCTATTGGGTTATCACTCTAACCATGAAAAGTGTTACTGTTTCAGACCAGGCAACTATGCAGAGAATGATGAGGACAACATAAAAGTTTATTGGACGTTCACGTCCTTCTATCCAGGACATGGCATATAACTGATGCTTGACCAGAGTCTGCAGTATTGTCAGGGATTCTACATATCCTCTGCATGACTGGTTTTCCTTGTTATCTTCTGGGAGGAGGCTTTGCAGTATCCGAAGCAGAACAACCAAAATCTGTAATAGCTTTGTACCATACAGTATCAACCTTGTTAACTTTCAAGACTCTTTTTTCTTCTATTTATTCAAAATCAACTATGATTTACACACAAACACACACACACAAATGTATGTTTTGGTCTAATTTTTGTATAATTTGGCATTTTTTAATGTTGCTGCTGTCATTATATATATATATTTTGAGAGCAGTTCACAGGAATTTTATTTTAATGTGTGTCATTGTGTAAACAGGAAAATGACAATAAAGGTATTTCAATTCACTTCAATTCAAAATTTGTCTCCTGCCATTTCACAATATCAATTCAGATATTTAAAATAAGAATTCTTATATAGATTGAAACAGTGAAATCTGTTTCTAAGAGGCTTTTTTTTTTGTTGATCTTGGAAATGTGGAATATTCCTAACCTAGCTCTAAGCTACAGATACAGATACTGTATCTGTTTTTATGCAACAGAACTATAAAAGTGGTGAGCTGTGTTTTGCTGATGTAAGGTAAATTGTGCCACTAATCATCTGTTTTTTAAATTATTGTGGTTAGTTTTCTAAGTTTTTTTATATTCATTTTAATTTGTTTGCATTGGATTGTTTTTACCTGTTATGAGCTGCCCAGAATCACTTAGATAAAGATGGGCAGCCAATCAAATCAAAACAAAGAAAATCAAATCTCAAAAAAATAATGAAAGAAATCATTTTTTCTTCAGTGATGCAATGACATAAGGTTCTATATTAACAATTCTTAATGAAGCACTCAGAATAGCCCTTTGGTTAATCTTCATGATTATAAAATATTGAGATAATTTTTTTTATTAAGCACTTTTTTTTACTTATGCCTGCCTTCATTTCAAAATATTAATGGCTATTTTAAAATATTGTAATTAAAGATATGAATAGCAAAATTCAACTTTTTGTTAGCCACCAATAAGAAAAGATTGTTTATTATTTAATATAGCAACTCTTTTTCCTAAAACAACATTTGAAAACAAATCTTGTACCTTCTGGTTTCACAGCTGATATAGCTGCTTGCTGGCATGTATTTGGTGATTATTAGCAGACTAATTCAATTGTACTGAAAGTTAATCTTTTTTTAATGATCTCAATTAACTATTGTAGTAAGTAACAAATAAAATGTGATGAATTGGCATTTAAAATAAGCTTATATCCATAGGATCAGAAATTTTCTGATTTAGCTGTGTAGGATCAATGGAAAACACAGAGAAATATAGATTTAGATTACCATTGGATCTCTCTCGCCTCCCACAAGGTGTTTCACAGTGCCATCTTTTAGAGAAACTGTTCGAACAGTACTACTTTCACTGTCTGCAACAAAAATGCAACTCCATGGATCTTCAGCAGCAACAGAAAGACCAGAAGGTTGAGCAAAGCCTGCTTTGTGGGGATATGCATTGTTTCGGTTCTCTTCATTTCCACTTCCAGCAAATCGAAGACAAGTTCCTTTCTTCAAATCACTTTAAAAAAAGGATGGGGGTGAGATTTACATAGGCTCTGCATGCACTTGAACCTACAATTTATACAAAAAGTTACATTCAATGTGTTTGATGCTATGAACAAAAATAAGCTTTCTTTTCCATATTTTTTAAACTATGAAATAATTTGAAATATATTTTATGCAATGTTCATTGAATATAAGAGAGAGAGAGAAAGAGAGAGGGAGATTTTTATAATGTATGTAATACTTGCTAATATTTTTAAAAGTTATTTCTTTTATAACTTATTTTTCTCCAAGAAGTCAATTAGCTTACAAAATAGGTTTAGTTCATTATACCTCCATAATAGCAACCCTTTCCTAGCAACCCTAATCAAGAAGACAACTTGATTATAGCAGTGATAAATGTACTGTTGGAAGATCTGAAGGGGCAGGTCAGGGTAGATCATCCAGGATAAGGTTCATCTATGTGGTCATTAAGAGTTGACATCAAGTTGTTGGTCCATCATCATCAATGAATCAATCAACTATTGCTTTAATGAAAACAGAACTTGCCCATTCAAATCCTCATTATTTCAAATAGTTTGCATTTCTTTCTGAATAGTGGATAAACTAGAACTAGACTGAGAAGGTATGTATAATAATAATATTTAGTAGTGCTGCACAATTAGATTATTATCACCTATTCCTAGGTGAAATGGGCACCAAACAAGTCTAATAAATAAATACTATAAACAAATAATATGATCAAAGGATGATGGTAAGAAAGTCTAATATTCTAACTTACCTTCCTTTAGGTAATTTTCCATTTTCCAACATAAGTGCCCAGAGTTGATGTATGCCTGCCATGGCAATCCAAAGAACACCATCTTCATGAGTTGCTGAAACAATAATACATGAAAGTGACAATTTTGGTAGCAAATTGCCTCACTCTTTATATAAAATAACTTGCTCTATAGACATGTTTTCATTCTCAATTTGGATAATTAAAATGCTCAATATATATAATTCTATTTTTATAATACTGTAAAAAAAAATCCCCACCAGCCATTGTGCCTGCACTTTGCAATCTAAATTAATCTAGGTTTTAATCTTGCCAGGTGCTTATGAAATTAGTCAATTCTAAGTATATTCAAAAAATAAAATCCAGAGCAAGAAATGCCATAAAACATTTACCATTTCCTAAAATGGGAAATGTTTGTAATCATTGTGCAACTAATGATACATCAATGGTGAGTAAAGCGGGACTGAAACTCGTTAACAATCTCAACTGATATGAAAGCTAGCAAAGGACTAATATTAATTCTAATTATGATTTGAAATATTTGTGGCATTGGACTGCTTAACACTGTAGCAGTTTACAGTAGTATCTAATTGTGCTTATTGTTGTTCTAAGGCTCTAATTTAGCAAAGGCCTCTGTACTACAAGAATAAAAATATTTTTGGTAACTTCTACCTCTTTGATTCAGAATTTTGTGGTAATCTCAGAAAAAAAATCTCTTTGAACCCTGACATGAACGGCAAATAAATTTGCTACAAATCATCATCATCATCATACATCAACATCTGCCTATCACAGGTCCTTGAGATCCCAGATCACTAGATAGATAAAAATGCCAAATCCAGTCTAAACATCTTGCTGAATGTGCAACAAACAAGAACAATAATATCATAAACCTGGGTAGTTCCTGTAATATGATACTTCGCTGGAATAATTGATTGTATTCAGCTAGAACTTGAGAACTTGGATTGAAAGACAAAGTGGACTGGCACTGGTCCGTGGCATGCCAGAAACCAGGCTGTGCAAAAAAGTGCATCTGGATGCAGGCAGCACAAGAAACCTCACCTCCTGCAGTACGCAGAAAAACTCTCATCACTGAACTGGTCCTTGGTAAAAGGTTGAGGAACGCTACCTTAATTCCTCTTAGGTCCTTGGTTAAGATTTGAACTGTTAAATTTTTACCAGACCCAGACTATGGCTTAGCATAGGGGCATAGAAAAGAGTTTTAAAAATTAGCAAAAATTGATTTAACCTAGTAGCCTAATGTCAGTACTAATGTTATTGCAAAGGTTACTCAAATCTAAAGGCTAGTGATGTCTTACAAAGGCCTATATTGTGTATCATTAGATTATATCATACACTTTCTTGCATTAGTTCAATCCAGTAAGAAGGTCATGAGAAGGCCTGTTTAGACTTTCCACACTTCAAATGAGAGCTAAAGATCAACAGTTCTTCTCTGCCATTTCTCTTGTATTTCAGAACACCTTACGTCCAGAAGTTTGTAAAGGTCCTTCCCTCTAGGAATTTTATAAAGGTGTTCAAACACAATTCCATTTTAACTACTACAAATAGTTCTCAATTTATGGCCACAATTGGGACCAGAACTTCCAGAGTTAAACAATGTGATTGTTAAGTGAGTCATTCCTGATTTTACCTTCTATCCATAGTCATTAAGCGAATAACCATTGTTATTAATTGAATCATATAGTTGTTAAGTGAACCTGGTTTCTCCCATTGACATTGCTTGCTAGAAGGTCGCAAATGGAAATCATGTGACCCTAGGGTGCTGCAACCATCATAAATACTTCCTGGTTGCCAAATGCCCAAAATTTTATCATGTGACTCCAGAGATGCTGTGATAGTTATTGTGAAGACCAGTCATAAAATCATCTTTTTCAGTGCTCTTGTAACTTTGAATATCATTAAACAAATAATTACTGAGCATGGTTGCTCTCTTAGGGATTTCTAGAACTCTAGGTCTTTGTTTTGTTTCAGAAATCCTTACGGTTCTGCACTACATTTCAGCAACTTAAATATTTGATTATATCTTATCAATTTCAGAATTCCAAAAAGACAAAAAACAACTTTGATCAGAAATGGCATAATCTATTAAGGTGGCCAAGTTTGTGATTTTAAAATCAGCATGAAGTATATTCCTAAGCAGAAAACTATTTCTTAGGAATACAATTTCCTATTTGCTTTTCCCATGTGATGAGCCCAGGCAAAGGAAAGGAAAGAAATCATTTTAATTTCTTTTGTGGAAGTAGCCTTAATTTCCAAAGGCTGTGTTGTCCAATAAAAGCAACAAGATTAGGGTATGGATGGAAAATGATACTGTATTGACGCAATACCATTGTGTGCGTGACTTGAATCTTTTAAGAGTTGATGGGTTTCCCTTGTTCGTCCTAAATTATTATAGAGGAAAATATGTATTAATTATATAACACACACATATGAGCTTCTAAATTTCCTTTTGGAATTTATTTACACTGTACAATTAATAGCTCTGAAAAACCTTTGTGACCTCAGTGCTTCCCAAGGGATTCATCATTTCCTGAAAAATAATAATTTCTTTTCTGGGAAAATATTTTAATATATTTAATAGATATTGTAAGTGAACAGTATAAAAATAGAGCGCATCCTGGTGGACACTATTACAAACTGGTATTTGGTAAACTATAACCAAAACTCCTTACTATGATACAAAATATTGGGGATTTCCAAGTTATGTGGTGAATTTTTGTCATTAACAAAATGTCATTTGTCATTCCTTAAAAACAAAACAAACCAAAATACATGAACTAATCAATAATGAAGTAATAAAATGGTGATTCAAATAGAAATGCCATTATCATCCAATCGATCCTCCAAAACATCACATATAATGACCCAAAGCCCAAAGAAAGAACCAGATCCTGAGAGGATTTCTGAAGCCTCGGGCCAACTTTGTGGCAAGAACAAAATTGTTAATAAGAACTAGCACTGAAAAAGCATTCCTCCTGGAAAGATCTGGAATACACCTTCCCTGTCAGAATTTGTGGGACAGGCACATACCATAGGGAAAAGGAAATCCTGTAAGTAACCCAGTTGTATGCCATGTAGGGCTTTAAAGATGATATATATTATCCTGAATTACGAAGCGAATTGAGAGATCATGTGAACTCCTCAATTAACAACAGTGGGATCCTGAGGTTACAATAGCAAATAGGATTGCTGGGATTGCAATTGCTGCTTAATGAGGTCATATGTCATGCTTTATGAATGCATCACTTAGCAATAGAAATTAGACTCCCAATTGCCATCATAACCTGAGGATTACCTTTAGTAGCTATGCCAGTCTTTAGAAAAGTTCAAATGCAAGTAGAATTAAATGGTACCGTTGGAAAAGAAAAAAGAAATACCGCTACTGAATTCCTCTAGTGTTCAAAGAAACTGGCAATGTGAGTATGTCCCTTTGCATAATTCCAGATAAGGAATGTATTTTTTTTTAAAGCTCCTTCATGGTAATACACAAAATGTATTACCATAGCTAACTTCTAATGAGCTTTCCTTACAGAAATGGGCCAATGGCCCTTCTAAAACCACTACTATTTGCAATAATATTACCACATTATTTCCAGACTAAGAGCCAGCTTAGTGTAGTGGTTAAGGCATTGGTTAGAATCCAGGAGACTCTGAATTTAGGCACAAAGCCAGTTGTGAGACTTGGGCCAGTCACTTTCTCTCAGCCATAAGAAGATGGCAATGGCAAACCATGTCTGAAAAACCTTGCCAAGAACAGACAGCAAGAACTGAATGTGGAATATATATTGGTCCATTGGCCAATGCTAGAAATCTTCCTTCTTTAAATAATATCAATACATAAAGTTGACAATCATTGTCCCAAGATATATCTATATTAATCCCCTCAATGTTTATACTGTATCTGATAATTTCTGCTAAAGAACATTTTATTTTATTTTTAAATAAAAATAAGAAACTCATGCCAAGAAACCACTGTTATAAGCAATCATAAAAGATTCTGCAATATCTATCTATTTTTGAAGAATAAGAAGAAAAAAAATTGAACTGAATTGAGTTGAGTTGCAGAACGAGGCATGTTATGCATCAAAGTCCATGAATGTGAAGAGTGATGTTTTCAATCACAAACTGTCTTTTAAATAGGGCAAATGTACATTAAAAATGGTTGTCAATTTTTTTACACTTAAATACTGTCATACGTTGTGTAATATTATATACACTTGCCCTTCACCAGGACTTTACTCATATATGCATATATGCTGCATATTTCAATATTGTTTACTTAAAATCCTTATCTTATGTAGCATTATAGTGACTTTTGCTTGCTATGCACACAAAAGCTTGAATCATAGCTACACTTATAGATCATAACACCAAGGTCTTAGATCTGTGTCTTTCAGAAAGAATGCAGCTATCAAGAACACTTCACACTTCAACCAAAAATGCATTTAGCACTGCTTGATTTCAATAGCACTGAATAAAAATAGATGAGAATGGAAAGAACATCCTCTGCATGTACATGAAAAGCACATGGTCAGTAATAAAGTAGTAAGATGCCAATGCTATTCAAAAGCACTAGAGCTGGAAATTTTTTTATTTTAAAAGTTAAAATATAAATATTCCGATTAAATTCAGAAAAAGATTAAACTATATGCTATATATGTTTAAATTGTCTTTGTTGTTACAAAATGAATGCATGTTTCTAAAAAAATTTCTTGATGTCTTGATTGAATATAAACACGTTGTCATGTTGTAATATAATTAGAGCCAGATTTTTGGCTTTATGACCATGTAATTTATATTTTATACTACCATTTTTTTTAATCTTACTGAAAAAAGCAATGTAAATTATACATTTGATTGGTTCTGCCATTCAGGTTTCACATATTTGCTATTGAAAAGAGCTGTTTTCTATACACAATATCCCCGAATCCAGAAAACACCTTAAAAGTTTTCTTGATTTCGGAACAGCAACTATCAATATATTTAATTTACTATGTTTCTCCCTTAACTAAAAATTAAAATTAAAAATATAATTTTTCTAAACTTAATATGCATAATTAAGTAGTGTTTATAACTTCTTAAAATGTAAGTTTTTTATAATATGAAAATTGACAGGTAAATTTTATGTTACCTAAAAACAAGTATAAAAGGATAGAAGAGGATTTACTTCCCTAATAAAATAGTTTGTAAGGAAAATAGATAAGTTATTTATTCACTACTTTGATACACTTAACCATATTGTTGAAAATTAGATTAAAATATTAATTAGTTTAGGGGAAATAAGTTTTTGTAAATTATAAAAATAGCTGACAAAATAATTTAGTTCCAATTTATTTATTTTCTGTACCTCTAAACAGCCCCAAATCCAGTTCTCTAGAATGTGTAGAAGAATTAAATATATGAAAACATAGAAAAATATTATTAACTTGTATATTTTAAAATTAAATAACTAAAAAACTAAAAAAACTCTTGATCAATATGACCAGGTTAATAATATTTATCAGTATGAATATATAAACCATACATACAATAAGCACAAGATTATTACGGGAAAGATATTCTGGGTGGAAGTATGAAAATATATGTGAAATAAGGATATGTTGTAAATAAACTGTTGCCTTTTTCCTAGACTCCTTAAAGAAACACAGTTCATTGTGTCTAATTTTTGTAGTGTGATTTAGCAGCTATCTATCATACTGGATTTTATTGTTAAATAAGTAAATAAACATTCCTAACTGTTTTGAAAAATAATTATAAATACGGTATAAAGTATTGGAAAGCATTTTACTCTTTAGGATTAAACTCAATTAAATAAAATGGGTCTGTAACTTTTCTCAAACTTTTCTCCCCTTTCACTTATATCTGAGAGCAAAATATTTTGCATTAATATACATGAATAAAATGAGTACAAATGATTTTAGAACAGTAATCTTAAACAAGAACTCTCAGGAATAAACTGTATTTAGTATTAAAACATGGAAAATATTCTACATTTTTAACTTTATAATAATTGTTCATTGGGATGTTTGTTCTTCCAAGCTTTTGGACTCATACTTAAGCCGATTCCTAACACACTTCTCAATCTCCAGGATGTGTGCATTGGGCTGTTCTATGCATAGTATTTATGTGGTGCCTGATTGTATGTGGCTGTTAGTTGTCGAGTGGGGTGTTGATGGTTGGCTTTAAAATCTGCGTGATACAAAGATTGCTTGGAGGGAGGAGAAAATTATAGTGTAATTTACCAGATTCCGTGCATGGACTGCCCCTATGTACACACAGACCTGAACTCACTAGTAGTCTTACATTGCAATGAATAAGGACATTCAATTTCATAGCTACTAAGATTGTTGGCTGAGAAGGGACAAAAATAGTCAGAGAAATGATTGAAACCTGGGAAATAGGCCTTATGACAGTCAACAGGAATGCTGATTTACCTCTATGTTACCCGGTACTTAGAAGCCAAGACCCTAGCAGCACAAGAAAACAACAATCAAAGACTTAATAGCTGGCCATCAACCACCCAATCAACAATTAAAAGCCACACACAACCAGGCACCATTTAAATACTATGCATGAGATTGAAAAGCTCTCTGAAGATGGGCTCCAACATGAGTCCAAAAGCTTTGAAGAACAAACCTCTGGTCCGGATGACCAACTCAGATTAGATCCTGCAACATTATCCTGGGACATGTATATTTGTCTTCATTTGCAAAATTATTTTGCTACAAAATACAAAATTATATATTTAATATTCAGGTTATGTATCTGGGCATATAATTGAGCGCATGACTAAAAAAATTGTGATTGCTTTCAACATATAGAAATTATTGTAAATATTGATGACTCATAATTCTGTGTGCTCATGAGATAAGGGAAGGGATCAGTAGAAGAAAAAAATTAGATAACTGGCAATGGTATTAAGCTGACTACAATCATTGAAAAAAACATCATAAATATAAAATATAAACATCATAAAAATACCTAAGCTTCCCAAAGTTATATCCCATGGTGAACTAATAGGCTGCTCATCTCCTTTGGCTCCTCCTTCCTTATCAGTGCCTTGTATTCCAACTCCTGCAACAGTGCTCACTAACTCCAACCGCAGGTCAATCTAGAATCAATTGTTGATTTATTTTAATAAAAGAGAATATGTGTAATTCAGGGTTGATCTGTGGAATTACTGGTATTTTCTGAGCTTGTAATTACAAACAAACAAACAAACAAACTCAAAGAGCACAAAGAATTAATTTATTTTTCCAGTAAACTTTTAAAATGGTACATCTTTTTATACTGTTAACCATTTTTAACAAAATAACTTTAATACTGTAATATTTCTTTTGAACATACTATACTTGTGCAAGCAAGGAGAACTTGTTTGTGCCCTGCTTTATAGTTAGTACCAGAGTAGCACATATTTTTAATTTTGAAATAGTTTATATCTTTAGTGAAGAATTTATATCTTGTCTGCTAGGGGTAACAATGGTTTTTTTCAATTAAAACATTGGTTGTCAAAGTGTGGTCTAGAGACCCTGGGGTCCCTGAGAACTTTTCAGGGAGTCCAAAAGTCAAAGATACAAATACTTTAAATTTTATAAATTTAATAAATACTTTAAATTTTATAAATTTCTAATTTCTAATTTGCTAATCCATAAATATAAACTAAAGCTCTTTGATGTCCTCAAACATTTTTAAGAATGTAAAAAGGTCCTGAGACAAAAATATTTGAGAACCACTAGATTTCATCAAAAAAAGCAAATGAAATGAGATAATAAAGTTGATTAATTGAAATAAAAGTTATCCTAATTTAATATCTATCTAATCCACAATATAAATTAATGACAAAAAAGTTTATATAAAAAATATAGAACAGTATAAATGAAAACCTGTCTTTTTAAATCTTAACTCTAAGAGTAGTGAGTAGACATGGTAATCATTTCAGATGTTACAACTCAATAAAAATACTAACATGGAAAGTTTGGAACTTCTTACTAACATTACATGACAAGTAGAGATGATTTCATATATGCAGAATCTAAGTTGGTTGGAGATTATTATCAGCACCAAGATACCGATATTTCGTGATGCTAATGAAAATAAGGTTTGATATGGAATTTATTAAAAAGTTATAAAATGGTTTTCAATGGAAAGAATATGAATAAGATACAATGCATATATGCACACATTGTTCTATGCAGTGAACAACTGGTTTTTAACGGTCCGTGTCCTTTTTTCACAACTGCCTCAGATAGTGATTGCTCGCAGTTATAACAGTGATAAAAAAGTAACTTTTGAGACCAGTGTCTTCATTTATGAATAAAAATATATGAAAAAGAGACTTTGCAGCATCTCTGTCACATGTTTGTCATTATAATCAGATCATATGTGTTGTCCTATGCCTGACATGTTTTCTTTCCCCATCCCACCTCTTTGCAGAGTGAAGAGATTGCCTGAACATGTTCTTTCTTCTTGACCTGCTTTTTCCTGCAGCTCTTTCCTGAAAGGTGCTAACTGCAAGTTAACGAATTCAGATCTATTACCTTAATTAGTTGATTAGCACTCTCCTGCTGCCTGCTGCTGACAAGAATGTAATCAATTTCACAATGAAGGCTTTTTGGCTCCTAAGCAGCTCACAGTCGCAAATGTGCAGTGGGTGCTTACTCACTAATAATTTTTTCTTCTCCACTGAATGTAAATGCAAACATTAATTTCCTTCTTGCTAATTATCCTAGCATTGAGAGTGTGTTCCAAAAGGTGGCAGAATGGTAAAACAAAAAAGACTATTAGATTTGCCCTTTTACTCAGCTTCTTTGTATGTGAACATTCTTCACTGTTGGGACTCGACCCATTGTTTGGACCCATATTCCCCCAATGCCGTAAAGCAAAGGAAAGTTGAAATAAAATCATAAGCACAGTTACAGTCATGTAACAAGGTGGTTGATCCCAACTGCAGTTGCTAAATGAGAACTACCTACATTTAGTAAATTGCTTTAAAAGCTTATACAAAAAGAAAAATAATACTTTTTAAAATCTACTTGGAATAAAAATATATTTAGGAATATTATTGCTGGTCACATTGCATAGCCCTTGAATAATTGTGTCAGCATTGTTTTTTTATCCATAAAGAAATTCAAGGTAAGGACCAGGTTAGGGACAAATTGTCTATATTGTTGCTAAATTGGTACTGACATGATAGAACATAATCAATCAATTTACCTTTCTAATTAGATGGTTTTCTGTATCTGCTACATAAATAATATTGTTCTTTATGGCAACTCCTTGTGGACAATTGAACGATGCTTCTGAAAAATTTCCATCATTTCTTCCCCTGTCTGGTCCTTGAACAAAAATAACATAAAATAAAAGTATAACTTTTGCTGTCAACAATGGGTACACAGTCATATCAGATTTAGGTTGCAAAGAATTTTATTTTACATTAATTAGAACAGCAATACAGCTGTGGGTCTAATCAAATAAAATCAATATTAGTCGATATGTTTAATATTATTTTTCCACAGAAAAGTGTAGATATTTTTTTTCAAAAACAGAATTTTTAAACTTATAGAATGCCTTGCAATATAATCTATTAATCTTTAAACATTAACAAACAAACACACACATTTATTGCATCTACAACCATTTCCTTTAAAGATTCAGCTTTCAAAGACAAGGAATTGTGTAATACAATGCAAAATGGAATGCAATGCCAAGAAAACATGCAGTCAGCTATGTGCTACAATAAGCAACCACTAATTGAATTTCATAGAGTGTACTGCTCATGTTATTTGTAGTATACCAGTTTCAAGTCTGAAAAATGTAGTATCATTTTCATGACTTATTAAATTTTGTATGGTTATTAGAGCTCAGAATTAGATAATTATTTATTTGCAGCTCCATATACACTCAAAGAAGCATTTTGTAGGACTGGAAACTAATTGTACTATAGCTAATATAGTTTGCAATATTAAAGAATTGTAGAAGACAGACAGAATTCAGGATTTGCCATGAGAGTTGTCAAGATAAAATGCAAGGTTTTAAAATAATTTTATTTCGATCATTAATCAACAGAACAAAACAATAAAGTATCAGATCTTTAAATATATTTAGATTACCCTTACCTCCAATGATGTGCAGAATGTGACCATTTTTTTCCACAACCAAAATCCTATGATGTCCGGTATCAGCTATTACCAAGGTGTTTTCAGAACTATCTACTGCAATTTTCCCAGGGAACAGCAAAGGTGAAGATGACAATGAGTTTCTATATAGTTGTGTTCTAATTCTATTACTATTAATTTGCCTTTGTTCCTTGTAGTATTTTAAGGCTATAGATGTAAATAGAAATAGTTTGTCCTTGTGCCCTTCGCCAATCAAACTGAACAAGATATTGCCACGAGGTCCAACAATTACCAAAGTTGGCCAGCAGGACACTTCTAGCTCATGCCAGAGGGTTGCATTAACATCATTTACCACAGGATGAGTGATGTTATATCTAAGAACAGCACTTTTGATGTTATCCAAAACTTTTTCATTTGGAAATTTTGCTGAGTGAACACCTATAACAAGGACACCATCTGAAAGCAAGAGAAGAAACAAACAATGAGATTTATGGCATTGACAATGAAACATTTAAATATTATGTATGTATGTATGTATGTATGTATGTATGTATGTATGTGTGATAGTTATACTATGTATGTGGTTTTCAGCAAGAACAAACATATAGAAAATTTCATTGTAAAAATATATAGGTCTCTACTAACAGTGTTATAAAATGTGCGAGGCTTATTGCTCTTATTGGATCAAAATGCTTTCCTGTTGGTTGACTTCTCTAATTATAATAGATAACTTTTCCTCACCCTGGAAGCAGACAATATAGCATAAGTTGACTTATCTCTATTACAGTATTCGTAATATGTTATGATCAAAGTAAGCAATTAATTATTCAAACAATAAGGGGCATGTAATTCCATTAGATAGAAGTTAATAGGCTATTTCAACAAAATAGAATTTAAAGCTATACTCAACATATTTTCATCTGGATTCTATAAGGCAGGTACAGTAAAATCCCTGTAGCTAAGTGCATTTGCCCATGTGGGGATGGGGATTATAACTTTCTCAGACTTATTATTATTACATTGTACATTTTATGGGGTCAACCTACATTTGTAAATGGAGAGGCAAAACTTCCTATTTTTTCATATGTGCCTTTTTGTTAACATCATTTAGAAGTATTTATTTATTTATATTTATGTATTTATGTATTTATGTATTTATGTATTTATGTATTTATGTATTTATTTATTTATTTATTTATTTATTTATCATATTTCTATGCCGCCCACTCTCCGAGGACTCTGAGCGGCTTACACCAAAGACAGTATACTAAATAGCATATTGCCCCCAACAATCTGGGTCCTCATTTTACCCACTTCGGAAGGATGGAAAGCTGAGTCAACCTTGAGCCGGTAAGATTTGATCCGCTGATCTGCTGAACTAGCAGTCAGCTGAAGTAGCTGCAGTATTGCACCCTAACCACTGAGTCACCTCGGCTCCTTTATGTATGTGAAAGTATTCTTTAGAATGCTTTAGAATATTTGGGAGAGGGTAGTGTCACTTTGATTTTTTCACATGCGCTGTCAAGAAAGGTATCCAGTAGTTTAGAATAAATTTCTTTCTGTAAGCAATAACAATAGCACTTAGACTTATATACCGCTTCATAGTGCTTTACAGCCCTTTTTTAAGCGGTTTACAGAGTCAGCATATTGTCCCCAACAATCAGGGTCCTCATTTTACCGACCTTGGAAGGATGGAAGCCTGAATCAAACTTGAGCCTGGTGAGATTCGATCTGCCAAACTGCTGGCAGCCAGTGATCAGCAGAATTAGCCTGCAGTACTGCACTCTAACCACTGCACCACTGCAGCTCATATCATATTGAGTTAAATTGACTTACAACACCATTTCATCTAGCTTAGTGCTGTCTATCTTAATGAAAATGAAAATTTTTAAGGTTCATACACAAGTTTTTTTCTACTCAATCAGGAATTAATCATGGCAAGAGCTTATCAATACAGAGGTTGGTAGTGTCAAAAGAGCAAGATGAAAGCATTGTTCAAAGTGCTGCCTTTGTTTATGTGTTGATGTTGTACACATACCAAGGAATAGGGCTGTGAGCATAATGCTTTAGCTGCCATCTTTCCCCACCCTGCCTCTCAAAGCCCTTGTCTGCTACTGACTTATCACTTTTTCCTTGATCACAGAAACAGTACTGTAGTGACGTTCTGTGAGACTAACAATGAAATTTAGAGACAGACTTTTGCAATGGAGACAAAAGATAAATTGATACTTATCCAAGAGTTGATCCTATAATTGTTTTAGATCTGTTTAATTATAATTTTGTTTTTTTTAATCTTTATTTTTATTATTGCTAGCTTCTTAGAGCAATTTCGAAGGAAAACCTGGATGTATATCTAATAAACAAATGTATATTTTCCTGATTTTTCTTTAAATATGTAACAGCACTTGGGTTCAGATTGCCCCTCCCTAGGATATATTCTGGGGTAATACAGAAGAGATCAAGGATTGTCAAAATATATTTCTAAAATTCATAATAAAGCATTAAAATGAGCCTGAAGCTACAGCCTCAGCATCAAGATTTAAACTAAGAAAGGGAGCAGCCTCAATCAAGACAAAGCAACAAATAAAACTTGGAGTCTTGTTTAACATTGCACATATTATAACACACCTTTATGGTGGTTAGCATACTGGACAGCTTATACAATCAACTTCAAAATGAGCCCCTACAGTACTTTTTTTAAATGAAACTTTACAAACCAGAAGTCTGGATAACAACATTCCATAGTTCAGTGGGATGTCTGAGGCTATGGTTCTTTGCCCTGTCTCTCAAGGTTATTCTTGCAGCCCACTTTACAAGACAGGATGACACAAATACAGAGAGGAACTTCTGAGAAAAAGAAGTCCCAGAAATCTTGTTCATTTTTCTATTATGCACAGCTGACACAATATCACCATAAATAACCTTGTGCTCTCTTAAGAGACAGAATCCTAGATCAAAAGAACTGAGGAAATGATAGGTCTGATTTCAGTATCCTTTCCCACATGCTTAAGTGACTTTTATATTGTATTTAATTTAATTTATTACCAAATAGAACAAATGCTTTTAATCGTTTATTTGGTTAGAATTCAATTATATTTTTTTCTGCTATAAAAACGACCTGATAAAGAGAGTATCAAAAGTACTGCAATAAATAATAAAACATTTCATGCACTATCTTTTCATTTAAGTTTAGAATAAGAGTTCAAAAAATGATAAAAGGATTTAATAGGAATAAGGATAATGCTGTACTTTGCGTATCATTTTGAAGACATGCAGAAGTCTGCAAGAATTTATAAATTATTCTTCCTTCCTCTTCCTATTTTAAGAATTGAAGATAAGCAGCAGAATTAATGCAGAGATTGGACCTCTAGTGCTGCTATCATCTGTACTGTATAAGTAGAATTTAGTCTTACTGCAGAAGTGAGAGTTATTATTATGTTTCCTTTCACTAAATAGCCAAAAGTGAGTGCTATTTGGTTATGAGTACATATGCATTGAAATGAAGGAATAATAGCAATAGCACTTAGACTTAAATACCTCTTCACAGTGCTTTTACAGCCCTCTCTAAGCGGTTTACAGAGTCAGCATATTGTCCCCAACAATCTGGGTTCTCATTTTACCGACCTTGCAAGGATGAAAGGCTGAGTCAACCTTGAACCAGTCAGGATCAAACTGATGGCAGTCGGCCGAGTTAGCCTGCAACATTGCATTGTAACCACTGTGCCACCATAAAACATAATAATAATGACACTCAATATATCTATTAAAATCTGAACAGAAATGGCAATGAAATATCATAAAATACCAAATTTCATCATCTCTATAAATAAAAATACAACAGAAAATATAGTACATAAATGATTAATGAATATGCAATACATTCATGTTTTACACTGCTACTATATAAATATAATGTTGCTACTGAAATGGGATCTGCTAGTTCTACCCCTATTTCTGCTGCTCATAATTTCATCTGAAAGATAAGCAAAACTTCACAGTTGTTTCAATGCATAGTGAAGCAATAGACAAAAAAAGAGAATGAATGAAAAATCATAGAACACAACCTGTTGTGTGTTCTAATTTTGTACAGGTCAAAGCAATAATCCAGACACTAGCAATTTGTATTTAGGCAAATCAATTTGATTAGAATAATATGTTTTCTGTTTACAAGAAAAGTAAGCTATATTTTAAGACAATGTCATTGACAACAGAGCAAAAAGAATAAAAACCTGCACAGTAAAATTCTAGGATCAGGCTAGATTTAAAACTGCATTGAAAAAGAACTGGCTCTATCCCAAAGTATTTCTGTCAAGAAGCATTTACTCATACAGCAGTCCAACAGGTCATTTCCAGACTGTCAATGTGATAAGAATGTGCATTAGGGTTTAAAATAACTTTGTGAATACCATTATGAATGCAGAAATAGCCCTAGCAAGGATAAGACAGGAAAGCATTAGACAAATATGTTAGTTGGCATTAATTCCTGTAGATTTGATGCATGTATCAATATAGACCTACAATTTTTAGGTATGGCATAATAATAAAAGATATGCACTAACATTGACAATGAAACAATTCTCTGTATTTAAGCATCATCTATAATATTGGCGTTGGATTTGAAACAACTATATTTGGAGGAGTAATGTGGCTTTTTGTAAAATGTATAGCAATTTGTGCTTGTACTCTTAGACATTTTTCAGACTTTCTGCAATCAGAAACTACTAGACAATAGTAGGATTTTTGGAAAAGGCACACACCACCCAATGAAATCTCCATGCACTGCCTATATTTTAATCTTTAAAAGAATGAGAACATTTTTTTTGCAACTGAGAATACAATTACATTTATGTATAGTTCCTATCTTTATTGTTAAAGGATTTAGAAATGAAGGAGCAGCTAAGGAAGGAGGGCCAAATTTTCAGTAGCTGATTGTTGGTACATGCAGGAAAGTAAGGCTGAGGCATCATGCTGGCTCTAGTTCATGAATAGAAGAGTGTAGTAGAAGGAGAGGCAGAGCCTAAAGGCAGAGTCAAGAAGAGAATCGGCTTAGAGTTGTTATGTTCCCACAAGTAGTCAAAGTCCAAGCCCTCTGAATTCTGTTATCTATCTTTGAACAAAGCATTGACTGGTTTAATACCTTTATCAGAGTACTTCTCCTCTAAATCATGAAGATCAGGCAAAATATGGATGCAATTGATGCAGCAGTAGGTGAAGAAATCTAATACCACTACTTTTCCACAAAGATGTTTATAAAAAGAAAGTGAACCTTCAGTGTTCAGCCACTGTAAATCTGAAATCAAAGCTCTAATTAGTACATTATTTTAAGACATTAAAAGAACTAAGCATATTCTGAAATAACTAATGATTCTATTTTTAAAAAATCATGAATTTCTAAAACAAAAATATTCTTAATATTCAAAATCTGTAATTCTTCATAGCTCAGTTAATCTAAAAATATACCTTTTATTATTCTGTCTATTTAATAGATAACAAAGGATAAAATAAAACTATTCAAGTTAATGTTAAAATAATATAATTATTTGAAGATAAACAAGAATCCATTTACAAAGTTTCTAATTACAAAGTTTCTAATTATAAAGCATAGCAAGATGACATATGTTACAACAATATCGATATTTTGTTTTCCTATCTGCTTCATCAAATGTAATTCAATATAATGAGAGTAGGCACAGAATATCATTAGTACCTTTGTTGAAACAACAAAAGAAGTCTCAAGCGTTTTCAAAAACATTTTTTTTGAAATACATGCAATAAGGTCTATACAATATAACTTCCAATACAAAAGAAATACACTGAAATGGTTTCAACGTTTAGGGAAAAAGTATGAGGAATGAACTATAAAACAGCGTATGAAAGAAGAGTGAATGATTGAGATGAAGGGGGAAGACTTAAAAAAGAGGTGGCTTGATGGAGTTGATGCATTATTAAGAGAAAGATATCAGAAAATTTAAAGCATAGGTAATGGGTAAATCAATAAGGTAGAAGTAAGGACAGTCTGTGAGTAGAAATTTTTATGCAAATAGTAAATTCTTGTTGCTTAAACTATTGCTTTGCTCTGAATGTATAGAAGAGCAAACAGCTTACTCTCTTGAAATCTCCTTTCTCTCCAATCTCTCTATCCTGTGATGGGAGAGGGGGAAAAAATAAGCAATTTCTGTAGGCAATCTCTCCTTTGCCTGACCCTTTCCTGCTGCCGGGACAATTACACTACTCTTGATGTATAGAAAATCAAACTATTACAGGTAATTCTTAATTTATGATAGCCATTGTGATTGTCTTTGTTAAGTGATCAAAAATAGCAATAGCACTTAGACTTAAATACTGCTTCAAAGCCCCCTCTAAGTGGTTTACAGAGTCAGCATTTTGCCCCCAACAATCTGGGTCGTCATTTTACCCACCTCGGAGCCACTTCAGCCTGGTGAGATTTGAACTGCCAAACTGCTGGCAGCCAGCAGTCAGCAGAAGTAGTTTGCAGTATTGCATTCTAACTACATTGCTTAGTGATGGCAATCTAGGCAGTTATAGTTCTCATCAAAATACCAAAACATATGGGTCATTAAGTGAGAAGTGAAGAATGTTCCAGAGAAGGAGTATGAGGGTGCCACATGGGACTGGAGAGGGGAGATAAAGTACAGGCTATGTACAGGTTGGGAAGGAGACCTCAGGAAGGCTGGGAAAGAGGGTGTGGAGTTCATGTATGTATGAGTGCAAGGCAGAGTGATTAGAGAAACAAGGTATGGAAGTTGAGCATACATGTAAGCGCAGGGAGGCCAGGGAAGGAGGCTATTATTGGGTACAAACCAGCAAAGAATGGCTGGAGGGGAGGGGGATTTATCCAAGGGATTTGTTACCTTCCCTGCTGGTTTACCCACTGACTTTGCTTGTGGGAAACCAGAAGCGAAGTTCAGCAGTCACATGACTGTGGGATGCTGCAACCAAAGTGTGCAAGCTGCTGGCCAATACCCAAATTTTGTTCACATGACTGCAGGCATGCTGCCACAGCTGGAACTTTGAGGACCGGTCATAAGACTCCCTGTTCAGTACCATCATGATTTCAATGAATAGTCATAACTTGAGGAATACTTGTACTCTCTTGAAATTTCTTCCTCTCTAATCTCTTCATTCTGGAGGAGGAAAGGATGGATCAGGAAAGGAGAATTTTTTTACAGAAATTGCTTTGTTTCTGCCTTCTTCTTGCAGAGTGAGGATTAAAGAGATTTCAAAGGAGTACTATAATCTCTTTGCATAACACACCTGTGGCTCTCAGAGTGATGATGTGACTACACTGATTTCACTATGTATAAGAGCAAACAGTTTATTCTCTTGAAATCTCTTTCTCTCCAATCTCTGATCTGCGGGGGGGGGCCCTCAAAAGTGATTTCAGTAAGCAATCTCTTCTTTGCCTGAGCTATTCCCTATCTAAGAAAAGAACAGAGAGATTGGAGAGAAAGAGATTGCAAGAGAGAAAGTTGTTTGCTCATATACACACTAAAAGCAATGAATAAATCACTTGCTTCCCCTCACCTGCAGAGCTTAGAAATTAAAAAGAGGAATATCAAAAGAATAAATTGTCTATGTAGCAAGCTCTTGGCTCTCAGCCCAAGCTACTGGCTTGATCACATTGCTTTTTATGTGTACAAGACACTAAACAGGTAAGTCAATATTCCAAAGGGTGGGGAAATGGTTATGAGGCAACAAAAAACAAAGGTGAAAGAGACAATTACTATTGTCTCTTTCCAGCCCATAAAAATTGTCAAATCATCTATAACAGGGGTGGCAAACAAAAAGCCTGTGGGCTGCATCAGGCCCACAATGGGGCCAGATCCAGCCCACACGGCCGTCCTGGAAAATGTAAGGGACTAGCCTGCGTTGCTTCAGCCCAATCTACCCAACGCAAAGAGGAAACATCAGGCCAGCCTGGCTTCAGCCCGGTCTACCCAACGCAAACAGAAAACATGGCAGCAGTTTGGGAAGTGGCATCAAGCTGGCTATGCCCACTGAGTGATGTCAAGCTGGTCATGCCCTCCCAATTGGCCATACCTGCCCAGCCCCTCCAAGGTCAACTATAGCCCTGATGTGGCCCTCTATGAAATTGAGTTTGACACAAGATAGATCAATAGGTGTCAATCTGTGGTTCCCGGACTCCTGGGGGGAGGGAAGTCATCACATGAGGTCTGCAAAGACTTGAAGAAATGTTATGATTTAAATCTTGAGTTAAGTGTTGGGGGCTGCATGGTGAAGAAAACTCAACATGGTTGAGAATCACTAGGATAGATGATATGACAAGGAAAAGGTTACATAGAGGGCTGAAAATCATACAAAAAAATGCTCATCAATGTTTTTCTATTTAACTGGAGAAATAAGCAGAATGCTATAAATTTCAGTCCATACACACACACACACACATATATATATATTGTGTGTGTAGTGTGTGTATGTAAAAGGGGAATAGAATTTACTTTTTCTTTTTTTTCAGCGACCAGTCAGGGTGGATTCTACATGTTAATATTAAATTTATTTGATCACTTTTTTCTCTTTTTTGTTTTGTTGTTGTTGTTAGTGTTGAATATATGCTTTTGTTTTGTTTCTTTTTTGTTTTGTATTTTATTTTTTATGATAAAACAATAAATACTTAAAAACATTTTATTTATCATTTGAATGTTGAGACTGAGAGACTGCTTATGATACAAATTGTGTAAGACCACTAGTGCTGCAGAAGAAGAAAAAAATGATATTCAAAACAGTATTGATAGGCTGTCAAAATAGGCTTAAAATAACCAAATGTAAATTAATAGAGAACATGTAATACTCTATATGAAAGATTCATAACACCAAAGTACAATTTTGAGGCCTTGTGTAAAAGTACCATGTAACAATGGTAGATTGTTACAAATAGCAAATATGAGCCAGTGGTGAGATATGATTGAATAAAAAAAAGTGTATACAATTTCAAAGTGCATCAACAGAAGTAGTTTCCAAATTATGGTGCTCATTAAACATAATTCTGAAGGATCCTTGGTACTATCTGAGTTGGTTGTTTTCCTGTAGACATTTTATTACCCAAACTAGGCAACATCCTCAGTGCTAGTAAGGAATGGGGTTTGGTCTCAATTTATATTCTAAATCAGTGGCTTGCCCTGTCAGCGTTGGTGGGGCAGGTCTTAGAGGTTCTTTGGTTGGGCTGTTTACTGTTAGCTTAGGTACTGTTTAATTCTTGATTGTTGGCACCATTCCTTACTTTCACAGACATTACCTAGTTTAGGTAATGAAACATCTGCAAGAAAACAACAGAGTTCAGGCAGTACCAAGCATCCTTCAGAATTATGCTTAGTGAGCAACATAAATATTATTACTTACCACAATTTGGAAGCTACTTCTGTAGCTCAGAGAGTACCAAGTACCCTTCTTTTTCAACACTAGCTACAAATATTCTCCTTTGTCAAACACGATTTTTTTAAAAAAAACGATCCAGAGAAATCAGAACCAATCTCGGGGAAGAGCAAACGAGAAGATCAGGGGATGTGATGGGTTTTTAAAATCCCAATATACTCGCTCAGAAGGAAAGCAAAGCTAGAAGTTGACAAGCAGGGGAAATCTGAAGACCGGAAAAAAAAAGTTTTGACGGCTCCGCAAAGAGCTCAGACACCCGTGGACGCCCAACTACTTAGGGTAGCTGAGCCGGTGGACAAGGCTCTGCTCACCTGCTCCAAATTCGGGGACTTTCAAATCCCGCTCCCATCCGTCCACTTTTTTCACGTGCTGATACACCAAGTTCTCCTTCTCTTGAAGCGTGGTCGCATCCTCCAGCGCGTAGTCCAACTGGCTCTGCGAAGGCAAAAGACAGGGCAGGCCGCCAGTCGCCGCCATCGGTTTTCCCTCCCGGCCAGCCAGAGCACAAGAAAGCGGGCGTGACTCTAACCGCTCTTCCGTTTGGCTTCCGGCACTTTCCAAACTCAACTCTGTTCGGTCATGGAGCCAAACCAACCCCAACCCCCACATCCTGAATGTTTAAAATCCCGTCGCCCCATATTTTCATGCCCAGTAAAAACTTTGGACCAAAAATGGGTTATTATTCCCTTGTATAGCTAAAAGGACAAGAAAACGCATATTCGACAACGGGTATTTTTGTTTCCCTGTCACAGATTCGCCAGAAACAGATCTAAATTTCCTGGCCAAACAAGTGTAGGAATGGTTTTCTGTCCCCAAAAGATATTAAAATAGTATTTAAAAAAAAAAATGAGAAAAGGCAGGCAGTTTAGTCGTCGTGAAAGTGCGGAACTCATCGGAAAGATACAGGAGGAGGAAGGGAAGAGCCGCCAAGAAGGAATGAGATCAGTGGCGGCGGCGGTGCCTGGAGCTCTCGAAGGCGTGAGGGATTTGGAATGGGGCGGCTGCGAAACCTGCTGAGGTAACGTGCGCCATTATCCCTCTGACTTCGGAGGGATACTTCTCTTGGATGGGGAGACCATTCATTTCGACGCGGGTATAGTCCATAGGTCAAGATCATATTTAACAGAATGTTGGAAGGAACCTTGGAGGTCTTCTAGTCCAACCCCCTGTTCAGGCAGGAAACTTATATCATTTCAGATAAATGGTTGTCCAATCTCTTCTTAAACACTTCCAGTGTTGGACCATTCACAACTTCTCCAAGTGGTTCCACTGATTAATGGTTCTCACTGTCAGGAAATTTCTCCTTAGTTCTACGTGGCTTCTCTCTGTGATTAGTTTCCATCCATTGCTTCTTGTCCTGCCTTCAGGTGCTTTGGCGAATGGAGACGGATTACCGAAATGTATCATCTAATAATCCTTGAGGTTCAAACTCTGCCCACATATACTGGGGTTAGAACTAAACAGACTGAACTAATGATTTATGGGAACACACCATAGGGCTAAACATTCTACTGAATGTAATGAGATTTAGTCACAAGTAAGATTTGCACAGATCTCCAAGAGAGAAACTTGGGAGTCTGCTTCCCTAGCTCTAGAATGGCCTGGCAAGCAGTTGCTAAACACATGTCCTCATACCATAATCTGGAACAAAGAGATTGAGAAGGAAAGTAGTGTTTGCCAGTGCAAAATTTTTTTCTATATAAATCTGATTAGTATAGAGGCAGAGCTGGAGACCAGTCAGCACTGCAAGGATTTAGCTGCTGCATGCAGGATTAACCACTCTCCACCAGGCTACAGGGATTGTTACTTCTGTCGCCATTTTTTTTTTTTTTTTTTGCTGCTAGAGAGCATAGACACTTATTGGGCAGTTAACTGATTGTTTTCGTGACTCATTGAAGGTGTACAGGTAGTCCTTGATTTACAATAGTTCAGTTAGTGACTGTTCAAAGTTACAACAGCACTGAAAAAAGTGACTTATGACCATTTGTCACAGTTATCGCCATTGCGGCCACTCCATGGTCATGTGATTAAAATTCAGATGCTTGGCAACTGACTTATATTTATGACGGTTGCAGTATCCCGGAGTCATGTGATCCCCTTTTGAGACCTTCTGACAAGCAAAGTCAATGGGGAAACCAGATTCACTTAACAACCGTGTTGCTAATTTAAGAACTGCAGTGATTCACTTAACAAGTGTGATTGGAAAAGTCGTAAAATGGGACAAAACTCACTTAGCAAATTTATCATTTAGCAACATAACTTTTGGGCTCAATTGTGGTCGTAAAGTGAGGACTAGTTGTACTACAAAGTTGTTTCCCACTTGTAACATCTGTCATCTTCCACAACATCAACTGGAGGACTGCAAGTGCAGGGATTGCTATGGTGACCAAAGCCATGGGATTCACACTTGAAGAATTAGGGAAAGAGGCAGGCAGCAGAAAAGGGAAATATTTCACCCCTTTCCTGTATCTTACTTCCCCAGCACAACAGAGGAAACTTATCCCTTGCAGCAGCTTATGCGGTCTTGTTTTCAAGGCAAGACAAGGCAGAACCATTGGGGTAGCACTTTCCACTTTCTGTCTTGAAGGGAGGGAAAGAGCCCTTGGTGTTCTCCCCAGCATGAGGAAGTTTTTCAAAACGAAGATATTGTAGATAATATTACATTTATGACATGGCTTGTATTGAGAAAACATGGAGAAAAAGCAGAGAAGATGGAGAATACTGTTTTGCTTTTCTGAGGCCAACTCTTAAAGCTAAAATGTGTTTGTAGATATTATCTATTGTATAGATATTATAAAATGAAGTAGCAATGCAGCATTTATTGAAAGGTATTTGAAATTTAGCTACTGTTTTTCAGTTCAGATCAATAGGAGACATGATTCTTTGTGTTTTTAGAATATTTAGAATAATTTCTAAATGAAGAATTGTTGAAGGAATTTTGTTTTATTTTATGTATTTCAGGATCACAGAGGAAGAAAAGTTGGTGGAACAGTACTAAGATTTTCTAGTCAAATTTCTCAAAAATAAGAGGGTTAAAATCTGGCCTTATGGTTAAAATTGTAAATTCAAATCTAAGTGCACTTTAATATTTGAAATGTCAATCATTGCACTTGAACATAAAACTATATCTATATTTGTAACACTTATATGAGTGGGATAGCATGATGTTTAATACAGCAATTGATACTTATTATTTTATAAGTATAGTAAAATAATAAAACTGAATTCAAGGAAGTTTTTTTCCCTAAAGAAGATATTTCCTTCATTGATGGATTGTCATGTCTGAAAATGGTCTTTTGGAGGAAGACATTTGGCAATATAAATCTATCAGGAAGCAAAAGCCTACAAGCCAACATTCAGAAGTAATTGCTACTGAAGTACAAAAAGCAAAGTTTGAAAATGGTAGATCACAAAGAAATGACAGTAGACATGGTGGGAAAGCACCCAAAGGAAAAGGTGTTCCTAAGAAGACAAAGCAAAGGCCAAGACAAAGAGATAGCCAGACCCCCTTAAAGCCAGGAGTTTCTAGTGGTGATCAATCATCACAAGAAAGTTTATTAACAACTTCCGAGAAAGAAAGAAAAATCTGCAAGAAGCAAAACACTATAAAACCTAGACCAGTTTTTGAGGGGTACTGTCCAAGTTGTCAAATGCCATTCTCTTTATTGTTGATCCAGACACCTCAGTGGCATGTTACCGAATGTTTGGATGTCTCAGGGACTGCTGAGAAAGGTACAGTTTCAATGGGAAGCAAGGGCTCTTCTACTTTGTATTTGAAAACAGGCTATGTTTCTTTAAGAAGTGCAAACAATATATTCTCGTCATGCAATTCAGTATCTAAAAAAAACATTAATTGACTAGATTTCAGTCTTTTGATTAACCAGAGGCCAGAGGTAAAAAGATGGGAACTATATATTAAAACAAATCTTGCTAGTCCTTGAATTAATTCTAAAAAAAGGTATATTTTTAAAATTGTAGTTGGAAACTATAGTTTTAAGGCATAAATTAAAAAGCATGTACCAAATTTTAAAGAACAAAATCCTGTACAAGAGGTCTGGTGAGTAAAAAAAGGCTATGATGCAATTTTTTTTTTACAGAGAATAGCTTACCAAATTAAAAATAATTGCAGATAATTTTCAGTAAAATGAAACAATTCTTTTCCAACTGCCATTATTTGAATTTGAAAACTCATTAAAAAAATCCCCCACAGCCTATTGAAGTTAATTAGAAAGGACTGGCTAACCATGATGTATCTGGTCAAGTAATTCAGAAAAAGTAGACATATTTATACCTGTACTGAATTCTTTTTGCTACAAGTCATATTATGTTTCTATCAGGCAGGCATTGTACTAGAAGTTTTGCGTTCTCATAGATAAATTCAATTTGATGAAATAAAGATACAATATAAAAAGTTGTCTGCATTAGCAATGTTTTTTGAAGCAGAACTTTCAGAATTTTAATATTTGTTCAGTAAATCTTGTTTTTCATTTGTGCTGTATTCAAAAACATTTTCCTAATACTTTTCTCCTCTTTTATTAGAATGTCCTGATGGCATTTTGTGCTCTTCAGTCATTCCTTCTCATTACAAACGCTACAGCCATTTCCAACTTGCAGCAAGTAGAGCACAGGACTCTGTCTTTGCACCCTCATTATCTAGTGCAGAAAATTATTTCATTAGACCTGGTGCTGCTGAACATAATGAATGTTTACAGGATGTGAAGGTACCTCAGAGTACGGAAAAACAGTCTCTTCTATTACCACAACTGAGTTCAATGACTGTGGATTCCATCAATATAACCAACATCATGGCTTTATCTTTGGGAAATATTAAAGAACCTGAACGTACAATACAGCATAGAGATGAAACAAAACAGTCTGAATGCCTTAATCCTTTTTCTGAAGAAACTCAAATTGAGAAGCTAAACAGTCAACTTTGCTCTTTTCAACAGAATACCTCTCTCTCAGATGCTGATTTGAATGACAGTGACATTTCTTATTCCCCACTTTATACTGATGAAAATGCTGTAGAATTAGATGAGACAGATAAGGAAGAATTGCAGAAAAAGGTAGAGATAACTTGTAAAACAAATCTATTTGATACCAGAAATTTGGAAAGTAGAATTGTTGGAAGTTTATCTAATAGATCACAGCAGATACAATTTCAAGATAAGAGTGTTAAAATTATGCAAGATCGAACAACAATCAATGAATCCTCTAAAATTTTACCAGCAAATGTGAGTGGAACATCTAAGTCTCTCCCACAAAAAAGCATGCATAATAGCATTGACAGTTCAACAAGTTTTCTTGATCAGATGAAATGTCTCACAGGAGATTTCAATTCAAAAAAAACTAAGGATAGGTTTGACTGGCTTAAAGTGAACTCTTGTAATTTTAATGCAGATTACTATGGGCAGGGCAATTCTAGTGGTAGTTATTGGTTCTCTGCAGATTCTGCTGTTAATGATGTCATGCTTTCTTCAAAATCTGAAAAAGAGCCTCTGCAATCATTCCGGTTAAGTCAAAGTGAAGTAGTAGAAAAGTTCAATAACTTAGATGTTAAAGTTAAGACTATTGTTAACACATGTGGAAATAGAGCACTTCAGAACAATTTGTGTTCAGTAAAAGAAAAAGAGGAACGATCTTGTAAGAGTATAGCTATGCCTGTTTTACCCAGTACAGTACCTAAAACACAGCCGGTTCCTGCTACAAACACTAAGGTCCAAATCACTCCTCCCAAACGCCTAAAACAAATGGACATTGGTGTTTTCTTTGGGTTGCAACCAAAAGTAAAAATTGAGACTACCCCAAAGAAAAGTCTTACTGAAGAAAGAGTGATTGTGAATCCATCAGCTGCAAATGAAAAGAAGCACATATCTCGAAAGAGGAAGGCTGAAGCATCAGTAGGAGACTCTGATACAGTCACAAAAAGTCCAACCATTAAGTATGACACCAGATCAGATAGTATTTCTGGTGGTCAGAGAAGACAGAAAAAAAGATACAAAGAGTCATATCCTGGTGAAGATGGAATAAAAAAGCAGTGTCCCTTTTATAAAAAGATACCAGGTAGTGCTCTATTTATTTTGTAAGAAAACAGTTTAAGATTGTTGGGGTTTCCCCTCCCCTGCACTGTTAAGTTTCTCCTAAAGAATGTGAAAATACCATTTTGCTACAGTATATACGTAAAATATTTTTTTCCTCAAAGCCCTACAGGTGTTCTGTGTTTAGCTGTCCATGAAATGATCCTGTAGAAAATTAGTCAAGTAAATTATATTGCATTCAGTAGTAATTATTAATTGTTAGGAAGGATTGCAACCTATTTGTTAAAATATGATTTGTTAATGGCAGGAATAGTCAGTATAAATCTTACTTGTAAAGAAATATGTAACTAAGCAATAAAAAGGAACAGTTAATATTTTTTTGTGGACAGGTCTAATATTACAGAAAAATCTTTAAAGATGTAGAGAGATAAAGATATTTAAGTTGTGCTACCATCAGAATAGAATAGAATAGAACTCTTTATTGGCCAAGTGTGATTGGACACACAAGGAATTTGTCTTGGTGCATATGCTCTCAGTCTACATAAAAGATACATTCGTCAAGAATCATAAGGTACAACACTTAATTATAGTCATAGGGTACAAATAAGCAATCAATCATATTAGGAAACAGTCTACAAATCGTAAGGATACCAGCAACAAGGATACAGTCATAAGTGGGAAGAGGAGTGATCAGAATATGACAAGATTAATAGTAGTGCAAACTTAGTAAATAGTTTGACAGTGTTGAGAATTATTTGTTTAGCAGAGTGATGGCGTTTGGGAAAAAATGTTCTTGTGTCTAGTTGTTCTGGTGTGCAGTGCCCTATAATGTTGTTTTGAGGGTAGAAGTTGAAACAATTTATGTCCAGAATGTGAGAGGTCTGTAGATATTTTCACAGCCCTCTTTTTGACTTGTGTAGTATACAGGTCTTCAATGGAAGGCAGGTTGGTAGTAATTGTTTTTTCTGCAGTTCTAATTATCCTCTGAAGTCTGTGAAATCAGTGAAATTTAAGGCTGCAATCATGCACATACTTGGGAGTGAGTTCCACTAAATTCAATGAGCGTTGCTTCTGAGTCAACATAAGATTGTAGTGTAAGTTCTTTGATATGTTATTTGTTTCTACTGATTATAGCTATTTTTCTGTATTTTTGGCTCTTCAGATATGTATAATTAAAATTTCCAGACTTCCCACCAAGTATATTAAGTAATCTTTTTTTTTCACTTAAACTTAAGGAAACAAACATGGTTAGTACTACTTTTCTGTGTGTAAATTAAAGGAAGAATCCTAGGTAACTTTAAAGATTTAACATTTATTCTGGCATAAACTTTTATGATTAACATGTGAATGTGAATGCTGATGCATTGGCACATAGTTTACAAAAGCTTATGCCCTAATGAATCTTAACAGGCTGTGAAGGATTCTATTATTCTAATTGTACTAGCCAGCTTTGGCAGTTGCCAAAATACTGACTGTTTATTCTTTTATTAATTTGTTTCAGGCACAGGTTTTGTAGTAGATGCATTCCAGTATGGAAAGATTGAAGGCTGCAGTGCTTATTTCCTTACCCACTTTCATTCTGATCATTATGGTGGCCTAACTAAAAAGTTTACATTCCCAATATACTGCAATAAGGTATGTATGGATATTGTGGGCTCTTTTGTGAAATACAAAACATGTAAGATACATCTTGTCTCTGTGCAAATGATACCTACGAGACCGTCTTTTGCCACCAATAGCCTCCCACCGACCAGTTCGTTCTCACAGGGAGGGACTACTCAGGGTACCGTCAGTCAAATTATGTCTACTGGCGACTCCCAGGGGGAGGGCCTTCTCTGTGAGGGCTCCAACCCTTTGGAATGAACTGCCCCCGGAGATACGGAATATCCCTGATCTCCGTGCTTTCCGCCGTGCCCTCATAACCCTGATGTTCCAACAGGCGGGGCTAAACATATGAACATGTGAATAATTTTTTAAATGTGATCTAATTCTGGGTTTTATTTAATTGACCAAACTAAGTAATAATTTTAATTAGCAATTTTATGATGTTTGTGTGTCTCTATTTTTCTTGACTGTACACCGCCTTGTGTCCTACGGGAGAAAGGCGGTATAGAAATAAAATAAATAAATAAATAAATAAATAAATAAATAAATAAATAAATAAATAAATAAATAATCCTATGGAATTTTGGAAATAATTCCAACTAATTTTGAAACATATCAGTCAACAAATTGTGGGTTGTATAAGTTTGTGTCATTCCTTGTAAAGTTATTGCTGCCATTGCTAAAATATTATACTTTTTTCTCCATTGGACCAGTGTTGTGCACTTCAAGATTTGTAAGTTATAATGATGAAGTAGAGATTCAAAGTGTGGAAACTACAGTATTGTCTGGCTTCAGTCAGTATAAACTGCCATGAAATGTTAATCTAAATTTAACAACTGCTTTTCCCCTTTTTTTCTTCTCTCATTTGTTTCATTTACCATCTTGCCTAATTAATACCTTGTAATTAGGTCCAAGTGAAATTGGTGCAAGAGGTGTAAGTAGCTGCAAAACACTTTTTGTATTTTAGATAACTGGAAACTTGGTAAAGAATAAACTGAGAGTGCAAGAGCAATATGTCCATATCCTGCCAATGGATAAAGAATGTATAATAGATGGCATCAAAGTAGTGTTGGTTGATGCTAATCAGTAAGTATTTTGGAAAAAGTAAATGAAATGTAAATTAGTTAAAATTATAACTAATTTTTGTCAATTTTGTTTTGGATTTGAATTCAAAATGCCTTTTCTCCTTCCCTTTCTCTCTTCCACTCCATTTATTCTTCTGGCAGTTGTCCTGGTGCTGCAATGATTCTTTTCTGTTTTCCAAATGGGACTGTAATATTGCATACAGGTGACTTTAGGGCAGATCCTTCTATGGAGCGCTGTCCTTTCCTGAATGGTTGGAGAGTTCATACTGTTTACTTGGACACAACGTAAGTTTTTGATTAAACATTTATAATATTAAAATATGGTGAGAAATATGACACTTTGTAAACTACAAAAATGTGCCAGGGTAGAATCATGGAGTTGGAAGGGATTATCAAAGCTATCTAGACAAAACTCCTACTCCCTACTAGGTTATGTCTAGCATACAACCATCTCCCTCTGTGAAAATTTCATGTAGCAGACTGTTCTATTAGACAGAGCATTCTGCTTCATGTCTAGCCTGAGCATCTGTTCTTGTACTTTTAATCCTTTGGCATTGGACATTTCTATTGTGGGACAATAGAATACAAGCCCATGCTTTCTTCTGTGTGACAATCCTTGACATATTTGAAGACAGCTATTTAATTTTCCTAGGTTTGCATTTTGGTATACTAACTGTGCCAGAGCCTTTAACTATTTCCTGTACAGCTTGGTTTCCAGATAGCCCTCCTCTAAACTTGTTCCTGTTTCTCACTGCCCTTTTTGAACTATGGTGCCCCAATGAGGTTTGACCAAAGCAGAGTAGAATGGAATAACTGCTTCTTGTGCTCTATGTTCCTATTAATGACCCCCAGATAGTATATACTGTTTTTGCAGCTACCTCACACTTGTGGCTTATGTTTAAGATCCCTTTCACATGTACCATTTCAGGTCAAATTTCCCCTGTCATAATCAGTACAAATAGGATTGAATGATAAGGATAAAAATTAAGAAAATATCTTCAAAGAGCTTACTTTACATTTCATTAGACTACATTGTGTTTAATAGTATTGTATGGTAGCATATTGTTGCTTTGTTAAGAAATAAAAGATGTTTATAAATCCGAGGCATCCAATCAGTATATTTCTTAAATCTGCATGATTATTCACTATACAAATATTTTTTTCTAATCACAGGGAGTGAGAAATAAGGAACAATTGTTACTTGCCTATGTACTTTTCATCCATCCTAAGATGTAAACTTTATCACTTCTCTCTATTCATTTTAGATAGCAAAATATAGGACAATAATTCTGTAGGAAAACAAAATACAAAGATTTTGTTTATATACACAGCCTCCCCTATCATTCTTGATATTCCTGGATCATCGTATGATTAATTTTCGCCCATCCAATAGTTTGCAGCATTCTTAACTAATATTATTTTTAGCTATAGATTATGTCACTGAAAGCAGTGTCATCCTGCTTTGGCAATTATAAAAAGAAATGCTATCCATTTCTTATGCACAGTTCACAGATGTGTCCTACTAATTGAGACAACAACATATTTTTGTGGACAAATGTGGCAAAAAAGAGACAAATTGAACGAATTATTGACTGATTTAAAAGTTGTACTCAAAGCAGTTAGCTATACTTCTTCTACTAATTATTTTTTGTGGAAAAAAATGAATGTACTTGTACTAGTCTAGTGGTTCTTTTTATCACAAAAAATACACAAACTAAACAGAAAGGACTTTTAATTCCTGTTTCTCCCAGAAATATAATTGTTTTCTTCTACATGTTTGTATATTGGCAGTGGAGGTACAACAACTCATGCATGTGTACTAATACTAGAAACCTCAACTTTGACATAGTAATCCCTTTGAGTTTGATATACTTTTCACTAAATTATATCTTGATACATATTTGTGATACTGTTCATCTGTTCCTATAAATAGAACAAGGCTAAATGTGTTATTTCCTTTTTTCTATGAAAGCTGAATTTTCTAATATGTCTTTTATTACTGTTTCCTAGGTATTGTAGTCCTGAATATACTTTTCCTTCCCAGCAAGAAGTGATTCAGTTTGCTGTCAATACTGTATTTGAACGAGTGACTTTAAACCCACGAACATTAGTTGTTTGTGGAACATATTCTGTTGGAAAAGAAAAAGTCTTTCTAGGTAAGAGCTTTCTAGTTCTTCTAGTAAGAGCTTCAGAGATACTATATCCTAGATATTTGAGCTGAACCTAATATTCAGCACAACCTAATTCGCTGTTTCTACTCATAATGTTACTTTCACAAAAATATCACAGCTCTAAAATAGTTAAAATCATACCCTATTGAACTTCTTGGCAAACAGTTCAGACACAAAGCAGTGTATGTCATGAACGATTGGAGATGCCCCATTTTAGTAATGCTATAGTTTATGAATGCTTTGGAGATATTAATAGCCTTGTAAATGTAAGGGACTTTTTCAACTTTTAACTCAGCTTTTTGGTATGTGGGGTAACTTTCCAAATGCAATGTAATTTATTTCAATGCTAAGTTGGAAAATGTTGAAACACGCATGTCGGCTTTCCTAAAACTGATTATCTGGAACGAAATGAATCTTTTATCCACTTTTGGAACTCTTCATAGTCTATCCTATTACTATTTTTAAGCTGGCAAGCTGTTACAAATTTTCATAGTTAAACAAGAAAAAATAAATTAGTGCTATTTATATGCTTTTTTAAAAAGACGAAAGCTTGATTTCTTTGTTAAAGAAAACATAAATGGTATCAGCTTCTATCTGAAACTTTCACTTATATTTGAGTTATTTTTTCTTAAAAATATGAAAGTGAATTCTGAAACCTCAATATGAAAAAAACCTTGATTTTGTTTTATAGTTTGTTTATTGCCCATTTACAAACAATTGGATGAATTGGCAGGCAGGAAGAACAGATTGTAGACTGGAGGAAGGTGTTACCAATTATTTTTTTTATTTTATTTTTATTTATTTTAATTTGATTTATATGCCGCCCTTCTCCGAAGACTCAGGGCGGCTTACAATGTGCTCAGCAATAGCCTTCATCCTTTTGTATATTTATACAAAGTCAGCTTATTGCCCCCACAACTGGGTCCTCATTTCACCTACCTTAGAAAGGATGGAAGGCTGAGTTAACCTTGAGCCTTGGCGAGATTCGAACCCTGCAGTAATTGCAGGCAGCTGGTCTTAAGCAGCTTAATAACAGGGTGCCTTAAACCCTTGTACTACCAAGGCTCTTACCTGGGAATCTTCTCTATTCCTATTGAATTAGAATATTTTTATGAGTAATCAACAGACGATGTGTTCAAAACAAACATATAGGCAAATACTACCTTTAGTAGTGAAATACAAAAGTAAACTTACATTATTTTTTCTATTTCCATTTTCATGATGTCACTCCTGCAGCTATTGCTGAAGTTCTGGGCTCAAAAGTAAGCATGTCTCAGGAGAAATTCAAAACACTTCAGTGCTTAGAATCGGCAACAATAAATTCCCTCATCAGTTTGAACTGGGATAATACTTTCCTACATCTTCTGCCCATGATGCAGATTAATTTTAAGGTAAGATTTAAAGCTGAATTCCAGACTAAGAAAAATCACAGACTTCTACCATAAGATACTATAATTACAGTAAATAAGATCCAGTTGCAAATTGTCTTTATCATTATCTAATAATATAAGAGTTATCTAAAAACTATTTATTTTCAATTGAAATAACCAGGTGTTATTTTTTGTCTGTAGAATTTGCAGAATCATTTGAATAAATTCTCTGAGAAATTTGATCATATTTTGGCTTTTAAGCCTACTGGGTGGACATACTCAGATGGATGTTGTTCTTTGAGTGATATCAAACCTCAGACAAGAGGAAATATCACTATATATGGTAATGCAATTTCAAATTATTAATATGCTTAATTATATTGTCATTTTCCATTACAGATTGGAATCAAATAACCCATGAGCTAGCCAAGAAGTTAAAGGGATACAAAATAAATAGAGAGTGTTGTATGTGACCTTTAAAAGACAATTTATATTTGTCAGGCATTGTTATAAAATATTTAGAGGGTGCATACATTTTGGGAAGGTAGTGCCCTTTTACTTTCCCAGCTATTCAGACTTTTCTAACAGGTTTATCTGCATGCAACCCAGAATATCTCTTTGCATTGATCAGAAACAGAACCATGTTACTTCTAATACATATTTTGATAGTGAAGTAGATGTTTTGATTGTTCCATATTAAATAACCAATAACTTTTCTTGAGGAAACAGTATTTCTTTCATGGTTTTACTATTTATAATGCAGTTTCTTATTTTCAGTCATCCTTTTTCAACATTTGATAGGTGCAATAAATTATTAAACAAAAAAAAATGTGAAGCAGATTAATGAATGAACAGTAAAGATAGAAGCTAGATAATTTTGCCCAGAATTTAGCTAGATACTCAGTATGTAAATTACATGGAAATTTAGTTAAAACATCAGTTTCAAGTTTTGTAAAGCACATAATGCTAAATTTCATCTACTCATATTGACTATTTGTTTTTGTTGTTGTTTTGCAGGGATTCCTTACAGTGAGCACAGCAGTTTCCTTGAAATGAAACGATTTATTCAGTGGCTGAAACCTCAGAAAATTATTCCTACTGTAAATGTAGGAAATTGGAAAGTCAGACATGAAATGGAAAAGTATTTCAGGGACTGGAAAATGGAAGTTGCAGAATAGAATTAGGAAAGTAGGATCTTTATTACAATAATTATATGCCTTAAATTCTGATTAATTTTTCTGCATTGTTATTTGACTCTGATGTAAAAGGTAACAATGTAGATATATAGAAACAGACATATTCTGTGTCAACAGAATATGCTGTATTTGCAGAGTTTACAGCATCCAGAAGAAATGAAAAATGAAATCAAGTAATATAAAGTTATTAATGTTTTTACATTTTTATTTATTTATTGTACTTAAAAATAAATAAACAATCTGAAATATAGTCTAGATAAGTGTTGAAGTGTTTTAATAATTTACAAACCAAGCATTGATAATTTCAAGATGCTATATTGCCTTTGTTCTCATGTACTGGTATAATGTTTTTATTTGTGTGTTAATCTAGGTTTTGCCAGCTTGCATCAATGGTTGTATCATCCACATAATTACTAATAACTGTTGTCTAAACCCTGTAAGATTAATGGCCATCAAATGGTCTCTGTGCATGCCAATACCAACTTTCATCTTTTAATCAGTTTTAGTTCTTTCTGGAGGAAAATCTGATCACAGTACAGTATTAAATATGAATTTATATATCATAATCTTATATAAATGTGCACAACATTTATTAATAATAGTTCTAACCATTGATCAGATAAAATGCACTAGAGATGATCTTTCTATGAATCTTTCTATGATCTTTCTATAAATTATTACAATTTTTTTCATTATTTTTAGCATAGTGAAGATAGACATCATACTTGCTTTTATAGTCATAAATTAAGCAACCAGAATTCAGCTAATGCATACAAAAGAGAGAGAGAGAGAGAGAGAGAGAGAGAGAGAGAGAGAGAGAGAGAGAGGGAGGGAGAAAGAGAGAGAGTAAGGTTTCTATCTTTTGGATCTGCTTTTCAAGATGGTTGAAATTTAGTAAATGTTTACCTTTTTGCAAGTCAGATATTAATTATCTCATAACCACAGGACTAATAATCATTTATATGCTGCTAAAATCTAATAATTCTGTGTGAGTTACAAATTATTAAAAACTATTAAAAATAAGAATGCAAAAAACACAAAAGCATAAAACAAAAGAAAAATGATAACAGGAAACAAATCCAGATGCGAACAAAGAAAACAAAGAAATGGGTATCTATGCATTCTTGTCAAAGAATTGGGTGAATTGCCACATCTTCAGTACATTTTAATTACTCATAGAATCATGAGTAATCTTTCAGAGATTCATATTCTGCCTGCCCTAAAAGGTATCTGCAATTAATTTTTCAGAATTAATCAAAGATCTGGTTAGAACTTAGCTGGAAACATTTCATAACCAGAAAAATTTGGATGTTCTTCCTTCACATCCACTTCTTTTGGATATCTGTGTTGGATAGATGGAATCCCATACTTCATTCTCCTCTGCATATTGACCCATACCAAGTCCTCTGTATTGGTGCAGTGTCACCATAAAACACCATAAAACTTGGACTTCTTCAACAGCCAAGACAACATAGCTTGTGAGTCAAATTTCTTACTTGCCTTTTTCTTTTCCATATACTTTTGCTGCCAGCTTCTTCCTCCCCTCTGTAAACTGCATTTGGTACATGAAAATCTTGATTCTTTTGCAGACTCAGACTGTCACCCACAACTAGAGTTTGTAAGTCTGGAATAACAAGATGGCCAACTGTTTACTTCTGATGGAATTCCTTTTCCCTAATAAATCTCAACATGGAATTCTCTATTCACAAAGAACTATTTTTAAAAAGCATTTTATGAGTAAGGATAAGGCACCATTATTTTTCTTCCCCAGTTAGCTTCTTGTATGAGAAAGAATGCTTACTCTAGTTGTTTTCAATCAGAATACTACTACTAATTCCAAGTAACTTAGACTAAATGGGTCCACCAAATATCTAACCATCTATAAATCTTGGAAAACTCTTAGCAAGAATAGGGCCACTCAATCCCTTCCTTCCTTTCCTTCCTTCCTTCCTACCTTCCTTCCTTCCTTCCTTTTCTCTCTCCCTCCCTCCCGCTCTCCCTCCTGTAAGATCATTAGATGAGTTCAGTTTTTACTTCAAGTGCTCTAAGTGTGTAATTGCATGTTCTCCGTTTTCAGCCCTACTTTCATTGAGTATATGGGTTGTCATATTTCAGATCATGTTCTGTCTATTTAGTTCACAGTTTTCTTTTTAATTCGGGTACATACTTAAGGAAAGAAATTGTTCTTATAATGATAAAATCAGAGTAACATGATATATGCTATTTGGAATGTGAAAATTGATTAATAACGGAAATTATAAGTTTGATTACACAACAGGAATTGTCAAAATTATGGGAAACTTCCATGTTTTCCCAAAAATAAACCCTGTTTTATATTTTTTTGAACCCTGAAATAAGCGCTTGGCCTTATTGCCATGCACTCAAAAGCCCGATTGTCTTATTTTGGGGAAAACAGGCTATACAAGACCACCTTCTGCCACCAACAGCCTCCCACCGGCCAATACGCTCCCACAGAGAGGGGCTCCTCAGGTGCCGTCGGCCAAACAATGCCGACTGGCGACACCCAGGGGGAGAGCCTTCTCTGTGGGGGCACCAGCCCTCTGGAATGAGCTGCCCCTAGAGGTTCGTATGATCCCCAACCTGTGTACCTTTCGCCACGCCCTGAAGACCCTTTTGTTCCAATAAGCCGGGCTGGCCTAATATGAATTTTATAATGGGTATATGTTAGTTTTTTAATTTTGTGGGCCAAATTTTTATATATTCGGTTTTAAATTGTTTTTAAATTTTGTAAATCTATATGTGTTTTAATATGACCGCCCTGAGTCCTTCGGGAGAAGGGCAGTATAGAAGTCCAATAAATCTAATCTAAACTAATCTAATCTAATCTAATCTAATCTAATCTAATCTAATCTAATCTAATCTAATCTATATTATTACCAGGACGATTCTACTTTTTCTGTTGTTATAACTACATTTTTCTCAAAGTTAGTTACTTACTTGTAGATTAGAAAAATGAGCAAAGATAGAATTAAACATTCACATGGGACTATAAAATACATGTTTACAAAAGTATTTAAATATTGGAAAATTGGAATAGAAAATACTGTATTATGAATAGAAGACATATATTGTGAGATATATGAAAACTAAATCATATTTAATCATCTGTATTCCTTTATATCAAAAGGCCAGTCTCAGTATTTTTTTAAAAAGGGAAATAACTCTTTTGCATCCCTGTTTTCCAGAAGTAATCTTTCTTTTCTAACAGCTAAAAAAATACAGAATAGAAAAATACAATTTGATTCACTATTAATGTTTTCCTTTTGAATATATAATTTGGATTTTAGCACAAAAGCAGCTGTTTTAGCTGGATCAAGAGACTAAATACATACTAAACTCTTATTTATTCACCAGGACTTTTTTTTAACTAGGCTTGGAAGGTGCCAAGAATTTAATTGGCAGAATGACATGATTCTTATGTAGCTTATGTTTTAGCTGTTAGCTACTTTGCTAAAAACTCAAAACTAGAAATATTTCAAACCTCCCTCCAGGTTTTTTTCTTTGAAGCTCACATTATTAATTATACATATGGTTCAAAATACACATTACAAATGTGTAAATGCCTATTTGTAAAGGAGTGAGACTACAGTGCTTCTCTTGATTTAATGAACAGATAAGACCACCTGTCAGTCTAGTACCTTTCAGGTGGATGACATTTCTAGTGGCTATGTTGACTAAAAGCTAATGTTCAACACATCTAGATTATGGAAGATTACTGGGATAATGGGGCAAATATTCTTATCTCTTGGTTAAATCTGTTAGCTGAATATTTTCTGGAAAGCTTTATAAAACGTTCTTATAAATCTCAGCAATTTGGAAATAAAATCCTCTTGCCTGAAAGTTGCTATAAAAGTTATTCTTTCAATAAAAGAGGATAATAAGATGACATAAAGTCATATCTTAAGATTTTTAAATTTCTGCATTGAACTTTTGATAGATGGATTTGCAATTCGCCATCTGTACCAATATAATAATTAAGTAATTAATTGTTTATAAAAAGATTACAAACTATACACAGAAGGAATTATACAATTTTCTATAGTACTTTGAACAAACTGTTGGATTTTCTATTCACAATCAATTATTATTCACAATCAAGACTGAGTGGCTGTGGCTGCCAGCGTCCCGGTACAGCCAGTTAGTCCCATCACTAACTATTGGGGACGAGTCATTGATCACCGCAGAGAAAGCTCGCAATTTAGGCATCCTCCTGGATGCACAACTGTCTTTAGAAGATCATATAACAGCCGTGGCCAGAGGAGCTTTCTATTAGGTTCGCCTGATTCGCCAATTGCGTCCCTTTCTAGACTGGGACTCATTACGCACAGTCACTCAAGCCCTCGTCATTTCCCGACTTGACTACTGCAATGCTCTCTACATGGGGCTCCCCTTGAAGTGCACCCGGTCCAGAATGCGGCCGCGCAAGTATTTATGGGAGCAACATGGCGCTCACATGTAACACCTCTTCTACGCGAGCTACACTGGCTTCCGGTGGCCTTCCGAGTGCGCTTCAAGGTGTTGGTTCTTACCTTTAAAGTGCTCCATGGCTTAGGACCTGAGTACTTACGAGACCACCTGCTGCAACCGATAACCTCCCACCAACTAATATGCTCTCACAGAGTAGGCCTACTCATAGTACCATCATTAAAACAATGTCGTCTAGTAGTTCCAAGGGAGAGAGCCTTCTCTGTGGGGGCACCTACTCTTTGGAACAAAATACCCCCTGGAATATGAATAATCCCAGATCTTCGCACTTTCCGACGTGCCCTGAACATCTGTCTGTTTCAACAAGCAGGGCTAGCATAAACATCTAAATTCTATGCCAAGGTCTTAGCAGATACACCAAGTTGACTCAATTTATTATTTACTGTTTATATAAAAAAAATATATTATATGTATATGAAATCTTAATCTGTTCACCGCCCTGAGTCCTTCGGGAGAAGGGCAGTATAGAAATTCAATAAATAAAATAAAATAAATAAATAAATTTAATCTTGGTTACATTCTGACAGCAGCAATCTATTTACAAACCATTACAGGCTAGGTAATTGGATTATTTTTTTATATCAAAATTTACATCAAAATAATTTATAATATTTTCCTATAGTATGAAAACAAGAGTGCAAGGCAATATGGGAACATGCTGAAGAGGAAATAAGCATTTACAGTATCTACTCATCCAAATCATTAATAAAAAAGTTGAAGGCTGACTTTGTGGAATCCCACTTCTTAGATTAGGTCATGCAGTCCATACTGTCACAATTTGCAATTTGTGTTTATTTATGTTGGGAGATGTCACTTAAACTTAAAGCAAGAGAAATTGTAATTATATGAAAACATACTTCTAATGATTTATATTACAGGTAGTGATAAAGAAAATAATGTCTTTAACAACTATTAGCAACTGTTGTTCCAACTACCAATGCTAACTATAGAAAATGTAGCATGCTTGTCTATCAAAAGATATTTTTTAACAAAACAAAAATATCCCTTGAAGGCAGTTTATAAGGGTTTCTGAAAATGCCTTCATGGTTGAAAAGCTTCAATAAATGGTATTGAAAAATCACTTATGATTCAGCAAATGCACCTGAAAAGCCTTTTCTATTGTACATGCTTTGATCTTTTGTTTTTTATACACTGTCATCTTTTTATCGTCCATGATGAATACCTAGGCATGAACAAATATTTTCCACTCTTGTGAACAACTTCATTCCTTTTACATGAGTGGCACTATCACTATGTTGATAGAGCGGCTCTAAAATAAGTACTTACGTAAAGCAAAATACAGGAAAATATTATGCCTCTCTACTTGCTTCCAGCAAATTCCTTACAGAATCCTACAAATCTCTCAGCAGAAAGGATTCGTTTGGCTTCCCCAAAGATAACATAGAAAGTGAATTTTGAACGATCACTTTCCAGAAATGATATTAAAAGTTAATTTAGATGTCAAATCAATTTTATTTTCTAATTTTATTTTAATCATTTGACATGATGAACAACTTGGATTTTTTAAAAAAATGAAGTGATGAATAAGGAGAGGGTTTTTTTTGTATTAGATATAATTATGGAATGTTTTGCTTGCTTGCTTGTAAAAGAGGAATGAATAGTGTCTTGATTTATATTCTAAACATATAGGAAGCACAGCTGCTTTCTAGTCCATTGTTGGTTTCTTGAGTTAACCCCCTAATAACACTGATATTAAAGCGGGGGAGCATTAGCAGTTTCAGAGGAGCAATTCTGGAGGATAGTTTGTGGTAGCCATGCATTCATAGAAATGACAAAACAAAACTATTTTTCATTCTGTTATTAATGAAACAATTGAAACAATTATCACACTGGTAGAGTATAAGATATGAAGCAGAGATAACAAAAGATATTTTGAAGGAGAACAAAAGCAGCTGGTGAAAGACGACTTGGGGAGAAGGAAGTCATGATCTAATGTGTGTTTATAATTAAATCTGCAACTCCTCATATTTCTAAGCAGGAGGGATTTGAAAAAAGATGACTGGTGCAACAGTTAAATAAAAATGAGGCTTAATTAGTTAGGAAGATGTCAGGATGGAACATTTGCCAAGCGACAGAACAAAACAATTTCTGACATTTACATTCCTAATTAGCAGATGTTAATAATATCTTCCACTAAACTGCATTTCACTTAGGATGCATCCAAATTCAGACAATTTTTAACTAAAAAGTTGAAACAATCCCATGTATAGGAATATAAATTCACACACAGAGAAAGCCACATCCCCCCCCAAGAATAGGTTCAAACAATGATAGCGATATACTTCAACCATCATAAACAGCATGTCACTAAAGTTTAGCTGCTATGAAATTACAGTTATTGCCCTCCTATTCCTAGGGTGTCAATGTAACCACTCTGTGAAGATGGTTCATCTTTGACCTGATTTAAAACAGCATTTTTATAAATGTGTGTTAAAATACAGTCCTCCTAGATGTTATTAACAGACTTTTGAACCAACATCATGTGAGATAGACCGCATCGCAGCAGTCCAAATTGGAGGTGACAATAATCACCCCTTCTTTGTGGGGGAATAGAATAGAATAGAATAGAATAGAATAGAATAGAATAGAATAGAATAGAATAGAATAGAATAGAATAGAATAGAATAGAATAGAATAGAATAGAATAACAGATGGAAAGGACCTTGGAGGTCTTCAAGTCCAACCCCCTGTTTAGCAGGAAACCCTGTACCATTTCAGACAAATGGTTGTTCAATCTCTTCTTAAAAACTTCCAGTACTGGAGCATTCACAACTTCTGGAGGCAAGTTGTTCCACTGATTAATTGTTCTAACCGTCAGGAAATTTCTTCTTAGTTGTAGGTTGTTTCCATCCATTGCTTCTTGTCCTGCCCTAGGTGCTTTGGAGAATAGCTTGACTCCTTCTTTGTGGCTTAACTCCATTTTCTTTGTGGCAATCCCTGAGGTAATCCCATTCAGGATCACACTTGGTGAATTTCCAAAACTAAGGCATTCATTATAGCCACCTATATTGTTAAAGATAATCCAAAACCTGTGATATTTTTCTACTTATCACTGAAACTGATGGTTGTTTTTAACATCCATGCTTCTCTTCTTAACCATTTCCTACTCCCAAGTCAGTTTTCATACTTTTGGTGGTAGACTGTGCTGTGATTGCTATTGACACTGCTTTCTCCTTAGTCTGCTGATGTCAAAGTTAACATAGCAGAAATCTCACACAATTTTAAAATAAAATGTACTTTGACATAATCTTGGCAAGCCATCAGATGTTCTTGGGACATGCAGTTCATGTGGACACAGATACTTCTGTCCCTATTTCAGGATCCACACTGACCACAAAGTCAGTGTATGATTGAATTTAGCTATATCTCATAGTTCTAAATATGCATTACTAATAGAGCTCTGCTATACTAATTTGACCGAATTGTTAATGCAGTGTCTTCTGCTTTGTAGAATCCAAATTTTGTCAGATTAATACTTGGAATGCCATGTGTCAATTTGTCTGTTATTTTCTCCTGAACATCTCTGGCTATAATGAAGCAATGCTCATCCTAAAGCATAGCTTACAAATTTGGGAAAAACAGTAAAAAGGAACATGAAGAATGACAAAATTATCTGTGGATTTATATTTCTTTTTAAAAATAAATTTTATTGTGTTTATAAACGGTATAAATAATGACATGTGAGAACAAAACTTTTAATTCTAGAAGAAAGTAAACAGTAAAAATAAGGGAAAGCCATTGTACAACATACACTGTAGAATTAACCTTGCATATGTTTCTCTGATATAAAACTGATATTATATCTGTACACATGGTTACAGTTCAGTTTTTAAACCATGAATTAATCCTATACCATATCAAGCATACTTGATCTTATTCTTATCTTTTGATCAACACAAAACCAATTCAAATGCCAAGAACCATCATATTTCATTTCAACACTGGAGATACATAACATACTGTATATAATGACCGTTTGGGCAGCAGTCTTAGGCACAATTTACCTAAAGATCATTATAAATTAAAATAATTCCAGATTTTTAGAATATAATTAATAATACATGGAGATCTTTTAACCTTAATTTTATTACAAGAACCTCTTACAAGAACGTTTTTATCTGCAACATAAAAAGGTAAACTTTTCTGAAGATCTGTTGAAGTATCCAATATACCTGAAAAAGAATTAGGTGAATTAAATGACACACTTAACATTTCTTAGTATTCAAGACCATCAATTTTGCAATATGGACTATTCAAGTTCCTTATTCAGTATGTTTTTGCATATTGTCTAAATTTATGTCTTTAATATTTTAAAAGTTTGTATTGTATTATTGTTTTTGTTTTTATAAAACCTTCAATACACTTACTCATTCTTAATATCAGACACTGCTAAGGTATCATGTTCAAACAAGGAACATAACAAATATGTTAGCTGTTCATATTCCACCTAGTTAATTGTATTATTTTAATAATTTTTCAAAAATCCCCAAATGTTTTTTAACTGTTTAAAAGTTATTTTCTTCAAAATATTTTTCCTGTATTTTTTAAACAAGTATTGTTATATTAATTTCTTATCAGAACCAACATGGAATTTTAATGTTTTTTCCAGTAAAATCCAAATATATCTGACTATCTTGAATGACGGAAATTGATTTTTGTTTGAACCTAATTTAATACAATTAAATAAAATCTGTGATTATTTTATTTTGGAGAAGAAACACTTTGTTAAGTAGGATCACTCTTGTTATAGGAAATGTTAGCAAAAAAAAACCAAAAAAACATTTTAATCCTTGATTGTTTTTAAACTCTACTGAATTTAATGGCACAATCAAAGGTAAATTTAATTTAGTACCACAGCCTAGTATTATTGAGAACCAACTTTCTATTTTAAACTGGATGTTGATATGTACCGTTTCCCTGAAAATAAGACATCCCCTGATAATAAGCCTAATTGTATGCGCCAAAATAAGTCACCCCCCAAAAATAAGCCCTCCCCGAAAATATTTAAATGCAGAGCTGGAAATCAGGTAAGACGGCAAGAGGAGCCCCATCTTGCTCCACACGCCCCAAAATAATAAGACCTCCCCAAAAATAAGCCCAAGCACTTATTTCAGGGTTCAAAAAAAATATAAGACAGGGTTTTATTTTTGGGGAAACACGGTATCAGATTTGCCATAGTTTATATTATATTTAGTCCCTATCATAGATTGTGCTGAATGTCTCAGCAGCTACTGTATGTTCTTCATTTAAACTTTGGTAAGATATCCTATTGTTCATCAATGCTATTTTGACTGCTATTAGTTATTAGCAACTCAGTTAATTATTAAAATATAAGTAGAAATGATAACTATATGTATAAAATACTGATTTCCCTAATGTTCAGCTGCAAATTCTTTCACTTTCCATTCATTTTATTTCATTGATTTGTAATAACCAGGATCATCATTTCATTCACAAAGATAGCAAGGATACCTAAAGACCTGATATATATATGCATATTCTTTCTAGCCAGGTTTTACCTACGTAAGCTAGAATTCTAGCTAGAAAGCTAGAATTCTAGCTTTTATGTGCATATTCTAGAAAGAATATGCACATAAAAGCCTACAAAAAAGAAAAAGACATATATATATATATATGTATATATGCAAGTCTCTTTTTAAATTATCAAACAGAAATAAGATGGAAGAACCTCAGTAAGAGAAAAATGAGAAAGGAATCTAAGAACATTATGTTCCAGTTTTATATAACAAAGTGAAATGATTGAACAGTTTTGACACCTGTAACTTTTAGTGTCTATAATCAGAAGAAATAAAGGTAAAAAAAGATGAATCCTTCCTACATGTTTATAATCAAATAATGGTGGTTTGGGAAGCTACATCCATGAGATTAGAGCAAAACCATATCTTCCCAAATTTGTTTCTGTTTTTATTTTTTCAGTTCCCTGCAAATCTTCATACAGTTAACTTCTTGTTATTATGCTAAGTTGGGAAAATTATGTAATAATTTAACCTGGCTCTATTATTTGTTTAATCATTTAAAATATTGTCACCGAAAACAATGATCTGAGAAGAAGAATGAACTTGCAGAGATCGACTTGGCAGATGGGTGAACTGAACAATTGTCACTGAACTCATCTTTTCATTGATTTCCTTCTGCAGATAGGATAACAAGCCAGTGAAACCATAACAAAGAAAATATGATTGTGCCCTGGCTGATTGCTAAGTACATAAAAAAGATATAGTCTTATGATATACTTACACTGTTCTTTCATGCCATTATGGACACTTGCATCCTGGAGCATGCAAAATCTCTGAATTTGGGACTCGATTTATTGTCAGTTTTACCTTGGGGGCGAAAAAAGTAAGAATGGTGATTATAGTGTTATATCATACAGTTTATCTTGTACTTTTGGGGTAAGATAATAAACAATTTTTCAGATCCAATCAGCATGCATTTCTATAATAAACACTGGAGATGAGAAATGTATACAATTCTGATGATTTAAGCCTGCAACAGCAATGAATTTTCTTGCCAGACAGTTTTATGAAGTTGTGTATCATTAGCATCTTGATGGAGTCCATGAAAAATATATTGGCAACAAAGTCCTGAAATGAATAATTTCAGCAAGTATTTCAATGTTAAGACACAGAAAAGTAGATGAAAAAGCCAGGAATTACCACTGCCCTAACAATGGGTTTAATTCTCTATCAGAGTGATTTTAAAACGGTGATAAATTTAACGTACAACTTGTGGGATGACGGGAGATAGAAAGGAATGTTAGCTTGTTTCTTGCTACAAACAGAAACAAATTGTAGGCCAGCCCTGCATCTAGAGATTTATTTCTAGTTTTAAAAAACAACAAATTTCAGTTTGCTGATCCTCCTCACCAGGAGTTAAAATATTCTGGATATTTCACATAACCAGTTTATGTGTTGTTGCTGATAATAGTGGTGGTATTTAAAAAGATTTAAGTTATTGAAAGGAACTTGTTTGACAAAAAAGAAACCCTTTTAGTTTTTACTATGCTTGTTCATTGTCACTTTATTTCTAAGATCAGGCTTAAATTTAAAAGGGACCCTATGGCTAATGAAACCAAGCTGGGGAGGTGAATGGGGAGAGATGGGTGATACTTGATCATTTACCATCTGGCTTGATATTTTTAATTGTGGATTAGGAATTTATAAGTGGATAGATTGGGCAAAATATCTAATGATAATTTTGCATAAAAATCTTTTTATTGCTTAGGGATAAGCTTTACATCAATTGCTATTTCTTACCTCCTTTCTTGTGGATCTACTTATGAACCAAAAGATTTCATCCATATCTTTGATTTGCAAGTCATTCACAGCCACTATATAATCTCCTTGATGAAATATGCATCCTAAACGATATGGATCTTTCCACTGAGAAATGCTGCAGTAAATTAGAGAAGGGACAAACATCAGACATTTTAGATTTCTTATTAACCTGATCTGGAAATGAACAGAGAAAATCACCTTAGACCACAGTTTTAAGGGTGCATTCCTTTACTGTTGGCAATTTTTGCTGAAGTTGGTGGGATCTGATCATGTTGAATTTTCATTGCCCAGCACATCTGTCAGGCTGGCATTAAAAACATTAGAAAATTGAATGATTCTGAGAACTGTTTATTTATTAGGACCAGGAAGAGCAATTAATTAAAAGTAAAATTGTCTGAAACTGAGGAGTGGAAGGCTATTACTGTATTAAAATATTCCACACCAAGCTATTATACAGTCATATACCAACCCTATTGTGATCTTAATATCTTGCAGGACACTATACTTCAATAGGTTCCAAAAATTAGCAGCAGAAAAGAGAACTTGATGCTCAATGAATGAACTGGGAGCAGCATTTGCTTTTGTGCGTGTGTGTACGCGCGCGCATGTATGTGCGTGCACAGGTGTGTGTGTGTGTGTATGTGTTATTAAGAGAAGTCAGTCCAAGAACAAACAGAAGATCTGTTATGCAAAGATTTAAAATGATTATGGACCCAGAAGTTGATTTCTATTTTATATCAATTAATTAATTAATTAAAAAATCAGACATACCTTTCTGAATTACTATAAAGAGTATCAGGTATTAAACCTCATATTAGCCCTATAAGATAGACCAAGTTATGAAACATGTTCCTCAAGAAATACTTAAATTCTACTATATTGATAGAGGCCAGGTTAAATGCTGGCTGGGGGAATTCTGGGAATTGAAGTCCATGTACTGTATCTTAAAGTTCCTGAGGCTGAGAAATAGTGATTGAAGGTCTAATAGTTTTTTTCCTTTCCTAGTTTTTATATCCAAGAAAGTCAATGCAGGGTCACTTTCGATTTCTTTATAACAACTTCCTTTTTCTGTTCTTAATACATGTTATTCTACCACAATCCTAATGGAGAGCTTTGGATATTATTAATCTCCTTTCCATTTTATTTTTTGGATCCTTCCTCCTTTTGCCAATCCCTGATATGATGGGCCAGTGATTGATACTGATAGGGCTCTTTGCCTGTCAACACCACAAAGTGGGTGAGAAAAGGGATATTCTTCAATGTCCAAGCCTTCAATACGAAACATACAATTTCCGATTTGGTTTGAAAAGAAAAGAAAATAGATAAAACACGTGATACTAGAAGCTAGCCATTTTGTTTGTAGCTAATCAAATTTCCTATTCATTTTGTTATTCACTGATATCTGAAAGTGGCTGCTAGACTGATGGCAGACTCCATCACCACCACCACCACTCCGCTCTGCTCTCCATCCGTCCATCTTTTTTGTTATCATATTGATGCATTCTTGTGTGCTTTTCCATTGCTTATTTTATTTCTTTATTGTTTTATTTCTGTTCTGTTTACACTCCTTTCATTTTCTTCCTTTTTATTATTGTAAGCTGTCTAGAGCATCCCTATGGCAAGATAGGCAGCAAATAAATTTAAAAAATAAATAAATGAATGACCTATATATTATTAGTTATTAATCAGGTGCAGCATGGCAGGCTACGAATGATTAGAATCTAAAGTTGTAGGATCTTGATAGTTTTATTAATACATTTTTCCCATAGCCTCCTACTTTTGATGAAGTTAAGCAAGCAATGCAAGGAAGAAAACCTGTTACTTAATGTCTTCATAATTTGGAGAAAGATTGTGGTAGAGAAAGTGTGACACCTTGTGGTTTACCAAGGCATAGAACTTTAAAAACTTGCCAGGTTTTTTTTTTTTTTTTAATTTTATCCTGGGTGTCTATTGTGAGAATAATGACCAACCCCATATTAGGCCTCTGGCATTATTTTCTGCCAGTTGAATTTACTTTAATACTGATCATAAAATACTCAAGAGCAACAATGCAGTTCAGGCAGCCTGGATTGTACAGCTCTTTGGTCCACCAATTTGGTCTCTTCATATGTATGTTCTCCCTGAGGCAAACTCCTCAATTTCCTTTTACTAGTATCAATTCTGACACCATGAGATATAAATACAAAAACTATTTACTATGCATTGTCTTCAAAATTTAAAGGGAAATGTTTTTGCATTTGAACAACTGTTTTCACATGTTTTCCAAGTTACTTTTTGATTGTTAGAAAGATCTGTGAAATCTATTATAGATTTCTAAGATCCACCAAATGGTAGCTGGAAACATTATGATAACTATGAAAGAGAATGCACTTGCATACATCTTTAATCCTGCAATTTCTTTTCAGCACAAGAATTGAGTGCATAGTCTTGATGCTTAAAGTTATACATTTTAATTTCCATGTCTTAATTATCTACATAACAGCTCCATGAAAAAGTCTTCATTTTCCAAAGATAAACATTCCAGTATTCCAATGTCTTTTGGCAGGATTTAGTTTCCAGACAGTGTTTATCTTTGTTTTCAGGAAAGAGGGAGCTCTTTCTATGAATCTATTTCACTTTGTTTCAATTCTTCTTAAAGGAATAATGATGCCCTGTTGATTAATTAAATACATCTTGCCATAATTTGCTGCAGGTATATAATCAGTCTGAGATCATATCTACAAATCCTTTTCATTTCAAGCTGTATTCCTTTGCTTCTTATAAAATTTGTCTATTTTCCCCCTTTGAGAGACTTAGAATCTATGGCTAGACTAGTGTACGATAAGTGTAATAAATAACAATGTTAAAAAGCATGAAATCTTAACATTTTAAAAAAATAAAGGCCATAAAATTAACTTATAAACAGCTGTTCAAATTAAAAGAATTAAGAACTAATTAAATAATTAAAATGAAAAGAGCTACTTTATAACTTTAAAAAGAATTTTTATAAGGTTCTTTGGCAAAACTCTACAGAAAGACCTGAAAGATTTTTTGTAATGTTGGAACTATCTAATCAAATTAATTGACTTTAGTTAATGAAGTTAAAATCTCAACAGACGATGAGTACCTGACTGGCCTTTTCTGGACTTGCAAATTAAATTAGGCTGGATTGTGGAAAAGAGATCTCAAAGGAATACCAATCCTGTATGACTGAGAAGTTGAGGGAAAAATACCTTGAAAAATGGCAGTCATAAACAGTTTCCACAATACTGCTAAAAAGCAGCAGTGTGGATTTGTCCATGAATTCACCAAAAGGTGGACTCACTTTGAAAGTGACTTTGCTATTTTTAATAGTTAACCAACTGCACATTAATTAGTTGGAGCTGTCTCTTGTGAAAGTATATTTGGTGATGAGAAGATGGCATTACTAAAAATAACCCATGCATTTATTTTGGCTTGACAGCATATTAATTATGATAAAGCAACATATTTAGTTAAGGCAGCAGGAGTCTTATCAAAGTCCCCTCAATGTAATATTTGTTGAAAAACTAATTTGAATTTGATCATTTAGTTGGCTGATTCATTTTAAGAAGGCAAGTAGTTAACACATTCCCGTCTCCCAAAACAATTCAGCTGATTGTTTTTTAGAAGTTTAAATAACAAATGCAATAAATAATTTATAAAATATAAATAAAAGACTTTACCATATGCATCCAGAAGCTTTTACAAGTGTTAAGTAGGAAATAAGATTATTCTGGGGAAGGAGAATATCCACCTGCTCCAACTGGTTATCATCTGTGATTTTACTGAAAGAGAGGATGAAATATAATATTTAGAGCTGTCTGATCACAACATATACCATTTCAAGCTATTGCTATTCATGCTCATTCTTAAGATAGAGAAACATATACTGTAAGCAATAGTAAGAGACTAGATTGGACTGGGAAACATCCAGCCAGATATGGTTCAATCTGCAGCAAACAGATTTCAATAGTCCTTTAATTTTGCATATAGTTGGATTTCCACCCCCTCCCATATTTTTATTTAAAATCCTATCTTTCCAAATTCCAAACAGCGTTAATATCTCTTTCTCCTCTTGGCTATGGCAGGAGTACAGGATGCTGTCAATTTGACAGTGTCAAACCAAATACAGATATACAATTACATGTCACAACCAAAGAAAAGGCATTCAGTAAGAAGGAAAAATTGGCCCATTTTATTTCTTCTCTATTTCTCTTAATAGGTAAATAAAGGAGCAAATTTATGCTTTGGTGAATTCATTGAATAAGATGATGGAGAGATAAAGTTAAACATTACTTCCTGATTCACATAATGGAACAACATGCTAACTTAAAAATTTTGTTTATTAGCTACCAATGTGATGTTTATCCATTTAGAATTGGAACAATTTGACAAGAGCCTTGGTAGTACAGTGGTCTAAAGCACCCTGTTATTAAGACCAGCTGCCTGCAATTACTGCAGGTTTGAATCTTGCCAGGCTCAAGATTGACTCAGCCTTTCATTCTTTCTAAGGTAGGTAAATTGAGGACCCAGTTGTAGGGGCAATAAGCTGACTTTGTATAAATATACAAAAGGATGAAGACTATTGCTTAGCGCATTGTAAGCCGCCCTGAGTCTCCGGAGAAGGGCGGCATATAAATCAAATAATAAAAAAAAAGGTTTCCTTTTAGATCTCAACATTTTACAATCATGAAGGAAATGGATGTATTCAGAAGAAATTCTTACCTGAGAATAATGGACAATTGAACCACTGATAAAAAGAAGAGTTTGGGTGTTTTCTCCAATATTCTTGGTAACAGCTTTGGTTTGTGTTCACTATTTTCTGCCACTTGTATATCCATCTGATTTTGGGGAAGGATCACTAATTCATTATTGACATCTTTTGGCTTTATTTTATTTTTCACCATTTCTGGAATCCTGAGGGACAGATTATATTAACCTTAAAAGACATTCAGGCCTCAAAACTCTTAACCTCTGGACAATCAACTGAAGAGCAACACTTGAATGAAAGCAGATCATGTAAAATTAAGAATAAATTTAGGATAATTTGGGTAAAGTTTAGCTTAAAAATGTGATAGTTTGCTCATTGACCTCATGGCCATAAGTAATGAATTTGTAAAGTCAGACTTTTGACATATATTGAAACTACATTAAAGGAGTACACTGAAGTGTTTGGAAATAAACTTACTTATATTGCATTGTTCTGCTTTCTGAATTTTTTTTTTCCCAAATTTGAAAAGTCTTAATGAATGTTTCTTTTTCTGGGCCTTCACATATTTAGGGTCCAGAATTTTATTTGCTTCTTGTTCTAGCTCAAATAATTATGGATGATTCCATATTTGGACAGCCTTTAAGTCAATGTTGACTCCTGGTAACTTCCATTACTTACTTCAAATATTGTTATTAATAAACTTTAAATACTATGTTACACCATACAGCAAACCTCAAGGTCACATACTTCTCTTCTTGTTTGGCCATAAGGAAAAACTTAGACTATTTTATTAGCAGGCTTTGCTTAAGCACAACTTGTTATGTCATTCTCATCAACAATATGTAGTCAGCATTAAATACAGATTGTTTAAAACAAGCCTGCCTGAAATCCATTGGTTGGATTTAACTCTGATTTGATGTGACGTTTGAATTTGGCCACTGTGTTATTTACAATTGTCTCATATACAGGCATAGCAAAAGGAAACAAAGTGTGTAACTAGTGCAGAAACAGAATAGCAGTATACTTCTTTAGAAACTTATTGATTATGAGTTAAATATGTGATCAATATGCAATTAGAATTATTAGTAATAATTAGCATCATTCTGACTGTGCTAGTATTAATATCAAAAGTTAGATTTTACTTTTGGTACTGATCTCCAATCTTATGTCACTTTGAATTCAGGAGATACAGTTAATCAAATGTTTACATGCAGATAGTCCTTTTGAAATAGAATTGTAATATCAGCAAGACTGATTGTACATTTTCTGATGTAGTAAAAATTAATTTAAAATAGAAAGAATGTGCAAGAGGAACACAGGAGCCTAAAATGAACCGTGGAATTTCCCCCTACAGTCCTAATCTCCTTCTTCCTCGTCCAAATCTTTGACCTATCTCCCCAGCCGTCATACTTTCAGAACTCATTCTCTCCCCTCTCCTGATTATTTGCAACGAGCAATTAAGCAATAGAGAGCAAATCATTCACAATATTTCTGAGCACGGTGGGGGATTTATTTCAGCACAAGAAGAGAACCCAGAAGGAAGTGCTTTGTGCCATTTTTTATAGGGAGAAAAGACCAGAATGGGACATCTCAGAATGAATAACTGAGGGCAGCCAGCTCCCGGCAACTCCCTTACCACCACCAAGTAGCTTCTGCCAACTCACTGCTGCCAAATCGTTACAGGACAACTCAATATGGGTAATTTACTGCAGGTAATTTACTGTGGGCACCTGGGACAACTTGCTGTGAGTGTCTGGATGGAACCGGGTGAGTGGGCAGGCGAGTCAGTGAGGAGAGCCAGGTGGCTGGGCAGATGAGTAGGTGTACAGAGCACATTATGGGGGCTTCCCATTTTCACATCCTTCACCACTGCTGCTGCCACTGTGCACTTTGCACTCTGACCATCTGCTCATTCACTTGCTTGCCTGCCTGCCCAGCTCTCCATCTGCCCGGCACCAGCAACGAGTTTCCTCCACAGTGAAAGGCCCATGTTGTTGGCCTGCAACAACCTGGTGACAGTGAGTTGGCAGAGGCAACTTGGTATTGGCAAGGTAGCTGCACCTAGCTGGCCATCCACAGCTGGCTAAATCTGAAACAACTGTATTGTCCATATAGGGAACAACAGGAACCAAGCACTTCAAGTAGAACTACTATATAGAGGCTGCAAAAAAAAGGATTTGATTTTCTGTCATCGATTGCCATTCTGGTTTTGAAGCCAACTCTGGTGTCCTTACCTGCAACATGCATAATCAGGAGAACTTTTAAAGTATTGCACTTATTGTTGACTTTGCTACTCACATGGGAAGAAAGTTGTAAAAGAAATGTGTAATATTTGTTTCAGGAGAGAAACATCTTATTGCTAGTATACTTACAAATCTTTCATGGACATGTATTCTTTAGTGCTACTGAGCTTTTCATTGTCTGGGATGCAAGATTCTCCCAGAGTATTAAATCCATCAATCACCTCATCCAACTTTGAAAATAAATGATGTAAAATTAATAAATGCATGTCTTATACACTGTTTATATACAAGTGTCATCAACTAAACTTAACAGTTTCTAGATTTGGATTCTGCTGTTGTGGGAATATTGATACACTCTATCTGGCTAAAGCTAAAACTGTTTCTTAGTAGTGAAGCAAAATAAAATAGTAATTGAATAGTAATCAATTTAGTTTCTAAAAAAATATCAGGGACTGCTGAAAATCTTAGAATAGGGTTCAAATTAATTTAGACAAAAAAGATGGCAAAAATCAAACTTTTTTCTCAAAGTGGTCCCTAATGAATCAGCATTATATATACTGTATATCACAGTTGCTCTCTATGGAATTGCCCTTCAGATGACAAATGAGTGACAAAGAAAAACAGTCCTATTTTTTTTCTCATTTATGGCTTTTTTCCTGGTGTGGTGCAGGTAATGCTTAAATTTAATAAATTATCTGGGATCATGTTCAACATACGTGTGTGTGAGAGAGGGGGAGAAGCAGGAGAAAGGGAAGGAGAGAGAGAGAGAGAGAGAGACTGTTTTGTTCTCTTAGATCTTAGCTGCATTCAGCAAAATTAATCAAAACATTATTTTGGACTACCCATAAGAGTTAGTGATATGGAGCATTGTGTTATAATGGTTCAAAATCTTCTTGAGTTGATTATTCCAATTGGTGACAACAGGAGAAGACAAATTGGGGGATTTGGGCATTATAAAATAGGATGAAGGCCTTAGCCTCTCTTCAGATATTTATCACTTATGATTATAACCCTCCTAAATTGGTTAAGCAGCATACAAATAATTATATAAATAATGAATGTGTAGATAAATATTAAATGTTGTATTTATTTATGCAAACATCTCTATTGTGCATATTCCATGGCTAGCCTAATCAATAACACGGGAGAGCATGCCATTCTGCTTACCTGAGCTAAAAGACTTGTTGGAGAAGCATAATATTCTTCTTTGTCTTTTTCTTCCTGTTCTTCAAAAGGAATATTTGTCAGTTCCCTCTAAAACAATAATTTAATTATTCTTTATTCAATAACATTTGAGAAGCTAAAAATAAATGTTAGCTACAAAAAAAAAAAAGAAAACCCCCCAGCACAAAACAGTGAGCTTTCTTATTAGAAAATCAGAAATGAAGTTCAGAAAATGAGGTCACTGATTAAAATATATTTATATATTAAATGGTGGGAAAACAAAGCTAAATTAAAACCCCTCTCTGCTTTTGGTATATATTTGTCTATTAAGTACAGTAATAAGAGCTGTTGATATAATTTTAAAAGACAGTACATGTAAAATGCTCAGATACCTACTGAACATTATCAAGCTAATGCATAGATCCCATACACATTTATTTTGTATAGATAGTCTGACCAAAAGGTAAAACAGCTGCATACTGCATTATTTTACTAATCATTCATTCATCAATACTAACTGTCAAACATCACCATATTTGGAGCTTCACAAGAGTAAAAAGAATCAGAAATAGAGTAACAATTGGTTGGTTGGTAGGTAGCTAGGTAGATAGGAAGGAAGGATGGAAGGAAGGAAGGAAGATAGCTTGTGAAATTATTCCCCTTATTGCAAATAATGAAATATTATTAACAAATATTTCAGATAATCCTGATGGACAACATATCCAGTATCAGTTTCTGAACTCACCAGGCGTTGTAGGAGTTTTCTTGGTGACTCATAAATATGTAATTCTTTCTGGATTTCTTGACAACTAGGGTCTGAGTTAGGCCTTTTTTTATAAGCTGATGCTGCTATGTCCTATGTCCCAAAGAAAATAATTAATCACTAAATGGCTTTATTTCAAAGTGCTTAATTAACAGTGATAGCTGAAAATCTTAATATAAACAGACACTTTTGCTTTAATTTCCTTTTAATATGTTACAATTGTTGAAGAAGAAAAGGATAAATTAAAAAAAAAACCCTATGCTTTATCACTAAGGAAATATTTGTCAATGGCATAGCCAAGACATTCTGTTAATATTGAGCATAATGTGGAAGAAGAGATGGGAATTTTTCTGAAAGTAATGTTTCTCAATCTTGGGGACCTTAAGAATTGCGTACTTTGAACTTCCAGGATTTTCCAACCAGCATGCTTGGGATGCTACCCAGTTGATGATTTTGGCTGGTCTCAGATAAGAAAAAAAAAAATGTTGAAAGAAAAGAGAACAGATCAGTGATGGGATTCAAATTTTTTTACTGCCGGTTCTGTGGTGTGGCTTGGTGGACGTGGCATGGTGGGTGTGACAGGGGAAGGATACTGTAAAATCTCCATTCCCACTCCATACCAGGGGAAGGTTACTGCAAAATCCCCATTTCCTCACGATCAACTGGGACTCGGGAGGCAGAGAATAGATGGGGGCGGGGACAGTCAGAGGTGGTATTTACCGGTTCTCCGAACTACTCGAAATTTACGCTACCGGTTCTCCAGAACTGGTCAGAACCTGCTGAATACCACCTCTGGAACAGATATGCAGTCCTTGCTTTATTTTCATGCCACCTCAAGTATTGAATTAAAAAAATCATAAATATCTAGAGTTATCATAAGAATGGAAGAAAGTCTGATCGAGTAAATCACTCCCAAAACTCCTAAAACAAGCTAATAATGACTAATTGTGCTTAGTGGGAATATAAGAGTAACTATAGGAAGAAAGAATGAAGAATGAAATCAAATTTCTTAGGAGACAGTATTTCTGGACCTTTTAATATCTTGTCCCTTTATATTAAATAACTGGGCTAGCAATTAAAGTGGATATGCTTATAAAGGTCTATAAAATTAAACACTTACTTCATATTTAGTGCCAAGACACTGATCCTTTTTGGTGATAGAGGTAGTATCCAAGTCATCAAGAGAGGCTGGGACAGATTTGGACCTACTTCTGACTGTCAGTTTCTGATTCAAAATTTAAGCAACAAACTTTATATACTTTTACATAAATCATAACAATTGTTTATCATAACAGCTGAAGACATGTTTCTGCAAGCATTTGAGGACAAGTGGTGTGCAGGATATCTTTTAGGCAGATTATTCATTGTTACTTGTTCCTGTTTATTTTATACGTTTCCTTATTTTTTTAACCAATTTACAAATTACTTGAGACCCACAAAAATGAGCAGTGTATAACCTGTGTTATAAATACATTGCTATATTCTTTCTTTGAAACTGCAGATGCCCATAATTAGAATCCACATTACATTACATCCATCTAGGGTGGCAAGTATCTTCAGAAAGTTATGCAAAAGTTAGCAAAGTACTACTTGCTTGTTTTATTGTATTCATTGTCATTTAATCCTCAAATGTTTTGCTGTGTTGAAAATGTCCAAATTGTCTTTTCTAGGTGAAGAGGCATTACTTTGGGATATAAAATTGCATTATTTATCTATGAGCTCTTGCTATTAAACATTTTGTGACAGGGGTCATTGTGGCTGATCAGATAAGCCTTTTTCTGCCTTGGTGCTTTTCTGGAAACAATGCAAGGATTGTGTTGCAAGGCTACAATAGTCCCAGGTGTTCTGCCTTTTCATTGAAGATTCAGCTCTTTCCCAGGGAAATTGATTAACACTTTAACATGTTAGTTCTTGGGTTTTCACCTTTTTTTTTTTTTTTGGCCACATTGTATGTTATTTTAAATTGTATGCCACCCAGAGCACTTGTGCAAATGTGGTTTATAAGTAAACATAAAAGAAACAAAAATTTTCCCTTACTAGCAAAGACTCACTAGTAATCAGTTTTATGATTGTTCATAACATGTAAGATTGATGATTAGGTTTAGGCAAATCAAAACTTTATCTAGCACTTAAGAAGGTTGCGAAATTTAAACAATAGCCACCTATATATTCTTCTTATATTATTTAGTTCATGCTTTTATGTATAACACAATTTATTGTTCTGTATAACACAAATTTATTGTGTTATTGTTTTTATGATTGATTATGATTGTTTCATAGTTGTTACCTTTGATTGTTTTATAATTATTGCTTTCATTGTTGTGAGCTACCCAGAGTTGCTTAAGATATACCGTAATTATTTTTTTCTCTAATAGCAAAGATGGATGTCCATATAAATCTTTTAAATAAATACAGTACAAGACTGTTTTATATTTGATGGGTTGTAATCCTGTTTTTTAAAATTGGACTTGGATCCCAAGTAAAAATCAAGAATTATGTAGATATTATCTTGTCAACATTCAGGAGATTAAGAAGCCCACTTTTCTCACAGAAAATTTTACACAGCAAGAGCAAAATGTAAATAGGGTGGAGGAAAATTGATTCACATTCTTAATTAAGGAGGAAGAACATTAAGTAAACTTGTCTTTAATGAAGGCAAATAAAAAAGAATGAGCTCATCATTATCAACCTCAAAAGTTGACAATGTTGCTTGTAAAAGTGACATTTCTTGAGCTAATAATTTGAAACCTGCTTTGGTAATCTGATTGCCTTATTAAAGCTTTTGGCAACATTTGCTAATAAAAATCCCATTTGCTGTGCATGCCACATTTCCTTGTGAACTAGAATATGGTTGAAAAAGGATGAAGGCAAATGAAAATTAACACTTCAGCTTTTTTTGCCTCTCCAGAAACATTAGATATGGTATTTTAATAACATATACTTTTGGTGTAACTCAAAATGGCAAAATACAATATTAATTTACCTGTTTTTCTGAGCACAATGTAAACAGGAAGGTAGCCCATTCCTCAACTTCCTTGCTAGCGTTTTAAATGTTTTAAAATAGACAAAAGAGAAATAGACACATGAGTGAGAAATCAAAGTGTGTTGACAGGTGAATAACAGAAGTTAAAAATTAAGTCCAGATGATGTTCATAACCTTTAGCAATTCTCCCAGATGATGACTTCTGTTATTCTTTGCCCTTGCCTATGAATTGCAGAATTAATCAAGAAACATGCAGCAAGCTGCAGCACCTATCTGGGCTTGGGAATTAAGCACAATGGCTTGGAAGAGTGGAATTCCCTTGGATTTGGATGCTTGATTTGTAGGCTGGAATAAGAAATTGGGGGGGAAAAAATCCCGAAAGACACAGGAAAACCACTTCCATATTGTTGTCCAGTAAAACTCAGCCTTTCTATGGAGAATCAGGGTTGATTTAAGAGATTTTAAATCTCTCCTCTTAAAAAGAAAAAAAAGAAGAAGAAGAAGGTGAGGACCTATTTTGTTGTACGTCACTTGTTTGTGAGATTGGCAGCTATGTAAATTAGGTAATAAGTAAAGTGTAGTCATTTATGTAAGTATCTGCATTATCTTTTCATTTTTGTAGGAATAAATCATTGCTTTCAGCATCTATAAGGCAACAGATATTTGGAGACAACCCCAAGGATTTTTCAAATATGAACTGAGTAGCCTAACAGGGCTCAAGGTGCTTTCAGATAAGAAACTTATTGTGTGGTTCCATTATTTTATGCATAAAATATTTTGAGCATAGGTTGAGCTCAGTTTTTAGCCTTCCTCTATTTGCTCAATGATTCCAGTGGTGTTTTTTATGTAGAATGATAGAGAGGAAAGATGATATTTTGACGGTGGGCTGTATGTTAACCTCAGACAGTTTCTGTTAATAAAAATTGATATCAGACTAACAATGGCAAAATAAGTTATGCTTTTCAAATGACTCCTATGCATGTTAATTTACAATTTACAATTTACAGCCAGAATCGTAAGTCAAAATTGTAAAACAACCAATTTTATGACCAATTTTATTAATTCTGTTAAGTGAATCACCACAGTAATGAAACAAATCCATGGTTGTTAAGTAAATGCTGCAGTCATAAGGGCAAACCTATTCTTCTAAATGGGCATTTTTTCTGGAAATTAAACATAATACGGTTGCATTTTTTTAAAAGTATAACTTTTTTTTCTCCCATAGCGAAAAAGCAGTGCAAGTCCGAACTTTGATAGTTTTCAAAGGAGCCATGCAAAATATTTCACTAGAATTGATTTCATTTAAGAATTAGCTCATGTTTCTCTTCTCATCATAGAATTTCCTCTATTTCCTCTTAGAATAATCCCTAATTATGAAAAAGATCTTTCTTTCTTTCTTTCTTTCTTTCTTTCTTTCTTTCTTTCTTTCTTTCTTTCTTTCTTTCTTTCTTTCTTTCTTTCTTTCTTTCTTTTTTTTTTTCTTCCCTTCCCTTCCCTTCCGTCCCCTCCCCTCCCTCCCTCCCTCGCGCTTCCCATAACTGTGAGTGAGTGTTCTCCATAGTTTGCTCTTCTCTTTTACAGCTCTAGCTACAAATCTGGAAAATCTAACTTTGTCATAAACATTATTGAACTATGCCCACCGCAGTTAATATCTCTCTTCTATGCAAACTGCAGAATTCAGAATAATGGTCTGAAATTATAGGGGGGCAGATTACATTTGAATGCTAGAAAATACATCAATAAGAGCAATTTCATAATACATGCAGGTATCAAGTTTGTAAAATACCTCCTTCATTGGATGTGTTTAAACACAAAGTCATACCCCAAAAATGTTTTAGTCTGAGAATCCATTTTTAAAGTTTGGGTGTTCTTGTTTTCCAACATTATAACAAATTAAGACCATGGCCCATAAAAGAATTATGAACTTACCTATCTCTTCCGATAAGGTAAAATATTCTATTCTCTGTACTGATACTCATCACTTCAGTGGACTGGCACTTGAACATCTTTTTCACAACAGACATTTTCTCAAAGTCACCTATGCCAATTTCTATTTTTGAAGCCCTGTCAAATAATTATAAAATAGGTAAACAAGTATTATAAATTCTTCTTAGATATGAGAAGAAAGTCTGTAACTTATATCTGGTATAGAAAATTCCTGCCCCAAGAAGTTCCTAAGCAATCAGTAGAGCTATCATACCCAGGCTACAAAACCCAGGCAAACATTAAATAGTTCGTCACTCTTTGCTTGTGGTCAGATACAGTGATTATAGAATCAGGATTGTGCCTTCACAAAAAGGAGCCCTTTATGCATAATCATATATAATCTCTTTTGACAAATACACACAGTCAGTAAGCGACTAAACTCATAGCAACTCTATAACACCCATTTATTTTAATCATGAAAAGTGTTATTTGGCTTTTCCCTTCCAATTTCATCTCTAATATTTACTTAGTTATTATATGCTGCCTCAATTAAACAACAAATAAAAGTAACTTAGATGTTAGGAATAAAAATGATGATAATGATCCTACAGAATAAAACAAAACCTAGCCAAGCTTATTAAACAGAGATTCAGTATCAGGGACTGTTTCATCTTGTGCTGGCGGTTATGGAAGAACTAGATTTTTAAATATTTGTGGAACAGGGTTAGGACCATAAAGAATTGGGGGTCAGGGAACTGTGACACAGGGAAGGTGCATCCACATATCATATAATGTAGACCAGGGAAAATTGCAGCAACATTTATTATTTAAGCATCAGAAGTGTTGTATTTCACTAATAATTCAGTTAAAATAACCTGTGGCACACTTGTTCAAATACTTACTCATTGATTTCAATGTGGCCCTTTATTTGCTGGCCTTTATGATAGGTCAAGATGTAACCATTCTGGGCAGAATGAGAAAGAATAAAATATCTCTTTTTCCAGGAAACCTACAGAAAGGGGAAAAATCAAGTTCATACATATAGTAGAAAATCAACACATTAGGAATGTATTTTGATGATGATGATAAAGCTATCATTTTCCTAACTGTACCTGATTATTAAAAAGGTGAGGTGGTGGTGATTTTATGAAGAAACCATGCTTGTAGACACTGCAGTCACAATTTCCTAAGAAAGAAAAACAAAAGCTTATGTTTTATAAAAAGAGATTGCCATTCCTACACAAATACTCATGCTAAATGCTGGGCAGCCAAATTTTGGCCCTGAAGTATCATCAAGCCATCTCTCTTTTTCTCACTTACTCTCCACCTGTTTTAAACATATATGAAACAAAATAGTAAGTGCAATAAATAAGGAATAGCAGTATTCCTTATACTAAAAAATAATAGTATTTTTTAAAAAAACTAACAGCTACAAAAGATCCTGAATATGTCACTACATTGCAAATACTTCCTAGAAGATGGGCGATAAGCAAAGTGTATATTGGAACAAAGAAACAAAGAATATAACAAGAGACACAGAAAATTAAGAGCAATTTTGGAGAAAATTAAAAAGAAGGTTCTAACCTCAGCATCTTTAAAATGTGTGAACTTCAAATTCCAAAATTCCCACAACCAGAATTTTCTACAGACCAAAGTGTACAGATCAAAATGTGGGTCAAGAAAAATAGAATGAAGGATACATAAATCATAAAAGATTAGAATAAGTTAATTAATTTGTGTAGCTTGGTATAATATTTCCTAAAAATGGGGAAATGACAAAGTGCATATAAGAATTTGTTTGTCAGGACAGAACTATACAGAAAAATACAAAAGATGGTGTTTATGCAAAGTAGCTTCATTAGGTTTCCTTTTATTTTATCTCATTTTAATTTGTGTTCCGCACTATTGTTTACACTTGCATTTGCAAAATGTTGCATACTCTGAAAATAGAAATAATATGATGTCTATATATGTTTGTGAGAACACTCCAAACACAGCACTGCCTATTGTATGATTTCCAATTGCTTATATATATCAAACAAAAAAAAGCATTAAATTTATACGGTGGTAAACCAAATTAAAATACTTTATAAAAATATATATTTGGAAGGATAATGTATTACCTCTGTGATGGCAAACCTATGGCATGCGTGCCACCTGTGGCACGTGAAACCATATTGCTGGGCACGTGAGCTCAGCTTTGGCGTGCACATGCCAGCTGATTTTTGGCCCTTCTGGGCCCACCAGAAGTAGGGAAACAGGCTGTTTCCTGTCTCTGGAGGGCCGGGGAAGGCCCGTTTTTTGTTCTCCCCAGGCTCCAGAGCCTGTCTAGGAACGTGGGGAGTGCAAAAACAGCCTTCCCCATCCCCCCCGGAGGTCTTCTGGAGGCCAGAAATGGTTCATTTGCCAACTTCCGGTGGGGCTGGAAGTCAGCAAATGGGCTGTTTCCGGCTTCCAGAGGGCCTCCAGGGGGTGGGGAAGGCTGTTTTCGCCCTCCTCAGGCTCGTAAAGAGGCTCTGGAACCTGGGGAGAGCAAAAAACGGGGCTACCGGGCCTACCGGGCCATTGCATGCCAAAAGCGGTGGGAGTGCGGGGGGGTTGCATGCGCATGCATGGGGGCAGGTGCATATAATTATGGGTTTGGGCACAGGCACGTACCCCCCGCACTTCCCCCGCTTTTGGCACACAATGGCAAATTACCTTTTTGCCATTGTGTGCCATCACTGTATTACCTAATCCTAATATGAGTAATGTAATATAGTTAAGCAATGACAATGGTTAAAAAAAATATATGCTGCTGTAGATACCATGATCTGAAGCCGGATACAAATGAAAGAATGAGGAAGCATTTCTTGTATAAACTCCTTTCATCCTCTGCACAATTCATTTTATTGATTACTATGATACTATTGCATATCATCAAGACCCATGAACAAGGTCAGAACTGGCCCGTTAGTTCTTGAAAATCAGAAGATAGCCTGAAGGATTTGTATGAAAGTGCAGACTACAGTTACAAGCAGAATTTCTCTTTGTTCTTAACAAAATTCTAGCAAATTGACCTTTTGGTTCATAAAAATGGTTAAACATGTTGAAATGTGCTTAGTATTCACAGAAAATTCAGAGCAGTATTTGAAAAATGTCAAGTAAAAATAAAAATGTACGCGTATTGCTTTTTGATGAATAAGCACAACTCAGTGTGAATCAAACTCAACCAGACCACATTTCTGAAGTGTGTAATAAATATAAAGGGTAAAATATAAAGCACGGACAAGGGCATTTTCTGCTTCATTGACTAACAGCTTATTGGAAGGAGCAAGACTTTAGGTATGAAAATCTGATTCTAAGGTGGCTTAAGAATGTCCATGGCCAAATTCTTGATTAGGTTTGAAATGTGGATTAAAGTCACCTTGAAAAAAGAGTGGGAATATAACATGGTGGCTATAACAAATTGTTATAACTTTATAACGTTCTGACTGCATTCATTGAACAAGGCAAATATTGACAAATATCAAGTATCAAAAATGCTGTGAAAAGAAAAATCAGGCAAAAACATGTTTAGAATTTATGTACCAAAACTAGTTCTTCCTGTGGAATCCATATTTGATTATTAGTTCAACCTGAAAAATAAACAAAGAATGAATGTATGTTAAAGATGAACTTCACTGTTTCTCAAGGCTGTCATAATCAAAGAATTTCTAGAAGACAGACCTTTTCTTTTCAGGATTCACTAATTCACTAATCTTATTCATCTATTTAATACAAACAGAAACTATAACCATACAAAATATTATCAGATGGTAACCAATATTGTTTGTCAATCTTATTTAAATGTAAGTTACTCATATACTTGCAATAAAATAAAATGCTTTCATATGCCAACACAAACAAAAAAACTCATATAGTTGTCAATTTTCCCCAAAGGATGTGGTCTTTGCCAAGAATAAGAATGTAATATTTTATTTCTAATTTTCTTGTCCAGTAAGAACAGTTGCTATTTGGAATGTTGTGCAAAAAAATAAATAAATAAATAAAAATACTGGGAGATTCAATTACCATCCTGGAACTTCAACAGAATAATAAAATGCAACAAAAAGTCCCTTAAGATTAGAACTGTAAGAATTGCATTGATACAAGATTTGTAAGAAGGAAAACAGATTTAGGAACTGATATATAATACTGTTTAGCAATATATGAAATTCCTACTTTTCTTTCATCAGATAAAAACATTAATATTAACAAAATGAACAATTCAAAGGACATTAGTATTATGCAAACAGATTTATTTATTAATAGGACTTCCCTTTTTTCCTTTTTGTCTTTTGCCTGAAAGACCCTTTAATCTGCTTAAACTATTTTGGAAAGCCTGTTTAGATGCAAAGGGGAGAAAAAATATAGTAGGTCTGCTAATAAATGCTACTTTGCTAGCAGGATTACAGTCAAAATGAAGATTTTCAAAACCGATTCTAACTTCTATGCTGAACAGAATTCATCATATTTTACAAATAAATTAGATTTGTCTGAAGAAATGAACCATGGCTTTTGAATACTAGTGCCAAGATAAAAGGAAAAAAAATAGGACAATGTATTAAATTTGAAATATAGTCCATAATCATTGGAAGCTAACTCATGTGCAATTTTTTCTCTCATTTCTAAGTATTTAGAAAACACAGTGCTTTTACTGAAGAGTACCAGGCAGATGTGATCTGTACACCAGTTATGTTTCAGGACAAGAAGAATTTCCTTCTTATTAGAATTGAGAATTTTGTGGATACATACAGTTGTTACAGTGGAGTAAACTTTGTCTTGTTTTTCTCTAGAAAAAAATTCAGAACAGCAACTGTTCACTAAAAGTTCCATTTCTACAAGGAATTAACTAAAGAAAATTGCAGAGTTTTTTTTAAAAACCCTATTTTATCATGAGATTAATCATTCACTGCACTAAAACCCTATTCCTCTTCCTCTTCATCACATCTGTGACTAGTGCATAACATAATTCTTTGTTTGCAAGGATCGAAAGGAACAATCTTGATAGCAAATATCACTTCTTTACTCATTTCTGCTATATGAAGAATATATTTTACATTAACATCAGCCTACAAGAAAGGGGACCTAGAATGAAATTTATAATTGGGGATATCTTTTCCTCCTTGCCTTTACTTTCCAGGGAACTAGGAAGTATTTTTCTGAGATGCTTACCATGTCTGCCCATTCTTTGTGGACTGAGATGTCTCTTATCTAACTATTGCCGAGCCAGTGGATCTTCATTCTCCTGACTTTCAAAGATATTCCCACAGACCATTACACATGCATGTATACATGCATAAATGTAAGGTAAAGGTAAAGGTTCCCCTCGCACATATGTGCTAGTCGTTCCTGACTCTAGAGAGTTCCTCTCTGTTTCAAAGTTGAAGTGGCAGTGCTGTCCGAAGATGTCTCCGTGGTCATGTGGCTGGCATGACTAAATGACAAAGGCGCACGGAATGCTGTTATCTTCCCACCAAAGGTGGTCCCCATTTTTCTACTTGCATTTTTTACGTGCTTTCAAACTGCTAGGTTGGCAGAAGCTAGGACAAGTAACGGGAGCTTACCCCGTTACATAGCACTAGGGATTCGAACCTCTGAACTGCTGACCTTTCGATCGACAAGCTCAGCGTCTTAGCCACTGAGCCACTGCATCCCATAAATGTACATATGCCCAATGAAACCTGTCTACAAGAAGCAATGCTACTAGTGATTAGTGGTGATCAGGAATGGTAACAGGTGAATTGTCCAGTGGGAAGATATTGTAGCCTGCTGCCTGGATTGAATAGGTTTCAAATTGTTGCCAAAATATCTCAGTCTGGCCAGGATTTTCTTAAATTGGTTTAGAATATAGCCAGTATAAGCACAGGGCAGATACAGATTGAGGGTGCAGGGCTACAAAGCTCTTTTAAAACTAAATATTTTGTTTCAGCTTTGTGGGGCAACTGCATTTTACATTCAAGATATTCAAGTGACATATATTCCATATTCTTTGAAATATTGGTTTTCTACTATTTTAAAATTAACCTTTGATGGTATATGCCTCTTGGGAGTGGAGGGATAGCTTCAGTCACAGATGGCATGATGTTCTTACTATTTCTACACCTATTTCTATTTATTATCTAATTAAGCCGATATCCCACCAAAAACAACCAAGAAACACATTAAGTCTAGGAGAAGTGCTCAATCGTTCAATAAGTGGAGCAGAGCATACTTGAAAGAGCCAAAAACAAGAAATCGGTAGTTATCGGTAGTCTCCAATAAGAAAGAAGACAAAACTAAAATGCAAACCACTCTTAATATATTATTTAAAAGAGTATTCCAATTCAATCAAATATTTGTTTAAAGAATTGAAACAGAACCTGAGATGGGAAGGGGGATGACTTGCCTTGATAAAAATATTTATCAGATATTTATGAAAAAATTAACAAACAATTTAAGGTCTTATGAAGACAGACACCAGACTTTGCTCATAGAACTATTCAAGTTTATAATTACCTAAAAATGCATTCTGCCATGACAAATATGAAGAAAATATCATAGATGTTAAGATACCTTAGGTAGATGTTGAAGATTATAACATATGAAGCAGCATCTACATCAGCCATGTTAACAAAAAAGTTGAGAATGATACTATGATAGAGTATATCATATTGTAATAAAATAGGATCTAGTTTATATCTTTGCTTCACAAAGTTTCTCATAAAACCCATTATTTCACCATGAAAAATAGCAAATCATTATTTTATAGAGAATGGTGGGATATTATTGCTTATATAAGAAAAATTCATCCAATTTGTATTAGAAATTATGGGAATGTTAAATTTACAACATCATGTAAATCTAATTTCACTCTAAATATAATTTTGGTTGCTCCATATCTCCTAGTAATCCAATTATTATGTAATATTATATTCCTATTACAATAATGTAGTAGGCATTGTACAAAAATTATTTTCAAACTACAATATTGTAGATCTGAGCAATTCTGCTACTATTAAGGTTTATTATAAGTAAAGTTTGTTTTACTTACAAAATAATGATTTTTTAAAAATAAGACTGTAGATAAGCTAAAGGAAACATAAGGTACATTTGAATCTGGACAGTTAGTTTGTCTTCTTCTAAATGGTAAATCTTTCAAAGTAAGTGCCAACTCTTAGTCTTATACAGCATACACCAAACAATATTAGAGTAAGCTAGTGTCATTTGTTTTATTCGTGCCCCCCATAAATTTTATTGGGCTGAGGGATGGTAAAACACCTTAAAATTAAATATGTATGTATATACTTGTGAATTTACAAGAGGGCTATGGTCAAATTTGGAATACTAAAAAAGGGCAGTACTATTAACTTCAGAGAATTTCCATTCACAATTAAACTCTTGTAAACTCTTCCAAAAGTGGGGGGGGGGAAAGAAAATTTCAAGTTTTATTCCTGTTTTAAATTTTATCTACAGTGTTTATGAGGGGGTTTTACCCAAATTTCGTGACAATAAAATGTAGTGAGGCACTTTGCTCTTTAACAACTATACACAGAAGAAGAGAATAAAATTAAATTGTACACATTAATGTCAGCTGTAAATAAATGTTATGATTTTTAGCAATACTTACAGGATAGGATGTTTGCTATGCTGGAGATCAGCAATGCCCAATCATGTCACTGAGACATTTATTGAAAATTGGATTATTTAGAGCGGCTGTCTTTTTATATCAGTCTTAATTACACCCCTAACTATGACTCATAAGGAAATACCCAACTTTTTTCATTTACTGTCAAAACTGAAAGTTGTTTTAATGAGGAAATTACGGGAAATGGCCGTGTTTTTAAAGAGATTTTGACAGGGCACAGAACAGGTGCAATAATAATACTAAATCCTGGTTGGCACTTAGTTTGCTTTTTTATTTCATTTCCTCATAGCAATCGTTTTAAAAATGTTAACACTGTTTCAAAAGCAAGAGAGACATGAATTGTACGAAGATATAGTTGGCTACTTGATTGCAATTATTACAATCCATCAAAATACTTTATTTAATGAATAACATAAGAAGGGAAACTTTCAGAAAACAAATCCATAGACCTGTCCTTATGTATATCTAATCGTTGAAAAAAATCCCTTATTATTTTCTTAGAATTCCCGTATTTAATATCACCCCAACTCATACCAGAAGCAGCTTAACCCACACCATTCTGATGTAACTGAAACATGTCAAGACAATTCTAAAATGTATAAAATCCAGTGTGTATCTCTGACAATTCTGTTGTCAGGCAGCTGATTGACTACTAGTGCAGAAGATTGACTGCAACTGGTAGCTGTTGGCAATTTTAGGCTGGAATAGGCAAAGCCCACCATGTTTCCATTCTTTCACGCTTTTCTCTTGATAGCAAGAACTTGGCATAAATGTAATGGGACTTTATGAGATGATGGACTGCACAATTACTGGGAAGAACTGGCTTTTTCAAAACGCAGATACTGCCTTCAGTTCGATAAGATAGCATTTTACTACCCAGCTCTATCAGCCTACAAAGCCTGTTTGTCAGGCTTGTGTACGTTTTGGTTGTCCTGAACTGGCCCAGCAACACAGCCATCATTCATGATAGAAGGAGAAGTATGCGACACAAATATTAAGATAACTTTTGAAACAGTTTCTCTTTATCTCTCTTCTGCTGAGAGGCAGTGCTTTTTTCCCCCTCTATAAGATATCCTGCTCAAATTTGCTAATCAAGGGATTGTGCAGCAGGTTAAGACATTGGCACGGGGACCATAAAGGTGACTGCAATGGAAAAACAATCCTCAGTACAGGTAGTCCTCGACTTACAACAAAAATTGAGTCCAAAATTTCTGTTGCTAAGTGAGACGTTTGTTAAATGAGTTTTGACCCATTGTACGACTTTTCTTGCCACAGTTGTTAAGTGAATCACTGCAGTTGTTAAGTTAGTTACATGGTTGTTAATTGGTTTCCCCCACTGACTTTGCTTGTCAGAATGTTGCAAAAGGCGATCACGTGAACTGGGGACACTGCAACCGTCATAAATATGAGTCAGTTGCCAAGCATCTGAACTTTGATCTGTGGGATTAGGAACAGCTTCAGTGTCTTTCCTCCCACTGACCCAGAGATGAGACAAAACCAAGGAGAAGGGAAGTAACCTCTGATTTCTATTTTCTCTCCCTCAGGCTATATGTCTATCTATCTGCATTAATAGATGGTTTCCCATTCATGTCCTCTTGCCCATTATCCCTTGCATAACAAATAAAAGTTTACTACTGACAATGCCTCTTTATTTTTTTGGTTTGAATTTATAAAATAATTTTAAAATCTAGGTTTAAATGAAAAGGCAGAGTATGTCTCCTTTGCCCACACCTTTGCAACTTTCTCTCGCCAAAACTGTTTTGTTTTGGAAAAGAAATATTATGAAGTTGTTGTTGTTGTTAGTTGCGAAGTGGTGTCTGACCCATCGCGACCCCATGAACAACGTTCCTCCAGGCCTTCCTGTCCTCTACCATCCTCTGGAGTCCATTTAAGCTCACGCCTACTGCTTCAGTGATTCCATCCAGCCACCTCATTCTCTGTTGTCCCTGTCTTCTTTTGCCCTCAATCTTTCCTAGCATTAGGTTTTTCTTCAGTGAGTCCTTCCTTCTCATTAGGTGGCCAAAGTATTTGAGTTTCATCTTGATCAGTTTGATCGCCTTGCAGTTCAAGGGACTCGCAGGAGTCTTCTCCAGCACCATAGTTCAAAGGCCTCGATTCTTCGGCGCTCTGCCTTTCTTATGGTCCAACTTTCACAGCCATACATTGAAACTGCTAGGTTGGCAGAAGCTGGGACGAGTAACGGGAGCTCGCCCCATTACGCGGCACTAGGGATTCGAACCGCTGAACTGCCAACCTTTCGATTGACAAGCTCAGCATCTTAACCACTGAGCCACCGCATCCCTTAGTATCTCTCCTACACTGTTATTCATGTTTTTAGAATTCAGATCTTAATTCCGCCCAGAATCCTCCCACTCTGCATAAGGCTCCTTAAAGTCACCTTCTCATGTTTCACGTTCACACAATTTCATGAACTTTGATACTGCTTGATAGCTTTATTTCACCCAAGAAATAATTCATACATATACAAGAGATCTTCCTACTGCAATATTGTAGTGCATGTGTCTTATCCAGAATTTAAACTGCAAATTTTTCTGACCCTCTCTCAGTAGATTCTCAGCCATTCTTTTCCCAGACTTTAAACCCAAATGCACCTGTCCCATGTTTGCAAAAGTTCCCTGGGTCAAGTAGTGCTGCTTCCTATCTCATCAATTTTAACTCATATGACCCTGATGCCACCCATGTCCTGGTTTTGCAGAAGCCCACCTTACCTTCTTCCACTACCTGCCTTAATTAGTCAATGCCCAGCATGGCAATACTTACCAGATGTTCTCCTCCTCCTTACACCTTTACAGGTCACTTCAGCTGATGCCTTTAAGAAATGTGAATTTTTTCTATTCATACCTTTGATCCACTTCTACTGTAAACCACTGCATTTCAGTCCCTCTTGATGTCCAGAACAAAATAAGAGATTTCATTCCGAGACCAGACTTGCCCATACCTGCAAGTCATTCAAAACATCGCTTTGCCATCTCACCTGCAGCTCTGATAGTATGGGTGAGTAGGATCTATAAATGTTCTGTTACTGTTTTATGCTGTTTATGTTGGGTTTTAATTTTTTTTAATTAGTTGCCCAGTCTTTTATGTGAAATGAGCAGCCATATAATTAATTAAATGTGCCATCCAAACACAATGCTTGTTCAAAAGGATCAGGTCTTATCAGCAGTGAATTCATTGCACTTTGCTCCAGAAGTATGATTGGCTGTTAGTTTGGACAGACCAAAGTAGCTTAGTATTTGGCCCTTAAGATGTACTGTTTTTCTTTCTATTACTATTATGCTTTTAATGTAATTTTAGACTTCTTTAACTTCGCCAGGAGCCAACCTGATTGAGATGACAACAAATACTGCAAAATAAATGAGTAATAAATAACTAAAACAATTGTTATATCCAAAGAATTAGTGCACATATTTATTTTTATTGAGCAAGTTTTTGTTATGCTTCAGTTGGAGTCTGAGCCGTAACCAAGAACCGAGGCAGAAGTATATACTTGTATTTGATGTCTCACTGACACGAGAATTGATTTTCACAGTATTTCCTTTTTCATGTTTGTCCAGACCTGCATTTAACAGAGCTTGGGAATTTTCTCCCATGATTCCCTGATAATTGGCTTAAAATACTTTTCCTCAGATGTAGTCCACAAGTTTGTGGAGATACTGAAACTCTCCTCCGTTTCCCAAAATCACTGAGGGGTATATATCTGGCTCAAGGAAATTTCTTTTCTTTTTTTTTTTATTGAAAAAGTTTTTCAAATACAAATTTTTCCCCCTTTCCCCCCCTCCTCCCTAACCCTCCCTCGCCCTCCCCCTCCCCCTGTGGCTTCTTCAGGGTACAACCCAAATTCATAACAGATTTTTTTTTATTTTATTTATTTATATAAATATTATATAATACTTTACCATCCCCTTACTCCATCCCTCATATGCTGACCCTTTCTTTCTAATAATATTATTATATCCCCCTTATACTATACATTTCGAAATAACATTCTACTATAACATTATATAATAACTCCTAATTTAGCATAGTAATATTATTATATCCCCCAATTTAACAATTTCTACTCATGATCTACTTTTACTCCTCCCCCATACATATATCTCTTAAATCAAATCTTTTTTGTATATTAATATGACATTTCAAAGCAACCTTCCACTACAAAACTATATAATAAATTTAACATTTATTCAACTCATAGTCTGCCCATTTCCTCCACCCCCATAGATATATCTCTTAACTCAAATCTTTTACATATATTCATATCTAAACATAATATCCCTTTTCTTCAACTAAACAATCAATAAGCTAACCTATCTCCACCCACTTTCCTATAGAACTACCATACATAATAGTTCTTGATATCTTTATTCTTCTGCCCACACCACTAAGAAGTATTCCCTTATATAAATAAAATCCTCAAATGACTTTAAGCTTGTAATCCATATAATATCTTCTGTAGTGTCTTTCAGCTGGATTGTCAACTCCATCACCCATATTAGGGTAACATCACATCCTAATTCCAACAGTATGTTCGGTATCTTCAATTACCATCTGCCCCCGTCAACAATAGATGTCTTGATATATAAAAAACAACCACCCGAGTGACTTTATATTTGTATTCCATATAGTGTCTATAGTAGTGTCTTTCATCTAAATTATTAATTCCAACCACCGTAATAGGGTAACAACCAGATCTTCTGCGTGCCCCAATCCCATAACTCTCTTGCCTTGTAGCTCAACATAAACGTAATACATTTATCAAAGAATCCAAAATAGATAATTCCAATCCATTCAGTTTAAGGCCCTTTTCACATCTCAAAAGTAGAGCACTGCAGAGGTCTGTCACTGTCCTCAGGATAATATAAATCAATACTTTGCCTCAGCTATCTTTTCATATATTCAATCATCTCTTAGATAACTGGCATTGAACTGTTGTTTAGTTTAAAAGTTTTTGTTTTTGTAAGACCTGCTTCTTCTTTTCTTGACTTTTTGTGGGTTAGATCTCCATCCTGATTTCCTTTCTATAAATTGTGTATCAACTATTTGGTTTTCATGCTGAACTATAACTTGATCTTGTTGGTTTTGCTTTTGTGGCTTAAGTCTCCATTCTGGTTTCTTTTCTTTGAGTTGTATATCAACTGATTGATTTCTATGCTGGTCTGTAATTTGATGAATCATCACATTAGAATCCAAAGCTGCCTCTCTTGTATTTATAAATAGTCCAGCTGTAACCTCTGAAGGAGAATCCAGAAGCTGCTCATCTACTAAGTCCTCTGTAACTTGTTGTTTTTCCATTACTTCCATCTCTTTCTGCTTATCCTGAATTTCTATCTCTTGTTGATTTTGCTTTTCTTTATTCCACTCATGTATTATACATGAAGATGTTGAACCCATTTTAAGAACCTTATAGTAAAATTCTTCCGCTTTTTCAACAGAATTTAGTTGGTATCTTTGTCCTTGATATCTCAATATTATGCCAACTGGGACATCCCACCTGAATGAGATGTTTTGTTTGTTTAACTCAGTCACCAAAAATCCGAATTTCTATCTTTTAATATCTTGGGCGGCAACTCTTTATATATCCAGATCTTTCTTCCATACAATTGTAGAGTACAATTAAAAGATTTTTGCACAATATCATTTCTTATTTATCTGTAAAATAAATCACCACATCTCTAGGCAATTGCCTTTGCTTTGCAATCCAAGAATTTACTCTATAGGCCTTGTCGATCTTACAAGATACCTCCTCTGGATGAATCTTTAAAATCCCAGCCAGAACTTCAGCAGATATTTTTCTTAAATTATCTCTATTATTTTCCTGTAACCCTCTCATTCTAACCGCAAATTCTGTGAGCCTGTATTGCATCATTGTAATTTCTTTTTCAATCCCTTGTTTTATATTTTCTGCATTGTAAGTCTCGTGATCAGCTTCCTTTTTAGACTTTACTTCAGAGCTATTGTCTTGAATATTTATCAAGTCATTTTCCATTCTTTGTATTTTATTGTTCAAATTATAAATCTTATCATCAACTTCCTCCATTTTAGACTCTAATAACTTGATATTTGTATCCATCTTTATAACTATTTCTGAAAAAGCATTAGTCACTGTTACAATCTTTCTTTGTAAGTTATCATACTTTAATTGTACGAATTCTTTAATTTCCTGCTTCAATTTTTCAAAATTCTGGTTCACAATCTCGTCATGTCTTGCCATTTCCTTCAAAACAAATTCTTTTAAATTAAAACCATTCTTCTGAGTCTGTAAACTTGAAACTTGTTCACATAATTGTAAATGGGGGAAAACCCCTCCCCCCCGCTGCTGGTTTGTCTGGCTTTGTTAATTTTAATGCCATCCTGCCACACAGACAAACTCTTTTTGAAGAAAGAGGACTTCTCTCCAACAAGATCAATATCAAATCTCCAAGAAAAAAAAGAAACTTAGAGTAGAAATTTTTTCTTTTCTCTATTCTAACCAGCACTGTTTGCTCCGCTACTTTGTAACTTGTTTCGGAAGGACTTTCACTTTCGGCTACTTCTCAAGCCTCAGCGGTCGCCATTTTAAGCTTTTTTTTCCCTTCACTTAGAAACGCTTATAAAATCATTAAAAATACTTGCAATTTAGGGTCCCAAGTCCAGATCTCATCCTCTTTAATTAAGCAATCTGTTATTTTCGTTGAAAGGTTTGATCTCGTCGCCTGGCTCTGCAAGAGGCAGAGGTCTCCCGAAGCCCGGAGCAGCGGCGAGGGAATAGGGAGCCTCATCCTGCTTCGTCCCCAAGAGTAAAAGAAAAACTCTGGGGACTTTGCAGAGGGCTCTACCTGCCCTCGCCTGCTCTATCTCACATTTCCTTATGGAAATGGAGTTTTTCGAGCCGTCTTTCAGATGTAAAGGCGGCTCTTTACGAGCGACGGGGCTGGCGGTCTCAAAGGACCGTCTGATGGCGACGGAAGTCAAACCGGAAGCCTGGCTCAAGGAAATCTCTAACTCACATTGTGTGGTGTATTTTTTTTTAAGTCATCAGAAGATCTATCTCATTTTACTGGATGGAACTTGGACAGCAAAATAATTTTACAGAAGTTGGGCAGTGGCTAGCAACTGCTGGTCTTGTCCTATCTGGTTTTTGGTGTAAATCAGTTGATTAATTTGCATATCTTTCAGAGAATGGTGCAGATTTACCTAATATTTAAACTGGGCTAAGAGATTACTGTTTCATTCAGTCAACAGTAGGTCAACAGTAGGCAAGAGGGTTTGTATGAATTGGTTTTGGAAAAGTTGAAGCTGGGTTGTCCGAGAGTAACAAGTTGCTGAGATTGTCAAGCTTCAGAGAATCACTCAGAAAATGCATGAGAAAAATCCAAGAAGTGAGAACTAGTAATATTTAAGAACATTGAAAGTAAAATGTCAGTAATGAAAGTAAATATTGAAGTAGTCCTTATTTAAAAAGATTATACGCTCAGTATTTTACATGTAATTTTTTTCATCCCTCCCTACATAATAGGCTATATGGCTCCGTCTTTTGGAGTGGACCAGTTTTGTTTCCATTTTTATAATGGTCAGACTTGCTCTCATTTGGTTTCTGACTGAGAATTACCTCTCATCTACATCTACATTAAGGGATATGTTTCAAAGTTTTGTGCTGATCCAACTTTGCATACTTTTAATTGATCTACCAAAAGGTCTGATTCAACTTGAAGCAAGCCAGAATTATGAACCATGTTGATATTCAACCATGTTGAATATTCCCATTGTTCATAATGTGCAGAAGCAAAAAAGGCCAATTTTTCTGTCATTGACGCAACTGGATTGTTTCCCAATGGGGGGATATTTGAAGAGGAGAGGACAACCAAGCTGGAGAATTTTTCTATTTATTTTATGAGGCATGTTCTCACATGTGAAATCAGAGCACCATCCAACAATAAACCAGGCCAGTAGTACTTGGGATTTGATATGGGGATGACAAGATGCTGCTAGTTTTCCGTTGGTTCAAATGCAGATGGAGAACTATAAGGAAAGGTCTAATACTTCTGATAAGGCATTATCTACTGTCAAAACAGATTTTTCCCCTCACTATTTTAACATCCTTGTCCATATCTGCCCCAAATAAGCCCAGATACAACTGGAAGGCATACCAAAATTGCCAGAGGAAGAGGGACAGCAAGAATGCTATGTAAATTTTATGTAAACATTCAGTTGGGATCCAGTAATTAGGGTATCAGGATAAAAACCATGGTCTAGTGGTTAGGGTACTAGGAGAAAAACCAGGAGACTGGGAGTTTCAGTCCTGCCTCAGGCATGAAGCCAGGTAGATGAGTCTGGCCTAGTGTCTCCCTTTAAACCCTAGAAAGCAAGCAATGGCAAATCACTTCTGAAAATGTTGCCAAGATTTGTTTGGCAATCCAGTCAAGATAAAATTGAAAAAACAAAAGAAGCAAATGAGGGAATAGGTTGCACAACTGGAAATTGTACTGTCTTGCTGTGAAGCGCAGATGGAGAGTGAAACAATTGTTCAAATATCTTTCATTATTAACAATAGCAATAACACTTAGACTTACATACAGCTCCATAATGCTTTATAGCACTGTCTGGCCTGCATACAACATCAGCCCCCAAATGTGTCCTTCAAATATATAGGACCACTACTACAGCAGTTGGCCATCCTTGCTAGGAACTGCTGCCCAATATTCCTTTTCCAGGAAAATTGCTATGCTAAAGATGACTTTCTTTTTTAGCATTAAACATATATTACATATTTGGAAGATACAAAACAAACCTAGAGAAGCACATATTGTAATGACAGCTGGATTATAGTAATACAGCACACTACCAATGATTTCTCCAGATGTGAGGTGCTGAACATGCCTTCTTCCAAAATTTAAAACAAAAACACCTTAACAAACAGATTTGTTGTATTGTATATCTATGTTTATGTCATTTGTTTTTCCTTCTTGGAATTCATTAACATATTTTCAAAGAAACATGGTTTTTGTTTATATATAGATTGGCGATATAGAAATTTAGAAAATATGTCCTCATAACTGATCCATGATATAAAGGGTGCCTGTTATTGTTGACTAAACACTAAATCAGAAATTACATAATCCACAGTTCATTATGCAAATGACATAAACACAGTGGAAAATTTCTGTTTTACTGAATTTGTGAATATTTGGTGATAAACTAAGGAATTTTTCTATATTCCTTCCCTTTGTTAACCGCTGATTAATTTAAGCATTTCAAAATATTTAACATTCTTATAAAGTTAATGGATATAGCTGTTGCCAGTGCTATGATAAACGGCTTATTAATACATCTTCATAGAGCAGAAATGTAAACTCTTAAGAATTCTTAGGAGTCATTGAGAATGTTTTAGTACTGTTGCAGTCCCATGCCTAATGCTATTCTGTAGTTACATTTCCAATTTTATTTTGTATGCAAAATGTAGGACAAGGAAAATAATTAAATTATTTAGTACTGAATTGTAATCATTTTACATCCCAAAATAGCACCTACTTTGATTGGCTGTCATGTATTTCATCAAGGTCATCATAGGGCCGAGATCTTCTCTTCTGTGTCAAAAACCAAAACAACATGCCTGATCCCAAAGATTCAATTTCAGGAACTTTTATCAGTGCATATATGTGTTTGTGCATTTGAAAAGTATATTGGGCCAAAAGTTGTTTGAAAAGGGACAAGTCCCTTTACTTGATAAATCCTTAAACTATCAAGTAGCTACTCTAATTGTACAATATATGTGCAAATATGTAAATATGTACTAACAATAAAGGCTTTTTGTAAAATTTTAAAAAGAAAACATTGTTACATAATATTGAGTGTATATTATGAAAATAAGAAACCAACAATTACCACAAGGGATGAAGATATTCTAAGAGAAACCTGTTTGGGCAAAGACTATGATTATGCATAGAAAATGAGAACAAAATTAAGGTTTGTTAACAGTGGTAAATAATTACAGGAAAATAGATCTTAGAAATAATTTTCTATTCTTTTACTTGCTTTGTAGAATTATGCATTGAACAAATCAACAACCTTTAATATTGTTCTATTTATATATTACATAACTGTACTAACAAATGTCTTTGATACAAAATTACTTTGGTGTAGAATAGATTGTACATTGTATTTATTGTTCATTGATTGCAAAAAAGGACCAGGAGCATTTTTGCATTCAGGATAAAAATAAGCAATTCATATGTATCTTACATTTATAAGAACTGGTTGCCAAAATACGGAAGAGACCAGGGAGATGTTCATAGAGTTACTTAAATTAACATCTGATTTACTTAGAGCAGACCCACTGAAATTATGGAGTTTAAATTAATAATAATGAAATCAAGTGGTACACACAACGTAATGCTTTATAAGACTAAATATGGACCCCACCTAGTGATTCTATATGTAGACTGGTATGAAAAAGAGCATTTAAGCATACTTAGATGATTTCTCAACCATTTTATCACTGAACATCAAATGAACTTTGCTAATACTTTTTTTTGGTATTGCATGCCACTGGCAGTATTTGACAAATATATACAGTAATTCTTATAAATTAAAAAAAGTAATTAATAGAGGAAAAATGAGCTATTTCTATGACGGGAAAGCAAGACTCCAGAGAAATATTGTGATTGCTCCCAGTAAAAATAGAAACAAGGAATAGCCACCTCCAATAATACAGAAACATGTGGCACTGTGAAAATCAATATATTAATCAACTGAGGTAATCTGGTATTGTGTATTTTAAATGCCTGTATCAATTTTAACTCTTGATTTATAACTGCCTTTTCCTGGAAAAGCTTAGATTAAAAATGTATTGCAAGTTATAATGCATTATGTATTTTAAATTTGCTGTGCTGGTGGCACCAATTTACAGAAATAAAGTTCTTTGGTTAGCATGGATACCACACAAGGAACCTGCTTCTTCCTGCAGAAGCGTGGGTCATCAGACTGAGATTCATAGTTTCTTGCTACTCTGTAATTAACCAGGGTCAGAATCTGCAGGATCTCCAGATTTTTGCCATACTCATTCAGCACTGAGCAAAGAGACTGCACAAACCAGGATCCTTTCCCTGGATTCCTCCAGGAATAGTAACCTAGAAGTAAGAATAGGGAAATTGTATGTTAATGACAGAATTGTCTTTTAAAGTCAGAAAGGGTAAAATACAGAATTTAACACACAGTGCAAATTTATATTGTAAATTTAGCTATCTCATCCAACAAATCCAAAGGTAGAATAGGACTAAACTGGAAAGCGGAAACACTGATTCCAAGTGTCTTTCAAGCTTTTGGTGAGTAGAGTAGCACTCATTTACAGACCACAATTTGGATGGGCAACTCAGTTGTTAAACAAAATGGTCACTAAGTGAAACCTCAATTGTGCTTATGATTTTACTTCAGCTTTCCTTTGCTTTACAAACTGCAAATCATAAATGCAAAGTGATGATTGTTGGCAATGACTATCTGTACATGTTTTATAGCCCATACATGTGAAACCATCTTTTCCTACATAGATTGAGTGAGACTGGTATGCTTCATATCCCATGGAACACTATCTCCTTTGTCTTCTCTGTGGCCACCTATATTCTTTGGAACAAAGTCTGCATGCCTCTGACCCATCTATTACCATAGGAAAGTCTTAAAACTGGATTTACAGTCGGCCCTGCCACAGTGTTTTGTGACTTCTTACTGATACTGATATTGGACATTTCAATTCCTTGTTATTTATATAGAGAAGTATTTTCGTCTCTGATGTACTGCATTGTGTTTGTTATATGTTTCCATTTTCTTTTGCCTTATTCCAAAATATTTATGCTTTTGTTTATCATCTTGAATCACTTTATTGATGGAGTCAGCTTATAAATTGACTGAATAAATTAATAAAAAGTAAAGTACAAGGAAAAATGATATCCTCTTTATATGTAATAAGACCGTACGATTGTGGGAAATAAATCTTCTCTGGAATATATATCACATAGAAAAGAATTTAAGAATTTTTAATAGGCTAGAACTTTTTCTAAAATTATAAAGAATGTGAAAGTTAAGATAGGAAAGGTATTTTGAAAGAGACATTGGTTTTCTTGTATGATGAATATCATGATTTTTAGTTTCATGATATTCATATTCATGATATATGATAATTAACTTGTGGAATAATTTGTTACAATATGATAAAAATATCAACATTTTTACAACTAGCTTGAGCGAAAAAATTAATAATTAAAAATAATTCAATTAATAGGTATGAGCCACGTTAACCAAAAACAGAATTTCCACTTCTGTTCCTTAGAACATGCTTCTGAGTTCATTAAGGACCCTTGCTGGACCACTGATGAATATATACTAATCAATCATGGCAACCCTCCATTTATTTTTTTTATTCCTGGTGGTTCTTGACTGATGACCATTCATCTAGCAACCATTTGAAGTTATGATGGTACTGAAAAGTCTCTTATGACCAGTTCTCATGACCATCACTTGACTCACTGAACAATTGTATGACTTAGCAATGGAAATTCCAGTCTGAATGGCAGTTGTAAATTAAGGACTACATAAATGATATTAGGAAGAGGTATGCAGCCCTACTGAAAGATGCTTTTTATGAGCATGGATGAGGATGCTTTACTTGCCAACAGCTTGGTAAAGAAGATGTGTATTTTTCTGGACTTGCATAGAAGATTCAAGATCCCACAGAAAAATATATTTTGGATTTAAGGAGGAATTGAAGAATTTGCAACGGAGTATACACACTTTTCACTAACCTACCATTATCTCTTTCATCCACACTAGGACTGTACAAGTTTAGGAACAGGCATGTTTTCTTTACAGAAAAGCTGACCGGCTAGTTTTTCCTATTTATATAGTTGTGAGATAACAAACCTGCCCCAATTATATAATTATATCCCTTATTGTCTTAGCATGCAACATTCAATACCTGCTAGATGCTTAATCATCACTAATACGTAGCATTTCCCACTAAAATTCACTGTAAAAAGAATATCTCCCCCCCAATAGTCGCTATTCAAATGCCTACATTTTCTGTCACATTTTACGTCTGACTCATCCTATATCAGATTGTTACTTTTTACTCCCCAAGTGTACCTGGTACAGTGGAATATGCATACAAAAAATCTGCTTCAACTGGAATCTTGTATCTTGGATTGGCATCCATTTCCAGGCTGTCATTTGAAGAACCTGAATCTGTCTGAATCCCATCATCAAATTCAGAACCGCGGCATGCCTGAAACCATAATATTAAATAGGAGGCATAATTCTCGTATGTATAAATGGCATATAGTAAACAAAAATCATAACACATTATGATAGTTCTCTAGCAGTCATGTGATGATTGAAGAAATACTTACACTTTATAAAATTAAATACTGTACATTAACAAATTCTACCTGGATAACCACTGAAGTGATATAGTGTACATTAATGGCTTCTATCACTGATAAGCAGTGAACATTTCCATCAAAAATGTTTTAAGTCTGAAGGCTGCAGCATAAATGTTCCAGCTGCATTTCATTTACTAGACTATGCAGAAAAGGCCAAGCTGTAGCTAGTGGGCATATGATTTATTATTCATAAAGTATCCAAAATTATACTCACACCTAGTTTTGGGAGATATATTTGCCCCTGGGCTATCCAAAATACATAATAACGAAGAGAAACTCTTGTCACAAAGGTAAACAATGAGAGGAGAAGGTCTGGAGAGATAAAGCTGTATAGATTTGCCAATTGTGCTTGAGATGTGAAGCTTCCTTATACAAAGCTAAATTACTGGCCCATCTAGCATAATTCTCATTGATAGGATTAGACGTCATATATGTCAACAAAATTAATTTCGGCCCAGCTATGCTTAGTATCCTTCCCAGTGATGGGTTTCAATTTTTTTTTACTACTGGTTCTATGGGCATGGCTTGGCTTGGCGGGCCAAGAGAAGGATACTGTAAAATCTCCATTCCCTCCCCAATCCAGGGGAAGGTTACTGCAAAATCCCCATTTCCTACCGATCAGCTGGGACTTGGGAGGCAGAGGATAGATGGGGGCGGGGCCAGTCAGAATTTTTACTACCGGTTCTCCAAACTACTTAAAATTTCCACTACCGGTTCTCCAGAACTGGTCAGAACCTGCTGAAACCTACCTCTAATTCTTCTGAGAAATAAAGTATTATAGAACAATGGGCCACTGCATCCCACAAAAGGGTAAAAGGAGAACAATCAGGTACTTTCTGCAATTATGTTATGGCACGCACAGTACAATAAAGATTTAGACTTTTCAAGGAATGATGATGACAGCCCAGTTTTTCTTCTAAGATCACAAATGTATGTTATATGATATTTTACAAGAAAATGTCTGTGAGTTTTTGACCCTTTTTACTTGCAGTTTTGGTGTTGTTTTAAAATATATGGGTATGTCAAGCTATTTCTAGCTTTGTTTTGATAATCATTCTATCCTTTAAGAATTAAAATCAGCAAACGCCTTCTTACCTGAATAAAGAACAATTTGGGTTTTCCAATTAGGCTTTGGCATTTGTCTCCTCTGAAAAGTATCGTCAAATCCTTGATTGCCATGAATGCATCTGTGCCATAGATACGGCCTTCATCTCCATGGCTTAATAAGATGCAGGAAAAACAAGCAGCGTCACTGTGATCTTCATTGGCAACTACAAATCAACCACACGTTCCATCATTAAATATCAACAGCACTTACGACTTACCGTGTTTCTCCAAAAAGAAGGCTGGGTCTTATTTTCTTTTGAGCCCTGAAAAAATGGCTAGGCCTTCTTTTTGGAGGATTCTAATTATTGATTCACCTCGCGGCGGTGGCACCAACAGCCCCACCCAGCAGTAACCCACTGCTGGACCACTTCTTCTGCAGCCGCTTGCTGCCACTCGCATGCCTTGCCCTGGTCTCCGTATCGCCTTCAGATGCCTGCAGGAAGGCATCTGCAGCTGATAACAGAGCTCTGGATCGATCTGGAGCTCTGTTATCGGCTGCAGATGCCTTCTGGAAAGCCCTCAGCAGCCAATAATGGAGCTCTGGACTGATCTGGAGCTCTGTTATCAGCTGCAGATAACAGATGCCAGCAAGCATCTGAAGGCAAAACGGAGGGCAGAGTGATGCATGCGAGTGGCGGCAAGCGGCCACAAAAGAAGGCGAGGCAGGTGTTGGGGTGTGCGAGGCCTGGTAAGTAAGGCCACACCCGCATCCCCACCCTAGTTTATTTTTTACCTGTGTGCGTTGCTCCATCCCCCTGCACCCTGAGGTGGGTGGGATCTTAATTAGGGTTAATTTTGTAAGTGGGGTTAAATTGATTGCATGCACTCAAAAACATGATAGGGCTTCTTTTTAAGGTAGGTCGTCTTTTTGGAGAAACACGGTATATATCGCTTCACAGTACTTTACAGCCCTCTCTAAGCAGTTTACAGAATCAGCATATTGCCTCCAACAATCTGCTTCCTCATTTTACCAACCTCGGAAGGATGGAAGGCTCCGTCAAGCTTGAGCTTGGTGAGATTTGACCTGCTGAACTGCTGGCAGTCAGCAGAAGTAGCCTGCAGTACTGTATCCTAAGCACTGTGCCACCACAGCTCAAATGAACATGTCACTCAGCTCTATTTAGCAATAACAACTAAAAAGGGTGTTTTTCTGTGTATAAAAACAGGCCCATAATTTTAACAATAAATAATCTTAAAACATTGCAAGTGCTGGAATTGGTATACAATTTGAGGATCCTAAAGCTCCAGAGAAGGAAGTTGATATGTGATTTATTACTCTTTATTACTCTTTTCCTCATTCTGTGCCCACATCTTGGAATTTTTGGACACATAGTTATGCATTTTTAATAGTTATCCCAATGTATCTGATCAGCATCTATTTAGAAAAAGTTCTCCAAACTGGTTTTTAAGATAATAGTTAAGAAGTCAAGTTTAGAAAAAAAAAATCAGTACCTTCACCAAGAATTTCCCTCATTTTCTTACAGCTGAGATCATTATAGATGGAAACATCAAAACCAATGTCCCGAAAACATTTTTGTAAGTCACCAGCATCTTTGTCAGTACCATTTCGTATAAACATTCCTGAGCCAAAACAAATGAATGTCACACCTGGCTGTGTGAAATATGTATTTTATACAAGCAGTTTTATAACCTATAAATAGCTCTGAATAATCATCTGTCTAATATTTGCTGAAGCGCAAATTATGCTATTTTTACTTTTCTATAGTGAAAAGTAACTGTAGTGAAAGGGATGAGCCAGTAACTAGAATTATGCATGCATGGTAATTGTGACTAATCACAGATATAATTAAAATAGGTAAATAAGAATTACTTTAAAATTCTATGAAACAAACAGAAGAACAAAACCCTCCATTAAAAGATAGAAGCAAACTAGGAAATGTATAATCAAAACATAAAAAGAGGTACGTGATATTTAAAAATAACTTTTCAAAACCAAAGACTTTTATAAACAAAAAGGTTTTAATTATGGCTGTCATGCTTGACTACAATCAACTATTTGACTATTAGATGGCTACAAAAAAGACGTAGAAATATTAATGTTATTAATTTGTTACAGCCCTATTTAACAGCCTGGTAGAGGCAGAATAATCGTCCTGAAAACCACAATGAATAGAATGGATTACAATTTGAATGTAAACTATCCTTCCCCGAAAGAAAAAATCCCAGAAAAGCTCAGTTGTTTAGAAAATACTCGATATTTATACATTTATTTGTATATTTAGATTTAACAGATTGTTTTTTGATAGATGTAACTTCCTCAGTCTGCTAAAGTGAGGTTTACTGTATTTTTTTCATTAAAAAAAGTCTTCTATATTCCAAAACAAATATCCTTGGTTAACAACCATAACAAACTAGTAAGCATTTGAAGTTACAATGCACTCAACAAAGTAAAGGTCTGAGGATCCTTCATTGCATAGTGCATGCCCATCTGCAGCATCTGGCTGCAGATTTGTTCTAGGTACAATTCAAGACGTTGGTTGTCACCTTTAAAGCCCAATATGGATTAGAACCAGGTAAAGAGAAGGACCCTCTCTACCCAGGTACATCCACCTGACCCACCACGATGAGGAGGCAGGGAATAGGAGGTACATCTGGTGGAACTCAGAAGACGGATCTTTTCGTGGTGGTTACCTTCCTTTGAAACACCTTGTCCTCGGAGATTAGACTGGCCCCTACTTTGACACTCTTTTGCAAGGACCTGAAGACCTGGTTTTGCGAACCGGTTTGGGGAACCTAGAGTGAGTTCAAGTGGCTTGTTTCACCAGTGGGTGGAGAGCTATTTTTACTCTTTGTATATGGGTTTTTATTTTTTGTAAGACTCCCAGAGTCATTGAAAGAGAGTGGCCATATAAATTCTCTAAATAAATAAAGATTAAAAAATAAATCTATTGCCTGCATTACATAGTCCATACCAGCTTTGCATGGCACTGTGGCAGCCACTATGTACCCTTCTGCACCTGGCAGCAGTTCCACCCAACAGCCATTTATCTGCCTGCCAAACTACTTGCAAGCAGTGTCAATGGTAATACTAGCAGGAAGTCACAAGTATAAGGTTGTGACTTCCTGCTGGCATTACCGCTGACACTGCTTGCCTGTTGGAAGCAGGCAGGAAGTCACAAGTCCTCGCTTAATGAGCCACAATTCTAAATAACAGAAAGAGGACTGCTGTTGTTAAACAATGTGGTCATGTGACATCACATCTTACTACTGCATCAGCAAATATAATTACAGTTCCAATTACTGCTATTAAGTGAGGTCCACTTATAGATTATTTTAACCTATGTCAGGTTTGTACTAAAACAAGATGTCAGTTAATATCAGCACATAGTGATATTACCACTTATTAAAAGTATTCACTTTTAAAAGTTCACACATTTTTAAAAACGTTATTACAAGAAATTAATGCACGGATAGAAGAATAAAGCCATACCTGTTTCTTTTGCAAAGTTCTTATTGTTTATAATAATGCATTTACCAAGCTTCTTATAGGCTATATTATATTGGAATGTAGGGATAATAATCCGATATTGGTTACCAGAAGAATCCTCTGGTTGACCTTCCCATTCATTCTTCTTTTTTCTGTTGAAATATAACTAAATGTTATTGTGGAAAGAATGAAAATGATCTCCAAACAATCCAATAATTACCGATCTGTTTAGTGAAATTAAAACACATATAATTAAAATGGCTTGCAAAAATATGAGTGCATTACTCACAATGTAGTGGAGTCCAACAATGGCTTTTTGAGAAAAACCAAAGCCTCCTTCAGAGGTAAAGGAACAATCCCTTCATTCAAGAATTATGCATCACTAAAACCACTCATACAACATCTCCAGGCTATTTTAGCTAGTCAGAAGGGTCACGGATTTCGACTGAGTTTACAGCCCCGAAGGACCCTGTTCCTTTACTCAGGCTCAACATATTCAAACCTTGATATATACTTATATACGGGTTCAGAGAAGAACAGGAAAAGGAGATGATCAGAAAACTGGAGAGTAAGTCCTACATAACTGTAAACATATTGCCCCCACCCTGGGCCCCATAACTTCTACAGTACATGTTTCAGCTCTTAACAAAATAAATGTTCATCATAGTTTTTGCTAGTTTGTTACCTTTGAAGGTTAACCCTTGCTCAGTGCTGAACATGGTCATTGACTAATGCAGATTTTATTCCTTTAAATTAACTATATTTATCCTTTTTTTGTTCCTTATGTATACTCTTTAACAGTATTGGTCTCTTCACCATAAAATGTATACTCTTTAATAATACTGGTCTCATCGCCAGTATAAAATGAGTATAGGCATTGAACAATGGAATTATAACACATGAAAATATATTTCAATTGAGTGACAGGAAAAAAAGAGTAACAATTCAATAGTGTAAGCAATTGCCAAGACAGGTAATAAATGGGTTTTCATTAATGAGGTAAGTGGAAGAGACTAGACAGCCACATGCCAAAGATGTTTTAAATTTCATTTCTTAATGTCCTATTTGGCCCTTTTCAACTCAAGGTTTCAGAATATACCTAGTTGTGGTCTCCCTGTTAGTCCTTTGGCAAAGGACATCCACTAGGACAAACAAGATCTCACCCAATAAGCAGACTTCATCAATTTGGCATTTGTTCAGATAATCAATATTTTTTTAATCTCAGGAATATTTGAAGTTACATTTTATCTAAGAGATGTCATTAAGAATTCATCCAGTCATCGAAGATCAACTTTTTACCTTATTTTCTTCACCTACTTTGCAATAACAGTGTAGGACCATGTAAGTCCAGACTTAGATTACTGGAAATCACCTAAATTTTATGAATAATGTTTGGCAGGACATTAAGGAAGTAAATCTGCAATGTACACGCCACACATTTTGGAATTTCCTATAGTTATCTGACAAAGCAAATGATTAAGTGACTTGTTATTAATTGAAGAGGATAATTGATTATATTTTTTTTTAAAAAAAATGGTCAGCTCAATTACTTAAGACAAAAAAAAGTTTCAATGTCTTCCAGCAATCAATAAGCCTAAAGCCTATAAACAGAAATACAAATACAAGTTTAAAGAAAGATATATCTGCTATGTAATATTTGTTACTGACTACAGTGAATTATTGTTTCCTCCTTTAACCCAACCAAAGCCATACTGATCCTCTGCAATTGTCATCAAAATCACAATTAATAGAATAGGTTTTATCTACTTTACAGCCTTTTTTGATCATCGATGCATGTTACAAATAATACAAATGTAACATCAGACATATCCTGGCTACAGCTTTATTTTACATGTTCATTTCTTTAATTCTTCTAACAAATGTATGATTCTACACTATACCCTTTTATTGTCAATCTATTTATATGATGATTTTTCAAATTTTAATTTCACTCATATTTAACATTAGATAGTTAAACATCTAACATTAGATGGATGTTAGATATGTCCTCTCCCATTGAGTGAATAGGAAAAAGAAAGAACAGTACCTTGGTTCTTCATCAAGTGGTACACTACTCTGCATCTGAAAAATACGTCCACCTTATGCTGAGGGATCGCTATTATCTTTTCTAATAACACAAGCATCTCATCATGCTCACACAACACCAGAAACTGAAGCAAACTGCAATGTGTTCACAGACTCAACAATTTGTCTGTGTCAGCAATAGGTCACGCTGGACTTTTCTATAAGGCTATTGAAAGGGCCATTACTATGGCCTAGTGCGTAGCTGAGGTCATGTAAGCCTCTTCTGCTCCAGCTGAAAGGCAGAAAAGATGTACTTGCATCAATGTTCTTTTATTATTGCACTGTTGTTAGAATGGGAGAATGCATACAAAAGGCAGGTGTACCACGCTGCACATTCAAGCAGGATGATATCCTTTAAAGCCAATAGCCAACTTTGAATATTCACCCTCACAATTTACTAATTCAAAGGGGGAGGGGAGGAGAACCTTTCCAGCACATTTAAAGCAGTACTATAGAATTTGTTTGTTTGTTTGTTTGTTTATTTATTACTTTTTCATATTTCTAAACCACTCAGCTCCCTCAAAGACGGGCGCTGGGTGGTGTACAATGCAATGTAACCAATAAATAAAACAACATATAAAAGTTATCATTAGTTATCATTAAAAATTAAATTAGGGTTAAAATTTCAAAATTATAGAATAATGACAATTAAACATCAAAAGGGGGGAAATTCTAAGATGGCCATTTAGTGTTCTCAAGTGACTTACTTGTAAGAGTTACTCGTAGATTCATTCATTTATGTCCTTGTTAAGAAGGACATACGTGTTATGTCCTTCTGCCATATGAAAATGTTATACTCATTACATTTTTAAAATTTTTTTAATCTGCAACTGTTTGCTTACAAACCTCAATCTCAATTGAAAAACAATTGAACTAATTAACGACAAAGGGGGAATGACTTTGATTGCAAGAGGTAAAAGAGAACTCATATAATCAAGTATAGAGAAAGAAAATATTCCACCAAAATAATATGGTGATGTAAATATCATAGGGTGCAACAATTTAGGCCTTTCCCACAACACCTGAAGTACAAAATGGTAAAACCAACATAAAATGTAAAGAATTAACTCACAAAACTAGATAAGCATTAATGAAGATGAAATAATTTTTGAATGCTTTTGAATCTTTAAAGTTTAAACTTTGGATGTGTGTGTGTGTGTGTGTGTAGGCATATGTACATATACATACATGCATACATATGTACACACACACCCCTACCTACCTTCTGATATATCCAAACAAACGCTTGGTTCATTTAGTGTAACAAGTATAAAAATGAAAAACCTTTTAAAAATAGTTTGTTTTTACCAACTTCCTTGACAAGTATTTCACTATCTGAAAACAAATGTTTTGTCTGCACTGAGACAAACTGCTTCACTTCATTTAGATTTGTTGCATTTTCAAATAAACTATTTTATATGCAAATTAAAATGAAAATAATAATAAATGATAATAGAAATAAATGCTAGGGGAAAAGCTACAAAAAACTCCTTTCAAGAGGGGTTTTCCTCTAATTTTTCTTATTTATTTTTCCCGAGTATTAGTATTTTATTATATTTTTACCCTGCTATTATAACTGATTACTTGATAAGTAATTCAAGTCAGTGAATTATATAATATTCTTTCCTCGTATTTTCCCCACAACTACAATCCTGTGAGTTGAGTTGGACTGAAAGTAACTAAAGTCATCCAGTTGATTTTCATGCCTAAAGCAGGACTGGAATTCAGTCCTGGTTTCCCATCAAATATGACTTTTGAACAGAATTATGCATATATTCTTTATCTATTTCAAAATAGCAAAAATAATGGACATATATATGTATGATATAGGGACTTAGAGATCAGACACACAAAAATTTGATGTACGTGTAAACTGGTCCTAAACCTATCCGAACATTTGTCATATTGCTTTACCATATTTTATCAGCTGAGATTCTAGAGAAACATATGCATTGCATACTTGACAGAATAAAAAATTGTGATACTATATCTTTATAAAACTATATGAAGATTCTTACAAAAAAAAATTATATTGGTCTGCCACCTTGTGGGCAAACCATGCACTTTTTTTTAAATGAATGGCCTTATTGATTTTTTTTTTCATTTTAAAAAAGACTAATTGTTTAGATTTGAAATCTTTTTTAAAAAATATATATGAAGGAATAACTTATTAAAAAAGAACAAAATAAGGTTTAGTTTTATAATCTGTGCTGAAGTAAGATTTTAACAATGTTTTGGGAAGTGTTCTGAAAGGGAAAAGGTAATTTGGAGATCACACAATTGCGCGTAGCAGTTGTGAGCAATTGCTCAGTTGTCAGGCTCATGTTTTGATTCTAGCAAAAGGCATCTTTGATTTAAGGAAATGCAGACAGGTACAAAAAGCATGCCCACCCAAGCTTCTAGTTACTTTCCCCATCCCTGCTACAAGCCATATCTTGCACAGAGAAACCTGCTTTTATGAAATGTTCAAATGGAAGAAATCAGGATAGGCTTCCCACTGAATTTTATCTGACTTGAATACATGTCTCTCACTAGAGACATTCTTATCAGAAACAGACAAAAACACACTCCACTTTTCTTTTCTTTTCTTCAGTTCCCTGATCTCTTATGTTGTTAAGCCATGTTTTAGCAATGAAAACAAAAAGGACAAAATGTCTCATACACGGAACAAAATGCTCTATATTTATTAGCAACAGAGTGCCTGTCCGTGCTTGTAATACTAAACAGTGTTCCTGTCCAACAAAAATGCTTCTCCTGCTTTTGGATATACACATGTCAAATGGAAGCTATGTAGTTTATTGATCATTATTTGTGTGAAAATGTAAGGTAAATTATAATGAAACAAAAAGCATAATCCTGACAAGAGAATCACTTAAGCCAACCTTATAATCTCCAGTTGTGATTGCTAGTGTACTTCCATACCCATGTTAGCTGGAAACTGCAACATCCAAACATGTTGATATGGTTGTTATCATTTGTGAAAGCTGTATTTCACAGTATACATGACCCCAAGAAAACCTTTCACAACAAAACAAAACACATCCGTAGTCTTTACCTGACTGTTTGGGGAACAGATATGAGGTTGCTCAAATGATTTGCACAGATAAACATGAAACCCTAGTTTGAAATTCCACTATACTACAGTAAGCACGTCTTAAAAAGTAGGACTTGGATTATTGTATAATAAACACAATAAAAAGAATAAAATAAAAGGATTCATATGCTATGCCTGCCAAAAAAGTAAATCCATTTTAGGAAAAAAAAAATATTAATAATTTATATGCTGCTTTTTATAATAAACATTTGTTCCAGGATATGCTTACAGTCAGTATTTAAGATGTTAGAAAGCATCTTAAAACCACTATCTAAAAATATTTAATAGGAACATAAAACAATTCTTTATCCCTGTTAATAAAACTTTCAAAACAGAAATTTTTAGTGACAATTTAAAGTCTATTTCCTTAAATGTCTGAGATGAATGGTTGTATAAATCACATATATAATTGGGGATAATAAACATTTCTCTCTAAGCAGGGATTTTCATGGAGCCTGCAAAAAATCAAGTGTCAAACTATTTTGAATTTCAAATGTTTTATTTCAATGAAGCTGGTTCAGTGTTCAAATGTTTCAGGTTAAAAACAGCTGTTTGAAAGTGGCATTTTGAATTTGAAACTTGCAGATGTATAAACTTTCATTTTATTACGTACCAATAAAAGATTGGAATGCAATAATGCAACTAATGGTAGCCTAATGGCCTCATTTTAAATACAAAATTTGATCGGGAGCTGTTGTTCATTTATCTCCAAATTCTTATTGAATAGTTGCTGGACCCACATATTGAATGATGAATCCCTATTTGTTGTTAACTTTTTCTTCTTTCAAGCATGACTTTCAGTATCAGAAATAGTAGACTACATTATGAACATATAATTGTATGAGTAGATTAATGGTAAAATACTAAAACTTTCAGACTATCAAAACCTATTCTTCAGAATAAGTTATTCTTCAGAATAAGTTACCATTGGGAGCCCATAGTCATATGGATAGAGTTTAAAATGTTAAATGAAATTTAAATGAAATTGAGGTAAATATTCCCAATCGTTTTAATTTAAAAAAAGGAAGTCTTCAAAAAAAAAAAATATGAAAGTGACTGTCAATAGATCAAAATATTCATAAACATTCCTATGTCACAAAATAATTTGTTCACATGTAATCTACAGATGAACTGTTATCACAACTTTTCGTATACCTATTGTAGAGTAATTAAGATTTCTTATTTCAAAATTATTTTCTTACTTTGCAAAGATGGATAACCGATCAGTTCTTGAAGGTTTTGCATCGACTGTATCAGCATAATCATTTTTAGTATCTTCAGCCATCAGTGGCAACACAGGAATAGGTATCTTCTGCCAATATTTAGATAAGCAACAGACTCTACAATCAATATTCTTACAATTAGTATCATTTTAGATAGCATGATATATTTCTATTTTTTTAAAAAAAAAAGTGAATCTAGAGGTTAGACATTTGCATTCAAGTTTAGGTTGAAATATGTTTTACAAAACTATTGAAATACAATTTCTTTGTTCCTTATTTATTATTTAACATAACTGGAAAAATGAAAAAAGAAACCGCATACATGTGAAGAGAACATTCTTGCTCTGCCACTGATTGTATATGCCTTATTTCTAAACATGCTGCTGTGTTACCAAGAAAAGACACAGTTGTTTTAAGGTCTGTGGTCAGTTGCTGTATTTGTGTCTTCATGAGCTTTGAAACATTTTGGGAGATTGAATATGAAGGAGTGAGCAGCTCTCATAATGTTTAGCATTTTCAGAATGTTATAGAAAGAAATTATTAAAAAAGCAATTTACAAATGGATGTCCATTCAAACAAATAATAGTATTATTTTCTGCATCAACTTCTTGTACATTTTTTTCAGCAAGAAACTTCACTTCATTTCATATCTAAAAATAACAATACTGAAATTTTCAAGGTACAAGCTGATTTAAACATTAATAGTTTACTATAGTGCAGGGTGGGTAAAAATTGATGATTTTAAAAAAATAAAAAAATTGAATGAATTTGATTAAGATTAGAGATGAGAATGAAGGGTAATATTGGTTTTTTTAAAAAAATAGATGAGGAATAAATATGGCAAAAAGGAAATATAGAAATTGTAAATTTAATTGAAATGACTAAACACTGTTTAAATTTGTGAACCAGCCAAATACTCTGTTCAAAGAAAATACATTGTATGTTTGTATGTGTGCTTGTCTAAAAAATAAAAAAAAAACTTTTAAAAAAACAACAACCAAAAAAGGTAGGTGCGTCTTATACTCCGGTCCGCCTTATACTCCGAAAAATACGGTACCACGTGCCTAATGAAGTGTACTATGATCTATAAATACAATAATATATTGCTGACTGTACCAAGGGAAAAAAACACCCAACTGACTTATTTACTCTGCATAATGAAGGCCATTGAAGAGTTTGTAAGTGCTAAAAACAGACATACTTTTTGAAAACCTTGGGGCATACAGAAACAATATGGGGATTATTCCAAAGGTGCTTTTGAAAAGGCAACTGGACTTTATAGGTTTTCCCCTTGAAAACATTTTGCTTCTCATCCAAAAAGGTTCTTTATTTCTGACCGCATGGTGGGGAATGGAAGGATTTATATTCTTTGCAGTCATCTGGTCAGTGGGGTTTACCTCATGAACACCTGAATCAAAGTGCAAATGGGTGTGGAACCTTCTTGGGCCTGTTGAAAGGACTGTGTTGTAGACATAAGATAGGTGGCATTGTATCCCTTGCCCTCTGTTGAGAAAGGGCTGTTCAATTTTAATATGAAGTTGGCCTCTTTGACCCAGGGATGAAATACTCCCGGTTCGGACGAGTAGGTAGCGATGATGGCTGGTGGTTTGGAAAACCGGTAGCAATGGCAGCTGGAGGCTCCGCCCATCCGCCCCATTCCCCGGAGTCGTGGAATGCACCATTCCCCGTCCGGCCTTGCTGCGGAGCCACTGCCTGTTCGCCCTTTGCCACATGGTGTATCCTACTGCTCACCTTTCTCCCGTGGCTGGCTGTCATGGAAGGCAAGCAGCCGAAAGTTACCGGAATCGCTCACTCTCCTTCTTGAATGAGCCGCTCTGGTCCATGCGCCAGCTGTGCAAGTGCACACTGTTTATTTAATTCACTAATCAGTGGCAGGTTGGTGTGTGCTTGCGCAGCCGGCACGTGGATCAGAGCGGCTCATTCAAGAAGGAGAGTGAGCGACTCTGGCAACTTTCGGCCGCTTGCCTTCCCTGACAGCCAGCCACGGGAGAAAGGTGAACAGGGGGAGTCAGGGAATGGGGCAGGTGGGCGGAGTCGCGTGGCGAAGGGCGAGCAGGCAGCGGTTCCGCGGCAAGAACGTAGTCGGGCAATGGTGCATTCCCCGATTCCGGGGAATGGGGTGGGTGGGCGAAGCCACGGAAGAAAGGTAAGGACACGCTGGCAGAATAGAAATTTAAAAAGTTATTAAGTGCTTCTTCATCGAGAATGGCAAGCAAGGCACAGCGAACGAAATTGTATGGGATACCATGAAAGCGTATTTGAGAGGAGTAGCGATATCGTACATGGCGTTCAAAAATAAGGAAGAAAGGAAAGTTAGAGAGGATTATAATAGGAAACTAGAAGAAGCGGATAGCAAATTACAACAACCCGGGAGACGAGATGGCCAAACAAAAGTGGATGATGGCAAGGCATAATCTTAACATTCTGGATCAGGAAGAGTTGGCGCAAAAAATCAAGAGAACAAAACACTACCACTTTGAGAACGCCAACAAGTTGGGAAGATGGCTGGCATACAGATTAAAAAAAGAACAGGAAAAAAATCAAATTCTCCAACTAGAAGACTCCAATGGTGATATCTTGACAAAAGAAGTGGATAAGTTAGAAAGAGCGAGAGAATTTTACAAACTTTATATAAAGAGGAAGCGTTTGATCCAGATAAAACTGTACAATATCTGATGGAAGCTAACTTGCCACAGATAACAGAAGAAGAGAGAGAAATGTTAAACAACAAAATCACAGTGGAAGAACTCAAATTGGCTCTTGCCAAAATAAAACAAAACAAAACACCAGGCCCAGATGGTCTCCCGGGGGAAATTTATGCAAAATTTGAGGAAGAATTACAATTAGAACTGTTAGATATATTTAATGAGGTATTAGTTGGTACAAGAATCCCAGATTCCTGGAAAGAAACTTATATCACACTCATATTGAAAGAAGGTGCCGATCCGAAACAGATAGCAAATTATAGGCCGATTTCTTTGTTAAATTCAGATTACAAATTATTTACAAGTATAATTGCGGAAAGACTAAAAAAAATTCTAAATGGCTGGATTCACAATGATCAGAAAGGATTCCTCCCAGGGAGGCAAATGAGGGATAACGTGAGGACTGTAATAAATGTCATAGAATATTATGAACAGCACCTGGAAAAACAGCTGGCATTAGTGTTCTTGGACGCCCAAAAGGCGTTCGACAACTTAAATTGGAAATTTATAATCAACCAAATTGATTTAATGGGATTTGGGACAAATTTTAGAAAGATGATTGAAAATATTTACCATAAACAGAGGGCAAGCATTTTAATAAATGGGGACAAGACGCGGATATTTTGGATACAAAAGGGAGTTAGACAGGGATGCCCCCTGTCCCCTCTACTCTTTATAATGGCGCTGGAAATCCTACTCAGAAAGATCAGAGATAACAAAGAAATCAAAGGACTACAAATTAAGAAAGAAATTTTTAAAACACAAGCCTTCGCAGATGACGTGGCCTTAATAATGGAAGATCCCTTGAAATCTGGCCCCAAATTACTCCAGGAAGTACAACAGTATGGAGAAGTCGCTGGCTTCAAGCTTAATAAAACCAAAACTAAAATTTTAGCAAGAAATATGACAGAGACAAACAAGAAAGACCTAGAAAAGTCCTTAGAACTTCAGATAGCGAAGAAAATAAAATATTTGGGAATATGGATAACTGCAAGATATTCCTCTTTAAAGGAGGATAACTACAGTCCACTACTACAAAAAATAAAGCAGGATATAGACAGATGGAAGAAGTTAAAATTGTCTTTTACAGGTAAAATCTCAGCAATTAAAATGAGATAAAAATGAATATTCTCCCCAAGATTATATTTTTATTTCAAACTATACCAGTGAAATACCAAAAATATTTCCTAGATCTGGAAAAGAAGGTGCGAGAATTTTTATGGGAAGGGAAGAAGGCAAGGATTGCATATAAAACACTGCAAGGGAAAGAAACATGGGTGGCTTCGGATTACCCGATTGGGAAGCATATCAGAAGGCGGCCAAATTAGTATGGATCAAAGAATGGGTTGCATTACAAAACAAGAGAATTCTGACGTTAGAAGGCCACGATCTACAGGCAGGCTGGCACGCTTATTTATGGGGCCTAAAGAATAAAAAGAACTCATATTTCCACAAACACAAATTAAGGGAGACCCTGATTCAAAAATGGGAAGAAATTAGGCAAAGATTTTACACGAAAGTACCGATCTGGCTCTCAATTATGGAGGCTCTGACAGAGCTGTGGAGTCGGGAGATAAATGTTCCGACTCCGACTCTGACTCCGACTCCTCAGTTTTTTGTACTTCCGACTCCGACTCCCCGACTCCGACTCCTCTGTATTAATATGCGAATGTATTTTATACATTCCTTGAAGGAAAGAAAGGCAACATACATGTCATTACCACAGGACTACTGGCTGGGAAGCCAACAGTCTACTGTATTGAACAGTTTAAGCAAAAGACAAACACAATGAAAACAACAAAGTTTTATTAATTTTTTTTATTAATTTAATTAATCAAGTTGCTGGATAGTAGCAGCAGGCATAAACATCAGGAACAGGAACTTTACCAGTTCAAAAATACAAACCACATTATTTGGTTGTTTTAGAACAAAAACAAAGCTTATCTATATGAACCAAAAACAAAATCTGTAAAACCTAGAAATGGTTTATATTAATCTTGAAATGTAGTTATAGGCTTAGCAAATGCAAATCAATTCAATGTAGAGTTCTAAGGAAGAGAATTGCCTCTGCCAGATCCTCTTTTATAGAGGCTCTTAAGTCAGACTTTATTATTTTTAGGGCTGAAAATAATCTTTCGACACTGACTTGGGTGGGTGGCATTGCAGTAACTATTCTGGCCACATCACTAACGATCTCTGGATAAACAAGGATGGCTTCTTCAACAGTAAGTTTTGATGAGCGATCATACTTTTCAACTTCTTTTAGTGCTTTATAAAACTCCTGTTGGAATTTTTTTATTTGGACATTTACTGGTTCTGTAACGCTTATGCGACGTCGCTTTCCTTTAGCAACTTCCATTTTGTCTAAGAAGGAATCAAAGTCTAATTCTTCGTTTGAAGAAGATGATTCTGAGTTACCACTATTGCTTAAAAGAACTCCATCCTCCTGTGGAGGTATTTCAGGTCGTAATCCCTTCATGCGAACTGCTACATCATAGAGGGCCTTTTTCCCAGTAGCAATCTGTTTACTGTTCAATAAAAGTCGGCTCATTGGGTCGACATAAATAGCCGCTAACAAGATTTCATTTTCCAGCAAAAGACTCTCTCTTTTCATCATTGAAGATGCAATGCCCTCAGCTATTAACCCTCCATTTTTGTTCAGGCGATATAACAGGCTCTTCCATTCCAAGAGGAATTTACCCGGGGTTAGATCATCACATTGCAACCTCTTGGTGACAGTGAAGGGGTGAGAAAGAAGGTTCTCCAGCTCTTTTGTTTGTGTCCACTGGCTTGCAGTTAATGCAAGATTTTCATTGTCCATTTCTTCTATGAAGTCTTTAAGTTCAAGCAAACGCTTCACCATTAAATAAGTGCTTCCCCAGCGAGTTGTTTGATCCAAAATGGCTCCTTTTCCTGCACGTCTTTTCAAAATTGCATCTGTTTTTGGGGCCCTGGCTGCAACAGTTACTTGCCGTAATTTGCCAATTAATGTAGCTGCATGGCGATCTTTTAATCCATCTCTTATGGCAAGTTGCAGTGTATGAACAGCACATCGCATATGATGAATAGTAGCAAGCTTCAATGCTTCTTCAACAAAGTTGTCTAAAAAAATGTCAGCATTCTCTTCAGTTTCTAAACTTTCTCTAATACTTGCAGAGCTGTCTTCCTCTAAGTCTAATATCTGTTTGATACCTTCTTCATCTGCCTTCATCTTCTCAATTGTGCTCAACATGTTAGAAGCGTTATCTGTCACAACACATAAAATCTGTTCCTTTTTAATTTCAAAATCTTCTAGAACACCCTCCACTAACTTCTGAAGGTAATCACTGGTGTGATGTGCCTGAGTGTCCTTTACTCCGAGGGTCCGTGTTATTGTTTTGTTATTTTCATCCACAAATCTAACATTAATAGCGAAATAATTGACTCTGTGACGTGTGCATGCATCCATTTTAAGGAAGACAAAACGTCCTTTCATAACTTTCTGTAGTTCTTCCTTTTTACATTTGGCAATGTTTTCATTGCTATCTTTCTCATTCACGGCTTCTAACACTTTGGGATGAAAACGCTGTAAGTGTCTTTTCAAATTTGATGCTCTTGTAGGTGCATTTTTATCAGGCCCACTGAAACTGCTAATTTTTGCATCACATTGTTTTTCACCATCATCATCTTTTCTAATACATTGGCACACGTAATGTTTTCCATCACTTGATAATGCAAAGTGCTCATAAACAGTAGACTTTGTTGTGTTTGTTGTTAGCAGTCTTTTTGCCATTGTTTAGGATGCCTCTTTCCCTAAAATATAAAATATGTTATACTAACTGGCATATAATTAGATTTTTAATATCAACATACACAGTCTTGTAAGTTGTACGTACATGGCTTTATACAAACAAATAAGCTATATATCCCAGCACTAAACCTAGACATGATTTGTCCTATACAATATAAACACTTACAGTTGAATCCAAGAAGCTGTTCCACCAAGTTCTTCTAAGCCAGTGGTTCTCAACCTTCCTAATGCCGCGACCCTTTAATACAGTTCCTCATGTTGTGGTGAGTAGCAAGCTTCAATGCTTCTTCACGGTCACTTAACGTGTTCATTTTGCGGTTACGTGAGGCACTGCATGCATTGGTCTTTATTCTTACAGTAGAGAAGTCATTAATTATAACTTTTTGTGAATTGGGACATTTAAACTTGCTTTTTTTAAAATTCCAATCTAAATTTAGTAGGAGTCGGAGTCGGTGCATTGTTTGCCGACTCCGACTCCGACTCCAGGTACCCAAAATTTCCTCCGACTCCGACTCCTCGACTCCGACTCCGACTCCACAGCACTGGGCTCTGACTGCCTCTAATAAAAGGGATATCTTAAAATTTGGCACGTACAAAGATATATTAGATAATGGTATTCTTAAATCACGAGAAATATTAAGTAATCAAAGTTTCAATTTAGATTGGTGGAGCTACTTACAGATAAGCTCAAGATATCAAAAAGATAGGGATCAATTCGGTATAGAGACGAAGTACAATTTGGATAAAATTATGTTGGGGATTGAAAAGAAAATGCTAGCGAGATTTTACAACTTCTTATTAGGCGAGGACAGAGCAGAAGGAATAGCCAGGAATCAACTAAGCATTTGGGAAAAAAATATTGGCTATATGCTAAATTTCAATGACTGGGAGGAGGCCTGGAATAGAAATTATAATCTGACTAAATCAGCAATTTATAGGGAGAATCACTATAAAATATTTCATAGATGGTATCTAGCCCCAGCTAGACTAGCAAAAATATTTCCCAGTGCCTGAGCAATATGTTGGAAGTGTGGAAAGGAGGTTGGCACCTTCTTTCATATGTGGTGGTCCTGCCCGGAGACAAAAAAGTTTTGGACAAAAATATGAATCTGGTTACGAGAAATACTGGAAGAAGATATAAAACTTTCCCCCGAAATCTTATTAGGAATGATGGGAGATAGACTCTCTATAGACAAGATACAATTAATTATACATGTTATAACAGCGACCAGATTAACCTTTGCAAAATACTGGAAGGACAAACAAACCCCTCCAGAGATAACAATAATAAATAAAATCCTAGAATGCACAGAAATGGCAAAATTAACAAGTGCTCTTAAAGACGATGAGAATTCAAAATTTAAGGCAGTATGGGAAAGGTGGTACAAATGGTGGAATAATAGAACTAGATTATAAGGATATGTCTATTTCTAATAATGGTAGATTTGAAGATACTTGATATGTATATAATGTAAATATGTAACCGCACGACACCTCAGATGTTAATGGAGATTTGATGTTTTCTTTTTAATTTTTTTTTTAAATCAATAAAGTATTATTAAAAAAAAAAAGAAATTTAAAAAGTTTTCCTACCGGGTTCTGTGGGCGTGGCTTGGTGGGAGGGGGTCTTGTGACTGAGTGGGCATGGCTGTGAGTTACATCGAGTTGGCCATGCCCACTCAGTCACAGGACACCCCCCCACCAAGCCACGCCCACAGAACCGGTAGAGAAAAATTTTAGATTTCACCCCTGCTTTGACCCCTCTTTCAAACCAGTGGTCCTCTCTGTCCAGAATGTGAAATCTGCTGTCTTCAAAAAAGTGACTTTTGTCTTTTGAATGCAGATGAACTGCTGAATCTTGTCCTGATGGGTTTGTTGTGCATGTATTTGTAGTCATTTTGTTTTCCCATTCAATAGGTGTGTCAGACAGCAAAGTTCACATTCTGGACAGAGAGGACCAATGGTTTGAAAGAGGGTCAGAGACCATCTATGTTAAAATTGTAGTGTTAGGAAGGCACTATTTTCTGTCTACAACACAGTCCTTTCAACAGTATCAAGAAGGTTACACACCCATTTCCATTCTGATTCAGGTGATCCTGAGGGTACAGATTAACCCCCAGGTGGACTCAACAACTCTTGGAGAGCTTAAAAACGACTTGACCTTCAGAGTGGTTCAGATGACAGCAAATAATAGAAATCCTTCCATTCTCCACCATTCAATAAAAACTGAAGAAGCTTCTTGGATGAGAAGCAAAATGTTTTCAAGGAAAAAAACCCTAGAAAGTCCAGGTGCCTTTTGAAAAACACCTTTAGTTCAATCATGACCTGGATGATTGAGAATCTCCATAGACAATATGGAGATTAGGAGATATCACCGGGATAACTGCAGGTACTTAAATAATTCGTGTCATACCTCCATAAGACAAAAAGTCTACTAGACCAGGGATAGCTCAACTTGTTTGGAGTTATTCTGCTTCTATGAACAGAATTTTGCCTGCCTTTACAATATCCTTATCAATTTGGAAAGGAGAAACCTATCCTGAAATTATCCCAGCTTCTGCTGCAGCACTCTTTTTTTTCTTAATGGGAGGGTTGCAAAACACTAAAGCAGCAGAGGCAATTCTCCCAGATCCTTATCTTATGTATTGCCTTACAGCTATTAAATAAGAGGCAGCATGTTTTGGATTTTGCCACCAGATGGCTCTGATTAGAAGACTGTGACAAGAGAAAAGCCATCCTGACCCCATAACTGGCTGGGCAAAGAGCAACCCCCCCCCCCAGGGGTTTTTCTTTCATGTAGAAAATCTACTTTTTGTTTCACTTCTGTTCCCAAGTTCTTTTTCTTTCATTTTAACCAGAAACCTTGAAAATGGATCCTGGATAATCTCATCAACTGATCTTTATCAGCTTTTTTTCCCCATCAGAAAATAGGCAAGAATGCTTCAGTTAATTAATAAGATAGGGGGAAATGATATAATAGAGCCCACCTTTTTTTTCTAGCAAGCACGCCGTTTTGTGTTCATCAGTTGGAGACCAGCAAGAAGCTGCAATTCTACAACAAGCTAAACCACAAAAGTTTCGTTTCTTGTATAAACCCAGACTGTAGATACCCTATAGTTTTTCACGTTGTGCAATTCTAATCAGTTGAGTGAACCACGGATTACTTAACCAATCATGGAGTAAGTTTATCAGATCAATGTAACCATGATAGCGTGCTTGAAGAGCTGGTCCCAAGCATCTTAGCATGGAAAACTGAAATACAGAAGTAACTGCACTTAAATCCTCATTTTCCTAGCTCCAGGCCAAGCAGAAATTCCCCAGATCGCTTTTCTGTAGCACGGGAAAGGAACACGAACGATGCGTTATTTTCTGGAATGGCGATCTGATACCGACCGAAGAGGATTAGCTGCATGAAACTAATCAGTCAGGTAGAACTCCAACAGGTGTAACTTTCACCATTAGTTTTTAAAAGCAAAAATGGCAACCCTCGGCACGAATAAGTATGACATGGTGGGTGGGGAGGGAAACAAAGACTGCAAGATTCCATCACTTTTTGAAGGTTCTTACGGGCGAGTTCTCGGCCACAAAATGTTTAACAGCGAATTAAAGCACAACGAGGAGAGCTTAAGCAGAATCTTTTTTAAAAGTTTTGAAAAAGCCCGTCGTTTACCAGGGAGTTTCTGAAGTACAGAGAAATCGGCATGGAGGTGGGACTTGAGCCTTTTGGGGGGGGGGAATGAGGTTCTCTTTCTCGAAATAAGGTATACTTGCCCGCGTGATGCCCGCGGCGAACAGCTCCCCACTCCTCTCGCTTTGTCTGCTGTCCGAAACGCTACGTCGAAGGTAAAAGCGAAACTAAACGGTCAGAAAAGTTTACTCCCTGCGGCAACCCAGGAAGTTACCGCGGAGACACTTGAATTTAGCCATCCGCCTTCCCGGTCGGCCCAGCCAAGTCTCTATAGCGCCTCCTTTGGGCTGAGCGTGGAACAAGCATTTGTTTTCGCAATCCGCAACCCCGCTGAGTGCTCCGTCCTTTCCCCTCATTCCAGGCAGTTGACTTTCAGTTTTCGCCAGCCGGATTTTTTCCCCTTTAGGAATAAACTGCTTTTTCGTCTAGTCATGGTCAGTTCTGTCATCCTCACATATCTGGAGAGGACTAAGTTAAGGAAGGCGACATGCTTTTCCGGCGGTAGATAAAAGTTTGAATTAGCAAACAAGGGAGAAAATCTTAACTTTTTCCTAGTGTTATTCCAGGGCTATGGGCAGGGTCCTCTTAAGGGAGGAAATCAAATTAAATCGAGATGTTCAAAGTTACAACGGCATTGGGAAAAAAAATGAATTGTGACCATTTTTCACACTTAGGACCATTGCTGAATCCCATGGTCATGTGATCAAAATCCAGACTTTTGGCAATTGATTCATATTTATAATGGTTGCAGACTTGCAGTGTCCTGGATTATGTGATCACTTTTGCTACCTTCTGATAAGCAAAGTCAAGGGGAAAGCCAGGTTTACTTAATAATTGTGTCATTAACTGCAGTTAACAAGTGGCAAGAAAAGTCCTTACATAAAGCAAAATTCACTTAACAAATGTCTTGCTTAGCAACAGTAATTTTGGCCTCAATTGTGGTCGTAAATTGAGGGCTAACTATTCCTGAAAACAAATAGATATTCAGTAAGACAACTTGAAAAGTAGTTAAATCTTTCAGGCATTTCTGGAATTCCCAATCCCATCCTGTGCCATAGTTTTTGAAAAACAATAGGTATTATTGATTTTATTCCCACCTACATAGGTGGGAAACTTGGGAATCAGTCTCTGCTCTGAAAATGCTTTGGCCTTTTCTGCTTTCCTTAATAGACTCTTAGTGAATACATAATAATCTGAAGATGATCTGAAATATATTTAGAAGGCAAACCTGGGACTCTGACAAATGAACATTGAACTCCCTACTTTATATATTACCAATTAGACAGCCTTTATTTTCATATGACCATGATGCTTCTTTCTGACTTCACTCATCTATTTAGAGAAAGGCTTCATTGAATTCTTGCATCTCTTTCCCTCTATGAACTCTTAACACAGTTGCCAAAATAACCCTCTTACTAAGTGACAGCTTTAAAAACCAGGCAACAGCTGAGTGCAACTCAGAAGCACAGCACAAGCAGACTGGAGTATCTTTCTTAGGAAACAAGGCATTTTTTGTATATTACTGGACTCTCAGAATTTAATTTTTTATATATAATTTTAATATGAATATTCAATCTTGTGCCAGGTGTGGCTATGGGGTCTATCCTGCTGAGAAGATTAATTGTATCGATCAGGTTAGTAGTTAATTACTATTTGCCATTATTATAAATGTTCTATTGTCTATCTTGAAGAAATGACTTCAGCAAAATTTTGTTCAAATAAATAAAATATACTTATCCTAAAGTATATTAATCAATATAACTATTGGATGGCCAAGTTAGAATTGAACAGTTGCTAAATTGCACTGCTTTGTTTTTTTAAAAAAGATTCTAAAGGAGAAATGGATTTACAACGTACCTCATGTGTGTTTGATTGTTAGACTGTCTGGAAAAATTAGTTATAAAATTTTAAACTAGATTTAGAAAATGCAAAACAAATAACTTTCACCCCATTTCTATCTGCTTTTCTAGACCTGGCATAAAGCCTGTTTTCATTGTGAGGTTTGCAAGATGATGCTAACGGTAAATAATTTTGTTAGCCACCAGAAAAGGCCATATTGTCAAGTGTAAGTATTGTCAAGTGTCAATTTTGTTTTATAATATTTTATAAATTCTGATACTATTGAAAATTTTCTCAGATGATTTTCAGCTATTACTAGTTTATTCAGACAATAAAATGCATCTGCATTGTGGGATAAACAAAACATGTTCATAGCATTTAAAATAATAAATACAGTATAGTATGCATTAAAACTAAGTTCTGTTTAAAAGTACAGTTGAAGATATGATAATTTAAAAGACTAAGATAGAAAGTGAAATGCCTGATTAAATTCAGGGGATACTCACTAACTGTTTACTTAGTACCAGGCTGTTTTGGTTTCTCCTACTTTCTAATCTCCAGATGTGTTGAGTTACAACTCACAGATTTACCAACCAGCCTGCTCAAAAGATAATGCCAAGAGTTTTAGTTCAGCAGAATTATAACTGGTTATTAGATTACAGACCAAAATAGATGTACTCTAAAAGACTCAGTTTATATAAAGCACACAACTTGAAACCCAACTTGTGTGCCTCTATCTGAAGTTTCAGAGCAGAATGGGACAACTCGCTATGGCAAATTCACAATGGTCAACTCGCCACGACCAATTCACCATGGCCAAATCAACCCAGCCAATTCGCCGTGTGAGAACTCAATAAGGCCAATTCACCATGGGATAACTTGTTGGTTGTCGTAGACCCTTTTACCTGAAAGTCATTTCTAATAAAAGAGAAAAATAATTCCATGCATATCTGGAAGATAATTATATCACCTATGCCTAGTTTAGTTTAAATCTAAATACGATTGAAATAAACTCAAAATTAGATTTCTTTTTCTCTTTGAATTTACCCATTTTGTTTTGCAGTCCTATTTGAAGACTCACTGGACCATGTATCTTAGCCCAGAAAAAATATGTTCCCTTAATTTAGAGCAGTTATTAGCAACATATGACTTTTCAGATTTTAATTTCCTATTCCATCAAAGGAAAAAAGTTAATATTTTTACCGTAGTTCTATGGTCTCATTATAAATCACCTCCAATTCTATGGGATTATTTAATTTGGAAGCATTAGAATGATTCTAAATAACTAAATAGGGGGTGGACCATCTTTGTGTTAGTAGGCCTGATTTGAGACTCATATTCTCTATCCCTGTTGTAGCTACTAATACCTTCTCTGGGAATATAATTGCCTAGAGTTACTTGCCGTTGAGTGCAATTAATGAGAATAATGCTTGAAAATGATGCAATATTGTGCACATCCTTTTATATTTTTTCTAAATTCAAGCTCAGTGGTAAATATTTTTGAAAGTTCACATGCATAACTTTCATGTTTAGTCATGGATGCCTATAATGCAGTGATAACTAACCTTTTCAGCACTCAGTGCCCAAACCGGAATGTGTCTGCGTGCACGTGCCAGAAACCCAAAGGTCAGCTGGCTGGTGCGCATGCGCACGCCGGAAACCAGAGGAGCAGCTGGTGATGGCATACGTGCCCACAGAGCTCTGTATGCGACCTCTGGCACCTCAGGTTTGCCATCGCGGCTATAATGTGTCACATTATTATTGTTTTTGTTAGTATTTTTCACTCTAAGAAATCAGCAGTTGCAGTGAATATTTTCTGTTCCCTTTTTTATAAGTTCCTCAGAACTGGCACAATTCTGTTTTCCTGACTTTACTTTCTTATTGGCCCATATGATCAGTCTTGCAACTGAAGGACTCTCAGAGGGAGATATTTCATTAGTTTTAATTTGGGAAAAGACCAAATGGGATAAGAAAATAAATGAGCTTAGATAAGTTAGGCAAAGTCCTAAAACCCTCTGCACATTAGGCACCATCGAGACGAATTGAATTAGAAAGCAGAGATTTGAGGACTTAGCCTTGATAATATACTCTTAATACAGACATTAGAAAACTACTAGAAATATGTTATCATAGCTAGGTCCTTGAATGTCACAAAAAACAAGACAAACTCTCTGATTTAAGAGAGAGAAAAAGGAAAAGAATCCCCAATTAAAATCCTATGTCTCTTTCTCTTTTCTTTACATTGCAATAGAAATAAGCTACTTATTTCTCAGTAGGCCAAATAATTGACACCTGAGAATAGTTATTGTAATAACTCAGCCTGATCTCAGGTCCTTGGCTTCTGACCTCAACCTTAGCCACAGTGCAACAGTGCCATCATGAGAGGACATTTTCCTTGTTGTATGATGACACACAGAGAAAGGATATCGGCAAAGTCAGGATATAAAAATAATTCCCTGGCCTACAATCAATGGCATTCTCGCAAATTAGAATACCATTTAGTAGTGACTCAGAAGAGATGCAATACAGGATAGAGACTAGTAGCAGACCTAGCACATTTTTGTGTTATTTTGATTTTATAATGACTAAAGGATGTCTGGATGATACTTTAACTCAGTAGTGAGAAAGGCCCAATATCTTTATCCAATTTCCTTTATGCTTCAATAAAAGGTAAAAAAGAAGTTTATTCTGCTAGTTGTTGCCCACTATAGGGGGCAATGCTCGTCTCTGTTTCAAGGCCATTGATCCAGTGCTGTCTGAAGACATTTCTTTGGTCATATGGCCAGCATGACGTCATGGAGTGCTGTTATGTACCACTTCAGTGGGAAGGTAACAGCGCTCCTTTATGCTTCAGGACCCACCACGTACTTAAAAAGTTAAATATTCAGTGCCTGAAACATAATCATTACATTTTTTACATTTATAATTATATATAACAAGGTATAAATTATTGCCAAAGTTAAATGATAAACAACAAACCCTTGCCAGTTTTTCAAGTTGGAATTTGTTCAGTGATCAAATAAATGTCATGTGATAATATGAGTATCTCTATTTATAAGACTGCTATTCTTTTACTGATAATAATTCTCTAAAATTGTGCCTGCTTTCTTTCATAGACATAACCCCAGAAACAATGCATTCACAAGTATTTTTGAGACACCAATAAATATGAATGTGAAAAAGCAATCTGCAGCAATAAGTGAGGTAAGATGTGCTTTGTATCACATTGTAATGCTAGATTTTTTTTAGGTTACTATAGAAATAACAATTTCACTCCTTCCACTAAAATCTATATTTGTTCTATTTCTCCAAGTTAATAGCTAGCTTAAAAAATGAATTATTATTTTTCTGTTGAATTTGACATTAACCCTGAGATATTCTATTTTAAGCAGAAATATAAAGTCAAATGAATTTTTCATAGTTGCAATGGAGAAACCTGGTAAAACTTTATGGAGGTTGCTAGATACCATTCCTCTATTCAACGAAAAAAAAGTGCTTTGAAATATGTCCAAATACTTTTAATAAATATTACTGTGCTACGGGTTACAGCTTTCCTAAATTTCTGGCTTTGGTTCTTTTTGTACTGCCTATGAGTTTTCACTATTGAAACAGGAAATATCTCCTACAATCAAATATATTATATAAATTCTTCCAGTTCATTGGACTTATTCTTGAGTAAGTTTGCAGGTATAATATGTATGATATGAATATGTATTTGATGTTTCTATTTTATTTAAAGTATGATGATCATTGTTGTTACAGCTTTATGACCCTCATTCTATATGGCTTTCTTAGATAATTTCTTGAAATTTCTTATATATATTGAAAAAAAATCAAAATTATATTTCTGAATTATCCCTTCATAAAACCTACAAGAACAATAATTATATTTCTTTTAAACTGAGCATGAGATATCTGGTCAGGGAGCATGAGAATGAGTCAGGGATCAAAAGCAGTATCTATTTCCGTTTGAAGGTCATGATAGGAGATCTTGTTACTTCCAGTAAATTGAGTGCTAGAGAAACCAGAGATTACTTTTCCTTTCCTTTTGCCATATAGAAGACATACTACTCTATATAGCCAAAAAATTAAGCTTCAGAGAAAATTCAAAGGGAGTTTATAAGAGCTGTTTCTCACAATTTCATTTTTTAAATGAAAGATTTATTTTAGTAAGCATCCAGCTTATTCAGTTTGGAAGGATTCTGACATAGATACTATCAAAAGTTGCTGAGAAGTCCAAAAGAAATAACACATTTTTTTGCCTCAAGAAAGCTAGAAGGCTAATTAAAGAAGATAAAATTACTTTCATGTTTTTACTTATTTGTTTGTTTGTTTGTTTCTTTGTCAAGCATATACAAGATTATAGATAAAAGTATAAACATGATTGTGAATACATGAGATGCAGGGGTGGGTTCTAAATTTTTTTACTACCGGTTCTGTGGGCATGGCTTATTTTGTGGGCGTGGGTTGGAGGTCATGTGACTGGGTGGGCGTGGCTAGCTGGTCATGTGACTGGGTGGCCATGGCTATGTGTATAGGGACTACTCAGAGGGCTGGAAAAAGTCATTTCTGACAGGTCCTCGCACTTTTGACTGGTCCTCACACTTATGACCATCCTCACATTTATGCCTGTGCAGCATTCTTAACAACCATGTCACTCATTTCACAACTGCTTCTCTTCACCATGGTGATAAGATAGGGCAAAAAACGTAAAATGTGAGGGTAGTCGTAAGTTCGACGACTGGTCAAAAGTGCGAAGACCAGTCAAAAATAGCTTTTTCAGCCCTCTGAGTAGTCCATATGCACAAAAGGATACAGCAATAGAGAGGGATGAAGGAAGGAGAAGAGAGATGGAAGAAGGAAGGAGAGAGAGGGAAGGAAGAGAAGGGAGGAAGGAAGGGAAATTAGAATAAGAGTGAGGGTAAGGGAGGGAGGAAGAGAGGAGGAGAAGGAGAAAGGAAGAGGAAGTAGGAGAAGAAGAGGGGGGGAAGAGAAAGTAAGAAGGAAAGAAAAGAGCGAGGTGGTAAGTTTGAGGAGAAAGATTGCTGTACAGTAAAAAAGATGAAATGGAAGAAAGGCAATCCCAAACAAATATAAAGATATTAAGATAAAGAATGAATTGTTAAACTTTAAAGAATAAAAGAACAAATATGAATAAATAGCAATAATTAAAAACACACATACAAACATACAATGCATTTACTTTGAAGAGAGTATTTGGCCGGTTCACAAATTTAAACAGTGTTTAGTCATTTCAATTAAATTTACAATTTATATATTTCCTTTTTGCCATATTTATTCCTAATCTATTTTTTTTTTAAAAAAACCAATATTCATCCTCATCTCTAATTTTAATCAAATTCAATTTTTCCCTTCTATTCTATGTTATACCCCTTCGCATTGTCATCTATTTTTATATCCATCCTCACATTGGTTAATTATGTAATATTACAGTTGTTTAATACAAATTCAACATTTTAATATAAATCAATTAGTTATATAACTATCTTTTTTTGTATATTAATCCATTTGAACATGAATATTCCAATTATTTCCATGCAATCATTACAAATCAATTAATTTTATTTACCAATAATAATAAACCAAATAATTTCCCCCATATATTCCTCCAAACCACAACTTAACCATTTCTGCTTTCAACACAATATACAATTAATAGTATCTCAATTATTACAATTCCCTAGTTAAATAGAGCTTTTTTTCTTTTGAGTTTTAAAATCTTGAACTCTCCTCTTTTGCCCTAAATTTCCCATTGTTTGCACCTACCTTTTTTGGTGAGGAAAAAGAAAAAGAAATCTCTCTCTGCCTCATTTTGTCACGTTGCAGCAAAGAACCTGCTTTACTTTCAGTTTTGTTTTTTCAGCATAACTAGGGGAAAAAAAGTCTGCTCCAGCACTCTTTGCAGCTAGCAACAGAGCCCTGTGCAAAACAGCTGAGAGCAAATCAGCTGAGAGTCGGGAGACCGATCTAATCAACTTGTGCTAATTAACCTATGCTGAAGCTGAAAGGGGCTGGTTTTTCTATTTTTGCAGGCACCGGTCTACTCATTTGTTTTCTTTTAACACTGATCAGCTGTAGGGTGGCTCTTTGAAGGCCCGCGGCAAGAGTTTAAACAGTTTTTTTACCCTCTAGCCATCAGCTGGGACTCAGGAGGCAGCATAGATTGGGAGTGGGCGGGGGAAGCCATTCTTATTACCGGTTCTTATTACCAGTTCTCCGAACTATTAAATTTTTTTACTACCGGTTCTTGTGAACCGGTGCGAACCGGGAGCAACCCACCACTGATGAGATGATTACGAATGAAAGGGGACATTAGGACAGGCATGGTAGACACGTTGGTGCACTTATGCACGTCCCTTACAGACCTCTTAGGAATGGGGTGAGGTCAACAGTAGACAATCTAAGGTTAAAGTTTTGGGGGTTTGGGGAAGAAACCACGTGTCAAATGCTAGAGTTGATAGACAGCTACGCATTCCAACATTTTAACTAAGGAAAAGATTTTGCAGTCTATAGTTATCTACTACTTGAGAATACAGAATAATGTTTTCCAAGGTAAGCCTGAAAACAACTTATTTCAAAGTGCAAAATTAGTGATCTTGAGAACTTAACTATCTCTTCCTTTCTTATAAGTCTGAACACACAAAGGTAGGCAAGGATTGAATGCAATGGTGGTTGTCAAGACTTGTTGTAGACTCTTGTCCACTTTCTTGGAATTCACATGCAAAATGTCAGAAATGGTGTAGGGCCGTGATGGTGAACCTATGGCATGTGTGCCACAGGTGGCACACAGTGCCTTCTCTGTTGGCATGTGAGCTGTCAGCCAGTTTAGCTCCACTGCGCATGCACATGCGCCTCCCACTGGCCAGCTGGTTGTCGGGTCTCTGCCGCGCATGCATGGGGGACAGGACCTGTGTGGGGGACATGTGTGCATGCGCGGGGCAATGAGGCATATGCGGGGGGCCGTGCTCAAATGTGCAGGGGCATGGGGCATGTGGGGGGGCTGTGCGTGCACTAAGATAATTTATAGTTGCTTTATAGCTATTTAATACAATGCCTTTTTTATTCATTACAATTGAATCTGTATGTTTATGCAGCTTAAATATAGAGAAGAGGGTGACAAATTCAAGTCTGTTTTTCATTGGGATGTAAAATCTAGAGACATGGAAGCCACGCAGAAAATGCAACAAGTAAGTCAGGTAAAAAGCTGTTAAGTCATCAAGACTTAATATACTAATCTTCAGCTCTTTACAGTTTTCTTGTGCTGTTTGATTGATTGGGTCACCAGATAGTTAGACCAGAAACCTGGCTGTTCAGGTTTCCCAATGGCACATCCTTTGTTACTATAATTGAGTTTCTAGCATGCCATTGATTGACATTTTTTCATATTTTCCAGCATTATGGACTTCTCAAGAGACCTGGGTCTTTGCATAATGTTTCCAAAATATGATAAGCTGAGCTTGGTTATTTGTGCCTCGAGTAAGAATCTGCCCTGCTGTTTTTTGAGTGTTATCCAAAGAGTCCATTGTCTGGCACTATATTGTCACTTTAACCACAAGACCAATGTGGTTTTCTTGATATGAAACTGAGTGGTTTATCATGTGCCAGTATGGATGTTACCTTTGCTGTTATCACTGATCATTTTTTTTCAGTATGGTCTTCTATTAATGCTATCTGATATAGATAGCACCTTGCTTTCATTGGCGAGCTAAAATTACTTTCTAATCTTGGGTGACTCTCCTGTGTGCATATACAATACTTTGCAACCCTTCCTCCCTTTCTCTTGCCTATCATGATATGGAGTAACAAGACTTGCAGACTAGGGACTGCCATTTAACAACATGTAGTCTGTATATTTTTTCATAGTATGCATGCATATTAAAAAACATTTAATTCACTTTTATTATGTTTTAATTTAATTTAATTTATTAATTTATTTTAATTTGGCGCTCAGCATGAGTTTGTAACAGTTCTTACTTGTACCATTGATATGCTGTAACTTTTTACTTGCAGATAACTCCACTGAGACTTATTTGTGGAGTACACAATATCACCAACAGCCAGCCACCTTTTTGCTAAGGTGTTTATGTGAAATTAGACCATGTGGTTAATTTATATTTGATTCTGCAAATGCATAACAGAGATATTTGAGCAAACTATGCTCTAGTTATGGCAAATATCTCTTTAAAGAAAAAAAATTGGTAACTGAATTTTTAAAGTGAGACACCATAGTTAGATTCATGAATATTAAAAACAAAATATGAAACTGCCTTGCAATTACATAATGTTGTAATTCTGGCAGATGTACTGGACAGAGGAGATTAGGATGTTACTTTATTGATTTCTAGTCTATATCCAGCTTGCTGAAATGTCCTGGAACTGAAATAAGAAACAGTTACTGGTATATGTAATTCACTCCTCATATTCAGTGTGAACAAACAGAGTAAAAGGGGAAATGACATTTTCAGTTACTATGCAAAGGCAATAAGATCAGTGTAAAATAGATATAAAATCAGGGATGAAATGCTACCGGTTTGCTTTGGTTTTGGCGAACTGATAGTGATAAAAACTACCGGTTCGGGGGAACCATAAAAGCTACCGGTCCAGTCAAACCGGTAGTTAAAAAAAGCTATGATCCAATGATCAGCTGTGCCGCGTGGTTTAGCTTTGCTAGAAAGCAGGATTTCCTGCTTTCTAGTGAAGCTAAACCGTGCAGCACAGCTGATCCTTCCTTTCGCTGTTCTACTTACCTTCCCAAGCCTCCTTTTGGTGCGTGTTGTGCATGTGCATGCAGTGTGTGTTTGGTGTGGATGTGCACACGCAGTGCACATTTGGTGCGCATGCGCACACACAGCGTGCACTTGGCACGCAGCATGCATGTGCAGCCAGCGAACTGGTAGCAAACCGGTTCAGATTCCGCCACTGTGTAAAATACATAAAATAGATATGTGCACATCCAGTCTTCTATTTATAAATACTACTTAGAAAACTAACTCATTTTTGGAAACCCAATAAAAATGGATGTAATCTTTGTATTAATTTCTTACTATACATCTATTCTTTTTAGAAAACCTACCATGATGTATGTAACAAAAGCAAATCCTGGTATAGAGAAACTATCCCACAGTTGGAAATGATCAAGATAGCACAAATGCAGAAAAGTCTTAGTGATGTAAGTAAATCACTACTTTATGACATTGATCTGTAAAACAAATATTATTTCTCATGATGGCTTAGTTCCTCTGCTAACTGACTTAAGGAAACATGTGGAAATAAAATGCTGTCCTTATTCTTCCTGTCACATAGAGCCTTCACAGACTATGTTCACTTTTTTTAAAAAATATTGGAAATTATCTATACATTGCCAACAATGTATGAAGGGGATTTGGAACTGATAGAAAAAGAAATATTTGAAACTCTGTATGTGTGTTTTTGAGAAATAATTTCATGGCCAAGTGTAAATGCATACATATCTGTTTTGTCTAGCTGAAGAATAACCAGGAATATGAGCAGCAAAACAGAAAAGGAAGCTTTCCGTATTCTATGACTCCATCGTATCAGATTGCCAAGAAGGCCACGGAGCTATCCAGTGATGTGAGTTTCTGGGAATGTATTTGGGGACAGAGCAATGAGATTTTATTTATTTATTTATCAAATTTAGGCCATAGATTATGCTAGGATGATAGCTGTCGGGAATTCTTTAAGGATTAAAGCCAATGCTTATAAAATTGTTTGTGAGTATGACTTTTTGGTCACCTATGTGTCTATGCCAGTGGTATCAAACTCAATTTCATTGAGGGCCACATCAGGGTTGTGATTGACCTTGGTGGGCAGGGGTGTGGGCAGCTCGACATCACTTATGTGATGCCAGGGGGCGGCTTTGGTGGCCTGAGCGCTCTGCCAGCCAAAACAGGCTCACCAGTTCTGTTTCGGCTGCGACGGTCTTCTGCAACTGTCTGCCAGTGAAGATGGAGCTCGGAGGAGGGTTGTACACAGCCCTCCCAAGGTCCATTTTTGCTGGCAGAAGCACTGTGAGCCAGTCCTTCACTGTTTCCAGGGTGACCCTGTGGGCCAGATCTAAGCACACTGCAGGATGGATCCGGCCCCCAAGCCTTGAGTTTGACACCCTGGTCTATGCAGTGTCTGACTGTTATATGCTGCCAAGAGTCACTTCTCATGACATGGGTGACTATATAAGTTTTACTAATAAATAAACAAAACAAACATTTTGATTAATAAATGCATTTATTTTGGATATGAACAAAAAACAAAACGTTTTAACAACTGAGGATCAAAGTATTTAAAATTACCATTGTTTAAGAACTGGGTAATATTACAAATAGTTATTTCCATCCCATAAACTTTTCAGAATTTCCATAGAGTTTTGAAGGATTTTTTCCTCTTAATATTATCAGGCTTTTGCTATACAGTATATTTATATTTATGTATCCATTGTCATGTCTGTATTTTAAAATGAACATCACTGGCAATTAATTGGCCTGTAGAGAATAAAATCAGCATAATGGTTTGACAAATAAGGCCAGAGAATGTAAGTTCAACATCCTTTCATCAAAACAAGATGCCACTTCATATTCACCTGTCTTATGAAATAATATCACCTAGAAATCTGTGTAGCTCCCACCTTACTTGTCATTAAATATTGTTTGAAACCCTTGAGGCTTTTCCCTTGGGCCTTGGTTGACAGGCCTTAAGAGTTGCTAAGGATATGGAAGAATGGTTTTGGTCCCCTAACACTTGCTATTTTATGGACTTTTTTGGTCATATAATACTGTTGTTTTAAAATTCTGTTTAGCTACCAAGAATCTTCTGGATATGAATCTTCTGGGATAACTTAGAAAATAAATAAATTAATTGATATTGATTCCAACTAAAGTAATAATACTGAGAGGCTTAATTAAATTTTTGTAAAAAGCAGAAATTTCGGTGCTATTTTAAAATCCTGATTACGTTATTTTCATAGGAAAACAGATCACATTTGTTGTGGTCCAGTATTTTACACACATGCACATTTGTTGATTGCAACATTAAGCACAGATACTGAGAGTGAATTACATACTTACATATATCCCAATACTTGCCTGGAATATAGTAAGGCAAAGGTAAAGGTTCCCCTCGCACATATGTGCTAGACATTCCTGACTCTAGGGGGTTCATCTCCATTACAAAGCCGAAGAGCCAGTGCTGTTTGAAGACATCTCTCTGGTCATGTGGCATGACTAAACGCCAAAGGCACTATATGCTGTTGGCATATAGTAGAGTCTTATAATAATAGAAAACCCAAAGAGAAACTGAATTTTGTTTCTGATTTAGATTGTTCTGATTCTGAACAATTATAAAGGTGAAAGTATTCCAAATTATATCCATGTATCTTAATATATACTTGTAATGTATATAGAGAAAATATTACAGGCTGGCCTTATAAAGATATGTGTTCAGGATTCTGTATATTAATTTAAAATAATATTATAGTACTACTATCAATAATTTTTCTTTCAAATTATAAATTGATATTACATTAAGTAGTCATCTTAATCACTTTTATTTTACCTTAAATATCACTCAAGTGTTGTTTGTAGATTTCAGATTTGTCTAGAACTTTTTTCATGTATGTCTAAACAGCTAACAAACTCAACTTTAACAGTTGAGAATAACTCATTAAAATATTGTGTCAAGATAAAGGAATCAGACAATAACTTTAATCTGTATCAATTTAAAGATTTACCATGAGAAAGTATAATTAGTTCTGATTTATTTCAGTTTATTTAGCAAAAAGACAGGATTCCAAGTTCATGTATTAATAAAATAAGAATAGGTGTAGACATCTCTGTTACATAAATAAAACAAAAATCAGTGCTTTTAATCTTTTTTATTAGTCCATGAATACCACTAGTGTATAATAAAACCTTATACTCAGCTCTCCATGGTAATTTTCAGAATTTTCAGTTATGCAGGTAAGAGGTTCTAAAAAAAGAAAAAAGAAAAAAGAAGAGAGGGCATATACTTTGACCTAAGTCAAACCTAAATCAAAATATAAGCAGACCGTATAGGTATAGAAATTGAATAAATCATTTCAGTCCAAAATATAAAACTTTGCAGAAACTGAAACCAAATGAAAACCCACTAGATATTCCTGCCCTTCTCTGTTTAGAAATACGATTTTTTTTCTTTATTTATTTTTAAGAAAAGTTGTCTTTTTTCCATCCCTAGGTGGAATACAAACAGGGACATAAAGAACATGTTTCCAAATTCAGCAGTGTTATGGATACTCCAGAAATACTTCATGAAACAGCTGGGGGCCAGTTCATGAGTGAAGTAAGTATAAAGAAAAATTATATGCATGGGTCGTCTTACTATTTCTTACTTACTTATCTTTCTATACTAGATTGATATATCATGTAAAATAATTGACTTATTTAATTTTGCCTCAGTCAATATGTATGTATTGTATTATATGTATTGTTTTGTATATTGACCTAGGCCATGATTTATATGAATTGGGTTTATAGCTCTATTGCTATAGCTTTACACATTTCTTGACTTTTTTTCAGTTTAAATACCCAGAAGAGTATGAACAACAAAGAGGCAAAGGAAGCTTCCCTGCTATGATAACACCAGCTTATCAGATTGCTAAAAGAGCCAATGAACTTGCTAGCGATGTAAGTTCTACAAGTCACAAATAGAACACATTCTGTCTATAGATAACATATGCTCTGTAAATTATGCTAAATCAAAGCTACATCTGTACCATATTTTTTTAAAAAAATAAGATATTTTCTGGGAAAAATTACAAATATTATCCTAGTTTTGAAAAAGACAGTTTAATAGATCAATGGTTGTTCCTTACTATGGAACATTTATGCTAAAAAAATGAATTTTAGGATACAAGAAAAGGACAAATTAATTTCAGAATGGTGGAAAGATGGCACTCCCAGATATAGGAATTAGGTGTAAATGTTTATATTTAGTCATGTAAGGAATCGCCTCATCAATCTTTTGGCTGATGTGAGAACAATGGTCATTGGCTATTCGGTTTTTAAATATGATTTTTTGGAAAGCTTTGGGAAAAGGAGATAATCACCAATACACACTAATATAAATTAAGGAAGAAAAAAACGAAAAACAAAAAGAAAGCAAAAAGTGCAAGAAAAGAAAACAATTAAAAAATAGGGAAGAAAGAAAAAAGTTACAGATGTGGTTTCCAATATTCTTCACTTCATTTATAAGGACAATTATAATTTAAGCTTTCTCTCTTAAGTCGTATCTTCTTCTTTCTATAATATATCCTGTTTAATCATCAAAGCCATGAATACCAAGTTCATTTTTTTTTTATTTTTACACAAAACACTCTCAAGAGGTTTCCAGTTACCAATAAATGTAGGTAATGTCTTCTCTATTTTTCTTCCACTTTTTTCTTTTTTTGTTTATTTACTTATTTTATGCTCTGCACATTTATATAGAAAGTAGTCAATCAGTCTTAGTCCTAAAAGAATGTCAGAATAAATTCATTTCTTTTATTATCATTTCTTTCAGGTTAAGTATCACCAAAGATATGAAAAAGAAATTAAGGGAAAAGCAAGTCATTCTGTTGGCACGTTAAGAGAAAATGTAGATCAATTTAATCAGGTAACAATCAAATGAATTCACAGGTATTTTAGTGTGCTTCTAAAATAATGGTTTCAGTCTACATATTATGAGTAGTGGTTCTTCTTGTAGTTTAGGACTTTTGATTCCCTTGCATTAGTGCCCCACATGCTACTTCTTGAAATGGTGAATTTTAGAATAAAATGAAATGGGGATATGGAGGTTCAGCTAGATGCAAAGATTGTATGTCAGCTGTTTGTAAGAATTTATTAGATAGTAGAATTTTTTATTTTCTTTCATTGATATGGCAAGATAAGAGAAAGGTTTCTCCATACCCTTAGCAAGGAAATGATTAATATGGTCCACTATATTTATTAATTTATTAAATTCATATACTGTATTTTCTGCATCCCATGGTTGTGTGGATTTCTTAGAATAGTATACATGATCTATTGCAGTGCTTGGTTTTAGGTAAGCAATGTCATGCAAAGATAAGAAAAAAGAATAAGTAAAGGAAAAAAAATTAAAGGCAGATAAAGAAAAAATATAACTAAATTTACTTCACAATAACACCATTGTATACCACACTTTCATTTTGTTTCCACTACAATTATATCAATTCATACATTGCCTTTAGTGTGATCTACAAATAAATGAATGGATTAAAAAGATGATGCCTTCAATATGGGTTATAATTTCATATGTTCCTGTTAGGAATTTAAAAATATATTGGTAAAATGTTGTTTTCAACCTCTTTCACTATCGACTCTCTTACATTGTCCATTTGATGTTGCAGTATATGGAAGTGGTACTGCTTACAAAGGCTAACATTAAAATGAGATATAAAAATTAATAAGTAATTGATCACTGCTGAATATTCTTCAGGATTATATGCAAGAATACGAAGAGCATAGAGGAAAAGGCAGTTTCCCTGCTATGATCACACCAGCATATCTAAATGCTAAGAAGGCAAATGAATTGGCTAGTGATGTAAGTATGAAATTGGATGTCTCAGCTAACATGGGTCAGATCCAAAATGCTTGCTATAGTTTATCTGGTATCATATTATTTGAGCAACTAAAGTCTTTTTAGGATATTAGCTGTTTTTTGTGAACTACTAAATGACCCTTTGTTTGAATTCTGATTGAGTATGCTCTAAATACATGTTTTCAGAACTAGAAGCAATATTTTAGTTAGAAATATTTTATTACTATTAAAAGAAGAAATACTCATCTTCTATATTTATCTTTAAATAAACTTTAAATAAACTGTATTCTAGTACACATCTTGGGGAAGGTCTATCTATGTGGTTGCTAAGAAGCAACCATAACTCATGGCATATAATTAGCTACAGTATTCTAGCACTCTACCAAGCTCTACATGTTTTTAAGTCTGTAGTAATACCTACAGTTAGCAATAAAGGATCTGAACAGGTGGTTCATGAACTATTTAGCATATGCATATGTCTTGTTTTCTAGTTGTACATAATCAAAAACAAATTGACATAGTTTATTTACTTTTCCTATGTATGCAGTTAATGAAAATTATTATTGTATATTTTGCATAAAGAACTAACACAGTATTTAATATTATATAAACTAGTATTTCAAAACAATCCTGTGAAGTATGTGGAAGCTGAATCCAATTTTTTTTTACCTCAAGCTTATTATAATGTTTTGCTTTCATATTTTGCAACTGGATAGAACAAATTATTTTTATACTGAAAGACATTTGCTCAAATATGTTTCCAAAGTGTCTTTGATTTATTGGATGCAGATATGGTTTCTGTATAAAGTTTATCTCAGGAATGAGAACAAAAGAGTTCTGGAGTTTTATGACATTTTTTCCCAATGTATTGTTGCTTACAAATATGCAAACAGTGCTTATATAGGATGTAATAAGATTCATAAAACAACAAAATTGCAAGCACATTAATGTAGCATGATATGCAGTCTCAAATATTGTGATGGACATTGAAGGAAAATTTTAAGAAAAGAACACCAAATTATTTTCCTTCTGAAAATAATGTATCTTGAAACTGTTGTTTGATATAGAACCTGCTGCTATTTGCTGAAGCAAGTTGCTAGTGTGGAATGAGTGTGTGTGTGTGTGTACATACACCCATACCCACGCCCACAATTTAGTTGACACTACTATGAAGCAGCTATTGTTAGTTTGAAAAATAGAAAAAGTAAATCACAAATATTCTATTCAAAAGCAGGTTAACAGAATGTCCAGTTCAACTGTACCTGACCTGTACCTGTACCTATTGAACCAATAGCACCATGGCGTAAATTATAGGTTCACTAAAATGATTGTCTCACCAATTGGCAATAGCTAAGTAAATGAAAAATATGGTTTGCCTGTAGCTGTTACACCACATTTCTTTTTCAGATTAAATACAAGAAGGATTTTTCCCAAATGAAAGGAGCAGCCCATTACCACTGTCTTTCAGCCCAAGAAAATCTAGTTCTGAAGCAAGCCCAGGATGTTAACAAGCTGTACAGTGAGGTAAAATCATATACCTTGATTAACAATAAATGTAGAGGCGATTTTTTTAGGTAAATTGTTGTTACTTATTATTTTATTTTTATTATAGTTATTTACATGTAACTTTGTCACACTTACCACAGAGTTACTTTCTACCTCTGAAACACTGATAGCTTATTTCTAAAACTAACACTATTCCATCATCCCTTACTTTTTAATATAAAAAATTTCAGGTTTTTTATTTTAAATCAGTGCAAGAGAAGCTTCACCAGAGCTAATACATTCAGAAAAAAAAAATCTGCATTTGTATGAAAGTGATAGACAATAGGTTTGGTTACTATTGTCAAAGTATAACAGCTGTGCCAATCTCCTGAGGTTGATTCCCCCTTTTCATCTGCAAAATGGTGCTAATATATGGATGATATATGAGCATTTTTCTGTCTGTTTGTCTGTCTGTCAGTCTTATCACCTTACACATATCTTTTTGTTCTTGTTAATTCTAATTTTTAAGGTTGAGTATAAGAAGGATCTGGAGAACAGTAAAGGCCACAGTATTAACTACTGTGAGACTCCTCAATTCAGGAATGTTAACAAGATCTCAAAATACACTAGTGATGTAAGTCTGAATTATTTGTGTGCACTTCTACGAAAGCTTAACTTAGGTACTGTTGAAATCACAGTTTCTATATAAGTGACTTTCAGAAAAAAACAAACAACTTAGATCAAAGAATACAAAAGTCATTGCAAAAGAGATTGTATATAAATTAATCAGTAATCCAATAATTTATGTTAATTTTAATATTAATTATCTTCATCTGTTATGTTTGTTTATAGCCTCAATTATCAAGTAGCCTTGGTGATCAATTTTGAATTTAAATTAAAGAGCAAAATATAGGCCAAACAGATTATAACCCAATAACATTTTGTTATCAGTTTTTAAGTAACAGCGATTGAATTTGGATATTATATGCCTTATGATGAGCAAGGCTCATAATGTCAACATTTTATGTATTTAGAAAAACATGATATCCTATTAAAAATAATCTATATTGAAGTTGTAAATCAGTATGGTTAAATTGGATTCCACTATGGTCTTTTGTTCATAAATAAGTGGACGTTTTCTAACTAGCATAGCACCAAAATAAAATGATAACGCAGAATCATCTTTTGAAATAACAATACAGTCACACCCTATCAGTTCTTATATTGTTTTAAATTCTCTGTTAAGTCTTTGCTTCTTTGTTGCAAGGGAGAAGTAATAATATTTATATGTGAGAGGTGCTTTGTGTTTCTGTTCAGCTCAAATATAAAGAACATTACCAGAACCAGAAAGGCCATTATGAAGGAGTTGGCATGGACCGCCGCACACTGCATGCCATGAAGGTTGGAAATTTGGCAAGCAATGTAAGCTGTTTAAATCAGATTGTATTTAATTATTTTCTATATATCATTTCAAAATGATATCTAGTCTTTGCTTCCTGAAATGAAAGAGAGACACACTTTTAATTATATCTTATGAGCTGCAGGAACAGCAGTATATATTTCAGTACTGTTCAAAGGAAATATTAAAAATTAATTTTGCATAAGGATATATCATGCCAGTAAACATGTATTTTGGATCACTAGAGGAAACAATAGGTTTTTTTTTTCCATTTATGTGACAGGTAGTTCAATTCCTCTTAGAATGTATTTTGTTAATTGACATGTTATGAGTCTTGGGACTAGGCATAAAATAATTGAATTAATAATAAATTAATTTTTAAGGAAGGGCATTCCTTTGTTCCCCATGCTTATAAAAGTTTAGTTCATAAACTGCTGTTTCTGCCACCTCTTATTTTGATACTGCTGCATTTAAGAACAACTGTACTTAATCCAATATTTTTGGTATTGAGTGAGATGGCATTTCTTACTTACATCCCTTGAAGCATGTTATTTACAAATGTACAAGACATTAAAAAACCATGACACACATGGAAGGGAATGTTCCCATAGATCATAGTGGCTATGCATAGCTGAAGAAGATTCAGCATTTAAACTCTGCAAATAATTCCGTTATCTTTGACATAGATGATCCAGATCTTGCTTTATTGGTTAAGTTTAATAGTTTCCATTTTTACTTGTCATATAACTATTTAAAAATGGATAGTTTTAAAAAGGTGGTTGTTTTTGTGCTCCTTGTATTCCAGATAGCCTATAAATCTGACTATGCACATGATGAGTCTAACTACAATTACCCAGTGATCCTGACCCCCTCCTATCAGACAACAAGGAAGCTGGATCCTCTGAAAGATGTAAATAGCTTATTTGCATGACTTATTTTGCATGACTTGCCATCTCCTGTGGGGAAAAGTATAGTTTGTGGCCTTTGTAAAACAGTTGTTTAATTGCAGTGACAGACAGACATTGAAACCCCTAGAAGAGCAGGTTGTTTTCTAGCTGATAGGCTAGGCTCATGAACTGCCAAGGGACTGAGAATAAGAGATACAATCTGCTGTATTTAGATAGACTGGCATCAGTCCTGTTCTCATTGCTTGCAACAAAATGTCATTACTATAATTATCTAGCAAAGGGACTTTTACGCTACCACAGTTGTACTGGTTTTATACCAATATAAGAGATACTGGTTTAATACCAATATAAGAGGTACAGCATCCAGTTTTCTATATCTTGGTTTGTTGGTTTCGTTGCACTTTATGCACCTTTAAAAATGGTTTGAAATGCAGCAGCTTGGATGTTATGTGGCATATGGTACCCAAATCGTAAGATGTGTGGAAATTTTTGCTCTGCTTTCCAGTTATTTAGCAAGATTAGTTAAGAAATTGTTAATCAAAGTCCTAGATTACTCAGGAACTGATCAACCGAGACCCCCCCTTCTCCCCCCCCATTAGGATTATGACTAGTCAATGAAAATCTTCATGAAAAGCCCTTCTAAAGATGCTCCTGCTGTCAGGAACTTGCTTATTTGGCATCCAGAAAAGGGCCTTTTGCCTTGCCACTAAATTTTTTATCCTTCAGAAAACCAGTAAGACATCTCTCTCTTAAGAGGCTTTGATTGCTAACTTTTAATGAACTTTTTTTAAAAATGTTTTTTTACCTTATGCATTTTATTTATTTATTGCTATCCACTGAAGTGCTCAAATTTAGTTGAAAGGGAGAGTGTAAGTCAGAGTAGTTATATTCTGTATATATTCTTCTATAATGAAACTCAGGGAAGAATATCAGTTATTCTTGTTTTTAAGCATAATGGTCACAAACAGAAATTAATGAAATCTAATCTAATCTCCTTCCTGGCTAGTAGATTCAGAGCATTTTAGTTTCTAAAAGTTTGCTAAATCTTGCCTGGAATCTTGGGAATTACATTTTGGAGAAGGAACTGGAAATTTTCTCCTGATTTCTTGCATACTGCAAGGCAACCTAGAACTGCTTTCCTATGCACACAAAATGACTTATGCAAACATATCAGTTAAATAGCTTAGGTGACAAGGATAGCTCAGTTCAGGACATAAATATATATCTATTGTCAGTTATTTTGGATTCATCCTAATTCAAAGATTTCACATTAGCTTTCTAAATACTGTACTTTTCAATTGAAAATGTATATTCCATTTTGGGATTTTGTTGCTAGCTAAAAATGGTATAAAAACAATAGTAAATTGAATAATAAATAGAGTACTAAAAATAGTAATTCCCTATTATGTTTCTAGCAGCAGAAAAAGGTAGCCATTCAATGTCTTATTTTTGTTAAAGTACTTCCAGACAATGCAATGTAGGGAATTGTGTTCCACTGAAGGAGCTGCCTTCTATTGTATCTGATCATTGACCCATCTAACTGAGTTTGTATAGACTTCTGAAACTTTGGAGAGTTACATGAGATTTTGATTCTCAATAACTATAGACTGGCTTTCTGATCTTGGGTTCCTTAATATTTGTATTGAAATTTGTATTACCCTGGTAATATGAAACCATGATTATCAAGAATATGAAACTGTACTTTGAAATCATCTAGAGAACCAGTTTGGGGAAATGTATTTGGTTGAGGCAGTCCAGCATTTTCATATCTTCGTCAGCTCAATCTGGAATGGCAAAAGTTGAGAGTCAGACCTATGCCAAGGTTTTAATAATTTTAAATTCCAAATAATGGCTTTTATTCTTTAAGAATCAATGGAAATAAAAAAGAACAATCTGGTTCCACCTTAAATCACACTAAAGATTGAAACATCCTTAATATAAAAAGTTTTGATTTTAGCACTCTGTTTGTTAACTTGCTTTTCTGGCCACCTGTTTGAACTGGAGTACACATACACAGATGATAAGGTATTATCTGCATTATTTGCTTACATGTTTTATTAAACTGTAGAATAAAGCTGCCTAAGTAATCAAACAACAGTCAGAAGAATGAATTAGTCCAAGAAAGACAAATTCCTATACATCTAAGCAGTGTAGATATGGATTTTAGAGGCTCAGCCTTATAGTCAGGGTTGAAATGAGATCTGTTGAAACTCTATATAACTAAATTTTACACTTTCAAATATTATTGAGCTGCTATATATCTTTTCCCCTCAAAGCACTGACTCCTAGTACAGACACAAACTGAAGGATGCCCTTCTTTTCATCAAGTCATTCTGTTGACTTCCAACATTTAGAGCCATATTCTTGTGTCCCCCCCCCCAGAAATCAGAACCCATGATAAACATATCTGGAATTTCACTGTATTTCTAGGTGATTTGCTGAAGCAAGAATGGCTTACCAAATTAAAAAGAATGCATTGGATGCAGATTTCCTATATCATATTAAGAGTTTTAGATGTTTTATAGATGACATGGTTTAAATATGTCCCATTTCATTTTTAAAAAATTTCTAAATGAACTATTTTTAAATGATATACAATTTTCAGCTTAGTAAAGAAGTAATCAATCAATCAATCAATCAATCAAACCAATCAACCAATAGGAGATGAATAATGATTAAGTTCTGATAAAAATATTAATTGTACCCTGCACTGTGATCTGAACATTTTTGGATGAGATCAACATTTGTAATTTTGAAAGTTTAATCTGTATTAAACTTTGAAAGTATAATCTGAATGTTTACTTGTTTTAATTTTAGGTAAACTACAGGCAAAATATAGATAAATTGAAATATAGTTCTGTTACGTGCACGCCTCAGATCCTTCAAGCAAAAATCAATGCCCAGCAACTTAGCGATGTAAGTTCTATTATGATTGTCAAATAGTTATCCAAAACACAGCAACTTTGCACAAGCAAACAGGTATTTATTCCTGGAAAGATTAATGCAAAATTTATCAAGGACAACACTGTCTACTTGAGCACACAGCTCTGATAGATGGGTGCTTTTGCCAGGTCCCTTTGGCCATTGAATGGCTTTTCATCTTGTTTCTAACAAGAATAAGAAGGATTAGCAGATTCAGTTTCTCCTTCTGTGTGAGTTGGACTAAAAGAGACAATAGCAGTGGATAGGACGAGGAAGATCAGTGTACAGAAGACAACTAGTCCCTCAGAGTATAGGGACTTAGAGTATATTTTGGTTTGATGAGTTGTGTGAAACAGGTTTCTGTGGCTTATTCAACACACATAATCAAAAAAAAACCAGGATGCTATAAACCAGGAGCCCTGGTGGCATGGTGATTAGAATGTAGTATTGCAAGCTAACTCTGGCCACAGCCAGGAGTTGATCCTGACCGGCTCAGGATTGACTCAGCCTTCCATCCTTCTGAGGTCAGTAAAATGAGGACCCAGATTGTTGGGGGCAATAGGCTGTCATTTGTAAACTACTCAGAGAGTGCTGTAAAGTTCTATGGAATGGTATATAAGTCTAAGTGCTATTGCTATATCATAACTGAAAAACCATAGACTGCTCGGTGACACAAATACTTCAGAGAAACATGCAATAGTTAGATGGTAATTAATCATGTCTACCAGATATTTATTTTTGTAATTATCTTTTGTTCATAAAAGAGTCAGTTTTTATACATTACACAATTTTTATGGGATTAGAATAATAAAGTTGAGACGTTATTTTATAAGTGCTTTCATGAAGCAAAACAGGCTAGCTAGACTGAAATAATTATTCACTCCCTTCTGGAGATTTTTCTAGGATGATGAAAATGGAAGGCAATCATATCTTAACGGTCACAGGAATTGATACAGATAGAAGATGACCACTTTAGTTATGACATCAATGACTAATTTATGTAAAATCTAATATGTTAATAAATAGAACAACTTAAAAAAATGAATGGCAGAATTTCAATGAAAATTAAATGAATGTTTACTAACCAAATTTTCCCAATATTATACAGTATAGTTTTTAATCATTCAGACCCTCTTTTCAAGACATGTGAGAATATATTCTTTGAGAATACTTCTATTTATTCTTTGTTTATTAATATGCTAACAAAATACTAGCCATTATAATTTATATTTTATTTTGCATTCATATTTTTCAATGACAAGTTGCTATATTATAGGGTAACATGAAGATTTTACATCCTTTTTTGAGATGTAGCATAGCTTCACAATAGTATTATGATCTTGATTAATTACAAATCTTTAAAAACATGTTTTTGACTTTTGCCAGCTGAATTATCGAGCCAACTATCAGAAAAACAAATCACATTATACTTTGCCTCAAGATGTACCAGAGCTAGTGAAGGCAAAAGCCAATGCAGAATTATACAGTGAGGTAAGACTTTTCCTTATTCCAGTGTAGATATTGGTTTAAGTGAATGCAAGACAGCACTTCAAACATTCAACAACTTTCTGCTCCATGAAAGAGAGAAAAGGAAGGCATTAGAGAAAGAGAAAAGGGGGGATATGAGGGTTTTGTTTTTAGCTTTAAACTATTTTGCTTCAGCCAATCAGCCATGGCATGGAGCCTTGAAAATGTTCTTGATTGCCCACACCTGCCATAGTGATTTATATGTAGAGTCTGCCAATTGAACTCTGTAAGAATTGCTTCTGAGGAAGCACAGACACAGATTAGTTTAGATAGTAAAGTAGTAAAGTCTGAGCATTTATTAGCAGGAAGCTGGGAAGCAGAGTTCTGTTTTCTGCTGGTGGTGGAAGGAAGAAACAATGTTCTGCTTATCTAGAAGAAATATTGGCAGGGTTCAACATATGAGAGAAAGGGACATTAAGTTTCTCCCATTCCATTCAACAATCCAGCTAACAACTGTTGGCTAGAAATTTCAGGAAGGGAAAATCCTCATGGTTTCTCGCTCTTAGCTACCATGATCATGACCAGTGGGAGAGAGGAAAACTGAATTGTCTTTATCATGGTTATCCATGAATTGTAAGGAATAGATAAGGCTTGTGAATTTAGCCCTCAACCTAAAATATGAAATAAGATTCCTTTCAGACACCCTTTTCACACTTGGGTTTCACTTGCTTAAATGAACCCTGTCTGAAAGAGCATTTCTGAGAAGAACCAAGCTCATCTGCATCCAAGTGATTCTGAATAATACACAGACATGGATGTAAATATAGCCTGAAACAGGGTCTGTGCATACAAGCAGTCATCGACTTAAGAACAAAATGGGAATCAAAATTTCAGTTTTTAAGCAATGCAGTCATTAAGTGAGCTATAATGTGATGGGACTTTATTTTATAATAATTTTTATGGTAGTTGTTAAAGGAATAACCTTGGTCATTAAGTGAATCTGGCTTCCCCAATTGATTTTGCTTGTTGGAAGCCAGCTAGAAATGTTGTAAATCATGATCACATGACTGCAAGATGCTGCAACCATCGTTAAGTATGAGTCAGTTGCAAGCACCAAAATTGTGATTTCATGACTGCAGAGGTGGTACAATGGTTGTAATTTTGAAGATGAGGAGACCATTGTTAACTATCTTTGAACAAATGGTCATAAGTCATAAGAACCGCTACCTGGTTCGCTATGTTATTTTTATTGATAGTATATAATATGCAACTATATTTTCTTCCTAGGTTAAATACAAAGAAGACTGGCAGAAAAACAGAGGCCGCAACTTTGAAATGAAGTTAGATTCCAAGTCTTTCCTTGCGGCCAAAGTTTCAGGAGATCTTGCCAGTGAAGTAGGTTCTATGTTTTCTATATGTTTGAAGGATTTATTCATAGTAAAAAGCAGCATACTTTATGTAAATGAAAACAAGTTGTTTTAGAAATTCAGCAATATGATTTGTTTTTGAAAATAATATGCCATAAACTAGGATAGAATAATCTTTGCATTCTAGACACTTTCTGAATGAAACTTTGAAAATTAATTTTCAGGGCTTGAAATTAAGCATGCATGCAGATAAAAATAGACATGGACCAAAACATATGTTTAATTCATTTTGAAGTATTTCAGGCAACATTTAATTAGTTACTTAGATTTAATTAAAAAAAGATAGTATTTAAGTATAAATGTTCACAGTCCCTTTTAACCCCAGGTATATATTTTGGGTTTTGTAACTGTTGTCATAAAATTGTTGCCCTGATATGTACAGTTAGAGAGTACCTTAGAAAGCAAAATGTAAACATCTGAGCTTTTCATATTCTTTTCAGGTAAGAATTCAGGTAAGTAAAGAGCTCATTGTGCAAAGAGTTTTTAAGGAAAAAAACCACAGTATTAGATAATTACTTTGTACATTATTCAGCCTTTGAAATGCCAGGAAGTTTATATTTAGGGGTCACAGTGTATGATTCTATAATTATTACTTATTTTCTCTATAAAGATTAAATACAAAGAAGACTATGAGAAAATGAAAGGAAAAGCTTTGTCAACAAAAGATTCAAGACTCCTGCACTCTATGCAAGTAGCGAAAATAAATAGTGAGGTAAATGTCCTTTCATATCCACTTTTATTATTTCTTTAGGATTTACAGAACCCACTGGTTACAGTAAAAAACATCAGTATTTCTTCTTATTCGACTTCTTTATTAAGCAAGACAATAGTGGTTAGGGGTTAAAAGCTTAAATCCTGTAGAGATTGGAGACCAAATAGTAATAATGATCAAATCATGTTTATTACATTCAGGCTCACATGATTCATTTCCTATTCCCTTATAATTTCCTTTCACTGACTAACAATACATCTGTTCTATCATTATATATGTCAATCATGTTTAATGCTAAGCAGGGTTGGCAAAATGGATAATTCAAACTCTTCATAATTATTATAATGCAGAGGCGCAATATTTGTGGATTGGGAAGATATAAGATCTCCTTATATTATAACTGATAATATAACTTATTGCCAGAGTTTCAGATCTTAGTTCAAAGAAACTTGCATTGAAATTTTGGTTCAAAATAAGTTATTAAGGCTATTATTTTGGTATAAGATACATTGAAATCATTGAATTTATGCCAATCTAAATCTGCATGAGATTGTGTGTTTATTTGGTTGAAATATGCAGAAGTGAGAACTCAAACACATTCAGAGGCCGGATATTCTTCTTCTTCAACATACTGAATTATGTCAAGTGATGTAGGTTTTCCTGAACTACCACTTGGTGTTATCCATCACTCAAAAGAAAGGAAGATAATATTTTCCTTTTCCTAAGCAGAAGAAAATTTTCATTCTTTTTCTCTCAGAGGTTGAAAATTGAGAAAACCCATTGCATTTTATTTCCTTCTAAATAAAGGCGTGAGGACTTAATCAAAATGGGGATTCTTGAAGGTGTCTTCAGGTACTGATTCTTTGGTCTTTGCTTGACCCCTAGAAGAAATGGGGTCATAGCACAGCCCCAAGAAAAGGTATGGCATGCGTCTGGCACCTTGAGCCACATTTGATATGCAGGTTAAAGTTTTTGCAAATGAAACCCAATATTTACCTAACTTCTGCAGCCAAAGAATAAAGGATGAATTATTCCAAATGCAGTAACCAACATAATTATTTGAAAATAATTCAGTTAAGTGTTAGTAAAAATTTTACATTTTACTGTAAACAAAATTTCACAAGCTGGAACAGAAATTTAATCTTTCAATTCTTAATCAGATAAGTAAGATTGTGCAGAGATTTGAAGGAACTGAAAGGTTTTTTTTTTAATCTGCTAATTCAAGATTGGTGTTTCATCAATCTGTTTTAATTTTTGGTAATGCAATATGTTGATATTACTGCAGATTGCATACAAAAAAGATTTTGAGAAGAATAAAGCACATTTCCATTTACCACTGGATATGATAAATCTGAAACATGCAAAGAAAGCCCAAGCTCTGGCTAGTGATGTTGACTATAGGAAGAAAATACATGAATATACAGCAGTTCCAGAAGATCTAAAGACACAGTGGGCCAAAAAGGCCTATGGGCTACAAAGTGAGGTAGGATAAAAGACATTTCATTTATTATTTTAAAAAGGCTTATAAGAATAATTATGTGATTAGAATCTATTGGTTATTGTTTGGTCTACTAAATCTGGGCTGCAAAAATCCAGATTATCAGTAGATTGAAAAATCTAATTTTTTGTTTGCCATCTGTTGGTCATCCAGAGTTTTATAGTTCGGATGGTACAGCCTGGCTATTGTCATTTACAGGCTACGTGTTAAGACTGCAGACCAATCCACACGAAATTACATATGCACTGTAAACATAAAAATGTATTTAATTTGACTTAAATTTTATTAAATTAGTATATTTATTCTCATAGAAGAATATTTTGTTGAACTCTAGTAGTACCAACAGTAATACCAATAATTTTATACATACAATTTTATACATTTATAAAGTTCTACATAAAACTTTACAAATTTATATTGTTGTTATAATTTACATATTTATTTGCATTTATTATTAGATTTATATCCTGCCTTTATTTTGTACATCCCAGGATGATATACATAGTGTTCTTGTCTCCTAATATCCCCATGTCTGAGCTGAGAGAAAGTGACATGGCTTTCATGTCTAAGGGACTAGAAGTCTCCTAATTACTCTTGTTACATATAGCTGGCCAATTTAATATACTTTAGTAATACCAGTCTACTTAAAACTTGTGAATTTCCCTTTCCTTTAGCTTCAGTACAAAACCGACCTTCAATGGATGAAGGGAGTTGGCTGGATAGCGGACCAAAGTATCAATATTGAACAAGCAAAAAAAGCAGGAGAACTCATCAGTGAGGTCAGTTTACTGATTTTACTCAAATATGCTGTTGAAGGTTTATAGAAAGTAAAAGCACTTGTAAGTATGCTGATGGCATGACCCACTGTTATGGCTTTTTGAACATGTGATTGACTGTCAAACCATCAGTTGAGCTTTATTAAATTAATAGCAACAAATTTTCTGCAAATGGAGAGGTTTGCAGAATTTAGCATTTTCTTAAAATATTGAATCTACTGTTCTATTGGCAGTATAAATTCCATCCTTTTCTTATCTGCAAGAAACATCATGATGGATGGATAGAAGTAGCAACACATTGGCACAGATTTCCTGTTTTTATCATTTGTCTTCCCAAACCATCTTTACTCTCCATATATTTGTATATGATACAGATACAAATAGGTGGTGTTTGCAGTGTCATATCAGTGCATCATTATAGTTAAGAATGAATGTCTATGATATTAAAATAATACCATAAATCTTAAATCCATATCCACAGTAGTGTGTATTGCACTTGATTGAGGAATTGGAGTGAGATAGTATACGTGTTTATGTTTTTAAATAGTCTGTTTCAAGTTATACTGTTTCAACCAAAGTTATTTCAACCAAATATGAACATATGTAAATAATGAAGGATGTGATTACAATTAATATCACAACTACAAAGAGCTGTGGTGGCGCAGTGATTAGAATACAGTATTGCAGGCTAACTCTGCATTCCACTGCCAGTAGTTTGATTCTGACTGGTTCAAGGTTGATTCCACCTTCCATCCTTCTGTGGACCCAGATTATTGGGTCAATATGCTGACTCTGTAAATCGCTTAGAGAGGGCTATAAAGCACTATGAAGTGGTATATAAGTCTAAGTGTGATTGCTATTACAATAAATAATAGTGATTTGGAAGCCACAATTTTACCATTGTACCACATTATACCTCTCCTGGTAAGATTACCTATTATTCTGGTCCCAACAGTTAGGAAAGGATCATTTTTAAAATATCTGTTTAAGGCTTCTAGATGATTATATATGGGAGATGAGAGCATTCAAGAGGACAGGTGTTGCAATGGAAAAGGCATTTTTCCTAATTCGCGTCAAGACACTGTTTAACAAAGGGACCAATATCTTGATCCCTCACTCTATTTTACCCAGAATGAATGCAGCCATTTGCTGGCTTACTTTTCTCTAGACACGGCTACGGAAAGAATGGACAGGAAATGTTCTATTGAACTGTATAAAAGACAAATAATCAAAGCTGGGCCTTAGATAAGCCTCCTTCATCTTTAAATTAATGAAATTCCATTATTTAAAACTACCAAACAAAAATCTGGAAAAATGCATGAATACTGTTCAACTTACATTTCATCAACGGAGCTAGCTTTAACTTCCGAGTTGACAGCAATGTTTTTTTAAAAAAACCTTGCAGTGCTGTTGGGACCTAGACTGGAAATGAATAGAAGGCATACCTGATCAGTTTTAAAGTTGAACAAAAGTGGTGACAATGTCTGAATCATCTTAAAATGTATTTTAATTAGAAAAAGTATCGACAGAGGGCTGATGCTCTAAAGTTCACAAGTGTTGCAGACAGTTCCCAGATCCAACATGCAAAGAAAAGCCAGGAACTGCAGAGTGATGTGAGTCTGCCTTTCATCTTCTTTCTGTATTGATTTGTTATTGTTAAAAACAAAAAAAATCTATGAGGACAAATTGATTGATTATTGGTTGATTGATTATGTCACCAAGGCAGTGTTAACTCTTATTGACATCAATAGTTTTTCTCCATGACAATCTAACCTGGTCCTTCAGGTCTTCTGACAATGCTCCAATGGTGGATTGCTCCCCAGTTTGCACTGGTTCTATAGAACCGGTCATAAAACCGGTGGGAGGCTCCGCACACCAACTCCGATGTCATCAAAATGCTTCTGCATTTTGATGCAGAAGAGCATGTGTGCACGTGCGCAGCCCCGTTGCGAACCGGTAGTAAAGATAAGTAGAACCCACCCCTGCAATGCACCCATTGCTATTGTAAACTGAGTCCATCCACCTTGCTCCTGCTGCTCTTCTTTTCTTTCCTTCCATCCTTCCCAACAGGAAAACCTTCCCAGAAAGCTAAGTCTTTACAAATACCAACACTGAAAAATAGGAAGATTCAGCAGTGAACATTTTCTATTTCTTACATTGGTTCATATGTAGTACATCTGTACTACTGTAAGAGTAACAGTGGTGCAGTGGTTAGAATGCGGTACTGCAGACTTTCTGCTGACTGCCAGCTGCCTGCAATTTGGCAGCTAGAATCTCACCAGGCTCAAAGTTGACTCAGCTTTCCATCCTTCTGAGGTCAGTAAAATGAGGACCCAGATTATTGGGGGCAATATGCTGACTCTGTAAACCGCTTAGAGAGGTGTTATGACCTAGGCTTTCTGGGTCAGTAAAACACATGAGTAGTCCCCAAAACCTCTTTTATTGCAACAGCTGTTCATTCACAGATGACTCCCAAATAGTTGTAAAGAGTCCTTCAGGCTGATAATCACCCACATTTATTTCCCTTGACACTCTGCCAAAGACCTAATTGGCAAAGCCACACAGAGTCTAGAATCAAACAGAGCTTCAGACTTTTAACTGAACAGAATTAAAAACGTTGCTTCCTGCAAAGGCCCACGTGCCTTTGCTCCTCTTTATGGGTGGGGCCAATCATTTCAAGCCCTACTCCTGAGTCGTCCCTTTTGTCTTAACTGTTCTTGCCTTCTGGCAGCTCTGTGCATGTGCGCACTGGGAACAGGCTCCCCCTGTTCCTCTGCCTTGCTGAGAGCCGACTCTGGAGGCAGCACGTACCTCCCAGATGGCCCTTTCTCTGCCTCAGATGCAGAGCCCTTCTCCGAGGCTTCCCCAGACTCCAGGACTGGCTCATGTTCCTCCCCAACCTCTTCACTGTCCGACTCTGCTGCCAGCTTCGCAGGCTGCTGGTGGACCACAACAAGAGGGTTGTAAAGGAGTATATAAGTCTAAATGCTATTGCTATTGCTACTACTTAATGTTTAGCTTGTTTTAACATTTATATTTTTAGTAAATGTATATTTATCTTTTAAGATTGTAAACCACCCAGAGTTACCTGTGGTAAGATGGGCAGTTGATAAAATTTATAAATAAATAAATAAATAATAAATAATGTAGCAAGGTGTTGGTTTACCATTGTTTTGGATATTGTGGTGATTAAGGCCGTGTGGTAAACTACTGAGGAAAAAGAAATTAACTTCTCCATATCTTTCCTCAGTAGGACTCTACTGTTTGTTGCTAAGGTTATGTGTCTGTCACCCACAATTGCTAAACAGAATTGTTGAGAGTTAGCTTGCAAGTTTCATAAACTATCATTGGTTGCATAGTTAGCAAGAGGTTTAGATTGGATTTGGCATTTTTATCTGCCTACTGAGACCTTCCCCAGCACCTGGGATGGCAGATGGTGTTTAATGGTGTTAAAGGTATCATCACAAGATGTAACGTGTTCCAAGTAAAGCTGCCTTTTGCAATTGACTGATATTGATTTTGTCAATGCTGATAGTGTTCAAGGGTGCTCTAGTTGCACCCAAGGCATTTATTATTATTGGTAATACCTTTGTTGCTGTCTTTGTTTTATTTACCTTTATACTTCTATTTATAGGTCTTCGTATTTTGTGATATTTTTCCAGTTCTTTTTCTTTTATTCTGGTATTTCTCCAGGGACGGCAGTGTCCACTATCCAGGCTTATTTTCTTTTTCTTAAGAACTATTGTTAAATCTGGGATGCTATGTGGCAGGTGCTTGTCTATTGAATTCTAAAATGCCAGAGACTTAGTTTCTTCATTTTCTATTACTTCATCTATTTTGTAGTCTTACCAGTTCTTGCTTGCAGGCAAAATAGGCGAAGAAATAGAAAATGAAGAAGATGAAGTGCTCTGGGACACTATTTTTATTATTCTGAACTGTTTCCATTGTTTAGAAAATAGATATCATACTACTTTGTATTAGCATATTAGGGGAAAGCAGCCCATTCTGATGCAATATAATATGCAGAAGCTAGCATCAGCTGCAAACCAATTTTTCACACTGTGAATAAGAAATGGTTTCACTCTCCTATTGTAATGCTTCTACTGCTTACACAAATTGTTATCATAATGATATTATTGACAAACCCAATGCTTTACAAACTAGAATTTGGAGAAACAAAGCATATTCATGAATCATTATGAATAAATTCATGAATTTATGACTTCTTTATAAATGCTAGTCAACAGTTCCATCATTGGCTTTTTAAGAGGATTGCAATCTGAACTATATACTACTTTATGTCCTATGATTTTTTTCCTTTCCTTTCCTTTCCTTTCCTTTCCTTTCCTTTCCTTTCCTTTCCTTTCCTTTCCTTTCCTTTCCTTTCCTTTCCTTTCCTTTCCTTTCCTTTCCTTTCCTTTCCTCTCCTCTCCTCTCCTCTCCTCTCCTCTCCTCTCCTCTCCTCTCCTCTCCACTCCACTCCACTCCACTCCACTCCACTCCACTCATCTCCCCCTCTCCCCCTCTCCCCCTCCCCTCCCCCCTTCTTACTATATAGGGGACTGGTGTATAAATTTATAGAAAAATGTATGGAAAATCTCCTGTTCATTATCCAACATTTCATGCTGGGTATGAAACCTGAACCACTGTAGCCTGTCAGCTAATGTCAACGCTACTGGGCTACAGGTTGGATCTAGCAGAAGGCATGTTGATATATTTGTAACAGCTTAAATATTTCTTGTTATGCTTTATGCCTATGGATGTAATGATTTGGTCTGCTTTTGTGAACAGATTGCATACAAGTCAGCAAAAGAGGATTTTCTTCACAACTACACCATCAGCAAAGATGAGCCTCTATTCATACAGGCCAGAATAAATGCTGCAAATATTAGTGAGGTATGTTGAGATTTGAATGCCATTTTGGGTGGAGTTTATGGAGAAAGCCTGAAAAATAGCTTACGTTTTAAGTAATAGTAGAGAGTTGTTATGTTTGTTCAAGTTCTGAAGCATTCCTACCAAAATACTTCAGAAAGGTGCACAATCCATGTGGGCATCTATACATTTATATATAATATACATTTATATAAAATAAGAGTTCAACAATGTCTCCCAAAAACTTTGTGAATTATAATTAGGTGTGGATTCTGAGTATCTGTTAGACAATGTTAACTAGTTCTATCAGAAAAGTAGTGTCTAGTATTCATTAAGAGTGACAGGGTCTCTCTACTGTTTTGGGTTCCAATTCCCAATTGTCCCATTCAGCATCACTAATGTCAGGAATAATGGAAGCTAAAATTTAAAGCATTTAGATTATCCCATTTGGGAAAAGCCACCATAGAGCTTTTGTAGTTGAACACCTATGTTGCTAATATTGACATCTTTTATAAGGATCTTCTTAATTTGACCAATAGGGAAACAAACAAGCTGGATTAACAATAGGAACTTGAAATGCATTTAAATAACTGGTAAAACAATACAAATCTGATTCTTTTTGGAGGTATTGGGTGCTATTATGATGCCTGTAGCTCATGACAGCAAGCAAAATAATTGTGGTATTAACATATTTTTAGAAAATCTACAAGAGTAGCTGGGAGAGGCAGAAAGAGAAAGGATTTGAACTTCATCTTGATGCTATACCATTCCTGACAGCCAAGGCAAAGAGGGACCTAGCAAGTGATGTGAGTATTGATTTAAAAATATGCTCCCTTAGGAATTATTAAAACTAGAATAAATGCATGCATCTTTGTTTAAACATTTTACTAATCAATAAATTATATCTGATAAACAAGAACTTACCTGGACATACCTTTATAAGAAAGGTTAACTGGATCTGATCCCACAGTTAATAACGAGTAGGCTATTTTGTTCTCTTCGCTGCCATAATCTATTATTTTTCTCAACAGATAAAATACAAGGAAAATTATGAGAAGACTAGAGGAAAGTTGATTGGAGTGCAAGATGTGAGCCAAGACTCACAAATGGCTCACTTGCTTCATGTATCCAAGTTGCAGAGTGACCTGGAATACAAAAAGGCATCTGAAGACGTAAAGAATCAATATCATGTGTCCATGGATATGGTAAATCTTGTCCATGCCAAGAAAGCTCAGGACTTGGCTACTGATAGAGGATATAAGACAATTATGCACCGCTATACAGCCTTGCCCACAGATATGAAGGTAGAATGGGCCAAGCAGGCTTATGGCTTGCAGAGTGATGTAAGTCCCAAAGTTGATTATTTTTATACAACCTTACACTCTCTTAGCCATTTGGGGCTAATCATAAAGAATAACTTTGGATGGTTAATCTTTGGTAGGTTTACTGATTACAACTATCACAGTCTGATTATACTAAGTCCACTGACACAGTGGCTCTATCAAAGGCTCAGGAGTTTGCTAAATTATAATTTAATACAATATGGGATTCCAACATGGTAGAAGTTATAGTTCAATTTGATCTGGTGTGACACAATTTCTCAGTTAGATAAAATGTACACTGTTTATCCTGGGTGAAAAACAACTTCATTTGTGGAACCCTGTAGGTTTTTTTAAATACAACTTTGTATAAATTCCTGCTGGATCTGGAAATGAGGATAGTATTGCAAACTATGGAGAGTGAGTGCTTTTTCATAGTAATATAATGTTTGCAAACCGATATTATGCTTCTCATCCACCTCTATATGATTGGAAACTGTACTTAATATTTTTGGGTAAACATTGGCCAACATTATGAACAGATCAATAGTGCAAAGGGGATGGGGATATGTTATTTTTTCCATGGGTTTGGGTGGAGTATATGCATAAGCATATTTTTTTAAAAAATGGGGCTAATTTAAATTTAAAGCTTATACTACAATTTTTTACTCTTCCCATTTTGGCATAGCAAGAAATTATGCCACCTATTTCATCAACCATACCAGAGGATGGGCCCCTATAATAGAGGCACGTGTATTTGCCTGATGATGATGAGTTCACATATCCCTCTTTCACGTAATTTAGGGTAGAATTAACACATGGGTTATTTGCACTGGTCTTTTCCAGCTATGCAAAAAAGGGATTAAAATAAGTCATTCCTGTATGCACCTTCATTAATATCCTTTACTGCCCCAAATCTTTCCTATGGCTTGTAACTCAATTCACACTTACCTTGGAGCAAGGTTTATCATACTCATTTGCCTTATTTCAAGAAAATAGACAAAAGATTTCTATGGAGAAATCTTTTGAACCAGCCCTGATTTTCATGACTGATACTTTGAGAATGTTGTCAGAAACCATTTAGTCATCAGTAAAAGGGAGTAAATAAATAAGTTCCTTCTCGATGCATTTTCTTTTAAACCTTATAGTAAAAAGGTTCACTGTCAGCACATTCGCGGTCTCTTTTCTAAACCACCCCCCTCCCTTTCACATTTCTACCCACAGTTGCAAAGAAGTGGATAAAACAAAAGCAGGCTCTAATTTGGCTCAGTTGGGGTTCTGATGTGTGAGTTCTTTAGGTGGCATTTTTAATGTGTGAGCAGCCACAATGGAGCATTTTCATTTCCTTTTGTCAGAACCGATACAGAGCAGATCTGAACTGGATGAAAGGAGCCGGATGGATCGCCACTGGGTCATTAAATGTGAAGCAGGCTCAGAAGGCAGGAGAACTCATTAGCGAGGTGAGATTTCATGACAGCCGTAGCAATACCTGCCCCATAATGCATGTAAAATATTGGTATAAAATTAAAATAATTCCACTGAAAGGGGGGAAAAAGAAAAAGGCTCTCAAAACCAGGCATTGTAGTCATAATTAGAAGGAAGCCAGATACCAAACAGAAAACAGCGGGAGTCCATATAGTCTTTCCAAAAGCAAAGGAGGTGACAAGTGATATCATGAATAATAATGGCAATCAAACAATTGCTATCCCACCACCTTGCATTTTATTAATGAAGTATATCAAGGCTTAACATGTATATTTATGACTCTAATACGACTAATACATCTAATGCTCAAGCTCTCCCATTCACATACTTTTTTCAGTACAAAAAACAAAAACAAAATACAGCTTATAGGTGCTTCTGAATGCTACTAAGACCATCCACAAACAAAATATTCTGAATTTTCGAATATGCATTCCTAGCAAATATGTTAAAAGAATTTAAGGATTCATAAGTACTTTTGTGCAGTCACACTAAAGATGGTGTGATGACAGGCATGGTCATTTATAGCAGAAATACATTTAGGCACAGATTTTCTAGTACAGTTTTAGTGTTGCCGAAGCTGTTTGACCAGAGAGTACAAAACAAAACAAAATATTTATGCTTTTACAATATTCTTTTAAGCAAGCAATATTCAGGCACTTGGTATAATTATTTTGCAGCTTTAATATTTTCACCATTGAAATGGCAGTGCTTTGGAAGCCGTGGTTTTTACCAACTATATTTCACTTTTGCTTGCAATTATAATTTGAAGAAATGTATTTTCTAAAAATTGGATATCTATTAGTCTTTGTCCCTAACAACCCAAAGACGTAATTGTTATGAACTCTATCTTTATACGTACGAAGATATTTTTAGTTTTTGAAGCAAGTGTCTACCATTTTTTAAAAAATATTTTAAAATATTTTTATTACAACAGTTAAATTGGCGAACCAATTATTTTCACTTGTGGAAATAGCACAATAAAGAAGCAATAAAGAAGTGATGTTAATATAAATGTCACAATCCAGTGTCCTTGAAGTGAACGATCTGTATATAAATACAGGAAAAACATATGATCAAATATCACATTTTTTTGTGTAACATAAGCAATAAGATAGGCTATCAGAAATGCCTCTTTGACTTGGCTACAATTTTTATTATTTGTGTTCATGACACAAATCATCAGATTTCAAATAATGCACAAAGTATCATTGTAGTATTATATTCAAATAGCTGTTTTACTTCAAGGGCTTACCAATATAGAATGCTAGTTTGTATTTCAGACTTCGGGGGAATGCATGAAGGTTTTTTCATGGGATTCTAGGCATTTTATTACACATAATCCTCTTGAAATGTTTTCCTTAAATTTTAAGTGGAAATGCTGTATGATCACACTAGTAAAAATTAGTTTTAAATGGAAACTAATTCTAATCTGAAAGTTTTCAGGTGATAAGCATGAAGAAAGAGGAATAATAATTATGTTTACACATTCACTCTAATCTCAAGCAACCTATGATTTTTTTATTTCAAATAGCATGAAAGAGCAGCACAAAATTCACTGCTTTGATCTTTTTTTTTTGCTCAACAGAAGAAATACCGTCAGCACCCATATGCTTTGAAGTTTACCAGTATTAAAGACACTCCTGAGATGATCCAGGCTAGAATTAGTTATAACCAGGCTGTGGATGTAAGTTGTAATGTATATACATTATGATTATAAAAGTGGTAGCCTCTTTGAATGATCTGATTGAAGCACTAGTTTTCTCTGTCATTGACCTCATTCTCAGGAACTGAGAAACTTGTGTTAATGGAAACCTACCATTCTTCTAAAAAGCCTAGGAGAACACTCATATATAGACAGATAAATTTGTAACCCTATCCTGACTCATACAGTTTGGTACATTAAACATATGTTTACAATTTACAACCATATCAGCATTATATTTGTAATATTTATTTTTTCTCCTTAGGGGACATTTTAAATACTGTATGAATTTCTCTTTGTCTCACTGAAACAATTATTAACAATTCTCTTTTTTACAATAAATCAGTGCCAGTAATACAAATCACTTCAATCTTATATAGCATATACATAATCTGTAGCAGATCATTTCTAAAGTATTAGGTAATTCTTTGATGGATACACTCAAAAGACAATTACACGAGATGAAAAATGATTTATGTTGTTGTATTTCAAATTTAAATACAGCTATCCATTTAGAAATAATCCTAATATAATGTAAAATAAAACAATAAAATAAGCAAATTAAATAATAACATAAGTGCTCAGTGAGATCTAAAGCCTGGGAAAATAATTATTACCTCACAGTGAAAAAATAACACAGTAGGTACAAGTTAAGCATTATTGGGAAGAGGCATTTTCCTAAGTTATCACCACGGCTCAGGAGAACATGTATGGTATGTTGATAAATAAATAAGCCTGTGAAGCATTCCATATTCATATTCAAGAGTTAAAATAATTATCTTACTCAGGGCTTATAAATGAATAAATCTGCCATCAAGGATTTCAAAACTCAGAAAACAGCAGGAGATAATTCCGTCTTCCAGAGCACGTTGTCCTGCAAGTGCTGTATTTTAGAAAAGAATTTCTATCATGAGACAGCAGCATACCAATTCTCCCCGTTCACACTCAGTTGAGATAATGGGATGCTATTCTTTGATAGAAGCTAATTAATGTAGTCATATTTAAATTAAAAAAAAACATTTACTGCTGTTGTGAATCATCACTTTATAAACTTTACTATATGATAAGCAAAGAATGGTTTGGCTGTATACCAAGGAAGGAATTCACAATTTGTCAAAAAGGTTTCAGTGACACAACTGGAAATAGCTGATTTAGAAGACTGCTCCAGATTCTAGATGCCACAACCGAAACTGAGATTTTAAATCTCCAGTTAATAAAGACAGTCACAAGAAAATCATAACTTAATGAATTCTTATATTGACTATAGTTCTTGAATTAATTTGATAAGGATTGATTTGGTGGAGGGTGGAAAGGGTTACTATGCACAAAAACATGTAATGGTGCCCTACAAAGTATTTTCTGAATTTTGCAGAGGCTTTATAAAGAACATGGAGAGAATGTCAAACATAATTATACCCAAATAGCAGAACTTCCCGAGATCTCTCAAGCTAAGCAAAATGCTTTGAATATCAGTGAGGTAAGATTTTTAGGATACATCTTGACTTTCTTTATATTAACTATAGCTGTGTAAAATGTATTTTTCTCACTTATTTTCTTGAGGATAAGCCTGACTGTAAGTAAGGGGTTATAAGACCTGTCTTATGCATATGCATTTTTGCTGTTCCTCTCATTTTTAATAATTGCACATTGTTGTCTGTGTGGTTTTCTGAAAAGAAGATTCCAAGATGCCACAGAAGAGCCAAGACTGAACTGAGTTGAAGTTTGGTGTCTTATAACAAGTACTCAATTGTGACAATTAATCTTCCATAATCTCCTTAAATCAAAGGGTAGAAGTTGCAAAATTTGCAACCAAGTTATTTGTGGGGTAGTAACATTATGTAGTAGCAAGGAATCATTCAATTGTAGTTACTTTTATAGGTTCAGCACATTTATCCTCTCATCTTGAGGGTAGCCACCATTGCTTTTATTCAAAATGCCTCAGATGCAGTTTGCATTGCAACAAAAATGGCCCCAATGTAATTTTCTATAATGCTTGGATGCAATTTATTCTCCAGAATGCAGTATAATTGTTGATTTCTTCTTGCTAGTGCTATTATTACTGACACCTTTTATGATAACTGCAAATTAAGATAAAAGAGAAGCTATTGTAAACTGCTTAGAAAGGGCTGGAAAGCACTGTGAAGCGGGATATAAGTCTAAGTGCTATTGCTATTGCCAATACTAAAGGTAAAAATTAGTGGAGATTAGGCAAAATAGTTTTGCTGCCCCTAAACATGTTAATAAAATGACCATTTCAGACACATTGGATTGAATCTAGATTAACCTTTTCAAATTAATCATAGTTCTAATTTGAATCAATGGGTCTAACTGTCAGCTGTTCAAGAAGAGCCATGGTGGTGCAGTGGTTAGAATGCAGTACTGCAGGCTAACTCTGGCCACTGCCAGGAGTTTGATTTTGACAGGGCTCAAGGTTGACTCAGCCTTCCATCCTTCCGAGGTCGATAAAATAAGGATCCAGATTGTTGGCGGCAATATGTTGACTCTGTATAGAGGGCTGTAAAGTACTATGAAGTGATATATACAGCTAAGTGCTATTGCTATTCTATTGTCCAAGCCCCCCCCGCCCAAAAATCAAAACTATGAATACTAGTATTAGCTTTGTCGTAAGATTACAGTAATAAAATCTCCCCTCTCCCCTCAATTACATTTACTTTCCAGAGAACTATGAGAGTCCCTTCTGAAATATTTCCTCTACTCTCATTTCTTTTTGGCTGAGATAGCTCTTCTTTGACTGTTGTCTGGGCCAGGGGTGGGCAAATATGGCCCCTTTATGACCTGTGGGCTTCAACTCCCAGGATTCCTGAGCCAGCTTGGGTGTTGAAGTCCACAGGTTGTAAAAGGCCCACAGTTGCCCACCCCTGGTCTAGGCTATTGTCCTCTTCGTCCTCCTGTTCCCAAGGTCATTCTGATATCCATTACCAACTGAAGCAGATTTCAAGATTCTGTCTGAAGTCAACACAGCATCACATATGAACTATAACACTAACAATGTACAATACTGACCTAAGTAGAGAAGCCTATTTTGTTAGAAACAAGTTAATTTATATATGTTTGGGCTATACATTCTAGGTATAGGTGCTTGTTCTTTGTAGGGAAGAACATGCTTTGAGTGTCACTAAATGGATGTTGGTCTTACTTTTTATTTCCAAACAGACTCACTACAAAGAATCCTGGAATAAAATGCAACATGGTGGTTATAAATTAAAACTGGATGCCATTCCTTTCCAGACAGCAAAGACTTCTAATGAAATTATAAGTGATGTAAGTTGATTTAGTAACAATGGCAAAGAAATAATTGTAAGGGCATTTTGTTTAGACACTGGAAAAGGACAATGGAAGAAAGCAAATACTTTTGGAGAGTAAAGAATTTCAAATTATTTCCACAAATTTTATGTGTGAATTAAATATTACTCTGCTAGGTAGAGGTAAATGGATCCTAATGTAGCTTTAAACATTGTATTTGATAACTGTATTATAAAATTTATATTGGCAAACTGGAACGAAGAAGGGAAGATAATTTTAATGATCACTATTTTTAAAAAAGGATTTATTTAATGTTAAAAGTTGTCTTGGAATTTGAATGTCAAAGTCAGTGTTCATGAACAAAGAGGAATATTCTCTCCTACTCCCAATAAAATTCTTAAGTGCAAATTGGGAAAAAGAATCAAACAGTATATAAAATTGCCTCTTATTTTGTCTGTATTGTATGCGATAAGATAGACTTGAAATTGATACTGAAACATGATGTCCTTTATTTTATTTATTTATGGAATTTAATTCAGTAGCAATGGCTCAGAATCAAAGCTAGTCCCAATTATTAACACAGAACCTTGAATTTGTTATCTAGAAGTATACTTACCTATTAAACTTTCAGTTGTAGTCTCCAAAAGTACAATTGCTGTTACATTATTATTATAAAGCTCTTTACTTTAGAATTAGGAAATTCGGATAACAGATTGAATATATTCTAGTGTGGTTTTTAGGTTAAAGTATTCATCTACTGCTTAAAAATGGTTTACTGGCTTATTATTATTTAGAGTAATTCTTAAATCTTTTCTCCAAGTATATCAAGAGTTTAACTCAGAGATGTTAAGCTCATCCTCAGTAATGTTGCAACTCAGTTTAGGCCATTATATGGACTTCAACAAAATAAAACAAATGAGCAGGTGTGATGATCTATTGTAATGGGATAACATGTATCTATATTTTCAAGGATTATGTGAATAAATATAATACTGTGTGTTTTTAGTACCACTTTAGTACCACTTTAGTACTACTCATAACAATTAAAAACCAGCTGTTGCTTAAATAAAGTACATGTTAATAAATGTAATTTGAATTTCTAAACTCACATTCCCTTTCTTGTAAACCAGAATTGGTTTCACCTGAATATGGCCATTTGATACATATGGCTTTACGTAAAGTCTTCACTATCTGAGAAGAAAACAAAAAGCAATGCAGTAATGGATATTTTTATTTCACTTTTCATGTTTTTGCTATGTTGATCTTTTCTTTTTCTTCCTCAGTATAAGTATAAGGAGGCCTTTGAGAAAATGAGGGGGCAGTTGATTGGTTCCCATGGCTTGGAAGATATAAACATTTCTCACTTCATGCATGCAGCTTTGCTACAAAGTGATGTAAGTGGTACACTAAATAAACTTGTATCACCATATTTTTAATAAGCAAATATTTAATTGGTTAAGAGCAGCACATTCAAAACAATATAAGTGGATGATACTTTCACCTCTATTGGCATAAGAATATAAGATCCTTGACAGAATTATCTAATCTAGTCTGGTCTAATCTAATTTAATTATCTAATCCAGCATCCTTATTTCATCAACCAAGCAGATGCCTATCAAAACAAAAGAAAAAACAGAATACATGGATAAGACATCAATACCATAACTCCTTTTGCCATCTTTCTTCAGTACCTAGAGTCATGGCCAAGATGGTTACCATCTTTAAAGCGCTCCATGGCTTAGGACCTGGTACTTACGAGATCGCCTTCTGCCACCGATAGCCTCCCACTGGCCAATACGTTCTCACAGAGAGGGACTCCTCAGGGTGCCGTCGGTCAAACAATGTCAACTGGCGACCCCCAGGGGGAGAACCTTCTCTGTGGGGGCACCTGCCCTCTTGAATGAATTGCCCCCGGAGATACATATGATCCCTGACCTACATACCTTTCGCCATGCCGTTAAGACTTTACTGTTTCAACAGGCTGGGCTGGCTTAAATAACGAATTTTAATGGGTGTTTTAGTTTTTTAATATAAGGGCCAAATTATTTAATATGTTTTAAACTGTTTTTAAACTTTATGGATATATGTGTTTTATTGTGGCTTTGCACCGCCCTGAGTCCATCGGAAGAAGGACGGTATAAAAATTTAAATAATAAATAAATAAATAAAATAAAGATGTCTCCAGAAAATCCATGTCACCATCATTGTTTAAATCAGTGATAGACTTGTCTTCCCTAAACAAGTTCTTAAGCTATCTGAGTTATTGGGCATTATAACAGAGGTCCCCAACCCCCAGTCCGTAGACCAGCACCGGTCTGCAGCATGCCAGAAATCAGGCCATGCAAACAAGCTAAGCCTCATCTGTGGGATGCAGGCAAAACATGAAACCACACCATCTCCGGTCCATGGAAAAACCTCTCTCCACAGAACAGGTCCCTGGTGCCCAAAAGGTTGAACGCCGCTGTATCATAAGATCTTGTTTCTGTAAGGATACAATGAAAGGAACACAGATCCAACAAAATGAGCAAAAAATAATAACGCACCAATATTCAGTATGGGAATGGAAGGGAAGATACATTCAGGAACAATGTCAAAAGAAGATGTTAGGAGAAAAATGAAGAGGGCAAAAGATGCTTTTAACTTTCTAGCAAGATGCTGCTGCTGCTGCTGCTGCTGATATTCATTCAATCATAACATATTTTTGGTGATTCTATGGACCAGCTCTTTCCATATTTTCTGATTCTATACTGCTTCTTTCAGTTGTTTTATGCTCTGGCTAGTGTTGATTTTGCTCACAAATATAATACAGGCATTTTTCATTGAAGAACAGTTTTGAAAGTACTAGAAAGACTTCTAAGGCAATACTCGTATACTTAGGAACAGGATTCAGTAATGTGCACATAATGCATGCCAAGCTTGTTGAGGAGCAAATAATAACAGTACATCCCAGTGACCAGTTGTTTCCTGTGATTATATTATAATTTTTGCCTGTTTCCTAATTAATAGTAATAATAATAATTGTAAAGGAATAGTTTCAAAAGAATTTGTCAAATGACTTTCTATGAATGTCTTTTAAGTCATGACTGAAAAATAGCATTTGTTTTTACTTCCTTCTTAGATAAATTACAGGAAAGATTTTGATAATCAGAAGAATAAGTTCTACCTACCATTAGACATGGTGAATTTAGTACATGCCAGAAAAGCCCAATCTTTGATCAGTGATCAGGAATATAGACAACTGCTTCATGATTATACATCGCTGTCGGAGGATATGAGGCTGCAGTGTGCTAAAAAAGCTTACAAACTACAGAGTGAGGTAAATTATGGTTCTGCATACCATGTTTAATTGAGGGGTGAACAATTTTCTGTTAGACAGAGAGACAGATCCATCTTTAGTGAAAATCACGTTTGAAAATTGGGCAAGGTCAGATTCAAATCAAAGTGGGCTGAGCCATTTAAAGTATACTTTTATAATAATAAATTATAGTTTTATAATCATTTATTTTCCTCCCTTAATCAGTATAAATCAGGAGTCCCCAAACTTTGGGCGATGGCTCAATAGTGGGCCATGAGCTATTTACCACTGCATCACGGAAATGGTGTGCAAGTGTACGTGCATCCCCACTTGCGCAAGCAGTAGGCAAGTGTGTGCATACGCTCTCCATTTGGGTGAGCAGTTGGTGCATATGCACATTGTTAGTGCAAATGGAGCTGTGCCCATACATGTGCTTGCCTTTCACTTGCACGGAACCATCCCCTCTTTCCCCCAGCCGATCTGCAAAGCCAGAAAGATTGAGGATTCTGGTATAAATAGACCTCCCCATTCTGCTCCTATGAAAATTTAATGACTGGGTTTTAAGAATATATTTTCTAATATATTTATGTATTGTATGTACTGGATTTATATGCTGCTTAAATTCAATAGGTCTCTTGATTAGTTTACATTCAGTTCTTAAAATAACAGCAATTTCTTGAACTCCTCAGTAGTCCAAGGGGCTCTGCTTCCTTGGTGGACAGGGAAATGTTGCTCAGATGCAATTTCATCACAAAGCCACTGTCGTCCTCACATTCAAGCTAACAATTAAATCTCAGTGGACTTATTTAGGAATCTCCCCTAATACCCTCTGGAAATGACTTGGATTCCACAAATGTCAGCAATAGTCCATTCTCCTTGTTGATGACATTGACACTGTGCAATAGAAATCAGAGCTATTTTACCATGACAAAGGACATATATTAATCAGACTGTGTTGTGGGTATAACATGCTATCTCCCATGAAAATTTGGGCTATAACAATAATCAGGATTCCTGACAGTCCAACCAGAGATAACAGGTTGAATTTCCCTAACTACGGAACTCTACCATCCTGTCAATGGAATCTAGCAGCTCAAGAAAGGATCCTGCCCACCACCAGAAGAAATGGTGCAGCAACAGCAGGACCCACTTGACTTAACCCTGTGGCCCAGTGCCTTCAGTATATTGTAGAAGATTATGGATGCCAGTAGCTACTCTATTTTCCTAGCTCTGAGATAATGGTTTCTGCCAAACTGAAATTTGGGAGGACACATTTTGAGGTGAACAACTAGCTTTTGTTGGAGTAAGCTAGATCTATCATCTCATCCACATCAAACTGTGGACAAGAAGAGATTATTTGTTACAGATAGACTTGACATTAAGAAGCAATAGCCAAAAGGGCTTCCAAAAATCTGGCTATGAAGGTTTCCACACTGAAGTAAAATGTCCATAGATGAAGACCCTTTCCCAATAGGCAGGTAGGCTGCCTGTTGTCTATCTTTTTCTGATTCAGCAGTACCTAAATTTTTGTATCTTTTAATAACTATTAAAATGTGTAAACTATGTGTGTTCACACACATGTACATACATACATATAATACCACTGTTACAACTGTGACATTAAAAAAGTAGTCAGTTAATGTTTCTGGGGTGAGTATAAACATGATCATTTCATCAGTGTAGGGTTTTTAATTGATATGAATGATTTTTAGAGGAAATATCAAAAATAATTTACAATTTTATACATAATCGACTTCAGAATTAGGTATTATTTTCTGCCAATAGCTAGATAGATAGATAGAGTTATATAGAGACAGACAGACAGACAGACAGACAGACAGACAGACAAGACAAGACTGGGCTAATGTTTTGTGCATTTAAATGAAGTGTGTTTAAATGAACCATTTATCTGAAATGGTTTCCTGCCTTAGAAGGAGATTGGAGTAGAAGACCTACAAGGTCCCTTCCTACTCTGTTATTCTGTTATTCTGATCATGAAACAAGGAGATTCAATTCCAGTATGGTTGAAGGTTATATATGTTTCATGCAGCAGAAGTTATTTATAAAGAAATCATTTGAATAACCACTTCTTAGTTCTATGCTATCAATTAGTTTTGATGGGTTTCTCATAGAATTTATACCGATCTGACTTGAACTTTATGAGAGGAGTTGGCTGTATCATACCTGGGGCCTTGGAGATTGAAGCAAAGAAGAAAGCTTCTGAACTCATCAGTGAGGTAACAAAAGATGTTTTTGATTTCTTCAGCTACAAACAAGGTTTTGCCAGGTGTCTGTGTAAAACTGACAAAGAGGCTTCCTGATTAAGGGTGGGCTCTCATTCCCACCCTTCCTCTTTATTTGATCATTCAATTTATATCCTGGATGAACTGAACGGAGTTCAAGGTTTTCCAGACCTTGATAACTACTTTCAGAAACTTTCTGTTCTGTAATCAGGACCCAAGTGATTGGTACATTAGGGTGATCCTTTGTAGAAGGAAATGCTCCTTTCCAGATGAAAGGAAGTCTGTGTTTTTATATTAGACATAGAATCACATTTCTCAAAACCCAAGTGACTCGATATAAGTGGCCTGGAAAGAGAATTACTCTTCCTCATTACTATGCACTCTCTCCCTCGTCCTCTCTCTCTCCTGCTCTCTCTCTCTCTTATCTCACTCTTAAGTTTTTCTCCAGAGCAAAAGAATGGGCCAATAATAAGGCAAAATAAAGACCAAAATAGATATAATGGCAGAAACCACATTTTAAAAATGTGCATGTCATTTCCTTTCATGTATAAACATGGTGTAAATGTTTTTCGTCAAAAGATCCTAGAGGTGAAGACAACTGAATCCTCCCCCTTCTTGTCCTCTTCTTGCTCATAGTTCCCAATCTCTTTTTAATGTCCCATCTGAAGAAGCCTCTCTGGATTAAAAAGGCCTTTAAAAAGGCAGAAAAGGTAGGGAGAGTGAGGTGTTCGGCTTTCATCCTTTGGGGGCATGTCCTATTCCATATGTGTTCTAATATATGACTAAACAGACCCAACCAGCCGGCCTATTTATCCTTTGGAAGCCCTTTAGACTTATGTGAATGTAGAACCTCTCTACTATTGATAAAAGAGATCCAACTTTTTCTAGCTGTAATATAAGTGTTTTATTTCTGTCAGGAATTTTAGTAAAAAATATTAGATCTGAATGGATTCAGTTCAAAGCTTCTAAGTGAAGAGATTATCTGATCAAATCTACTTTGAGTTGAATCAAACATTTGAGGCTCTACAGCACCACAACAAACTGATGAGTGGACCAAACCAACTAAGCCAAAAACTGGGTTGTAAAATTTCCAGTCTAAAGATCACTGAAATGATTGCTTAACCAAGGAAAAGTCACAATAATATTTAATGTGGAATAATTATTTCTACTTCACTTAAGACTAGTTCTGGAAGTTTTAATAATTTTGTTTTTTTAAAAAATACTGAAGTGTATTAAATATCTGGTTGTTTATCATTTCCACCAAAATGCTAAGATATAGTTCAAAAGAAGCAAAGCCAACAACTACTGTAATCCTTGTTTATTTTTTAGGGAGTCTCTTGATTTTACTATACAGGTCCGGTTAATGATATGGAGGCAAGAGATTGAAATGATATATCGTACAGGTCAATATATTGCTGCATGTAACATATTCTGTGTGAAGTACTAGCCAAATCTGTAGCATTGAAAATATAATGTCCTTATCTTGCATTTCTCCTTTTGTCTGCCTCTCACTGTGTGAATTCAGAGTAAATACCGTCAGCAAGCAAATTCCTTCAAGTACACATCAGTGACAGACTCTCCTGGCCTCCTTCATGCAAAATTCAGCAATATGATTGCTAATGAGGTAGGTTCTGCTAACATGGATCAGAAAATGCGCTCTTTAAAATGCAATATGTGGGGAGGGAGGAAAGCAGCATGCTCTGAGAAGTGTAATATACTAAAAAAAAGAAAGGGGGTGGGGTGGGGAGAGAGCAAAGCACCATCAATTTATCCTTTAACATTGTGAGATAATTTTTATTATTCCTAGAAAAGCTTTTAATATCTCTTTGTCAATCAGACTGACAAAGAAAACAAATCAGAGCAGTTATTTCATAGGGATTCGTACAAATGACTTCTCTTTTGTTCTTGAAAGCAGCCATAATGCAAAGGGGTATACTGGAAGGACAATCTCAAAGATAGTTAACATCAATGTGTTCAAAAACTCACTTAAAGCACCAGAGGCCAAGAATCTTGCTTCTGATTTCTTAAACTATTCAGAAGACTCTTGCAGATTCATTTCACCATTAAAATGAAAATAAAATAAAATCCGCATCGGGAAACTGTTTGGTCCCCTAAACTTCCTTGCTATGTTTTTTTTTCCAGAGTAACATTGAATGTTTGTGGAAATGTCATGAAATAAGGCTTTAGAAATCATGGATTAGTGCTGTCTTATTTCTGTAGTTTATAGATTCGTTCTTTTCAATAACTTTTTTTAAGTGTTGTAATGTTTTTTCAATTGATAAGATTAATTAATTAAGATTAATTAGTTAACAAAATATTGATTGACCCAAAACATTAAATGCAGAATATATTATTACATATTACATATAACATAATAAATCAGACTAAGGGGTAGAAGATTTTGAAATGTAAATGTTTGTAAAAAAAAAAAAAGAAAAAAGCAAGAAATGCAATGTTACAATGTGCTTTTATTTTGCATGAGAGAAATAATTGTATATCGCCTTTTTTGTAAAGATTGCGGTTTGCATGGGGTTATGATTTTCTTTATTTCTATTTATTTCTGTCCTTTAAAAACTCAGCTGTGTATTTGCTGACTGAATGCAAGGAACAAATGTTCCTCTTTAGACAGAAATGCTGACTGAAATGTTTCTAATACCGGGAGGTTCAAAAATAGTATCCAGATTGAAATCTTCCCCATTTTGGGAGATCCAAGGATTGAGTCGATATCAGCTGGTTTTTCTTCTATTTCAAGAATAATAATAGAAAAATGCATCTGTTTTAGGGAAAATCCACAAACCTCCAGCTATTTTTTTTATTTCTAGCATTTTCTCTTCAAGTAGAGAGTTCACTTTTTCGGATCACTGAGTGATAATCCATTGGTTGGAACAGGAATTGACTGATCAACTTTTCACCCAAGCCTGACATCATGAGCTAAGAGTGACTGGCTCAAAATCACACAGTCAGCTTTCTTGTTTAAGGCTCGACTAGAACTTAACAGCCTCTGGCCTGGTGCCTTAACTACTAGACCAAGGGGTCTCTCCTACAGCTATATGTGCCATTAAAAAAGAAAAGTATGGATAAGAGTGACACCCTAAAATTTTGTTTCATCTGCCCTCATCCTTTCTCTTTGAGTTATTGTGCTCTTTTAGCTTGCACCCATACATCCCCAGTCATTCCCGATATTGAGATCAGAGGAAGTATACATACTATACAGCTAACAAAAATGTAGCTTGATGTTTATTTATTATTAAACATCAGCAAACATCAAAAACATTTGCTGGCAAAAAAGGGGATAAAAGGCAAGCAAAAACAGAGAAAGAGCAAGACGTGAACAACAGGCAACAAATTACATTATTTGTATAGTTAGATCTAGGCACAGGAACTTTCCAAAGTTGTTAGTGGGGACGGCCCCACAATGGCCTGTTATTCCATTAGCATTAACTCTTTCATGTATATAATATTATTATAATTGTATATATAGTAGTGGCAGAATAGAAATGGAAAGTAGGACACTGACAAATCCCTCTTCTATTCTGAGCATGCAATGAACATGAAAGAAACAATATGGTGGGTGGAAATTATGTATCTACTGTAAAGAAAACAGTATTTACCTACCTACCTACCTACCTACCTACCTACCTACCTACCTACCTACCTGTCCTGTCCTATCCTATCCTATCCTATCCTATCCTATCCTATCCTATCCTATCCTATCCTATCCTATCCTATCCTATCCTATCCTATCCATCCTATTTCTAAACTGCCCTTCTCCCTCAGATGGGGAATAGTGGTTGCAAGACACAGCAATTGCAACAGTGCAGTGGGGAGCATTGTTTTTCTCTCTTTTTCTACATGGAGAAAATTGATTATAATTTCATCATGTGCTATTGATTCTCTTCAGTTGTGGAAATTCTTGATCAAAGCTTTCAGTTTTGGACTGGAGATAGTTCCATATTTTGTCTATTGTGCAAATATGGAAAATATTTTAGTATGTATGTATGTATGTATTATTTCCGTTAAAATAAAATCCATATTTTATTCAAAACATGTGGTATTTAGAAATATATGTTAAAAACAAATCCCAACCTGTGACTGTACTTTCATTTCAGAAATGTAACTAAATAACATTTAAAAGGAATTTTTGTTAATTTAACTTTTAAAAACAATTCTCCTAGCGCCTGTACAAAGCAGCAGGAGAAGACACTTTGCATCACTGTAGGGTAACCCTGGGACTTCCTGAGTTTGAAAGGGCAAAATTGAATGCAGCGAACATTAGTGAGGTAAGTGCTTTTTTTAGGCTTGGGCATATTTCTCCTTAATAAGTGTCTTTAAGTTCCTATTCTATACAGGAGAGGTCGACAGTTTTATCCATTTTCCTGATATGTATGAAATGTAATTGCGATCTTCTGTCCTTGATCCTCTGTCAGAGTAGTTGTGGTTTATCTATTTATTACAATTTTAACCTCTATGTTGCATTTTATATTTGCTGCCATGATTCTTTAGAGGAAAATCTGACTGCTTTGACAGCTGATAATTTTAATTCCCTTTTGCATCTATTATATCAGTATCTTAATTCATTGGCATTGCTGCATTTTTATTGCATATTTTTATTGAAAATGGTCTTTATACTGACATTGGTTCCAATGTAGTGAATTTTTAGAATTAAAAATTCTGTGATCAGATTGTTATAATGATTGCAGTTGTTTTGGGATGTTAATGTTAGAATAGATAGGAGAACTATCTATCCTGAATTTTTCACCTTCTTTTCCTTCCCATAGTAATGTGGAAATAGAAAGAGCCCAGAAAATGAATAAATGCATGCAAAAATGATATGGGTGAAAATTTCTATCCACATCAAATATATGTTTTGTGGGTGGCTCATGGTTTTTTACAGATGTAATTATTCCTTATACATCTATACAAATTAAACAATCCATATAAAGATATTTACCATTTGATATGTTTATTGCATTGATTTTATTTGATTTGAAGACGCATCTTTCTACAAATGCCTAAAACCTATGTGAACTATTTTGAAACCCGTATTGCAACTCAAACAAGTTCCTTTTGTTAATTTAGTTTTTAGTTAAAATTTAACCAAGAAAACTAAAGTTGCCATTTCCACTTTAGGCAAAATACAGGGAATCTTGGCATAATCTCCGTGCTCAGGGTTATAAACTGACAATGGAAGCCATCCCTTTCCAGACTGCCAAGGCCTCCCGAGAAATTGCCAGTGATGTGAGTTGAATTATGCAGCCTTCCATCTTGCCTAATTTTTGTTAACTTCATGTAATACATTGTAGAAAGCCGATTTTACTGAATTAAAGCAGCCCCATAATCATGTGAGACAAGGATGTGAGACAGAATGTATTACTTATGAATGAGATTCTTTGTGTGAATTAAAAAAAAGTCACTGTTAATCAGAAACAAAGCAGGGCTGAAGCTCTTGCAATGGGAATAGGGAAAAGAAAAACATCTCTGGATATTTCATTCAGATGTACCCAGAACATGCAAAATAATATCGATCCATGTAAATAGATAATCCATTTATTTCCTTGGGTATTCCAGTAAAGCAGCTATGGGACATGAAGATAGATTTACATTTACATTTGATTGTAATATATTAATTTCTGCTTTTAGAAGCCCAATGTTTTTGTATGGGAATTAAATTTCCTGAAACAAAATGCACACCCTCTCTCCCCAAAGTCAAGTAATAAGGCCGCTATGAGCAACATTCAAACTTTCACTATTATAAGAATGCTACTTTTCAGTGCAGATTGTAGTGATACCCCTACAATCTGTAGATTTGTTCTCTTTGGTTATTGTGACAAGTCAAGATTTTGAACCCTTTTCCTCAATCCCAGTGACCTAATGCAAGTACCATTTCTCTAGGCGATTTCATATATTACAGATCACATTCAAATATAGCATCTTTTGCATAACAATAACTATTTTGAATACATCAAAATAGCTTTAAGATAAACACAACATAGCCTGAGTCATGCTGAGATATGCTTATGAACATGCTATCTCTTTGATGATATTGAAAAACCAACTTGGCACCGTACAAATAAAACAGATGCAGATGCTCTCACCTGTATAATGCTTCACCTCACAGTCATGTTCCAGTTTTCCTACTAGCAGCAAGTTCCTCAAATACTTAACCATTGAATTCAAAAGGACTTTCTACAAAATCTCACTTTTTTCACATATACAGTCCTGTTGTTCAAACAATACAATTTCTCTTGGCATGTGCTGATCACAGCCAGGTTTTTGACATGTAAAAGATGAAAAGTGAACAGAAGCACAACACCAATAAAATATGTGGTGGTTCTTTCATGTATTGAATTGTCCATTGCGGTGAACACTTTCCTTTTATATATATATATAGAGAGAGAGAGACATAAAGCTTACTTTTTAAAGCATCACAGATGCAGGGGTGCAAGATAAATCCCGTTTTCTTTTCCATCACAGCTACAGTACAAGCACAACTTCGTTTCCGAGAGGGGGAAGCTTATTGGTGCCAGAAGCATTCTGGATGATACCAATCTGCTACACTGCTTGCATGCTGCTAAATTACAGAGTGAACAGGAATATAAGAAAAGCTCGAGAAATACCTGTTCTCAGTACAATCTCCCTATGGACATGGTTAATCTAGTTCATGCTAGAAAAGCCCAGAATCTCATCAGTGACCAGGAATACAGGAAAAGATTGCATCAATACACAGTGCTCCCTGAAGACTTGAGGATGAAGTGGGCCAAAAGAGTTCATTTGCTGCAGAGTGAGGTAATGCATGTGCTTGAATGTCAGAGGTAAAAATAACGTAACACCTAGACAATTATCTTGGACAGCCAATAACAGAACAGTGCAGGGTAAATCAAACAAGTATTGCTATCTTTACTAAATAAATAGGCTGTCTGGATACAATTATACCTATTAAAGCTTTTCTGCACCTGTACATTCTGAAGGACATGGTTGATTAATAAATTCAGAATGTTTTTTTTTCTTCAATAGTTATGCTAAAGGATTATATTAATTCAGTTTTGGAATTGAATTAATAAATAGTATATAATAAATAAATTGACATAAATACTATAGTACTATTTATTTATTTATTGGTTCAATTTATATGCCGCCTTTTCCGGAGACTCAGGGCGGCTTACAATGCATTAAGCTATAGCCTTCATACTTTTGTATATACCTGCTTAGTAGGGCTTTCGCCCCCCCAGCGGTGTCCTTTTTAATACAAAGTCAGCTTATTGCCCCCACAAACCGGCTCCTCATTTTACTTACCTCGAAAGGATGGAAGGCTGAGTCAACCTTGAGCCTGGTGAGATTTGAACTTGCAATAATTGCAGGCAGCTGGTGTTACTTAACAGTGCTTTAGTCTGCTGCACCACCAAGGCTCTTTATTGGCTAGAGATTTAGCCTAAATCAAAGCAAAAGCATATAATTTTATAGATTCCAAACTCAAATTAGTACTTTTTAGAATGCAGTTTAAAGGATTTCACCCAACAGGATCTTTTCAATGACAAGTATTAATAATGTTGGAGAATCACTCTTGGACTCTTCCCTAAGCATAGCTAATATACTAAAGCAAAGCATTATTACACTATAGTGAAACAGCCCTTAACTGATATACTAACTAAAACAGTTAAGGGCTGCTTCATTCCTTTTAAAGGATACTATAGCATTTGTATAGGTGTATACTTTAAGGTTTGTATAAAGACAATCATAGGTAGGTATTCAATAATAGGCATTGAGATAAGTATTTATACTACTAAAACTCTCCTGTCTGTTTGTAACCTAAAGTCTGTTTGTAAACTAGAGTTGCCTTTGGTGAGATGGACAACATACACGTTTGTTTGTTTGTTTGTTTGTTTGTTTGTTTGATTGATTTACAGTGCACCATAGAGCAATGACTCTTTTTAAAAAAATAAACGTATCTCAAATAGGCTAACTTAAAAAATGCATTCAAAATCCAAGATCCATTTAGACTACTGGTCTAAAGAACTTGAAATATCATGCTGCTGTGGGCAGCCACCGTTACATGATTGCTTCCTTTCAACTTTCCACAACCAAAGTTAATGAGGAAGCTAGCAGGAAGTCAGAACTTGCTTCTGTTGTCATTGCTTTTTTGCCTGTCCATGATCATTCTCTTTATCAGTTTAGGTAAGGAAACATCTCAGAAAAGATGCCCCAAAAATGATGTCTATTCTTTCCTAAATTTGTCAGTCATACATTATTTATTCCAAAAGGAACATATGAATGCATTAAAAAATCATCCCAGTGTCTCAGAAAATATAAATGTTCAAATGTGAATATAAATCCATGTCCTATGAGACATTCTCACATTTTGGCTTTGTTTTTATTTGATAGTTTTCCTACAAATCTGATCTGAATTGCATGAAGGGAGTTGGCTGGATGCCTCTAAGATCCCCTCATATAGAAAATGTGAAGAAGGCTGGAGAACTCATCAGTGAGGTACTGCTAACACTTTCATAGGACTGTGCATCTGTAAGATTTGTAGGTCATCAAGATTCTTCCTTATACAATCATTATGATATGGAAGCCTGGACTGAAACTGATTTCCTGGTCTGGTTTAACTAATTGGGCTAATAGCTATATTTGACACACAAAATCTGTTAGACTCCAATGAACCTATAATGAAAATGTTATGTTATGTATGACATCCTTTGTATAGAATCTTCTTATTATACTTCATCATAAATGTCCTTTATTCTGTTTGCAGACAAAATATCGTCAGAAACCAGATCATCTGAAGTTCACAACAGTTACAGACTCTCTGGACTTCCTCCATGCAAAGAATAGTTACATTCAATGCAATGATGTAAGAGAAGCATATATGATATTGTATTGCCCTCAGCCTCATACAATATGACTCAGAACCATGTCATTAGAAGAAATGTTATTGCTACAAATAAACTGATTGTTGTTGGCTGTCAGATGTATAGTAAATTGCAGAAAATAACAATGGAAAAATATGTTGTGAATTTTCAAGAATATTAATTTATTCTTAATTTATACTTTAGGAGCTTTTTTTAAACTGCAACATTGAAATCCATGAACTAAAAGATACACATTTATAATTCAGTATTTCTAAGCCCATGAATTTGTTCTGACCATCAGAAATGAATGAAGCTCCTAATCTTTCCACCACAGTTATGGACAGATAGACGATAGAGAGATGATCAATTCTGTTTATTCTAAATTTCCAAGTTGTTTAGGGCAGGTATATAGCTTACGGTAGTTACTCTATTAACATTTGGAAGTAAGCAGATCTCAAATTATCATGAATAATTTTTAGAAGACTACTGATCATCATAGATCTGCTTTTCTGGCACTTGCATTGTAGGATAATCTGAGTTCTAGACGTATTTGAATGATGTCATAGGAATTTATTATCAGGCGAGATACATAAAAGTTCTGTTAACTGACATAGTCCGTATTTTGTGCAGTGCCAAAGATTTTGCAAAGAGCAAACTTCTGCTTTTGCCTGCAGAGTTTTGCTTGGACAAAATAGAGATAGCATTTTGTTTTTAAGTGGAAATAAAGCTTTGCCTGTGGTAAGTATAGGCATAAGCATAGGTTAGTGCTATAGGCATTCTGTATTGCCTTTCTTGGACAAAATAGAATTTTAGATATTGTGGAACTACACTAAATATTGTTTGTCCTAACAGCGGCTATATCGAGCTGGTCATTTGGACAACATGCATAGATACACCCTGCCCCTTGACCGTCCTGACCTCATAAGGGCACGGCTCAATGCACTCCACATCAGTGATGTAAGTAATTGTTCTTTTTCATTTGGAAGTTAATCTCATAATCAGTATAATGACAAAGATTACTTATCTTATATTCAAGCTATTTTGAGTAATATAATTTTGAAACTATACTACAGGTAAAAAGAATATTGCAGGATCGGATCTGAGTTGGTCACTGGGACCAAAGGTTCTGTCTTCCAAGCTTTCGGGCTCATGCTGGAGCCCATCTTCAGGGAACTTCTCTCTCTCCAGAAAGTACACAGATTGGATCCTGCAACATTATCCCGGACACGTATCTTTGCCTTCTTTCATGTAAAAGAATACTGCTGCCTGCTATAGACTAATTTCACAGATTAAAACACTCTGTAACAATGAATAGACCATGTTTCATTGTGAACAGTTAAATTATATGCATAGTCATGTGAAAAATTGATATGCAAATAATTCCATAAAATGACCCGTTTAATCAATTACTGGAATATAAAAATAGCAGAGAACAATGCTGGAAAGGCTGCTCCAACACACAAAGAAGTAGAAGCAGGTAGCACATTTTGCATTGAACACTACCAAACCTTTCCCTCTCATGTCAGAAGAAAAGAATAAGAGAGCTATATTGCTCATGCAGTTAGAGCGGCATTGCCATGCACAGATGAATGGCACAGTTGTATGTCGGGTATGTTCTGTTTCTTCTCAGACCATTCAAATGGATCAGCATGTATCTGAACTGAAACAGCCAGTGAGTGCATGAGGAGGTGGAGATGTTGGGGGCATCTCATTAAAAATGAAACTGCTTTTGGTAGATACACAATTGGATCAGATGCCACACACAGAAAGCTGTTGAGAGAGACTGACCCCAGAGCACAGAGAAAAAGAAGAAAAAAAGCCATGTTGGTATTTGTAAAGCTGCAAAGATAGCCATAAATCAAATGAATGTAATGTGCGAGGATGAGTGCAAAAACTGTGCAAACTGTGATAAAGTAAAATGATGCATGGGGTTTCGAATCAAAGGATCTGTGTTAAGAATGAACTGCAACAGTAAGGCCAAAAATTTGCAGATTTAAAAGAAAGAAAAGGAGAGAGAGAAAAAGGGGAGGGAAATGACAAATGATTAGAACTTGAGAAAAGGGTCTAGATTTGGATCTCATCCATATTGGGAGAGGGAATGCCAAATTCTTCTAATGTAAGTTCTGCAAACAAATCTAAAGATTTATCTAAAACTGCTCTTTAAAGAGGCCATCTTTTATAATTTGTGGATGCATGCATGCTTGTGTTCTATGTCATCTTATCTTAAACAAGCATATTACTGGCCAGACTACAGGAGTAAAATTTGTTAGAATTTCAGGTCCATTCAAAAACATGAAGGTTGTATTAATTTATCACAGAAAAATTATTCATGAATCTAAATGGACAAATTCAGGACAAAGTGAGTGTTTATCTGAGACAACAGATGTGGAAAGGTGGCAGCAAAGTATGAGATAGATGTGCACCATTACCATCCATGTCCTACTTCCTTTAAAGCTAGGTTGCTGTCTAGATGTAATGGAAGAGTCTACCCTTGTAACAGTGCTCTTAATCTGTTCAATATTATATTTGGATGGGAGATTCAGACCTGTGAATTTCCTTTTTGGTAGGCTATTGATGAGATGGACCCTAACCAGAAGTGCCATAATATAAACTTTGAGGTTAAAATACGATAGAGCCACAATGTGGGTCCCAATTTCTACCTGGTTCATGGATCTCCAACTCAGAGCCTGAAGCCTTCTAGGTTATTTGGCATTGTCTCTATGAATGTTTAGGAAAGCAATAGGAAGTGTCTCATTCATAACACAGCAGAACTACCACTGGAAGTGAGACAGCAGCTTAATAATCTTGACCACGCACCAAGGCTCCTCACTTACATAAGAAGAAAGTGTGGCTCTACATCTGGGTGCTGGTGCCTAATTTTTCAAGGTACAGTCATAACTGTGCAATAATGTCTAGGGGTTACTAAAGCCCTAGAATGTGTAATACTGAATGTGTAATGGGTGGCTCTTTCACAGAGCAACTAGCGGAAATTGAAAGTACTTCTCTCAATGCTTATACAAGACACATTCCTGGGTCATCACCCTATACTGGGCATATAAACCCTATCATGGCAGACTGTGGCACCACCCTGTGAGGGGCTTCCTTTTACCTGAGACAACTTAGGAGAGCAAGAAAGCAAGATTATCACAGTCTGAGTAAGATTTAGGTCTTCCTTTGCCATGTACTAGTACAGCAGCTCCTCCAGTTTATGGCTTGAGAAACATGATAATGCATAGCCCATTTTCTGCAAATCTTGGCTTTCTGGAAATTGAAGATTATCCCCACAATCTTTTCTCAATCTGAGTTAAGCTCTTGAGAATTTACATAATAAAATGGACTTCTGAGGGAGGTATGGTGAATTGATTTTGTCAAATCAGAACTGACGACTGCGGTAAAGACCAAAGAACTGATGAGTAGACTGATTCACTGAAACTTCTATGGGAGCGGATGGGAGATTTCCCACATGTGCTCGAGATGGCTGCCCCTTTTGAGGAAACTGCAGAACAATGATTTTCCAAGGGTTCGAGGATCAGCCATTTTGCTTGCAATCCCAGCAGACGCTTTTAAAGGGCACTGAGTTCACAAACTTCATTTTTTTAAAAAAAAACTATATAGTGGTTGGGATGATAGAAATGTAATCCAGGGAAGGGTATACAGCATCCTAAATTACAAGGATTTGCATTTTAGAAGGATTCAGAAGGAGAAGCTGCATTGGCACCTTCTAAGTCTTGGCACCCTAGGCTTCTCAGCCTATCTCAGGGTTGTACCTGAGCAAACAGCGACAACTGAGTGGATTAGCTATAATACTTGCTTAGAAGATTTCAGGGCAAAGAACTTCACATTACATGGTCCTCATGATGATTTGAGTCAAGACCTCTGAATTATGTGGCAATGCTGAACACACGAAGAGCTAGTTCTAGTGTGAAACTGTCCATGTGTTCAGCTGCATTCCTATGTTCAGCTGTGTTCTCTTCATAATTTGCATTTAGCTAATGCTTTAATAATATCTACTCTCTTATAAAGCATCTCACTACTTTAGATAGTTTGATGGAACCAGCAGGGTTTGGAGACAGCACAGAAGGTATTAAAAATGTTTGAAGTTATACATAGTGGAAATGCAGCACTGAAATGTCTCTGCTGTAAAATCCAAAAGACAGAATAGGGGCAATGTCAATGCAATATTGATGTGTCTAATGCATCAAAGCAAACTTTAATTATTACGTTTGTGACTCTTTTCAAATAGGACATTGTATTTTGTATGTGAAAAAGTGAAGGGATGCATGCTAGCTTTTGAGTCATAAATAAATGATTGTAATAGAATCAAATATTAATTAATAAAGCCACAACAGATATGTAAATAAAATTAATTGATTTTGTTTTCCCTTTGTTTTTCCATTTCTCAATGCAGAAACTATATAAAACATCTTGGGAGGAAACACGGGCAGCTGGCTATGATTTCAGATTGGATGCCATCCCTTTCCAGACAGCTAAGGCATCTAGAGAAATTGCCAGTGATGTATGAAATATTCCAAGATGTGTTTTGTTTTGTTTTTTGCATTTAAAGGCCTTTATGCCCTGGTATATCATCCATGATTTTTCCTATACAGGTTCAAGGAAAGAACCTGTTTTTAGTGCCATAAGGATTCCACAAAAACAACAGCCCCATATATTAGATCCACTAATAATCCCATTGAACTGCATATGAAATAATTATGCAATTATGCATGTGAAAAAAATTAATGTGCTGTGAGTTGGGCCTGTATTTTATTTCACATTAGTTTAAATGTATTTATTTATAAATGTATGTATTTATTCAGTCTATCATTCAGTCAATCAATCAAATGAAAACTGAGAAAGTTCAGGGAGAAATTAACTCTTCTTGCTGTTGTTCAGAGAGATGACATACATGTGCTCTTCTTGTAAAAAGAAAAGACAATAATTTTGGTCCATTTTGTTCTATTTAGCGAACTTGTGAAGAGTTTTAAAAAATCAAAACTGATGCCTTAAGCTTTCACGGACTTAAAATATACCCACGAAACCTTGATTTCCCTTTCTTCTTTAACTTTTCCTAAAATTTGCATAGTATTTGCGTGTACTGTAATATAATTAGCTGTATACCTTGTGTAGGGAACAAAGGCAGAGAATGGTTCCTTGCTGAAAAAGATTGCCTATTCCTGCTATGCCTGTATGTGCTGCCAGCACTCTGGATGCTCTGATGAAGAGCTCATCTTAGAGTTTTATTTTAAATGTGTAATTATGTGTGTAATTGTTGCTTTATACATATATTCTTCAATTACAATGAAATGTTCCCAATCTTAAAATAATTTCAGCAAAATAATTAGCATGCCATACCATGATTTTAGCATTGATGTACATGTACAGGTTACATGTAAAATGCTTATGGCATAATATGAAATTATGTGAAACTATGCTTCCATATGGTTGTATAATGACATAAACATCCCTATGTCTCAATATTTTTTTAGTTCAGATACAAAGAAGCTTTCCTAAGGGACAGAGGTCAACGGATTGGATTTTGCAATGCGCATGATGATCCTAAAATGAGACACTTCCTGAAGATGGGCCACCTCCAGAGTGACAACCAATATAAAAGAGATTATTTTAGAAACAGAGGACATTTCAGAAGTCAAACTGATCAGCCAGGATTTATTCATGCAAAGAAAAGTCAGCAATTAATAAGTGATGTCAACTATAGGCAGCGCCTGCATCAATACACCTGTGACCCGGAGCAGCTGAATCTCAGGCATGCCAAACAAGCCTACAAACTCCAAAGTGATGTAAGTATGTTAGGATCTATGGCTAAGGAGCCCATTCTAGGCAAGGATATGTCTAATCAATGGACTCATTTTCAAATCCAAATTTAATGTATATATTAAGGAAGCAGCTTAGTCAGTTGCCTTTTGAAAAATCACCTTTGGGATGAAAGTTTAGATAGGAAATGCATTAAAAGATGCAGTCACTGGGAGAGTTGTCGACAGAAATGTGATGTCATGCTGATGTGGGCAGTTTAGAGGAAAAAAGATTGTGGGAATAGCTCACTTGTGGAAGAGTGTGCGCGCGCATGCACACACACACACACACACACACACACACACACACAGAAACAGAGAAAGATGCTAATGCATTTAGGAAAGAAAAAAAATAGTACTACTAAAACCAAGAAATTACTTTCCCTAGTGCAGGGGTCTGCAACCTTAAACACTCAAAGAGCCATTTGGACCAGTTTCCCACAGAAAAGAAAACACCGGGAACCACAAAACTATTCCTGTGCCTGACTATTTCTTGAGCGGCAACAAAACTAGCATATGTAGTGGAATTAAATGTTCTGTTTTCTTCTGAAACTTTTCTTTTCTTGGATTTATCCATGGTTGGCCTACCAGGGGTTGAAAAGCTCAATAAACCCACGTGACGGCGGGTGTTGCACATTGGCGATTGTGATGCATATTTTGAGTGACAGGGAGTCTCAGCAGAGGGGTGAAAGAGCCACATGTGGCTCCAGAGCCTCAGGTTGCTGACCCCTGCCCTAGTGCATGAGGAAGGCTCATCCAAATAAATCCAATTCCTCCATGCATCTGTAAGTTGCTATTATTGCAACTGAACACTTATAAAAAGTTTTAAAGATAGTTTTATATGTACACATATATGCACATTTCCAACATTTATTCTCAAAAATAACTGGTAATATATTCACTTCAGAAAAGAGAAGAAAAAGAACAAACTGTAATACATGTTGACAACTTGATATCTTGAGTCTTGCCCATCTCTTCTGTCCTAGCAACTATTTTCTTGTATAAAGTGTGTGTGTGTGTGTGTGTGTGTGTGTGTGTGTGTGTGTGTGTGTGTGTGGTCTTTTGTTAATAAAGAAGCCATGTTTACTATGTGAAGAAGAAATGCAAGTGTTTTCAATGGCAAAGAAAAGATCTGGCTTCATATTTTGTATACAAGATCAGTTTTATCTTAACATTCTAAGATGGGAGGACTCCACGGCACCTGATTTTGGAGAACAACTAAGGTGGCACAGAATAGCTTTCAGTACTCTATCACCTATCCTTGCCTATCACACCTGCTTCCTGGGGTCGCCATTTTCTTTTATTGGCCTTTAGTATATTTATTTTATTTATTTTTATTTTACTTCAAATTTATATATGATTTGTTTCATTTGATTTTAAATATTAAGTCTTGAAGATCCATGCAATTAGTACTGTATTTTATTTTCTAGGTCAAATACAAATCTGATTTGAATTGGATCAAAGGTATTGGCTGGACTCCTCCAGGTTCTTACAGAGTGGAAATGGCCAGAAGGGCTGCAGAGCTGGCATATGCTCGGGAAACAGAATGTCAAGAAACCCAGGAACAGCGTGATCCAGATTATGTAAGTGAATGGATAGATAACCTAAGCAATATAATTTTAGAAATCAGGGGCAATAATTATAGTATCTGATAGTCAAGTCTCGACTACAGATCCATTGTAGGTGTGAATGAGTTATTAATGTTTTTAATGTTTTTAATTTTTAAATGTTTTTTTATAATGATTTTTTAAATGTATTGTGAGCCGCCCTGAGTCTTTAGAGAGGGGCGGCATATAAATTGGATTAATTAAATTAAATTAAATTGTAAAGGAAACAGGAAGATGAATGGCAATGATATATAGGAATACAGGATCTGTTGGAACCAAGTCTGATCCCAGTATGCATCTGGATCATCCCCTAAACTATTATTGGAAACAAGGACAGCCGTGAACATCTCAGCATTTCAGCTGGTTTGGATCTAAACCACTATTTGAAAATCATTATTAGAGTCATGAAAATCTGTAGGTTATCAGAAGAAGAAATTTGGACTAACCAAGCTATAAACCAAGCTCTTTATTATAAAGAGTTTTATACAGTCAAAGTACACAATCCTAGAAGGATAGCTTTAGGACATTATTTCTGCTACTTGGAATATGATATATTGTTCAATATATTTGCTACAAATGGAATGACACAATAGTCTTTGTGAGGAGATAACATTCTGAATCTATTGCAATTGCAGGAGAAAATCACAGAAGGATCACAACAAGTCCAGCTGAATCCTGATGCAGCAGAAGTTCTGCAAATGAAGAGAAGAAAAATGAAACTAATTAAGAAATGAACAGAAATACTGACATCTGTCTAATGAAAATGCATATATTTTCCAGCTTTCTCTCCAAATCATGTAGCTATTCTAATCTCCCGAGAAGCAGAGTAGTGCACTGTTCAGAAATAGTTATTACAAAAAAAGACCTTTGCAAACCCTCAAGGAGTGATTTAATATTAAACTTTATATTTTTGCATGAAAAACTCTACCTGATTTTTTAAAGCTATGTATTATACAATGTAGTATTTATGACAGCAAATTAGATTAGTACTAGATGACTGGCAGGCTCAGCTTTGTACTAAAAATATTTGAACCATGATTTGCTGAAAGGAAAAATATATATATTTGTACGGAAAATAAATCAGTGGAATTACTTTCCAAAAAGTCTACAGTTATTTTGTTGATTTGTTAATGATGTTCATTTCTGAATTCCTATGTGGCTAAATTAATTCATGCCAGTGGGCACTTTTGCCTCCTTTAAAAAAAAACCCTGAGTAAAAGATAGAGAAGATTAGAAATACAGTGGCTAGAGGAAACAGTTTAATCTCCCATCTGTGCAGAAGTCAGTTTAAAACAAGATTCCATATCTTCCTTTACTGCAAGATGTTCATTATACAACATAGCATAACATATTGTTTGATCTTCAGCTGGCCTGATCATGTGAGATTACTGATATTGGAGGTTTATTGTCATTCAATCAATGTTTGTAGAAATGAATGAAAAGGACATTCAGGAGATTTGAAAGCAAATATAAATAGATTCTTCTGTGTCAAATGATGTGTGAATTCATACAACTTTTGATATTTATTTGCACTGCATATCTCCTGGTTTCTGAATGTAAATTCTAACTTCCCTGTTAAAAAACAGAAGTCTTCTGGGCAAACAATTCTCAATGCAACTACTTTTTATTATGAAGGTTATGACTGTGTTTTATAGCCTTAATATCTCAAATGATTAAAAATACAACAATAAAAAAGATCAGTTTTGTATATTACTTTAAGCAAAGGGTTGCATATTTACTTGGCCATTATATAAACAAGTGAATTCTAGCCAAAATGGTATTAAGGTATTAGAAATTTGGCTAAAAATATTTCAGTGCTGAAATAGAAGAGAACATTTTTTCTGTTTTGATGACTACCATTCTTAGTTGTGAAAATTAGACTCGCGTGTAATTTTTGTTCTAATCCAGTTGAGAAATGTTGTCACTCGAGTATAAACTCCTGGTTTATTTTTTAATCCACACTGATCTCCCCAGCTCACAATTCCATAAATATAGTAAGTGTCATTGGTAACACATGTTAGGGGACCTCCTGAATCGCCCTAATGTAAAAGATAAAAAAAAACAATTAACATTGACAACAATTAAAAAACAATTAACACTAACATTTTATATTTGATCCTGAAGAATTACATTAATGGTAAAGAAATAGGATCTTGGATTAAATAAATTCATTTATTTAAATAAATAAATATTTTTTTTCTGAAATGTAAATCATTACATTCAAAAGTGATGGTTTTAAAAGCAAAGTATCAATTTAGATTTAGAAGGTTATCTGGGACTAAAATTAAATATAAAGAAGACCAACTTGGATGGTGCTAGACTTCCGGAAACAGAGAGAGAAACCTGCCGCACTCTACATCAAGTGGGACTGTGTGGAGAGGGTTTCCTCTTTCAAATTCCTGGGAGTCCACCTTAACCAAGATCTCACCTGGAAAAATAACACATTCCAGGTGGTCAGGAAGGCTCAACAGAGACTCCATTTCCTTAGGGTCTTGCGAAAAAATCTGGTGGAACAACGACTGATGAGTTCCTTTTACTGGTCTAAGATAGAAAGCTTCCTCACATATTGTGTTATGGTATGGTATCCTGGCTTGACAGCCGCAGACAAAAAGGCATTACAGAGAGTGATGAGCACAGTACAATAAATCATGGGCTATCCCCTGACCTCACTGGATGAAATCGCCAGGACCCGCTGCCTTAGCAGAGTGAGGAAAATCCTCAGGGATGATTTACACCCTGTTCAGCACTTCTTTACTCTCCTACCATTGGATAGGAGATACATGTTCTGTCCCCAACCACACGCACACACACCAACAGACGTTCAGGAGTTAAAGACCAAGCCAGCCGGCAAAATCCTTTTCCTTAAGATAACGGAACTTGGCAACAACCTAGTGGCTGCCTGCTAAGAGTTTATTATTTACAAAGAGGAGAGATAACTTCTCCCCACTTCTGATACATCAAAGAAACAGCTCAATAATTACGGAGTTAATCAAGTCCAGAGATAATCCAGCTAAGTCTTATAGCAAAAATCCGACAATGCAGAAGAGTGTGGAAGCTTTCAGCTTTGTTCGTCACAAGGTTTGACTGGCCACCACACTCCCTTTTATATCCTGTGGGGTATGGTCCAGTGTCTCAGCCTAATCTCGGGCACGCCTTTTCTTCTGTTGGGCGCGCTTATCTCTGCGACACTGGCGTGGATCCAGCCAAGACTCATTACCCTCATCACTGTCCATCTGGACGTGTTTGGCCCCGGCCCTATCTCTTGCCCTTTGGCGGACACCGAAGGCATTGCCAGAGAGGAGGGTCCTGGAGAGGGAGGCCTTGCCAACTCCTCTTCTTCACTCTCGGAGTCCTCTCCTGCCGATGACACAGACTCAGGTAACGGAGCCACAACAATACAGAACCATAGCCAGCCAAAGGAATAGGTTGAAAAATAGCTTTTATCCATGGGCCGTCAGACTTCTGAATGCAACATAACACCACATTTAGGTTTAATATGATGGACATAATATAAAGTTATATACATATATGTATATGGGAATGTGTGCCAGTTATTACTTATTTGGGTTTAGGAATTTCCTTTTATTTATTGAGTTATTGTGATGTATTCTGTGTTTCGGGGGGGGGGGGTTCTCCAAGGGAGGCTCATTGTAGACATGGTGTGCATTGACAATAAAGGTTTGATTTTGATTTGAACTGGCCAAAGAACTGACAATGAAAATATAAAAATTGTTTGTAGCCTTTTAGAATCAGCATTAAGTATAAAAGAACAAGCACAGATAGTCCTCAATTTACAACCACAATTGAGCCCGAAATTTCTGTTGCCAAGAGAGACATTTGTTAAATGTGTTTTGCCCTATTTTATGACCTTTCTTGCCATAGTTATTAAGTGAATCACTGCAATTGTTAAGTTAGTAACACAGTTGTTAAAGGAATATGACTTCCCATTGAGTTTGCTTGTTGGAAGGTCACAAAAGGTGATCACCTGACCTTGGGACCCAGCAACAGTCATAAGTACAAGCCAGTTGTCAAGCATCTGAATTTTGATCACATCACCATAGGAATGTTGTAATGGTTGTAAGTTCATGATTACCAGTATATGCTTTTGATATTATGCTGAAAGGAAGGAAGTTGGGGAATATTATCTGATATAATGAGTAGGTACATATGTAGCACCTTGCCAGTCTTTACCATGTATAGTCTGTTTACATTTGGTTTGAAGAGAAATTAGTGTTAGAAATACCAAAAAGCAACAAACCTGACAAGTATCTGCTCTTGTTCTCTGAAGACTTCCAGCACAAAACATGTTTTCCACCACTCTGGTATTATACGCATTTGGTGCATTACACTGCCTTTGGGAAATCAATTTTACTTTGGCATCCAATAGCTGATGAGATGATTCACCTATAGAATGAATGCCAGAAACACAAAGAACTCTTATTTCCCATCTTGTCTTTTCTGTTTTGTGGCTGGGTTAAAAAATGATTGGTAAAGATACTGAATTTAACTAATGTTACAACAGAAGAAAGAAAAAAGAAAGAAAGAAAGAAAGAAAGAAAGAAAGAAAGAAAGAAAGAAAGAAAGAAAGAAAGAAAGAAAGAAAGAAAGAAAGGATTTTTATATTTATCCTATCATCTATCTATCTATCTATCTATCTATCTATCTATCTATCTATCTATCTATCTATCATCATCATCATCTGTTTATATATATATATATAAAAGAAAAACACACACACACACATACACACACACATATATATATACATATACACATATACACACACACACACACACACACACACACACACACACACACACACACACACATATATATATATATATATATATATATATATATATATATTTATATAAAAATAACATTTTAAAAGCATAGTTATTGCATTTGAAGCTACATATTAGGTCAACAAGAGATTAAAATTTCTAGCCTGTTAAACTTTCAAGATAAAAAAAGGACAAATTAAGTCAAATCGTATCGATTCATTACATTAATGAAGACAGAAAACAGCGTGCTATATTGCAGCACACTTGATGTCTATTGGAAGACACCAAAGCAGCTCTCTGAAACTTCAAGTGACTGCAGCTATTTTGGAGCTTATAGATGAAAATGCAGAGGGAGTCTTTGTTCATAGAGAAGATCCTTGTAACAAATATGAGTTCAGATCCTGTCTGTATATTAGTTCGAATTAATTGCTCCCATCGCCATGGCTTACTTATTTCTGTTTCTCCCCAGCCTGATATGTAACATTCTGTGTTATCGGGGAACGTAAAATCAGGCAAGCACACAGATTTAACATAACTTGTTTCCAGAGCACAGTGCCCATCAATTGGCTTTAATTTCAACAAAGCTGTAAAAAGAGAACAAAACACAGTATTTTAAGGCACGGTTAATTATAAAGCCACTGAATTGCACCATAGCCTTAAATTTGCTGATGAGATTTCTTCTAATTTCTCTGGATCAGAGCTGAGTATTTGTTAATATTTTCTAGATATTTCATTAACGTGGTTTTTATTTGCTTAAATTAATGAAGTCATCTCTACACTTAACTTCTAACTTTAGTTAGAAGATATATTTAGAAAAATAAAGCAGTAAAAGCAATAAATATATCTATACTAAAAAACATAACATTATTTTCTAAACTTTTGGAGATGAATTTGCTAGCTCTCTTTATTGTAACTTAATTACAGTTTAGTCTTGTCTTCTCAATATTTAACCTGCATCAGTGTTCTTAAGGTTCAACTAACGTTTCCTTCTTTCCATTCCTAGTGGTAATGATTGGGATTTATCCATGACATAAAATAGAAACTTGCCAATATCATTGTATGGGATGCCATCCTGCTCTGTATAGTGTCCATGTTTAATGATCTTGTCTACATCAAACTTTTGTTCATGATGCTCTTTCCTATTGAGATTTTGTTCTCCAAGGGACACCTGGAGGTTGTGTGCTTCTGTCCTATGAAAGAAAGTAGCCCATTCTAAAAGAACAATCAGTCAGAACAATCAGAAAACTACACCAATTTCATCTGAATTCATCATACAAATTGTTTCTAGTAGATTAACCCATACTAAGAAGAGTGTATTCTCTGTTATACAATCATACAATAACAAAAGCATTATAAAAATAACTCTACAGGTTGCCAAATTATAAAATAATAGACCTTAAAGATAAGACTAGGCCAAACACATTAGCTCAGAAGCAAAAGACAAAGTTGGTATTTTTCTGAATTTTATACAGCTGCCATGACTTGTGCATTAGCAGTAGAATTCTATATAAAAGAAACAAGACTATGTGTCAGATAAAAAGACATGGCACAATTCTATTTATTCTACAACATGACATGGCTACTTTCCCCACCTGACTTTTGCTATCCAAAATTGTGTACTTTAGACTCTTCTATCTACTGGATGAATGAAATCAAAGTTAGGGGTTTTGTTTTGTTTCTTTGCATTTGTAGAAAATGCTTACATGATACAGTGTGCTGCGGTAAGAACCCAGCATGGCTCAATCAATACTCCTCCACAATAATGTCCCTTTGGTACACCTGCTGAAATCTTCCTCTGAAGAGATGCTTGCCATGGATGTTTGCCAGGAACTGACTTGACACCTCCATAGATTCTCTTGAATGGTCTTATTATTTCTGGTTTCCCACATGTTCTGTATGTATTACTTATTACTGGATTCTTGAAGGAGGTTGTTATATTTCTAGAGAATTTTGCTGCAATGTAAAGAATGTAATTGAGATTCTATTAGTGAGGTCAAGCAATAGAGATCAGTTGTGTTACTTCTGTCTTTCCAATGTAGCAGTGTCCCTGCCCAAGCTCCTTGATTCTGTGGCTGGTTTGGCAAAGACAATTTCCACACACAGAGATGGCTCAGGAATTCATGGCTATCATGGGAACCATGGACCTGATCCAACTTTTCAAAGATCCAACTCCACTGTGGAGAGCTGATCTTTGTCTGAGGGCAGTGCTATTGGTATCTGGTTTGGGAAACATTAACATCAGCCCTTTGCCATGGACAGATCATTCCCTTTTGATTCTTGAGTTCTCCATACTAATCTCTCACTGCAGGGAGGTAGGGCCTATCATCCCATACCAATTCACAGAAAGATTTTGTGTTTTTTTTCCTAGAAGCTGTGAAGCAGGGGTGAAATCCAGCAGGTTCTGACAGGTTCTGGAGAACCGGTAGCAGAAATTTTGAGTGGTTCAGAGAACCGGTAGCAGAAATTTTGAGTGGTTCGGAGAACTGGCAAATACCACTTCTGGCTGGATGCAGAGTGGGATGGGAATGGAGATTTTGCAATATCCTTCCCCCAGGAGTGAGAAAGGAATGGGGATTTTGCAGTATTCTTCCCCTGGAGTGGGGTGGGAATGAGATTTTGCAGTATCCTTTCCCTGCCGTGCCCACCAAGCCATGCCCACCAAGCCACACCACGCCCACCAAGCCATGCCCACAGAACCGGTAGTAAAAAAATTTGGATTTCGCCACTGCGCTGAAGCATAGTTCAGTTGAGTCATTTGTTGTGGCTTGAAATAAGCATGTCATGTGGGGTCTGGATTGAATTAGAGCAATATGATCTTGATTTACTGAGAAGCTGTATGAGAGGAAATGACACAAGAGATGACTAGAGCACTGCTGGCAAGAGCTGAAGGGCAAAATGCCACAAGCCCAGGAAATGGTCAGAAAAAAAGGAAGCTTAGCTCAGAGAAGACTTGCAAAATTGTGTTAAAGTAAATTTACAATAAAGCAGAATTAATTCATCTGGGCATGCATCCTTTTTGAATGTCCATTAAATGTTGCCTTGTCAAAGGACTAAGGCAACACCTCTTCTTGATAGTGGCTTCTGACCTTTGCAACATCTTCTCACCTGAGATCCAGGAGACCCTGACCTTCCTGATCTTTCAAAAACTCCTGGTTTTTCCCATAAGCATTGGGGCAGTGTATGGCTGATGTCCAGAAAAGTTGTTTATTGTTGTTTTGGGGGAACTGGGAACTTTTAATATTGATTTTATACTTTTTAATGTTTAGTTTCTGTTTCTATGCTGCTCGGGGTTATAACGTAAGATGGGTGGTTGTATAACTCTTTTAAATTAATAAATAAACAATATTTGGACTTTCTAAGTGCCGTCTAAGAATAATATTATAGCATCACAAATATGGTATTAACAAATGTTGGCTTTGGAGGATCATTAACAAAATGATGACTGGCTTAACTTGGATATGTCTTACATTCATCAATTGGTCCTAAATGTGAACAATAATAGCTAAGGAATATATTACAGTTATGTAAAGCACTAAAACCCTTTTCTGATTACAGTGGATAGAAATATGTTAAATAAATAAATAAAATTACATAAAATCTTAGCCTTAAAAACCCAGGCAGTCAGTATCTAAGAATTATAGATAGGTTTAGATTACCCATGTCTCATTGGGTCATTGTTTCAGAGATATTTGCTTACCAAAACAGACAAGCGGAATGACCATTGGTGAACAAAGAGAAGTGAAAGCAACTTTTTTCTTATCTGCTTCCCCATTGAGTTTCCTCCCTCCCTCATTTTTCCTTCCTTCTCTCTCTCACACTCTTGCCCTTCTTTTCTTCCCTAGAATTCCTGTCAGCTTTCCTATTTACTTTGCTTGTTTAAAGCTTGTAAGAAGAAAGTCAGTTGGGAAAGCTAGCAGGAAGTTGCAAGTCCAAGTCAAGCAGGCAGGTAAATGGCTGCTGTCAGATGGGGTCCAAATGGTATGTGGGCTATGGAAGAGGTCCTGAATGAGTTAGGAAAGGTATGCACTCAAGACGCCATGCGGGTCAGAGAAGGCATCTGAGTGGGTGACATAGGTTGAAAAGGGTGACTGAAAGTGGATGACAGGTGTTGTGCAATTGGGTATGTAGAAGGATGGAAGAGATCCAGAAAGCTATGTTGGAGCCATGGGAATGTATAAGAGGTGTTTAATAGTTGAGGATGGTGCATGGAGAGAGGGATGGGAAAAATGCCTTTAGTTGTTTGGGAATACACAAACGGTACTGTACAGGTCAGGAAAGGTGAGGTTCGGGATTCAAATTAGAAAGGGTTCTTGGGTGAGCCCAAATGGTGCTGAATGGGTTAGGGAAGGAATGTAGGAGGGGTTGTGGAGATATGGTAGAGATATTGCACAGGTCAAGGAAGGCATTGGTGTGGATCAGAAAGGTATGTGTGTGTATGGGGGTGCAGATCAGGAAGGGTCTGTGCAAGAGGTGGGTTGAAAAAGCTGTATGGGGAGGCAGTTTATGGCTGGCATAGGTCAGTGGAATGCACAAAAGAGTAGATGGACTAGGAAGGGTGCATAGAGGATTCTTTCTCCTTTTCTTCCCTTCCCTTCTTCCCTTCTTCCCTTCCTTCCTTCCTTCCCTCCTTCCTTCCTTCCTTCCTTCCTCCCTCCCTCCCTCCCTCCCTCCCTCCCTCCCTCCCTCCCTCCCTCTCTCCCTCCCTCCCTTCCACAGCAACAGCACAGTTCTGGATTTTGGTCACATTCTGTAATTTAGCCATTTGAAGAAACTTGGTTAACAAATTGTTGCCCTGTAATGTGCCATTTTGCCCAGTTAAAGACAAAAATATTTTTAATAGCATTAGTTAAAGCCTTTTTATCTATAACTCTCATCTGGATTTTTCAGTCACGCTCTGGTAAGTCTACTACAATGGATTTCAACATATTCTGGTACACAACTGATTTGGCCCAAAGGGAAATAATTTGTTCTTCCTATATTCCTAAAATATTCTTCAAAATCTTCTGCTTAGAAATAGTTCCATGCAAAAAAAAAAAAAAAGAGTACTACAGCATCAAATAATCAAAGAAAGCCCCCTTAATTGCATTGTAAGAATCATGCAGAAAATGTTTTCTACATTGTGTAATTCATTTATTTTCTTTTTTTCCTGTTTTAAATTTCATCTTCTTTAATATCTCTTAGTAATAGACATCTCAAGCTATTTTGTTTATTTGGTATACTTTTTGATGCTCTACAAATGAGAAATCTTCCAGTATTATTAAAGTCTTAGGCATCTGTGCTCTTGAGATAGATGGATTACACAAAATCTACAGTGATTGCCAATCTAAATTAATGCCATACTAAATTAATGTTACACTGAATATACACCATGTTATTTTTTTATTTTTTATTATTTATTCTACCTGTTGACAAGCATGGGGGGACATCACAGAAATCCCACTTCAATTTGTTATTCACATTGACAAAGCACCAGGGTTTGTCATCACCATCTGGATTCCTAAAAGAGAGAAGTTTCAAGATTCACCTGTCAGAAGAATGGATCTTCAGAAAAGAAGTTATTAATTGAAGAACTGATAAGCAGTGGAACTGAACAATGTTCACACTGAAATATCAAGTCACTCAGAAACCAAGAAGACAAACTTGATTGATAATGGCATCTTCTCAGTTTATAGTACTTACCCGCTAATAATATTGTGCCAATGCCTAAGCTTAATTTTTATGCTTTTGTAGACATGCTGTCAGCATTCATTGTTTAGGAAAGTATTTGGGTATAAAAAGCATAATGCAAAGTAGCAATTATTTCTGATCTTTTTCTGTAAATAAGAATGAATTAATTGTACTAATTGATTGTACTGTTATTTCATCACTGCTAACAGGAACAACCTAACCTGCATTATACTGACATAGGAGTACACAATTTGATGTCAAGGAATCCTCACTTGTCAGTCATCAGGTTCTTTTGGCGCCTCAGCTGATTTTAAATGAAATTGCAAACTGGCAGGCTTAGCATACCTTCTTAAATTTAAAAATGGTAACGTCATCTAGGAAAAGGAGATGGGAAAGATGGAGAGCATTCCAGGACTAGAAAGTGGTAATGAGTCTGTCATCTTATAAGTGAATACTTTATGACTTGTTTTTTTGGGCAAGAAAGCTTTATTAATGGCTGAATTGAAGATGTCCTCAGAACACAGCCAATGACTATTCATTATTTAGTAATATTTGATTTGAAATGGGATATAAATAAGAATGATATTCTTGGAATTGGGCTTTCTTGTATACATGGATTACCTGCAGAAGTTATGATCGCCAAGGCCATAATAGTCAGCATGTTCCATAAATGCGTTATAACTACTGTCCAAAAGAAAATGAGAATTCCAGTGAAGGCATCTTTTCTGGAGGATTGTCTGGCTAACATTTCCTCTGTATGTGTGGCCATTTTCTTCAAAGCAGTCTTCAGTCCCTACAACAAGATTGTCATGTTTTGAAAGATCTTTTTGTTTTAGTTTGGCCTGTTCTGGCATTTTTTTTCTCCTCTTTATTCTTAGATACATGAACCCACATAGAATCTGAGAATGATGTTTCACAAGAATCTGCATTCCAGCAAGTTTAGATTTTATTAAAAAATACCTAAGTTGGATATTCTTTTTACATCATGATGATCAAAATGGGGCTCAAATCAGTTTTATCTGTAAATGTGTACAATACAAAGAATATTAATCAGTTTTTCATAAATTACTAACATAATTAAAAAGATCAAAGGTTAATTTATCCACCTATAGTAGTCACACTACCACTGCAAAACACAGAGAATTCTCTTACCTAGTTCACAAAATTTTCCTCTGAAACCTTCAGGGCAGTTGCAGCTGAATTTATACCTTAAACGATGCCTCTGACAGGTGCCTCCATTTTTACAAGGATTTGGTTGACAAGCCGAGGATGCTAATATTCAAGAATTAATTAGAATATTGTATTTAAATGAGATTGTTCAAACAATGTAAGAAGCTATTCATTCAATGACACTTTTTATCCACACAAACAAAAAGATAAGTGGAATTACTTCTAAAACCTCCTAAATAACTTTGCTCTGTCTATGGGCTCACTTGTACTTTTTTTTTAAAAAAAAAATTTGATTTATATGCGGCCCTTCTCCGGAGACTCAGGGCGGCTTACAATGCGTTAAGCAATAGCCTTCATACTTTTGTATATTTTATACAAAGTCAGCTTATTGCCCCCACAAACTGGGTCCTCATTTCACCTACCTTAGAAAGGATGGAAGGCTGAGTCAACCTTGAGCCTTGAGAGATTCGAACCAGCAGAAATTGCAGGCAGCTGTGTTAATAACAGGGTGCATATACCACTGTACTATCAAGGCTCTTGTTACTTAAAATAACTCCATGCAGGCTATCTTGAGGAGAACTTTTCATACACAAGCACATAGAAGGATAATTGGATTTAATATGGGAAAATCCAAAGGCTCCCCAATCTAAAGTCTATAGGTCCAGTAAATAACTTTATGCAGGCTGTCCTGACCATTGTTTGCATTTAAGAAATGAGTTAAGAAACAACTTTAGAATGACAAGTTTTAGATTTTAGATGATAATTTAGAGCAGAGGTGTGAAACTTGTGTCATCACAGCTGCATCATGTGATGTATCATGACTTTTTCCTCCTTAGCTAAACTGGGTGTTGGCTTGGCCAGCCCATGACACTTCTGGCCCGTGGGCCACGAGTTTGACAGCCCTAATTTAGATAAAAACAGTTGTGATTCTAATCCATAGAACACAGCAGCAGTAGACATAATGCTAGAAATTGGTTACTAGTATGACAACAATAATTTGTCTCACCTTTTCTACATGATGGTGGTTTATATGGGTATCTACAACTGCATTGATAATAAGGTGCTCTTAATATAATCAGACATTCTCCTCCATTGCAGTTGATTCTTCGGCATGTATTTTTCACTATGGTATACAATAACAGTAAAAAGAACAAGAAAGTTAGGTAGATTTTTCAAGTTTTGGATATTTGCTAAAAACAGACTTTATGTAGTACAAGGATTGACAATGGAGATACACAAATGTGCAATTTCATTCTAATTCCTGGTGAAAATTACAGTTACAGAGTTGTAAAACAGTAAATAATCATACAATTCCTACTCTTTTATTCCCCTGTACATATGGAAATGCTCATAAACTTGGGGGCGGGGGAAAGCAATATTACAGCACTATAAATACCAATATTCAGTTGTATGTTAAATATTTCCTCTACACATAAATAATATGAATTTGTACGCCTTATCTTCATATTATAACAAAATTACTATGTATAATAAAATTATTATCCATCATTAAGTTGCAATGGTGTTTGAAACAGTATCACAAAACAATATGGAAAAAAAAATATTTTAAATTGGGAAGTCCAAGCTAGGATGGTCAAGGCCTAGAATCTGCAATATAAGAACATTTAGTGGCAAGAAAAGCTAGGTGCAGCTATTTCATAGTCAAGGAATTAATTTTGTTTTTATTTATATTATTATTTAGTTATTTTGACTAGTGAAATTTTATGCTCAAAATTATGCAGAGATTACTGTTCGGACAGTCATGATCATTTACAATTTTTCTGGCTTTACAGGTCAAAGGTGAGCATGATGAAATATATAGGTATCATTACTTAAGCAAAAGGAACTAAAACATTTTTTTAAAATCCCAGAACAAGATAATATTCAGAAGTGAATCAGGTAGATGCTTCCTAATTAATTGAACTATAAGAAGGTAAAGGATGTACAGCATAATCAGATTTGAAAGGTTCTGTTACTATAGCTAATCTCAATAAAAGTAGTTTCAGATAAACTGAATTTGATTTCATGCTCTGTCTACCTAGTGGGACTGAGATTGGGTTGTTATAATTTGCACATATAAATGGCCTTATTCTACTACAATTCAATGGACTGATTTTGAAAAATCCCATTATAAGCAGTCAAATGCTTTACACAGATGTCAAATGTAAATAATGGAAGTAAATGTAACTATTAAAATATGTTTAATAGCTTTGTGTTTAAAAACTGCTTAATTTAATAATGTACTGACTGGGAATCCTGACATTTTTAATAAACACATTTAACTATTATTATAGCTACAATATATATATATAAATGTTTATGTAAGTTTTCACGGGTATGTATGTGTGTATAGTTAATATTTCGGGTTTCTTCCCGTGTAATTGTGGATATATCCCTAAAAGGGTAGAAGCGACGTTTCGACAGAATCCCATCTGCCATCATCAGGCTTATGTCAGCAGTCATTTTGCACTAACTGCTAAATTAAATCATTTTGCACTAACAAATTAGCAAAGTACTACATAAACACAACATCAAAACCATATTTTGCACAGATAGAAAGATATCGTCCATTCTGAGAAACCCCAAAGACAAAATAGAATTAGAAGATCAAGGCATATACGAAATCCCATGTGCTTCCTGCCCATCAACATACATTGGACAGACCAACAGAAGAATGAGTGTGCGCATCGAGGAACACAAAAACTCAATACAAAAGCAAGAACACACATCATCATTAGTTCAACATATAAATACAACAGGACACAACATTAATTTTAATGAAACAAAAACAGTTGCAAAAATAGAACATCTCAATGGCAGGATAATCAGAGAAGCAATAGAAATAGAAAAAAGACCATATTGCATGAATAAACGGGATGACACTTCACGTCTGCCTACTATTTGGAAACCTGCTCTCATAGATAGACGAATCTTAACACCATATATAAAACATAGACCAAACATTAATCAAAAAAATCCCAACCAAATCATATTCAAACCAGCCACAAAGATGAAGCCCTGCCACCTAGTGGAGAAAAACCGACCATACACCCAAAGCCAAGCCAATAAACACATACTGGGACTCCCAACCAATCAGAATGAAAAGGTGGAGCCATCCCAGAATACCAGCACCAGATTTGAAATACCAACGGCAGTTAGTGCAAAATGACTGCTGACATAAGCCTGATGATGGCAGATGGGATTCTGTCGAAATGTCGCTTCTACCCTTTTAGGGATATATCCACAATTACACGGGAAGAAACCCGAAATATTAACTATACACACACACACACACACACACACATATTTAATTTGATTTATATGCCGCCCTTCTCCGAAGACTCAGAGCGGCTTACAATGTAAGCAATATATAAATGTAATGTAAGCAATGTAAGCAATATATAAAATATCATGCCTTCATTTAGTAAACAACTGATTTATATGACTGCACTGTATTGGGTACCACTATGACTATAGAGTCTTTTCATGTTTTATGAATGGGTTCATAAATTTATACATACAATTAAATAATTTTATGAAATATCTTCCTTAAAGAAAGACTTGATGAATTTTCCCCACTTGATGAAATTATTACATTCTCATAATTAATTATGTTAATATACAGTATTTATTTCTTATATCTATTTTGAACCAATATATATGTACTTCATTTACGAGATTAGTTTCTATTTTATTTCACTAATTATCAATAAGTTCTACGGTGCACCTATATTTGTAACATTTAGCAAGTTCTTGAATAATTTCTGTAGTGCTCCATTATCATTTTGATTTGACTAACATTGGCTAATATTATGAATGCAATATTTTATACAATTATATTCAGCTATTTGGTTTAAAGCAATTCTTTACAAAATATTCAATTTTAAATGTTATTTAATATCTTTACTGCTATAGTTATATGAGGTTGCTATTAACTGTATTTAACTTAAACTGAAGATATTCAGTCTAATAACTGAAGATATTCGTATTTATCCTCTACATTTAGCCATTGTTCTATTGGATTATCAGAAAACTTCCATACATAAATGTTCCAGCCACACCTAATGATTGCTTAGTGGATTTATATTGCTTACTTTTATGTACTTTATTCATTTTCTCCCCAAATGATTCTGAAATGTAATGAGAACTAAGTAAAATGATCACAATTGTTTTCTAACTATTGAGTTATTGTTTTATGCTTGGATAATTGTAGTAAATTCTTATATTTTCCTTCTGCTGCATTCCAAACTTTTTTTTTTTGTTATTGGTAAAATAAAAATCAGACCTGAAGCTACTATTTTATATTCTATTGTGTTCTATTTCAGCACTAAAAGTTTTTCTCAACTATCGCTCCTATGTTCCATTGTTATTATACTCCATGCCTCAAAATGGAAAATGACAATCTTTTGAACACACTAGGATATTTTCTGTTCTTGTGAGTATATTTTACCTCTGACTCTAGGCAATTAATTTTGGCTTTTTTCCCCCTTGCGGTAAACTAATTTCCCTTATCATCTATGCTTGATGCTTGAATTTGTCTTGGTTTTCAGAATTCTTGTATGAAAAAATATGTATATATGAATCTTAGCATACAAAATGAGACTATTCCATTCATGTGAGGATCACACTTTTGCATATGTTTGAATTCTCCTTGTCCAGAATTTGTTTTTTTTTAAGAAAGAAATATATTCAACAAAAATATGCATACAAAGTCTTGTGTGTATTCATGATTGAAAATGATCATGAATTCTAATGGGACAATCCAATTAAAGTGACAAAGTAATATAGAAATTAAAATTATAGTTTTAAACTGGAAAGTCCTTGCAAATTTCCAGCTGACTTTTAGAATGCAATGTAAATAAATATATTTTATATATTGTAAACTATATTATTTATAATAGTATCTACATTTTTCAGCTTTATGTAACAGTAGTGACAATATCAAGATGTTTCTTACCACGGTCACACTTTGATCCTGTGTATGGTTCAGGGCAGGAACACATATAGCTGTTTCTGTTTCTTTTACAGATACCATTATTCTGGCATGGGTTTGTCTGGCAGGGATTTACTAGCACAGAGAAATAAATTTGAAGTTTAATTGTTTTAATTTTTTAACCTTTATCAATTTTTATTGAAAGGTTTTTCATCCAGAACACTAATGTTTGCTTGCAATGGCAGATTTATAAAGTGGTAGAGAGTTTTCAATTTTCCCCAGTTCTACATTTAGCTAAAGATTGGATTCCTTTCTTTCCCTTCCCATATTCTGTTTCTCCATCTTATAATGAATATAACGAAGTACCATCATGAGTGAAGAATTCATAAATCCAATCAGAGTCAAAGAAACTAAATCTGATTTCAGTCTCCGTTGGCTCTATATAATCAGTACTGTATTCATCGTCATAGTCATCAGCAGGGTCTGCAGATATATCAGAAAAAAAACAGACTATAACATGTATGAAAAGTAGCATTTCAAAGTTGTTTAGTGTAGCAAATATGTATTGATCTAGTGAAATTAAACTAGACAACATTATAGAATAAAAATTGTGATTATCAGCACATTCCTATTCCTTTGCGTAATGTACTGCAGAAAACAAAACAGCATGGGGGCATATTTTGAGCCCTTAGAAGGAAGATGGGATATAAATATAATAAATAAATAACTTCAACCAAGAAATGAAATGTCAAATAACTATAATCTCTGAAGATGTGGTCTGGATCATTAATTGATCGTTAATTCTTTTTCACAACAGTTTTTAGAAAGAGTTGAAATCTTAGGCAATGACTTGGCATAGATTGTTTCATGCTGTATAATATTTTGAAGGTATGGTTGCAATCCTATTATATATTTACAAAAAAAAATTATACAGTACTGTAAAAGGCATGAGCCTAATATGCTGTACTCCTTGAATAACTAGTCATATTGTTACGGAAGTTGTATTTAATTATTGTCTTTGCAGATAGATGAAAAATCTGATATTATACAACAAGATAAATAACAAAAACTTTAATGCACCAGCTTCCTTGCTGGAATATTTTGTATTCATATTTTGAATTGTGATTCTCTTTTAATCAGTCTTGTGTGCTCATTGAAGCTCACATTATATTATGGACAGAATAGTAAACTGGATTGTCCAATAGAAAAAAATATTATTGATGAAGAATGTGCATGGTTTTCATTTCAACTTGAGAATAGTTCTTGGTGTTAAGTTCATGTGAATGTATACATCTTCTCCCACACACATATATAGGCATTAGATGCATTTGCCAATTGATCTTCAAAACCTTTGTTACTATATCTCAGATATAAAAAAAAACTTGTACAGAAAAAACTCATAATGACATTTCACCACATATGGGAAAATGTTTAAAATTTCTTTTAAAAACTTAGATTAGTATATATTTTTGTAGGAATAATACATAGTCTATTTTGGGAAGTAGTCTGTATTCTAAACATAGTCAATGACAAATATTTTGTTTATTGTTGCACTTCAGGACTGTATCTCAACTTTTAATCCAAACTGGCATTGTTCAAAACCTTTTATAGGACAGTTTATTTTTCCCCTTGATATCTATGGACTACTCCTATATAATACTGTGATGTGCTTGCAACATTTGTTAGGTCTTCGAGGTAGGAGAAATGCCTTGTTAAAAGTAAATAGAGTGCTTCAAAATCCCGATTCCATTCAGAGCGCTGCTGGAATCATTTCATCACAATCAAACTAGTACTGGATAAAGTACAGGTAATTATTCTGGTGTTAGTAGCCGTATAAGAGAAGGGACATATTCATGAACAAAGGAAACAAGTAGGAGATTCTTCTTAACTTTGATCATGGTGCCACATTTCCAGTGCACAGAAACAGATCTTTGTTCATAGCAATGGCTCTCAGGATACCCATTGACAAATAGCTTTCTGAATAGCAAAGTAAAGATGGGACACAGTTCTTTCCATAGACTTTTCACAGAAGTAGTTGATTAAGATGGGTCATCCGCTCTTTCCGGCAGGTGTCAGTGTAGTTTGTTGGAACCACTGGTGAGTTTCAAAGAGCAGGTATGGTAATGAGGAGAGTGAAAATGCATACAGGGATACTTTTAAAAGCTCTCCCCTAGGGCTGGGCCGATGGCCTGGTGAACAATGTGTCGCCTTGAACTGCTTATCAACGGCATTATCTTAGTTTTCTCAACTCATTCATTCGATTGCTGCCTTTATCTTTGTTCTTCCTTTGCTTCTGATGAAAAACACTTTTTTGTACAATGAATGCTTTATATTCCATATTAAAATAGAAACTTCTTTTTTCTATGGACCAAAACTGGTTCCTTGACGGTAAAAAAAAAGTTTCACCTCATTTATCGTTATGTCAAGTCAAGACTTCTTTTATTCACTCATTATTTCTCAAGAGCCAAGTCTTTGCAATATGAAAGTGCTGCAGGACTGCACACCAGGCTGAGGGATAAGAAACTCATTCCAAGATAGGGCCATTGTCTCCACGGAGCAAATAAAGTTTAATGCAAGGTAATGAAAAAGGAAAGGAGTTCATATTTCAACCTGACAGTATGTGGGATTATTTTGCAAAAGTTAGAATGTCTCTGTTTATTTATTAAACTTTGTAGTACTAAAGGTGTCTTTGGCTTTTTATGTACTTTTCCCACTTCTGTGTCAAATACTGTATAAAAGGAATAAAGAGTTTCCCCCCCTTTTTCTAAACAATAGAATCCATTTTGGTTGTATGGGAACCATCTTTATAGTTTCTCAATACTCCATCATGCCCATGGATGTCTTCTTATGATTATGGTTAGCTCAGCTTGTTCATTGTTCCTAATCAAGTATTAGGAATCAGGTGACATTATGTGATCTATTCAAAACATCTCTTTCAAGATAGCTTGCATGTGTTATTCCTTTTGCTATTGATGCTCATTTTTATGACCATTTTTTAGTCATTTGATTTAGACTTTTTAGACTTTTTTCAAAGCCTGTTTAGGACAAAATGTCTGCTATGTTTGCTCCAGCATTTATGTGGAAATAATAGAAGTTGGATTGTTATACTGTCCTACCTGATCATAACTGATCAGTTATACAATCTTCATCAACCACTTGGTATACGGATGTGTACATGATTATAAATTTGACCCTATATGCAATATCTATCTTGATTAAAGGATTGATCATATGCAGCATTATACTTTTTCAAGATTTGGCAACATAAAAAAGGAATCATCTAGTGTGAAAAATAAAACTAACCTCTGTGTCTATTATACAAATCTTTGTAAAGTACAACTAGTAATTTAATCATCATATCCATGCAATACTTTCTTCCAGAACATGTTTTGTAGAATGATAAAAATTACTTCCATATCTATTAGAAGAGTAGCCAAACCCAAAGCTTACCATGCATTCTCAGGTGCCATATGGAATGATTGCAAAAATATCTAGTTGGCAGTCATAAAATTTCTATCAACTCTGAATCCAAGTGAAGATTAAACATCAGTAGGGATTTTGCTGGCCAGAAATCCAGAAAAATCCTAATATAGGATTTATATAATATCATTATATCTACTTGCCATATTTCCTTCTTTATTTGAGAAAACTGTGACCTAAATATGAATGTATGTTGTTTCAAAATGGATTTTGCCTGGTATCTGATATTTCTAGCAACAGATAAGTTTAACTTCTTCATCGTTAGCTTTGAAAAGGCCATTTTCTAATATTTAGTACTAATAGCTTTTGATCACAGGTTTTTACTTTTTGCACATCTTGTGCTGCTATGATGGAAACTTTAAATTCAAAACTCAAAAAGATCCTTCCTTTTGAATTAATTATAGAATTAATCAGTCTATAATAGGAAGTGAACAAAATCTCATAATGAGTCCTGTTTCCCCCTCTCCCCATTGCTTATGATAAATTAACAACTACTTCAATATACAAGATCAACATATTCCTGAAATAGGTTCTGCGGTAGGTATTGGGCATGATTTCTAACCAAAAGTGGCTCTGGCTGGAGGTTTAATTTTCCATATGAAATTACACAAGTCATCATACTGGAAACAAAGACTTGCTTATCTACTTAAAGGCAAGTGTGAGTTAAGGTTCTTGTGCTATAAAATTAAAGCTATAAGCCAACTGTTCATAGCCATATTTTATCACTGTAAATATTATGAAGTATTTGTCACAAAGAACACATTAAAAAGCGCAGAGTTTACCAGGTTGTTGGCTGAACAATGATGATATAATCCTAGAATGCTGAAATGAGAGAGAGAAATATGAGAGTTAGTAATGTAATAAGATGTAATAGTAATGTATTAAGACTTACTAATAAGACAAATCAAATATAAATGCTATCTGTCAACCAAGAGCCAATGGTAGCCCAGTGGTTAGAATGCAGTGTTGCTCACTAATTCTGCATTTCCATTGCCAGGAGTTGAATTCTGACTGGCTCAATGTTGATTCATCCTTTCATCCTTCCGAGGTTAGTAAAATGCAAACCCAAATTGTTGGGGGCAATATGCTGACTCTATAAACCACTTAGAGAGGGCTTTAAAGCACTATGAAGCAGTATATAAGTCTAAGTGCTATTGCTATTAATAAAGCAGTCCCTTAAAAAAAAATCAGTTTCGATACTCCCAATCCCCTTTAAAATAAATGCACAGTATAGTTAAAAATAATATATATTTCAACTAGCAACAATAATGTCATATTTAGTTAAGTCTTTTATAAACTACTTTTTCCCATTGACTGCAAATATTTTAATTAGGCATGTAAATGTACACTTTCAGCACAGGGTTGAGATTAAACAACATTATGTTTATTAGGTTACCTCTATTTAGTTGTTTACATTTGGCTATTAAACTGTGAACTATTGTATTGGGTGACATTTTTAAACTACTGCCGTGACTTTCATATTTGTGTTACACTTTGGTAATATCATATTGTTATTATTATTAGAAAGCAGCATGATGTTGTACAATCATTTTGAATTATGGGAATAAACAAAAGGGTTCTGTCAGAAATAACTCTATAATACATTGCCACTTTTCTTGTTTTTTATTTTGGACAGATCCACAATTCTGCTTGCTTCATATCCTGGACAGGTTACTCAGTGTTTCTTGAGTGCAGGAATAGAGGGACATAATCTGGTACCCATTCTTAACAGAGTGTCAACAGTCACTTTGTCTCAGCTCATCTCATTTTACAGGTTGTTGTGGGGAACATGGAAGAGGAAAGAATATTAGATATGTCACCATTTTGAATTACTTATAAAATAATAAGGCAGAATAAAAATCAAATAATAAACAAACAATCAAACAAATGAATAAATGAATAAATTCTGGGGAACCTATGTTCTCCGGTGGTTGGCAGGTACCTTCTTAAAAAATAGGAAGGAATCAATTGTTCTCTTTGCTTTACTGTAATCATTAGGGTTCACAGCAATGATGGTTAGAAAAAAGGGTAGAAAAAAGTAAGTTTGCCTTAGCATCAATTGACGGAATCTTGGAGGAGTGTGAGGAGTGTGTGAAGGCACCCATGTGTTTAAACATCTTTGAAATTAAAGGAAAAGAATGTGGATCAGTAGAGAGTGAAAAGGGTCTGGAAGACTCCTCACACATCAAGGCTTCCCTTCTCTGCATAGGTTGGAAGACCAAGAACCATGAAAACTACCAGTTGAGTCCCAGTGGCAGTCCAGACTGAGTCTGCTGAACCACTCAAATCTGAACTGGAATTTTACAAGTCTGCTTCAGGAATAGCCAGGATCAGCAAAGAAGAGAAGTTGCTTAAACTGTTGTGCAAATTATCCCTAAAGTGGCTAAATACACTAAACTGATAATTAGGAGCAGATTTGGTGGAATTTCAAGGTTACAGAAGTAAAATGAAAATCTAATAAAGCAAATATATTTCAGCCATGTGTCTTGAATGCTCATTATTGTACCATTTTTTTTTGCAGGAAGTATATTGTTCAGAATATATTGATTAATTGTGTGCCAGCAAGTTAGTGTTAACTATTAGCAATTTCATGGATAGATTTTCTCTATGATAATCTATACCTAATCTGGTATTTCAGGTCTTCTAACAGCATACCCATTGTCTCTGTAAATGGGTGTATCTCACTTGCTGATGATCAGCTTTTTCTTCTCTTTCAGAATATATGCCAGTGGTATATTGTCATTGGTGAAGTTAAGATCCATTAATTTTGAATTTTCCCCCCTGAATCTCAGTGATCTCCACTGATTTGTTTCCTGGCACCATCTGTAATGTTTAATATGCGAGGAACACATAGAGATTGAAATTAATTATTGGATTAACATAATTCAGGGGAATCTAATTCCGCTGTATACTCAATGTACTCAGAGTATATTGTGAGCCATTGTCGACTCTATTGCAGAGATGTGCAAAGAACATCTTGATGCATGCAAAGTGTTTCCTTGGTGATCCCTATGAAAATGCTTCTGTCTTTAGGAGATAGCCTTCAGATGAGCTTGCCAAGCTTTCCAGAGGATGCAGCTGCTTTAAAGCTTAAAAGAGAGATGCTTTGCTTGCGCCGGCACACTTTATAAAAGATTCTTATCTAATGCTTTGCACAGTCATATTAAATAGGTACAAAAGCAGATATAAGCATGAAAATAAAAACCTGCTGCCTTTTATTCTGTTCTCCATTCTTTAGGCTGCGATATTCTACATTGCCAGAAGATGGAGGGCTTGACTTAGTAAGGGAGTGCCACAATATGCAGTGATATTTCTTTCACACTGGTTCCTGATGGTCAAGAATGAAAAGATGGATTAAAAAGCTAACTTTGCTAATTGTGGATGAGAAGCAGAAACACTTTTTGCCTTAGGAAATATTTTCAGAGTCGTCTCTTAATAAAATAATTTTAAAATCAATGGCAAAACCTGTTATAGCAAATGTAAATTAGTCATATTTGTGGATGAAACCAGTCTATTTTGTAATAAACATAATTCTGTTTCATAAAAGGCCATAAATGGAGTAGCAGTGCCTCATGGAAGTGTCGAGCTTAGAAGGAATGAGGCTACTGGCTGGAATCATAGACGAGAAAAATGGCAACTTCCGTTGCTTGGAAAACTTGAAATTTTAGCTAATTTGAATGAGCTATGTCTTTGTGTTAAATAGATAAGTTTTCCTGAATACTTATTCCATAAATACTTATTCAATTTGTGGAAGAGAATTTGCTTTACAACTTATTTCAAAAGATAAGAGAATTTCAGAAATTTCTCATAGATGAATCGTGAGTTGCTGGAACTGGTTTAGTGATAAGGTGAAGATTCAATTTCTGAGGCACAGTCACATCTGCAGCTATTTACACTTTCTTTGGCTTTCCAGATTTCAATTATCCTTTCTTGCAGTAATATTATTCAAGTTTACAATTACAGAGTAAAAAAATAATAATGATGCAAACTAAAGCAAATACAAAAGAGTAAAATGACAGAAAAGATATAAAAGTCCAAAAAGGGGGGAAATCTTATATATTTTAAAAAAGAAAAAAAATGATATCTATAAAAATAATTTCCCCTTTCATCATGACCATTATCACCTTTTCTTAAACTACAACAAACCCACCCCATCTAATCCTTATTTATAAACAGATTCTAAAAACTTTAACATTTAAATCTAGTCAACAAAAGTCCATTAAGAGTTACTGAAAATAATAATCTATATATTTTAATTTTAATCAAATAAACTCTTTATATTCCTTTGTTTTATTTTGACAATCTTGATTTTTATTACTTTTTAATAGCGTACAGGACTTGATCCCCCCCCCCGTTGCCTCCATATTTCTTCTCAGAAAGTCTTTAAAACTTTAACACATCTCTTTTGTAAATGCAAAATGAAAAAAATGTCCAAGTCACTCTTCTGGTTTGTTATTTGTATCTCTTTTAATTGTTAAGACATCTGGTTTCACCTGTATATCCAGTATAACATCTTTATCTATATCATTCTTTTAATCTGTAATTTTTAAATCCACATTCCAGTCAGCCTCAGAAGCAGTCTTGTTAATAACAGACAATCTTAAAAGTAAATTCTGAGTAAATTAGTCCGAAATATTCTTAAATTTGATCCATTAGAATAATTTGTTGCATTCTTTTATTAGTGGGTCTCTTTTCCTTTAATTATAATCTTTTAATTTTTTCTGCTTTCCTGTAGTGTTCAACTTTTAAAGTTCCATCTTGTAACTTATTTTTCTGATCAACATTTTTCCAGAGGAAGATTTCTTATACTTGATTTCAAAATGTTTATTTTTTTTTCAAACAGCTATATCTTCTTTCAGGAAAGCTTCTTGGAATTAATTTCAAAATCTTATTTCAAATTCTGGTCCTTAGTTTGTAACTTTCCAAAGTCAATGTTTTTATTATTTATTTATTTATTTATTTATTTATTTATTTATTTATTTTATTAGTCATATTTCTATGCTGCTCATTCTCCAAGGACTCTGGGCAGCTTACACCAAAGACAGTATACTAAATAGCATATTACCCCTAACAATCTGCGTCCTCATTTTACCCACTTCGGAAGGATGGAAGGCTGAGTCAACCTTGAGCCGGTGAGATTTGATCTGCTGATCTGCTGAACTAGCAGTCAGCTGAAGTAGCTGCAGTACTGCACTCTAACCACTGCGCCACCTCAGCTCTCAGTTTTAATCACCTTTTGCTTTTATAAAAAAAAATGTTTTTTAAATCCTTAAATCCTCTTTCACTGAGGATTGAAGGAGACTTACCCAATGGAGTAAAACTTGCCAATCTACAGGTTCTTAATATCCAACAAACAGTGAACAAACAATTTCTAAAGGATATTAAGAAATGAAATATATGATCCAGGGTCCTTTTTGAAGGCTCAAAAGCATGGCTTAGTTAAAGGTAACATTTCCCATGGCTCTCAGCTCTCTAAACCACTGGAGACCCTGTTTTATGGTTTCTTCATGGGAAGCTATTCTCTGTGCTGTGTGTGGACAATCCTGAGTCCTTTCCTTATCTGGAGAGGAAATTCAAGAAGCCGGTCCATTTGCCAACTTGTTATTTTATCATGCTTATCAACTCCAGTCACTATGGAGCTATCTTCAGGACCCCACAGCTTCCCTGAAAATTTTTTCCCACACTTTAATTATCCAAAGAAAATATTATAAGGAAACTAGTTGTCTCTTTTCAGGGATAAATCCTATTCTTGAAAAATTGTTGGAGAATGTTTGCTACCCCTGAAAAACTGAAAACAACTAATGTTCAGACTACAAATTTCTGGAAAATTTCAAAAGTATGCTGAGTTCTTGGTCTAACAGTAGAGCTATGCAAAGCATTTGAAAGCACTGAATTACAAAAAATGTTAGCAGCTGTGTGCTCTCATTTTCGTGTATGCATGTATTTATGTATGTGAACACATGTGCCCATGTGTGGACAGACCATATTTCTTCTGGGAGTGCCAATGTAACTAAGCATTGAGCAATTGTATGCATACATAGATAACAAGGGACAGTCTTCAAAGCTGTAGCATCAACTTTCTAAAGGGTGTGTCAGTTTTAATGCTTTGATGAGAAGTGATTCACTTGTACTAGCACACATTACGAACTATCTTTTTTTAATGCTTTCTACTGCCCTCCCAAACATTCTTGAGTATTCATGATATGAATAGGGATAGCTCTGCAGACAAGGCACTGTAATTTAACACCAGCTGTCTGCAATTTTTTTTTTAATAAAAAAGTTTTTATTTTCTGATCAAACAAGTATACAATATAAACAATCATTCATACTATCATCAGAAAAAAAGGAAAAAAAATCAATTTGGTAAACTCAATCTTCAACCCCTCCTCACCACCCCCCACCCCCGACTTCCCAGAACAAAAACAGGGCATAGATTTCACCAAACATTCGCTAAAATAAACTAGCTAACTGCAAGATTTAATAACTCCCAAGACCCCTTAACTCCCCTTTTACAATTTCATCAACCTCCCTTTATATAAACACAAAATAACATGTAATCCAATAACTCTAAGAATTTTAAAACCATTAACAAATCTTAAACATTCAAACCTAAAAACATTTTTCCCCCTCCTACTTTTCTCAAAGTTCAGATATTTTGAAATCTCATAACAAAAAATAAACCTTAGATATTCACTAATTAAATTTCTACATTTTTATAATTAACCATTAGTACATTAACTAGAAAACCAAAAAAGATTAATCAACCATTAATACATCATATTTAAAAATCAATATTCAACTTTATACTTAAAGATTAATCAACCATTAATACATCATATTTAAAAATCAATATTCAACTTTATACTTTTTCCCCCTCAGTAGTTATAACACCTAAAACATAATCAATTTAAACCATGAATAGAACAACTGCAAAGCCAAAAAAAAAAAATAATCTTCCATTCTTGGTTTCTTATTTTAAAACCTCATAACAAAAAATAAACCTTAGATATTCACTAATTAAATTTCTACATTTTTTAAGTTTCTAAATTTCCCCCCTTCATTATTCCTCCCTCCAATTTTTAAAATTTAAAAGATAATCAACAACATAATTAACCATTAATACATGAACTAAAAAACCAAAAAGGATTAATCAACCATTAGTACATCATATTTAAAAATCAATATTTAACTTTATACTTTTTCCCCCCTCAGTAGTTATAATACCTACAACATAATCATTTTTAACCATGAGTAGAACAACTACAAAGCCAAAAGAAAAGATTAATCTTCCATTCTTGCTTTCTTTTTATATTTTTTCCAATCTTTCTGCATCCCTCCTACTTCTATTTTGAGGAGGTTTTTCATTTTAATTTGAGGTTGATATAACTGCAAAAATTGTCCCCTTTTTAAAAAAGTTTCCTCTGATTTAGAGCCCCCAAATCGCCTCTTCATGCTTATATAAATCAGTTCATTCCTTCGTCTGTAAAACCAAAGTTTGTCAAGAGTTTGTGAAGAAAAGTTCAATTGTTTCTTTTCTATTAAATGTATAGATGCCCCTGACAAGTCTCCTTCATCTTCTGAAACTTCGAAAGTCTGGTCATTTACTACTTTTTTCCAAACCAAGTCATAATTTTGAAGGATTCTATCAATTTTTCCGAAAAGAGCAGAGAGTAAGCTCGAAAATTCTTGAGAAAATTCTTCCACCCTCTCTGCTGCAATATCTCCTGAGTTGTCATCATGTTCCGTAGTTGTTTTAATTTCCTCAGTCATTTCTGTTGTTATCCCTTTAAGAATTGCTATTTGGTTACTTATAGCTGCAGTATGATTATTCATGGCTTCTTTTATAAATTCTGTAAGTTCTGCATCAAAATCCTTACAACTCTGTAAATCAGACAACTGTTTCGTTTCTGACACCTCCAAATAGCATCCAGCACTTTCAAGATCTCCTTTCTTAGAAGCCATTTTATTTTAAAGAAATTTTCTTTCTTCCCACAACCATAAAATCATAAAGTCAGAGCCATCCTTTTGAGCAGCATTCAGCAATTTCTTTATAAACAATCTTTTCCCAAACAGCTCTTCAAAATCTATTCCAGCAACTTAAAGCCAGTCTCTGAGCACGAGTCTATTAGCAAAAACTTTTTCTAACTTTCCCTTTTAAAATCGCAACAAAGAAACGCCATCTTAACTTCCAGCTCAGAAAATCCAATTAGAAACATTGTATCCCCGGAGTTAAGTGTTATACTTGCAAAAAGCTTGTCCTCCTGCTTCTGTTCCGCCTGCTTTTTTGAAATCATTTAATCTTCTGTTTGACAGCAGAAATTGGACGCAACACCTAGCTCTGTAAAAAAAAAACAGAGTCCCCCCGGATCCGGAGCTTCAGTGGGCTGAACGGGGAGCTCTCACCCTCCTAACCCCTGGAATTAATCCAGGGGTTTTCAGGGAGCTCTACCCTCACCCACCTGCTCTCCTCCCCTTCTTTTCCCGAAGGGGAGATTTTCAAGCCGTTTGACAGCTGATTAACGCTGTCAGAACGGCTCAACGGAATCACGGGGGCGGCGGTCTAAAAAGACCGTCAATGGTGCTGCGGAGCCAACCCGGAAGTCTGCAATTAAAGTAAGTTCGAATCTTGCCAGGCTCAAGGTTGACTCAGCCTTCCATCCTTTCTAAGGTAGGTAAATTGAGGACCCAGTTTGTGGGGGCAATAAGCTGACTTTGTATAAAATATACAAAAGTATGAAGGCTATTGCTTAACGCACTGTAAGCCGCCCTGAGTCTCCGGAGAAGGGCGGCATATAAATCAAATTAAAAATATATATATATGCCCAAGACAATACACTGAAGGTATTATCAAGAGTGACTAACAATAATGATAACCATTAGAACAAATACTATTATTTTTTTACAGGGCAGCCAGGGAACACTGTTGTGCCAAAATCAGCAAAATTTCTTACAACATCTTAGAGACTTTGTTACTAAATGAGCCAGTGGTGGGTTTCTATGGTTGGCCCCAGTTCGAGCAAACTGGTAGTGGCTGTGGCGGGAGGCTCCGCCCACCCACCCGGACATCATCACTGATGCTCTGTGCATGCGCAGAAGCGCCACAGGCGAGGGAAGCAAGCACACGCACGCGTGTGCTGACAGTTCCAAACCAGTAGCGAAGGTAAGTGGAACCCACTACAGGAATGAGCTAAGGTATTGATTTAGGTTATGATTTCCAATTGAAAATCCATAGCACACTAGTCAAACTTGTAGTTTAGAAATAGAGGACTATTCTTTTAGGTGCAATTGCATTGTTTTGGAGCATGGATTATCTGGAACACTTACAATGAAAACTTTGCAGTGTAGAAATTGGCCCATGCATGTCTGCTTTTTGCTACCCAATTTTTACTGAAGTGCAATTATATATAATTATGTTAGTTTGGCTGTTTTGAAATTATAACTACTTTTGTTCTAACAAAACTATACTACAGAAATAAAATATGATTTGTGGAATCTACCTCTACCTCTACCCTACCAAAACAGGAAAACAAACTAATAACTTTCTTCTAATTGTTATCAAAACATTGAAAAAATAACCTAAAATATTGGAAGACAGAAAATAACTGGAAGTGGCAACCTTATACTTAATACGTTGTTTAGAAATAACCCATATTTGTTCATCTGTATCTATTATACATGCAAATAAATGCATCAATAACTTTATGTACATAAATTTGTGTTGTCAGAAAATACTTGAAAATGAAACGATTAGAGGAGACAATATTAAATAATTTATCTGTTGATCTTTTGGTTTCACTCTGCTGCTTATAGCACCAGTGAATTAAAATAGCAACTCTACATATAAATAATTGCATCACAGATCTATATATTTTTAAATAGATTCATTCTCCCTAATAGAGGCATATTTGTAAGATTTCCCAAGCCTAGAATTTCTGGATTCAGACCTGAGCAGCATAAGTATCCCTTAAGCCTCCAGATGAAGCAGGAGATAAGGCAGATGCAGTTTCTTCAATCAGTATTCTCCCCAGCCCTTTTTTCCCCCCTTGCTGTAGTTGATCAGAAATCCTGATATACCCCATAGCAAGAAGATTTATAAGAGAGTGGAAATAGTAGAAGAAAATTGCAACTTCTCTTGAATTGTTGAATTAAGAGATCTAAGGATTTATAAACATCTTTGGAAAAAAAATCTAGGCGTGAAAATCCAGTGCATGTGAAAACCACTAGGTTATGGAAATACTAATCTAAATGCAACCAGGAGCCACATAACATGACCCCAGTTTCTTAACAATCACTCCTAACCCTACTGATAGGATCAAGAAGGGATTAATCTTCAATTTGTTTTGGCCTGGAGTTCAAATGATGCTTCCCCATCTTTTTTCCACAATTTGCTACCTACATAGATGCACATTTTTTTTTGTTTGATGTTTTTTCAAAGAAGTTTCCTTTGCCTGGCTGCAATTCTGGTTATGCAGCCATAAAGCTTTTTGTTTGCAATTTTTCATTTCAATCCCTTAGAATTTCAAGCATTCTCTTTCTTCTGATGTGCCACAAGTTTAAGGTTTAGTGATTTCCTCCCCTCAAATATGAAGAAGAGAATTAAATTTTTAAAAAGGCTATAGACGTTTGAGCCAAAGTGAAATGAGTTCAATATTCCTATGAGTAAATCACTGGTAAATCTGAAATTCTGTCTCATGCAACAGTCTGAAGTTCTCCATTTATCTCATGTGATAGTGAGAACACACACACTTGGTTTCTTCTTCAGAATAGATCTGATTTCGAGACAGGAACAACAAAACCTCTTCAGTCAGTTTCACAAGGCAGACCTTCCTATGAGTCTGACACAAGATTTTTGCATTATCAAACATTTTGCTATCTGTGCTGAGAACGCAGGCTACATAGCTCAAGTTAAAGCTTACGGAAACCCATTAAGAAGACACTTAGCTGTAAGAGAACTCTCATGCTTCAGGGCATATGCTGAATGCCTTCAGGGGTCAGAAAGGAATTTCCCCTCTATAAGAGATCAGTTCAACATTTGGTAATGTATCTAGCTAAGACATTTTGCAATCCTGTAGCTTCAGGCACACCCTTGCCTGTCCTGTAAAAAAGAGCATATGGGGTTCCCTTGATCAATGAATAATGCTGAATTGGCAACTTGCTTCTTCTCTCTGGAGGCTGAAGGTTACAATGCAACACAACAAAAGTTGTACACAACAGGTGATTGAAGCTCATGCAAGTTTTTTTAAAAAATAATAATTTCAACTTTAATATATTATTTAATACGTGCCTATATCCAATTATGATATAGTTCCAATCAAATATATGTCTTTAATTCAGGTCCAACTTCTTATTAAAATTGAGTGAAGCCGAGGATACATCTACATATTCTTCCTAATTTATATCAATGATACCTCATTTTTATTTGTTTAAAGTCACATTTCCGTGATGTAACCTTTATTAGAGGAAGCTTCTGGATTTATATTAAATACTGAATGTTAAATGTATGCATTGTCCCATCATAAAAAGTACATATTTGATTTCACTCTCTATCATTTCTAGCCACAGGTTCATTCTCTCCTATTTTTGCATCTATTCATATTTTTTAAAGATGTGCCAAGAAAAATATGTTTGTCAGATTAATACAATCTAACAATATATTTTGTGTAGTTTTGTATGTTTGAAAAAACAGACCATTTGCAATACATAGTCCGTGCATATATTGTACATTACATAATACATACATATATTGTACATACATGTTCAATTTTTCCAATAAATATTTTTCATTATGATGCTCCATAACATATGGTATTTCTCTTAATGCATACATTTTGTACACACTTTGAAGAACTGCAGTACAAAATGAGGAATTCATTTACAGTCTTGTGGACCTCCAGATACTGGTACAAAAAGGAGGGTGGGTATGATTTCCATATAAGTAAGTAGTGGCCATCATGGAATCTGTATAATTATATTGTATTATATTATTTATGGCTACTGTATATTTCTATCCTCTTGGGAGTTCATGGCAGTACATATAAAATGAATGTCTCCCCTTATTTTAGTTTTACAAAAGAAATCCAAACCCTTGTGAGGTGGAAATTTTCAGTTGTCTCCCCTGGGAACTAATTGCTACTTGAATTTGCAGAATATATAAGGCATGGCTCAAGGGAGGAAGTGACAATGCTTAGGTATTGCCTTGCTCTTTTTATTGCAGACTTCTGTTTGCAACTTACAGCTTCCGTTTTAGAGACTGTTCCAAGTAGGGCCAAAAATTATAACTTCATTTCCTTTCATCTAATCATTAACTGAACAGAACAAAGATGGTTGCAAAATCTGGAAGGAGAGACTGCTATATTTGATGAAAGAAAAATGATGGTGTACTATAATTTGTGCTTATTAGTTAATAGTTAAATAATAATTAATGTAAGGAATATATACTAAAATATATGTGCTACTTTTTTCCCTTTTATTTTGTATCTTTGATACATTATTTTAAGAGGTATTTAAGAGTATTGATTAATGGACTGATGTCTGCAGTTGTAATCTATTTCAACCATTATACAAAACAGAGAGGTCTAATGTTGTTGTATTTACCCTCCTGAACATGGGTAGTACAATGTATTCAGGACGGTAAGTATAACAACATTAGACCTCTCAACATATACAAAGTACAAATACACAAACATGCATACAAACCACAGTTTATTAAAATCTGAATATTTGAATTGGCAATTCAATTCACTCCAATTTTGGAGTGAAACATTAGAGGCAAATTATTTATTATTCTTATTCTTATTCTTATTTTCTTCTTCTTCTTCTTATTAATTTATTTGATTTTTATACCGCCCTTCTCCAACAGGACTCAGGGCGATGAACAGCCGAGATAAAACATAACATATAAAATTTAAAAAACAGTTTAAAAGACATTAAATAATTTTGGCCCACAATTTAAAACAACCCAGTTAAAACCAATTTCAAATTAAAACCGAAAGGATGGGATCAAGCCAGACCGGCTAGATGAAATAAATGAGTTTTCAGGGCCCAACGAAAAGTCCGAAGGTCTGGTATCGTGCGTATCTCTGGGGGTAGATCGTTCCAAAGGGCAGGTGCCACCTGGGGTCGCCAGCCGACATTGTCTGGCCGACGGCACCCTGAGGAGGCCTTCTCTGTGCGAGCATATTGACCGGTGGGAGGCTATTGGTGGCAGAAGGCGGTCTCGTAAATACCCCGGCCCTAAGCCATGGAGTGCTTTAAAGGTGGTCACCAACACCTTGAAGTGCACCCAGAAGACCATCGGAAGCCAGTGCAGCTCGCGCAGGAGAGGTGTCACATGGGAGCGCCCCGTTGCTCCCATAATCCCCTGCGCGGCCACATTCTGGACCAACTGGAGCTTCCGGGTGCACCCCAAGGGGAGCCCCATGTAGACAGCATTGCAGTAGTCCAGGCGGGGAGTAACGAGTGCCTGAGTGACTGTGTGTAGGGAGTCCCGATCCAGAAAGGGATGCAACTGGCATATCAGGTGAACCTGATAAAAAGCCCCCCTGGCCACGGCTGTCATATGCTCTTCTAAAGACAGCCGTGCATCCAGGAGGACACCCAAGTTGCGAGCCCTCTCTGTGGGGGCCAGTGATTCGCCCCCAATAGCCAGCGATGGCACCAGCTGGCTATATCAGGACGCCGGAAGCCACAGCCACTCGGTCTTGGAAGGGTTGAGTCGGAGCCTGTTTCTCCCCATCTAGGCCTGCACGGCCTCCAGGCTCCAGGACATCACTTCAAGGGCATCGTTGGGGTGGCCTGGGGTGGAGATGTACAGCTGAGTATCATCAGCGTACTGATGGAACTCCACCCCAAAGCCACGGATGATCTCACCCAGCGGCTTTACATAAATGTTGAACAGAAGGGGTGAGAGGACCGACCCCTGAGGCACCCCACAAACAAGGCGCCTTGGGGTTGACCGCTGCCCCCCTGCCAACACAGATTGTGATCGGTCAGAGAGGTAAGAGGAGAACCACCACAAACCGGTGCCCCCCATCCCCAACCCCTTCAACTGGTGCAACATGTACCATGGTCGATGGTATCAAAAGCCGCTGAGAGATCTAACAGGACCAGGATAGAGGAACAACCCCTATCCCGAGCCCTCCAGAGATCATCCACCAACGTGACCAATGCCATTTCCCTGCTGTACCCAGACCTGAAGCCGGACTGAAACGGATCTAGATAGACAGCTTTATCCAGGTACTGTGGAAGCTGCCGCGCCACCACACTCTCAACAACCTTCGCAATAAAATGAAGGTTGGAGACTGGACGATAGTTAGCCAAAACAGCCAGATCCAGAGAGGGCTTCTTGAGGAAGGCCTTACTACCACTTCTTTCAAGGCAGCCGGCAGGACACCCTCACTCAAAGAAGCATTAATAATCCTCTGGAGCCAGCTTCGTGTAACCTCCCAGGAAGCCAGCACCAACCAGGAGGAACATGGGTCCAATAAACATGTGGTCATTTTCAGCTGCCCAGAATCCTGTCCACGTCCTTGGGAGCCACAGGATCAAACTCCTCCCAGATAATACTCTCAAGACCTGCCTCAATCATCCCGTCTGGACTTACCCAGTCAGAGGTCAGGCCTTCCCGAATCTGAGTGATCTTATCATACAGATACTGCACAAAATCCTCAGCTTGACCCTGCAAGGGATCATCCCGCGCTCCCAGATGGAGGAGGGAGCGGGTCACCCTAAACAGGATGGCTGGGCGATTATCTGATGATGCAATAAGAGTGGCAAAATAGCTAGATTTTGCCATTTTTATCGCCACTAGGTAGGTCTTAATATGAGACCTCACCAGTGTTCGGTCGGATTCAGAATGGCTGGTCCTACAGCCACTCTCTAGGTGTCTTTTCTGGCTCTTCATCTCCCTCAGCTCCTTGGAGAACCAAGGAGCTAGTGTCAGGTTTCGATGCTATCTCAAAATAAATGAATTCCCAAACTGCCGATCTTTAAGGAAATTTTCTCTTTATTCAAGCACAGCAATCTGATCCTGACTCTTTCACGGTCAGTACTGACCTTTGCCCCCCAATCCCTCCCTTTCCGATCCCCAATTCTCCGCTTCTCATTGGCCATCTTCCAAGTCACTCTCCTGATTCCTTCTTCGTCAAATCACAGGAATGTCTTCCACCTCCCCATCTCCGAGGAGACAGGGATTTAATAAAGAGAGGCTTCTCTTTATTATATGTCAGTGCTGGGATGCTGACAGCTAGGTGAGTTCGGTGCCGGGTCAGAGGCCGCAAAGGCACGATGCGGTCCAAAGCCCTGGTGGCCGCACTGTCCCAGGCGGCCACCAGGTCTTCAGCCGAGTCATGAGCCAGAGCGTCAGGAAATGGCCCAAGCTCCATCTGGAACCTATCAGGATCCATCAGGCATCTGGGATGGAACCACCAAGTCGATCCTGCCTCCCTGCAGCGGGGTGTAGCGGTTAGAAAGTCAAGTTGAAGGAGTGAGTGGTCAGACCATGACAAGGGTTCAATGATTATATCCCCTGTATCAAGGCCACTCGACCATTGACCAGAGATAAAAACTAAGTCCAGAGTGTGCCTGCCCGTGTGAGTAGGGCCATGAATTAACTGAGTCAGGTCCATGGCCGTCATGGAAGCCATGAACTCCTGAGCCACCTCAGACATTTCACCGATGGATGGCAGGTTGAAATCCCCCATGACCAAAAGTCTGGGGATATCAACCGCCACCTCAGCTATGATGTTGAGCAGCTCAGGCAGGGCCGTTGCCATGTGGCAGGGAGCCAGGTACATGATCAACAAGCCCATCTGCACTGCATGGCCCCACTTCACAAGAAGGGACTCACATCCGGCTATCTGTGGAACAGTGGTCTCCTTCGGATCAAGATAATATAATCAGCTCACAGAACACTTGCTATTCTTTCTTCCGGGAGTTCTTTTAAGAAATTTTGATCAGTTCAATTATAACAAAAAAGAAATGCGTTATTAAAAATGTTCCTGCTTTTGCATTTCATCAATGCTTAAGAAAATAGTTTTTCTATATATTCTATTTTTTTAAAGATTTTTATTAATAATAATAAAAAAATACAAACAAACATAAATACATTAAGACAACATACAAAAAGAACAAACATCAATTCAGTCCCATGACTGACTCTTAGAAGTTACTACATCGGTGAGTTATTTTTGTATTTCTCTCATTTCATATCTATATCTACGTTCACATATTTACATGGTTTTATATATATATATATATATATATATATATATATATATATATATATATATATATTTGACTCTTTATTTAATTTAATTCTATACATTTCTATTGAATGGCCTCCAGCCAGCTGTACCATCTTTGCCATACTAAACAGTAATCAATATCATCTTTCTCTTGCAGTTCTTTTGTGAGCTTATCCATTTCTGCACATTCTGTAATTTTAGCTATTATTTTGCCTCTGTGGGTAACTGCTCAGATTTCCAATGTTGGGCAAAAAGTATACGTGCTGCTGTGAGAATATGGATGATCAGATATTTTATTTCTTTGGTGTATTGTACTGTGATTATTTCCAATAGAATCGTCCAAATAGAAATAAATATTCTATTTATTTTTATTGATGTAATTTTTTTTACAATTTTCCTATGAATGATAGATAGACCCTGTTAGAATTATGTTAAGGACACAATATTCTACAATGGCCTGGAAAATTTCAAAAGTCTCAACCGGTTACTTAAGTGCGAGCCAATGTTTGCTTGTAAGAAATTGATTGATAAAATAAATGTTTGAATCTGTTTTCTGAAGAAGAAAAGAAATATGGAAGGGAAGGAAGATATAAAATGAATGCTGAATATTTAATTATTGATTTTATTTGGTAGAATGCCTATCTTTTCCAAAGTTTGTTTTTCATTTCCCCTTTAGATTAATTAAGACATTTATTTTCAATAAAACATTAATAAATCTGAAATCTTTAAAGATCTAGACTATATATATTTTCTGATTACTGATAGAATATTTAGCTTTGTCAATGCTACTGCATTGCCAATATAGCAGTAGAACATAATGTTGTATGATATGACATTAATTCATCAATCTCTTTTAAATAAGGCATTAAAATAAATATACTTACTGAAACAGGAGTGTTTCCAAGAAAGACAATCAGAGAGAGAAGTGGCAAATAGACAAACCAATTAACCATTCTTATTTTAAACAGATTTTCTTTCTGCTTGTGAATATGCTTTTTCTTGTTTCTATTTTTTCCTGTTTCTCAATCTAAATTGTTAAATAACAGGTTTTGCAAATCATTAACCATACTTTCAATTTTGATTACACTGGACTAGCAAGTACAACTGGCATGGAAAGTTTTCCTCTAAGAAGTCTTTTCTGAGGCCTATGCTAAGGGAAAGAGTTGCCATACTTTATTTCTAACTTATTTGTTATGTCACTTTTAATAAACTGGCTTCTAAAATGTGAGATAAATTTGGATTAATGCTGTTCATTGGTTAGTCTGCACTGCAGACTATATATTTATATATATATAAATGATATATTTATATATATCATTATTTATATATATATCATTATATATATTTATGGTTAGGTGCAATTTAACCAAAAGGTACTACTTAAATTAGATGGTTTGTTACTTTGAGACTTGTATATCCTGCCCTTTTGTTTAACACGGTTACTGAAGAATGAGTCAATCCCACCAATTTCAATGACAGATATTTGTTCTTTGAAGAACTTTATGGTGCTACATTGTATAATTCATTATGGAATAATATGTTGATGAAGATTCTCAATCATCCAGGTAGAGCTATCTGGAAGTTGAGTCATGTCAATTGGACTTATTTTCTTTTTGGTTTGAAACTTATCCAAGTAGCTTCTTTAATCTGAACAAGTTCATCAGGGGGACCTATAAATGTCCACTAAGGTAGTTTCAGCAGGATTAGATTTTACCTAATCTGAATAAATTATTTAGGTGAATAGATGCAAAGAGGCATTAAGAGTTGTTGCTCCTAAATCTTTTCTTTTAGATGGGTTGTTCAGTGTGACCTCCCCGATGAATCTGTGAAGCAGTCTTGATCTTCCTTGGACTGATGCAAGAGCAGCATAAAAAACAAGAGACAGGTTGTGTATGAAGCCTCCACCGCTGAGGGTGGAGGGAACGATTGAGGGAATGATTTCCATTTTGGCATAGATGGATTCATTTACTCCTCTCTCAAATCATGTATTTTTCAATCCAAAATATGGATCCTTATCCAAAATATTTATCCTTATCCAAAATATGAACATTGTCCTCAAAATAGTGTCCTTTTTCTTTTAAATAAAGGTGTACTGCTGGTCCTATGGTGTTGTTTCTTCTATGCTGGGCCATCCTCTTGTATTAAATGCTGCTTGGTTTCCCCAATGAACACACCTCACTGCAGGGGATTGCATGCATTACATTACTCTTCTGATTTTTGGGTGTCTGATCTTTACGGTGGATAAATCTCTGTCTCAGTGTGTTGGTGGGTTTGAAGAACACAGATATGTTGTGTTTTCCAAGTATCCATTTTAACTTCTTTGACACCTCAATCATGTAAGAAATTATAGGTTCTTTTGTTGACTCTGAGTCTCAGTTTTGTCTGCCATTCTTTTGTTGGGTCCAGATGCTGATTTAATAAAGGCCCAATTTGGATATCAACACAATGAGATGGAAGCTTGTCCAGCATATCAGTCCCAAGAAGATCAAGACCACATCAGAGGTTCATTAAGGAGACCATTCTTAACAACCCACCTAGGAGAAAATATTTAGGAGCAACAACTCTTAACAAGTTTCTGCCTACCTACCTAACAACCTCTATTTAGATTAGGTAAGAAATGAAACCATTCTGGAGAACATATATAGGGTATCCCTAAACAACTTGCTCAAACTAAAGAAGCTAACTGAATAAGCAGCAAAAAGTTTCACACCCAAAAGAAAAGTCGTTCAGCTGCCATGACTCAGCGTATGGAAGTATTATTTAAGTTTTAATACAGAAAACTACTGAATTTCCTTTGATATCATTACATAGAAAATAATTTACAACTAGAACAAATTATGGACTTTGATACTGACATGGTGATACCAACATATACCATATATATACCATACTGCCTTTTCACTGTTTTTCAGTTCCATAAAAGTTTCTATAAATAAGTTTTCTCTAGTCAGAGAAACAGAAAGATGAAAGGACTGTAATAAACACAGTTTTATGTGATCTGTCCTTGAATAAAATGAGGTGCCCTGAATTTTAATATACTCCTGATTCATCAAAAATCAGACTGAAAATATGGAGTGTAACTAATAACAACATGCTTTATATCCATGAAAGATAAATTAAAGGGAGTAAAACTACTATTGACAAACATTGATTATATGCACTCTGAAGGACTTTGAAGCTGAGTCAGATGCTTTCTACCAGTCTTCAATCTTCTCTTTTGAATTTCATTGCATAAGGTTTTACTTTTTAATTATTTTTCTCGAAAGCTCTTTGATCAAGTAAAATATAGATCACATTTGGGTGATATCATATCCTGTACTTTCTATGAAGTTGTGCCCTTGTGCATGATTTTAAATATATATTTGCAGAAGTTACATCATTTTTTATAAAATTTAATCTGCTATGCAGAAACCTATTTATTTTTTTTAATCCAAGTTCTCAGATCTGTAGGCTGAATTTATCACATCATGAAAGTTTCTAATATAGTGTACCATGCATGTATTATCTTGTGCACATACTTGTCGCAAATCTTCCATATGTTAAAATTGAGTTTCATGCATGAAAATCTAAGTGAAAAATTCTTAAGGCGTGCTTAATAATCTTGTTAGTTTTCTTAATATACAATATGTATTTTGGGTCTTTTACAAATATGCAATCTGGATTTTACAAATATGCAATTGATTACAATTTGAAAGATAGCGTGATAAAGATTCAAAGTATTAATGATGCACATATGCTTTTGGCTGTATCCTTACGGTATATAGTATAGCCATTATAGCACTTGGAATCTAGCAAGATATCTACTGGGCATTTTTCAGGCATGGGAACTGAATAAAAACTGGATGGAACAATCAATGCTGGATTGTTCAATCAAAAGACTGTGAATATTGTTGAATAATTTTGTTTTTTATTTTTGAAAAATGAAATGAAGAAGATTTTTGAGCAACATGGTCGTTTTATTGTATGGTTCATTAAACTTATAATTTTCCAACTTTTTTCTTTCATTTTATTTTTACTAAGATCATGATTATTAATATAAACATTACTTATTAGTACAATGCTAAGTATTTTCTCTGATTAATTTAAACAGTAAAATATTTCAAAGCCCCTAAAAAGACAATTTTTGAGATCTGGGTAAGAACCACATCATAATATTTCATATTTTAAAATACTGTTTTTCAATCTTGGCAACTTTAAGATGTGTGGATTTCTAGAATGCTAGCTAGCAATTCCGAGAGCTGAAGCCCACACATATTAAAGCTGCCAAAATACTATTTTATAAAGTGGAACTTTGAAAAAAATTAAGTAATAATCCCTGTGATTGCTTCCCTTTCATACAGTCTAAAACTGGATTACAGCAGTTCATACAGAAACCTTGAGATTTGACTAACAAAATAACAAAGATCTCTTCAAAAATATCTACTATTGTGTTTTGTAGGGGTATTTTCATGATTATGGTTTTGTGTGAGGCTATTCTCAAACTTTGCTACATCTACAGTAATTGTCATGAAATTATGAATGAACATGGTATATTTACAAATAGCACTGAATAGGTGACTAAAAAACTATTAAGATAAAATTATGATGGTGATTATCTTCATTACCATATTATCATCCCAGTAATTTGAGATTGCAACTATTCCAATATGATTCAAACATTTTAAATGTCACCTTATAGAAAAGATGAATGGAAGGTTTTAAGAAGAGATTGGATTTATACCATTTGTCTGAAATGGTATAAGGTTTCCTGAGCAGTGGGACAGCAGGTTTCCTGAGCAAGGGGTTTTCTAAACAGGGAGTTGTACTAGAAGACCTCTAAGGTCCCTTTCAACTCTGGTATTCTTCTTCATCATCATCATCAGTCTGAGAAAAAAATGTCTTTGGACTAAAACTCATATCTTTTCTCACCACCTATCTTTCTTAGGACCTCAAGGGAGTTCAGTTCCGCAACACCTATAGAAACATCATAATTAAAATTGAATTGTAGAAATTGCTGATTTTCTGATCCAGGTACAGTGGGAACCATAGAATGTCATTGGATGATTGGTTGCTGTTCTGAGCCCAACTTGCCTCCAAAGATTGTTGTTTTGGGGGCGAAAACTAAAGGAAGGACTACCATATATTCTACATTAAACTCCTAAAAAAGATGAAATACAAACCTGCCATAAAATTGAAGCTTTGTCCCTTTCTTTTATATATAGAATTCTGGACGTTGACAATAACAAACCACTTCCACATGTTTCCAGAGAAAACTACATGGACATTTCTATATGGTCACTAAAAGTTGAATTCAAGGCATTTGTATCTTTATATTATATAAAATATATTATCAGTGGCTAGTGTGGCTAACCAATAGAATATTATGGCTTTCAGTAATTATCAGCAGTAAAGTCTTGGAGCCTGTCAAGAGTGTATATTGGATCCACTGCCTTCTGATTTACTTACAGTGTCTCTGCATTGGAGCAAAACTATGCTATCTCTAGCGTGTCAGCCTCATTCTGCTTCATTGCTTTCAGCTGCCGTTGTAACGGGAGTGGGGAGGTATTGATGGTATTTGAGGGGGGGGGGGAAGTGAGCTGGTGGAGACGGAAAAGGAAGAGATATTCTTGCTGTTTCTTTAGCAGCTGCAGAGAAGAACTGGTAACTGCCAAGGTCAACCGTTCCAGCATACCAGATAGATGGGGCCGCCTAAAGAAGTACCCCACATGACACCTTGGGGAGATGTGGAATGGACATTTGCCTTGGGACTGTGGGGGTGAGGGATCTGGGGGATGTATTCAATATGCAATTTTCACGCCTATTGCCTCAGACTTTGCTTTTCTTCCACTGCATTCAGTTCATACTCAGTAAAAGTACCTTTCTCTATAAACATGGAGTTGGGGTTTTTCTTTCTTGAGCTTTGAATGGAGACAAGCCTGACAGTCTGATTCTGGCACAGGAAACTCAGGTTCTCCCCACTCCTTAGGTCTTTTAGATCCAGTCTGTCCATCAACATTCTGTAGAAATTTATATTTCTTTCATTTAGCAAAGGACAGAAACAGATTAATTAAATAGAACTGATTTATTACACGCAATGTGTATGTGTTAAATACGTATCAGCAACTTTGTTTTCAATTGGTAGTGCACCCCTGACAGTCGGGTATTTGAAAGAAAAAGTATTTTTAATTTCCAAACACCTAATTTGATGGTTCTCTCCTGTTGGCGTCACTTGAGCCCTTATCATTAAGAATTCACCATGTCGGTATAAATGAACCTAGTTAATCTTTTCAGAAATGATGCAGGATCAGGCCTCCAGTTCACAACACTTACCTTCAAAGGATTGTTCAGTCCTGTAGAATTAGATGTCAAGGAAAGAACTAAGAGGAACATCAATAAAAAAAGAAACTGTGAGGAAACGCAATGTAGCACAGATCGTGATGAATTAAACAACATCCTCTAAATCTTCACACAGTAATTGATTTGCTCATTTGTACTTTTTTCCTATTCTTTAATCTTTCAGCAGGGCTTCACTCTTCCCTTCTTGCTTTTTAAATATTCTGTGTTCATCTGTTGTCTACAATATTGTTTCTGATCTCTCCCACTTCATCAGACATTTGTACACAGAGAGTAGTCTGCATGGGCTGGACTTTTATAATGACTAAAAAGATAGAGGGAAAAAATAATCACCTAGCCTGAACAATTCACATCCCTCTAAGTGTCTCTTTGATTTATTAAGCACCTCTGCATAAACTGTTCCTTCCTGAATACCTGAATGAAAGGATGGTGAGAATGTGCTTAAGATCTATTAATTCAGCCAAAAAAGGAGAATTGCATCATAGGAGATGTCAAGTGTTCACACTGAACTAAAAGGCTATGTTAAGCACATCGTTTTGATATATTGTCTATTGGATGAGAGGAAATGTGCATCTATTTTACATTAAACTAATACAGATACAAACAATTATCTGGAGCCAAACATTACCCACAAGAATTTTTTACTATATGTAGAAATAATCACTACTAACTTTGGTTTTATAAACCTTTCACTTTGCTGGTGGTTAAAATTCAGGGAATGTTGGGGATTATAATGAATTGACCATAATTAAACAGTTACCAGATGTGTCACCAGACAAGCTTTTACATTAGGGTTTCCCAACCCCCCCAGGCCGCGGATGGGTACCAGTCCATTACCTGTTAGAAACCAGGCTGCGCAGGCAGGCGTAGCTTCATCTGTGCATGCATGGGATCTAGGTAGTGTGTGAAACCTTCTGATCTGTGGAAAAATTGTTTTCTATGGAACCGGTCCCTGGTTGGGGACTGCTGATTTTCAAGCCATAGGTTATATGAAATCTTAGAAACGTATATTGTTCAGCCAATGACTAATTTCTTCAAATAGTTCTGGTTGTCCTTCAGCAAACATAATATTCAAACTAGATTGCACATTAATATGCCATGCTATCAAATCTTGATACTTAACGATTTAGTATTTATGATAGAAGATTCTATAAATATCTTTCTTCACCCTGGAAAAATAAGATGTCACTTTTCCTTCCCCCCCCCCAAGATGTCCAAGAAGACATGGACATGTCTCTATGTTGACCAAAAAAGATAAAATAGGCCCTTTCATTGTTTTTTCACGTGAAATACTTATTTTCTTCACTGATATTCTAATTAATCTATAGACAGGGATTTTATCATTACAATAACAATTTTCTTTGCAGACTTTATCTCGCAGATAAGCCTAGGGAAAATGTGTAGAAAAGCACCCCATTATTTCAATGTATCTGGGCATAATTACCTAAGAAGACACCAGACTGGGAAAAGTTGTTTCAAGGTGCTTATTGTTGACTGCATAATAAAAATGCTTAGGATGTTGCACATTTGTAGTTTTCTACAGATGCAAACCATTACTTTCATAGGACTCTTAAGTGTTTCTTAAATTGCATTCACTAACAACTGAAAGATGTTCCATTAGCAGATTTCAAGGTCCAAGATAAGGAGATTGTAGAGTTAGGATTTATTCAATTCCATCAGCTTATCCATGAACGAAGACATATTGGCAGACCAGATGTTACACTGCAACAATGCACAAAAAAGAAATAATCACTAGAAGGTATTTGAATGAATGTCCAAAGAAAGAACAAACTTTTAATGAAAGTCCTATACCTTCAATATACCTTTCTGAAAATGGTGGGTTTTTTTACTGTACCAATAGGGATATATCAAAATAGGCCAACTGTCTCTTAAAATTTTCTTTAACAAATCTTACTCTAACCTGCGATAAATATTTGTGTATGCTTGTTTGTAAAGACTTACAGGCATACATAGCTTATACCTTGTGGCAAGGGAACATTTGATATTTGCTTTTGAAAATTAACAATGCACTTTCTTTTAAAATCCAAATAGCTTGAGGGCTTTAATTCTTGAGGATGTTCTGCCTGAAAGGAGCAGTAAGCGCTGTAAGCAGGATGGTGAAAGATGTGTGAAAAATATAAACTATTCTGTGGATCTCTCAGCCATATGCCTGATTTTTGTGTGTCTCTATAAAAACACACTGCTATTACCAGCCTTTGGCTTAGCTGCCAGAAGTGGTGCATAAAAATGATCTTTCCAGCAGTTCTAGACAGATTACTAAACTGTGAACAGATAACTCCATACAAATAAGGCGAAAAAGAAAAGCTTGGAGGAAAAAAGTAGAAACTGACAATTTCATTCCAACCCAAAGTAGGAAAGACTTTTTCTCTCCCTCCCTCCCTCCCTCCCCTCTCTCTCCCTTTCTCTCTCTCTCTCTCTCTCTCTCTCTCTCTCTGATGACCAAGGGGAAAGCTTTGATAAACGGTAGGGCAGCTCCTCAAATCCACAGCTCTGAAGTGGAGGTGGAATGCTGCAGGAAATAATGTGAGCACCCCTGCTGTGGAAGTCAAGGGAGTCAGGGGAAATAGTTGAGGTAATAAAAAAAAAGTTAATATTACAAGACTAAAATGCATTTGAGTATAATTCTGGACCTTAAGTTTGATTTTACAAATCTTGGTGAAAGAAAAAGACAATCTGCTGCTGGGTTTTATATATAGAATTTTTAAAATATAGAATAAATTTAAAAAATCTCTTGAACTTACTTCCTGGAAAGGCACACATAAATAATATCTGAAAATATGTTCCTCATACTAGTGCAGAAAATGTGGAATGCTACTTTAAAAAATGTAAGGAAAAACATTTTAAACTTGTGATTAATGTGGGGACATGATGAGATGGGCACCATCCATCTACTCAAGGGCTTGTTAATGTGGTGACCTAGACATCAAAAGCATTGGTTGACTCTGGTTGTGGGAAAGGAAGAAACAAGTGTTTTCAAAAGCTAGAGCCCTTTACTTCATGATATAAATAAAAAAAGGTGAAGGTAAAAAATTATTTCTAGGTAAGGAGATCCGCCTTCTTTGTTCCTCATATAATCATAAATACCCAGTAAATTCAAGGAAAAAATATATTTACAAGAATCAGTATCAAGCCTCACAATTTTAATGTTTAAGGAATCCTACCCATTTTGCAAGTGATTCTGAAATGGTATAGAGTTTCCTGCTTGGACAGAAGATCTCCAAGGTCTTTTCCAATTCTGTTATTCTGGTCAGAATATTCTGCTACAAAGAATGGTGGAGGATGTATATGTACAGGTGTTTAGATTAATTTTATTTGGAGATTACATACATACCGGTAGATGCAATGTGAAAGAACAGTATGGTGTGGGGCAGTGATGGGTTTCAAATTTTTTTACTACCGGTTCTGTGGGTATGGCCTGGTGGGTGAGGCATGGCTTGGTGGGTGTGGTTTGGTGGGCATGGCAGAGGAAGGACACTGTAAAATCTCCATTCTGTCCGCAATCCAGGGGAAGGTTACTGCAAAATCCCCACTTCCTCCCGATCAGCTAGGACTTGGCAGGCAGAGAATAGATGGGGGCGGGGCCAGTCAGAATTTTTACTACCGGTTCTCCGAACTACTCAAAATTTCTGCTACCGGTTCTCCAGAACTGGTCAGAACCTGCTGAACCCACCTCTGGTGTGGGGAGTCACTTAGGCTATTTCTTAAAAAATGTCTGGCATTATTTCAGGAAAGTAGTAGATAACCTGCTCAAAAAAACCTCTGAAGCTGATACATTGTTGATATGGGTTACAGAGTAAGGCAAGAGACAACAGCTGTGCTCTGTCTTGCTCCACTCCATATTCAGGTACCCTTTTAGAGCAAATTTTATGAAAACTGACTACCATCAAGATTGATGTCCACTGCTGTTTTCACTACATGCATGCGGTAGAAACAACAGTGAAGAGTGTTCTTTGTGGTGGTTTTGCTGTTGATCTTTGTAGAAATCTGGCTGCTGGTACTATTCATAAACAAATGAATGAACTTTTTATTATGGTCAAACTCCAGCAATTTAAAACAATCTAAATGCATTAAAATGTCCAGACAATAAACAGTAAATAATAATTTTAAAAAGCTATGAATAAAGATGACTTTGTAGTCATTCCCTTGCAATCATTACAATGTTATGGAACATTTATTTTCCTTTCTGAAAGAACTTGGCATATGTTTGTAGCAAATCAATGTAACCATGGTCAAGAAAAATCAGAGGACTGCAGCAGTAAATAACCACACTTTATCTCTTAATGAGAATTTCTCAGATCAAAACTAGAGAAATTCTGCACCAGCAGTTGACAAAGAAAGCTTGGCCATAAGGAGTATAATTTAACAAAGAACCAGTTCAGTAGGAACAATGACGAGACAAGAGACATAAAACAAGAGACATAAAAATATTCTGCATTGCTGGAACTCAGAAACAACTTTCAAGTCCTTATAGAAGAAACAATCTAGGAGTCCTCAAGAGAAGAAAAAGGGTTACTGATGAACAGGAGGCAGAATGATTGATTCCTAAAGGAGAAGAGAGAATGCAGCAATAGCTGCAAAAAAGATAAATGGAAAAGTTGTGTTGGTTGTGGCTCTGTACTATGAAGTACAGAAACAAACATGTATTCCAACAAACCTACTAAAATATATCATGTGCTGGGAGTACAGATCAGAAATATGACAAACCAACTTCCACTATTATTAAGCTGCTCCACATTTATTCCTTCCTGCTAATTCAGAGGGGAAACAAATGATATTGCCAAGACTAGCCACAATTATATTGTTATGAATTTTGAAAATTTAGGAAGGAAGATTGGGTGGTGTTCCCATCCATTTGTACAGGCTATGGAAAATAAACAAGAAATAGAAGAATACTGCAAGCAAATGACTGTGTAAATCATGGGTGTCAAACTCGAGGTGTCATGTTGCCATCACATGATGTTTCACAACACTTTTCCCATTCGCCGAGTTGGGGTGGATGTAGCTATGCATGACTCATCCAGCCCATCAGTTTGACACCCCTGGATGAATGATATTATGGAAAGAATTGGGAAATTCTGGGAAAATTGCATGTTGCATTTGTTAAGGAATTCTAAGGCAGTTTTTTGCTGAATCATGGAGAATTTGCTCAAGAAGGCTTTAAAGTAAATGTGTAAGTTTGAAATGATTAATATAAAATTTATTTCATAGATAATATATTATACATTGTATAAGCAAATGACAATCATGTTTCAGTGGGGTTTACTAAATCATTCATTAAAATTAGAAGAAGATTGAAATAATATTTATATCTATAGATAAATAAGTTGATTTTGGACTCTTATTACAGGTAGTTAAATATAATTTTGAAGGAGTAATGAAAACCTGATTAGCTTGAATATTAAAAACTATAATGGAGTTTAACAGTGAAATATTTTCGAAGTTGTGAGCTCCACATGTTGGGGCTATTTAAGTTTTCATTTCTACTGAATATTTCAGTAGAAATAATTCAATTTTCCAATGGTCTGAATGATGTCATCCAAAATTAGGCTTCTGTACTCTTAGATAGGATCAGTAAAAAAATAGACACAAACACATTTCTTGACATAAAAGAAATAAGATTACTGGTAGGCATGCCCATCCCCCCAAGCCATTACATTGTTTAGACAAGATAAAGAGTTGAAAAATAATTTGATTATGGGGATGAAAGTAATTTGTTCTGAATACAAGGGTACCAATAGACCAAACTGGCCCTCACACATCTAATTCCTTGTGTATATTAAGGAAAAACGATATTGCATGAAAAGCTGTTTTGCCTTCACACTTGAAAGAAAATACACATCTATCTTCAATTACTGTATTCTCAGTGAATCTGATGTTATTTTCCCATATTGCAACAGAGGGGAAAAAAACAAACTCTTCCTGTCAGATAAAGATGATCTCTGATTCATTATGTATTATTACAATGTGTTTTAATGGAATACTAACTTATAACCAGTATATAATTTGTATTATAGAATATGAACGTTCTTTGAATATGAACATTCTCTTTTCAACTAACATGTATATTTCCTAAAAATGTTTATTCCTTAAAATACTGCTAATGAGATCAAATAGACAAAATTTATACACACACAAGGTAGTGCTTGTGGTTTTTTTTTTTTTTTTTTTGCATGAGGTAATGATAATTCATCTAATGTTTGCAAAAGATAGGTCAGAGTCTGTGTTAGTATAGAGCTAACTATTAATCTGGCTAACTAATTACAAAACTAGTTGAGTAATTCTCTTCTGGAAAGCATACAATTCAACATACACATGTTGGAAATACAACAACCGTAGGGAAAAAATGCTGTCTTGAGGTATGCTTGTCTCTGAAATGGAGCTGGCAATAAAGTAAAACCAATGAAGAATAATGACTTAGTAGATGCAGGAATTGTAAGAACTGTTTACCTGGTAGCATCTATTCCTTACATTTTTTAAAACAGCCAGATATTTTAGTGTTAAAGTATATGACTTGAAATATCAGATGGTCATAATATTCAATGGACCCTAGGCTTGGAAACAAAACATCTATTGATTGATATATATATCTATACAAATGTGTAATAATCTGCTATATAGTATACGCTACGGATTTTGTTGTATTAACTAATTAATAGTATAGTATATAGGCTATATATGCAGTGGCTAAGATGCTGAGCTTGTCGATCAGAAGGTCAGCAGTTCAGTGGTTCAAATCCCTAGCACCGCGTAACAGAGTGAGCTCCGTTACTTGTCCCAGCTTCTGCCAACCTAGCAGTTCGAAAGCATGTAAAAAAATGCAAGAAGAAAAATAGGGACCACTTTGGTGGGAAGGTAACAGTGCTCCGTGCACCTTTGGCATTTAGTCATACTAACCACATGACCATGGAGATGTCTTCAGACAGCGCTGGCTCTTTGGCTTAGAAAGGGAGATGAGCACCGGAAACAGAGTCGGAAACAACTAGCACGTATGTGCGGGGAAGCCTTTACTTTTATATAGTATATTGTATATTGCATAGAATAAACAACTTAGTATAGATTTTGTTTAAGCAACATGTAGAAAATTGTTACTTGCTATTTTAAGCTAATATTGCAACATTAAATCATAGAAATGTATTGTTCTGAAGACCCAGAGAGAAATTTTCAGATTTAGAAGCAGACTTTACAAAAAAGAAGATATCATAAAGAATAAATTTAAGGTTCCTCAGCATAGGATGAACTTTCTAAATAGAATTGAATTTTTGCTTGTTTCTTTAAGACGAAGAAACATAGATTCAATACAGTATTTTCAAAGCTATAGGCATTCTAGGAATTCACTTGTATCTTACAGCTGTGAATCCCATATGCACCTATTTATTCAACTACAATTCGGCATCTTGGAGATGTAAAACAAGATGAATTATTTTGAGTTACAAGGCAAGAGAGTCATGCTGGGGCATGCAGAAGATCTGGCTGTTACCCACTAAGATGATGGGGATTTATAATCCTGATGAAAACCACAATTACAACTATATGGAATATAATTATAATGTCACTCGGGTGGTTGTTTTTACTTTTATATATACATGAGGATATTCATTATTGATGGGGGCAGAAGATGACTGAAGATTTTGAATAAACTGTTGCACCAGGATGCTATGTTACCCTATTATGGATGACGGATTTAATAATCTAGTGGAAAGACATCAAAGAAGATACTAAATGAATTATAAATTTAAAGTTATTGTCTTTTCTTTTTTTTATAAAATGGAATGTATATATAGACATATGTATATTTTAGCAGAGTGGGCAGTGGATTATATTTAGAATTGTAGTGCATGGTAATCTTGCAGGAAACTGGGTTGAAATAGGTTAGTTTAGTGATTGATTAGTTTAAGAAAAAGGATTTTTAAGTTATATATTTCGGGGAGTGGAAGAATTGGATAGAACTGAATAAATGTTAAATTTGGAGAAGGCTGCTTTGAAATGTTAAATTAATATATATAAAAGTAAAGGTTATGTTGTTGTAATAATAATAATATTTTATAAGTTTGGGGGAGGAGAAAAAGGGTAGATTGTGAAAAGCGGAGAAAAGCGGAGTTATAAGAATACTATGCTAAGGGTCAGTATTTTGAGGAGTGAGTAAGGGTATGGTAAAATATTATGTAATTAATTATGAATTAGTTTATTGTTGTGAAGAAGAAGTCACGGGGGGGATGGGTGGTGAGGGGGGGTTAGGGAAGAAGGGAGGAAAAGGGGGAAAAACTTGTATTCGAAAAACTCTTTCAATAAAAAAAAAAAGATGAATCTGAATCCCCCCAGATATGCAGTGTTCATACCCTTTTGATATGTAAAAATATGTATGAACTGCCTAATATTTATTTTGAAAACTTACAGCTTCTTTATTTCTATAAGTAATCAGTTAGAATGAAGCACTTTGACTCAAAGGATAGAGATTGTTTTGTTTATTTTAATCAGTAGTTTTATCTCACTATATATTTTCATGCCTGACTATGCAATATCTGCTGTCAAAATTTACTATGTGGACATGTGCCTTTATTATGGAATGAATATGTACAAGTGTGCCATTTGATTGCTTAAAGTATAAGAAAGGGATGTAATATAAGAGGGGCAAGTCGTGAGTGGATGTTACTAGATCTCAGTGGCAGAAATCAAGCTTCTTTTAGACAAGATATAGTTACCCCAAAAAGAAATGTAAGAAGCACCTAGTAAAAAGGTAGGCTATCAGATCTGGAGCTGTAAAAACCCAGTTGACCATCACATGGAAGCAAAGATTCTCTGTGTATTACTATTGTCATCTAGTGGGCATCTCAAAATCCAAAATGTTTATCTGGCTTACTACAGGTGGTCCTTGTTTACTGGTTTGTTTAGCAATTTTCATAGTTATGACAGTGATCAAAAAGTAAGTTTATAACCATTCCTTACATTTATGACATTCCTACATCTATAAAGCAAAGGAAGGCTGAAGTAAGATCATAAACACAATCTCCATTTCACCTGGTGATTGTTTAAGTTAATGATCAACTTGCTGATCCCAATTGTTGTTTAAGTTTAAGTTTATTTATTTGTCAAGCAAATATAAGATTCAGGTAAAAAGTATAAACATAATTTGAATACATGAAAAGAATAAGTAAAAAGGAATATTAAGACAGGAAAGGTAGGCATACTGGTGCACTTATGCACGCCCCTTACAGACCTCTAAGAATGGGGTGAGGTCAACAGTAGACAGTCTAAGGTTAAAGTTTTGGGGGTTTGGGGAAGAAACTACAGAGTCAGGTAGTGCTTTCCAGGCATTGACCACTCTGTTACTGAAGTCATATTTTCTGCAATCGAGTTTGGAACGGTTTACCTTGAGTTTGTATCTATTATTTGCACGTGTATTGTTGTGGTTGAAGCTGAAGTAGTCATTGACAGGAAGGACATTGTGGCAGATAATTTTATGTACTATGATTAAGTCAGACTGAAGTCGGTGTAGTTCTAGGTTGACTAAGCCAAAAATTTGGAGTCTGGTGGCATAAGGTATTTTATTGCGGTTAGAGGAATGGAGGACTCTTCTCGTAAAATATCTCTGGACTCTCTCAATTATATTTATGTCTGATATGCAGTGCGGGTTCTGGACAGATGAGCTGTATTCAATTGCTGAATGAAGGAGTAACTATATTATTATAGCATTTTATCTCATTCAGGCACATCTGAAATTTTGAGAGCATGTTTGGCAACATACATTAAATGGATGCTTGAGTAAACTTCTTCATTCATTGTAATAGGTATGGCCTAGTTACAAATCATCCTTTTACAATATAAGAAACAGTAACATTTCTTCCTGCTATTATTCTAGTTTTTGAGAATGCTACCTACTACCCAATTTACTTTATCTTCTGTTTTTTTATAAACTTTATAAACCCATTGATTCATTTTCAGTGTGTGTGTGTGTGTGTGGCCAGAATACGAAACACACTTCTATGTATTGATATTGCCTGTACATTATTATTTTTTGTTAAAGCTTATATATCTATTTGCCATTTTAATTTATTATGCTCTGCTGAGGAAATCTGATATTGAAGAATGATGTTCAAACTCAAAGTTGAGCAGATATGGATTTAGATAATAGAGATAAGGATGTTGTAATTGTAACACCTTAATATAAAGGTTGGTATCTTTTACAGGTACTAGAACTGGTTAGTATCTTTTACAGGTACTAGAACAGAGCTGTCGAACTGGCAGCCCATGGGCTGTATCCCTGGCCATGCCACCATGGCTACGCATAGGCAAAAAACATCACGATACGTCATGATCCAGCCTGCAACATGATTGAGTTTGACACCCCTGTACTAGAAGAATAAATGTTCTAGTGAAAAATGCTTTCATTAGCTTGATGCAGTTGCTTTAAATATATGCATGTAGTACTTGTTTAATGACTCCATGTTCAGTGATCATTTGAAGTTAAAACAGCTGTGAACAAGGACAACTTATGAATGGTTCTTGTTGTTGAGGCTGCTGTGGCATCTCCATAATCTTGAATCTTGGAAACTGGCTCACAGTTATGATGTAGCATCCTGTAGTCCTGTAATTGTCATTTGTGACTTAAGCAAAGTCAATGGGGAAGCCAGCAGGAGATCACAAATTATTATCACATATCTGCAGGATGCTGCAATCTGATGGGAATTGTCTACCAGTGGCAACTAGGATTGCTGGAACTGTTGTTGTAAGTTGGCATGCTCATGTGATGTTGCACCTTATGACTACCTAGCTTAGCAATAGAAATCCAGGTTCCAATTGTTAATAAATGAAGACTATTTATAATTCTGAATTATCCAATCTGGATAAATCTATTTTTGCTCTGTCATGCTGAGTTCAGTAGAGTGACTGTAAGTGGCAGATTTAAAAAATTAACAACAAGAAATGGAATAAAGCAAATATACACTTTTTGAATTAAATAAGACAACAGGTACATAAAAAGTAGATGAGACAATGTAAGTTGCCTGGATCTATCTGTGCTTTTCTGGCAAGAGACAATCTTCTTCAAGGAAGAAAAAACACAAATTGGTCTTTTGAATCTGGCACTTTGATTTTTGTAGGCTATGATTTCTGTACATGAATTGGTATCTTTTCTAGCATTGATATAATAACTGGAATGTGTTTCTTTTTAATAGAACTGTGCCTTATGTTTTATAAACTATGCCAAATTATGATAACAGGCTACTCTGGCTTGTTTTTCAGCAGACCAGAGTTAAAACAAATAAACATAGCTAATTGAGGATGGACTTTTGAATGGACTAGAACTACTTTTTTGTTTTTCTGATGAGTAGATTCCATTTCTAACAGTTCCTTTCCAAATATATAAAGAAACATTGCATCCAACAATGCTTGGCAGGATCTTACCCTATTTTAATGTACTCCACAATGACCTAATCTCCATTTATGTAAATGCTATGAGGGTGACTAATTTTTATCCTGCAATATGTTACCAACAATTTAACAGGAGAAATCAGTGTATTAAAGGACAAATTGTGCTCTGCCCAGTAGCTTAATATTCGTACCACCATGTCCAAGTGCACTAGATGGAAAATGTATTAGGCGTTTTGAAATATTTAATCTGGTTTTTCTTTGCATATTATTGGACTGCAAATGTGAATATAAGATAAATTTTTCTCACTCTCTTTCCTTTCTTGACTTGGGAGCCTTGGAAATCAGATATTTTTTATTTCATGAACCAGATGGTATTTAATAACTCTGATTCATCCATGCACACAGCAAAAATCCTTCCCAGTTGTTTCTTTAGGTTGACCTCTGATCTGCCCATTTTGTATCAATACTGGGATAAACTTCTCTAATAAATTTTGAACATTCTATAATACCTGCTTGGATCCATAATAGAACACACAGTTTCCAGTCCGTTTCCAGTTATATTAATCTCTTCAAGTTAAAAGATTAATACCTACAAAAGATGTTTACCTGAAACATTGGAAAGCTACCAATAGTCACGCTAGAAAATACAGAACTGGATGAACATATTATTTGAATTAAAATAAGTTACTTTTTAATGCCTACTACTATAATCTGTTTCAATCGGTCAGCCTCGAAACTGCAGTTGGTCTGTCTGCTGAATATACATATTGAATTAGCCATAAGAAATTATTTATTATGTACAAATATTTGTTTACTCTTGCAGCCACCAGTTGAAAGAACTAATTAGCTTCACATAGAGTAAAGTTCTGTCAGAAAGGATACAAGCTGCAAAGTTAGCTACGCCTGTTTGCTCCCTAGCTTTATACAATGAAATAATGTTTTACATAGGGCAAATTTCTTTGGTTTAATTTCTTGATCTCTCTCTCCCCCCAACAGAAAACACACAACTCCACCACTAGAGGACACTAAAGCACAAGCCTACACAAAGCAAAATAGCAAAACTTTCTAAAAACAGGACAAAGTACTTCACTGTGGGGATAGAGAACTGGCTTGCAGTCTGATATGAATTATTCTGTTGCTCTAGTCCTATCTTCAGTTAAAATGGAAACGTGCAGATACAATCCCTGCTCTCTTTCAACTGGCAGGAATAAGTTTAAACAAAACTAGGGTTACGTTCTCCTTGAAAAAGTCTCCATGCCAGGCAAAGCTATAAGGGAATATTTGTCTATTGGACTTATTTTAAAAAGAACAATCATAAAACAGATCTGAAATTTATTTTTAAGAAACCAAAAGAGATTTGAGCTGATTTTAGTAATGCTTGAAGTAGATCTATTGAAATGGTATAATTTAGGTTGCTTGATTTCTATCCATTTCAATGAATTTAGCCATAATAAATTTGAATCCAAACCAGTATCAACTGGTTTCCATGGGTTTAATTTATTTTTCACAAACTTTGTGTGGTAAAAGCAACACTGTTATTACACACAGTGATGAAATATCTATATATCAATTAGATTAGCATTGGAGTAAATAAGACTTTTATATAAAAACACAATGAGCGTAGGGCCTACTTTATCATTATTGGTCAACAAAGGGTCAACAGACAGCCATTTCAGACAGTATTTGTTGGATTCCTTAGGAATAAAAGAAAATATTGTTTATGTTCTTTTCTAAGATGGGAAAAGTAGTCAGAAAATGTTCTTCCAACAGATACTCAAACTAAACAAGACAGGTACAGCAGACTAGTTAGAACTACAGAAAAAACAATTTGCAACCATGCCTTCCATAGAAGACCTGTATATTGAGCGAGTCAGAAGGAAAGCTGAGAAAATATCTACATATCCTTCACACATCCTGGACATAAACAGTTTCAATTCCTCTCCTCAGGATGCTGCTATAGGGCATTACATGCCAAAACAGCTAGACACAGGGACAATTTTTTCCCTCATGACGAACACCTAATCCTCACAGTATTGCCTTATGTCTAATATATTTATCCATGTTGTATAGCTGTAGTATTATTATTATCCTTCACATCTTCTTTACTAACCCCTCTTATTATTATATTATATAATATTATGATTATTATTACTCTATTGCTATGCATGTACATTGAGAGCTTTTGCATGGAAGACTAAATCCTTATGTGTCTAATCACTCTTGGTCAATAAAGTATTCTATTAAAATTATTAAAATACGTTTTTAAGAAACTAAAATATATCTCTTTAGTTGTAGCAGACATATTAAAATGATACAATTTAAGCATATATTACTTGATTTCAATCCAAACAGATATATTTTGTTAATATCATTCAGTGTAATTGGGTTTAATTTACATTCAGTATCGCCTATTTGTAATATGGTAATTTCATAGCTCCAACTTTGGTATATTTTATAGTAAACACTTAAATTATATAGGTACATGGTTACATTATGAACACTTGTCTTTTAAACAGAAAACACTAATTAATAGAGTGGCAATGATTAATAGAATAATTAGAAATGAAATACATTAAAGACTGTTTCACATTGAAAAAATATTGATACTTATTTTTAAATAAAGATCCATGAGAAACCAAGATGAAGATAATGAAAAATCCATGAAACATAAGAATGTTAAAGTTACTTGTAAAAGGAAAGCCGTAAAGCAGCTGAAATTTCTCCAGAGAAAAAGGTTTTTTTCAGATGTCACTTCTTACAGTAATTATTTTGTAACATGCAGATTAACTGGCTTTCCATATTATTATATTTTAATATCATATAGGTATTAAGAAATAAAGCTGTAATGGTTTTTAGTTTCATCGAGCATTTTAATGATTAGAAGAAAAAGAAGAAATATTAACATATCTAAATGATGTCAAACTGACTTTATCTGGAAAAGTTTTCTTAAGACATTAGTTCAAGACAGGAACGGATTAAACAGTAGGTGTATATGTGTCCTAAATTGGTCTGTAGTCTTTTGCCTTGTCTTTTTAAAGTTTCTTTTCTTATGAAAAATTATGATGTTAACTTATACAGAAAGCAAAATAAAAACAAAAATCTGTCCAAATGTGACCAGATTTAGTCTATTATTAAAAGAAAATTCACTAAGACTAACACATGAACATCCTTTAATATTAGGTTTCCCCCTCCTGGGTAATTCATTTGCAGAACATTCATTATCTTAAATCATCTTGCTATCTTGAACTGTCTGGCAAAAGTTGATTTCTTGAAACATTTTCTCCCCAAGCCCTAATTAGACAACATCTTGACTTACATATGTGTTCACAGCCTCTCTCCCTCTTTTGCACCACTATGAAATTTATGGACCTCTGTTGGGAACAAACATCAAAACAGCAACACCTCTGACACAGATTCTTTGAAAAGAGGAAATTCTGGAAAAATTAAAAAAAAAATTTTTCCCCCTCACTCCTTGTTCCACTTTTTCTCCTATTCAACTGGCCTCCTACACAGTAATTCCTTTAATATGCAGAAATTAATCACAATACCCAGAAGCAAAATGAAACTATAACACACATCACATTTCTGCTGAAGGAGAACTTTCAGGATGTTAACCTCTTGGCTTATACTAGTTTTATAAGCAATACTATAATGTAATTTATACATCTGTACAGCTTCCTCCTTGGTAGGGGTGAAGCTGATGATGTTGAAAGTAACAGAACATTGGTTACAGACTGTGAAATTACCCAGTAGGAATAGATAGGCTACATTTTAGTTTCTTTCCTGAGCAAGAATTTAAATAGTCATGCAGAACTATAACAGCTGTGGTAACTTCTTACAATTCCTTTGCTTTAACAATGAAGCTTAAACAGAAGGTATTCAGTGGTTCTGTCTTTTTCATATCTGAAAATATCTTTGTTTAGCCTCTATTTTTAAGCAAGTCAACCCAATTTTATTTACAGTGGCATCTAGATTTGCAACATGGTTCTTGACTTCAAAATGTGCCGCACTTGTGATTAATACATCTGAATCATTTTCTTCTTGACTTCATAATGTGCCAACTCGTGTGATTAATAAATCTGAATCCTTTTCTTTCCCTGGAAATATTTTGGGTCTTTTAAAATTAATTTGTTACCAAATTTAATTTAAAATTTAATTTATATTTTTCTTCTTTTTTAAGAAGATCTTTGTCTGAAATATGTGTGAGGATAGATCCTTCTGAAATATTGGTACTTAGCTCTCCCTATTCTGTCAAATGCAAAACAAAACAAAAAAAAAGAACAAAAGAACAAAAACAAATGCAAATGCAAAATGGAAACCTACATTTGGAAACTGGATTTCCTTTGTGATTGATAAATGTATATCTTTGTTAATATTCCCCCTCCCATTCTGTGCCTTCCATCAAAGCTTCAGCCTGATGGAATGCATCCTTATCTCCTCCTCAGCCCCATCCTAAATGTTTTCTGCTCTTTACTTGTAAATCTCTATCCATCTCACCTTTAACATGAAATCAATCACCAATTGATCAATTACATAAAACTTTTCTAGAAAACATGCTCATTGAGAAATGATCACTAGATAGTTGAATTTAAATACTCAAAGTAATGAAGATGGAAAGGAGATGCTTTTAGGAATGTGGCTGCAAAAATACAAATCACTGCCAGATGGCAGCAAAAGATTAGAGTGTTGTATATCCCTTTGCTATCATTTAGTGGTTTTCTGGACTTTGGCAGTCCAGGTTTGGTATCTGTTTTCATAAGGTTGCATTGGTAGAATGTTATCAAATCAGAGAGAACCAAGACTTTGGAGGAAAGGGTAGTTTTTTTAGGTCCCATGCAGGGTGGGTTATTCCATTCAAAGCATGGTTCAGTATTTGAAAAGGACACGTTCTATTCAGAAAAGATCTTATTCTATTTGAGACAAAAAACTAATACATAATTCCAAGAGTTATTTTAGCATTGTAACTAAAACATACAACAAATGTGCTATATGCATATCCAATGTTGCTCAACTAATATTGGCTTTCAGTATATATTCATACTTGACAATAAATAAGCTTGATGATAGCTGCAATTTGGAAAATGGAACCTTTTCTCATTAATTGGTAATTGCATTTTCTAGAAAGATACTGTCAGAATCAAAGAACCCCATAAAAAATTACTAAACAGAAATTTTATTTTCTGAAAATATTTTCCAGATATTGCATTAGAAATTTCTTTCAGAATATAAATGAATCGGGTATTAATATATTCAATCTAACATCTTATTACATATGGGTCTCATACCTTGGATGTGTGACACATGTTGTCTTGACTCTTTAATATTATCTTGATTTCCTAGTCTCATTAATGGAAGATAACTGATGAAATCATAACATGAATCAGAAAATCTTTTTATAACTGGAAACAGGCAGTGGCAACTAAAATATATTTCTTGGGCTGCTCTCCAGATTTTCTATTCAGCATTGGATCTGATTAGGACAAAGCACTCATTAAACAGCTTGTAGCAAACACAGAGTGCCAATTGGATCTATCCAGGTCTCCAACATTTATTGCTAGTAAATCCAACAAATACTCTGCTTCCCTTATGTCAGGGATGTCAAGCTCGCGGCCCACGGGCCAAATGCGTCATACACTGGCCATGCCCACCCCTGGTTTAGCAAAGGGAGAAAAAAGTTGTGATACATCACGTGATGACAAGATGACATCACAAGTTTGACAGATACCTGTACCTTAACTAAACACCTAAACACTAGAAGGCCATTACTCTGGGATGATATCACACACCCCTTCCCCCGCAGCTGTCCTTGAAGGCTAAGACAGGAAGATTCTGGCGAGAAAATGCCCTTATGAATCTAAATATGCAGAAACAACACAATATGTGTTTCTCCAGTGCATGTTTTACAGACACATAGATACTAGTCTCATTTCACCCTTATTGTATCCAGGGTGTAAGAGACCCTACAGCTGCTTTCAGATAACCAAGCCTGCTGCAATGTGCAATAACAGAATTGGAAAGGACTTTGGAAGTCTTCTAGTCCAACCACCTGTTCAAGCAGTAAACCCTATTCCACTTTATATACTCCAGATTTTCATAATTTTTATTTTTAGACTCTGATATACTTTCTATGTTTTTTAGTTGACTGTACACCATCCTCCTTATGCTAGTCTATGAACCTAATAAAAGTTTAGTTTGATTAAGTCATGGGTGTCAAACTCTTGCGTCACATTGCCATCGTGATGTATTGCAACATTTTTTTCCCTTCACAGAGCTGGGGTGGGTTTGGCCTGCCTGTGATGCATCTGGCTCATGGGCCGTCAGTTTAACCCGCCTGGATTAAGTCATTTTAGGATTTAAACCTGATAGCTTCAGTGGAAATGACTTAAAGCAGCAGTGAAATACCTGAGGTCTGCTACTGGTTCACTTCACTACTGGTTCACTGCACACATGCTTGCATGGTGATTGCCAAATATGCACTTTGCGTGCATGTGCACCACACAGCACTGAAAAAGGAGGCTTAAGAAGGCTTTTCTAAGGTAAGTAGAACAGCGGGATGGGAGAACAGCTGTGCTGCGCAATTTAGATTTGCTAGAAAGCAGGATTTCCTGCTTTCTAGTGAATGTAAATTGCGCGGTACAGCTGATTGTTGGAAATACTGGTTCATGAGAACCGGTAGCATTTTTTACTACCAGTTTGCCCAAACAGGTAGCTTTTATTACTACCGGTTTGCCCAAACCAGTCCGAACTGGTAGCATTTCATTCATGACTTAAAGGTATATTTTCATCACTGCAAGATAATTCTATTGAGAGGAACTGGAATGGATTTCTGTGGCCTCTTATAGCAATCTCTTAGTTTTATTGAAAAACTATCTGTTAGGATATTTGGTTGTTCAGCTTTTAAAAAGCAATATTGATATACATTCCATTATGCATATTTTTTTTTAAATTTGATTTATATGCCGCCCTTCTCCGAAGACTCAGGGCGGCTTACAATGTGCTCAGCAATAGCCTTCATCCTTTTGTATATTTATACAAAGTCAGCTTATTGCCCCCACAAACTGAGTCCTCATTTCACCTACCTTAGAAAGGATGGAAGGCTGAGTCAGCCTTGAGCCTTGGCGAGATTCAAACCCTGCAGTAATTGCAGGCAGCTGGTCTTAATAACCAGCTTAATAACAGGGTGCCTTAAACCCCTGTACTACCAAGGCTCTTGGTAGATCCCTTACCATTCTTTTTGTTAACGTCCCCATTTTCCTGAAATTTGGATTATATGCATTTTCTTAGAATAAGTGATTAATTTTATCAAATGAAATTTATTTGTTTCACTTGATGAAGCAAATAAATCTATAGCTTTGGTGAATATGTGAAAAAATTACATTGTGAAATCCTGTTAATTTATACAATCCCAAATTATACAAACTCTCAAATTCATTTCTACATATAAATATAAATAAATTTATTAGCTGAACAGATCATTGACTGAAAATATAAAGTGTTAAGGACACTTGTGTTAAGGCACCAGTTCTCTCATACACTATTCATGGTACATGATATTCCATATAGGTAATTATTATTCTGTTAATTCTTTTATTTTGCATGTAAAACTATATGGATAGCATACATGGCTTAATGGCTTCAAAATGGAAATATCAGAAAAGTAAAAGATGGATGAAAATTTGATAGTACTCATTCCTAGGTCTTTCATGTCTTATTTCCAAATGAAGATGTGATAGTAAAATACTTTCATTTTCTACTTCGCTAATTATTCACTTTGTATTTCTGGCTCTCCTAAATGAACATCTTTTGTTCAATTATCCTTATCAGGCTATTTAACCAACATAGAGAAGTGGCATTCACTGGTTAGAACTGCTCAAAATGTGCTACAATTCCAATATGTTATGTTATTATAAAAACATGTTACTTGGCATGGATCGTCTGGGCCTGATTGGGCAATTCACAGAATTATTGTACTATTTGCTGACAAGAAAAAGGCATCACAGTTGACCTATTTGTTGTTTTCACACAATGGTGGAAAATGTAATGTTTATTTTTTTACCCACCATAATGTGTTATTGTTTCTACAGGCTTATTGATTTTGTTAGGAAGGGATTGTAATGCAAATTATGAGAAGAGTTTTCAAATGTTTCATTATTAAGCTTGGAAGAAAGCAAGAATGGTTTGGGCCTAACTGTTATAATCACAATAAATTATTTTACATAGAAAAGCTAGATTCCTTGATGTTTTAACAAAACATCAATCACTTTGGAAAATTAGCTGAAGAGCCATTATTCAAGAATAATGAAACTATCCAACTGATTGTGGTTCTGTGTAGTTTATAAACTTCTACAGAAGCTTTCTGCTTTTGTCATAATTTACATGTAAAAGATGTGGGACTGTAATAAAGGTGTTACACTGCTTTGGTTATTCTGCCCTTTCCACCCTTATCAGTTCTTTTGCACATTATGGAATCTGAATTGATAAAACTTTCTATAAAAAAGAATGTCAGGAACATAATTGCTCAATTGGATTCCCTTCTGAAACTGAAGAAAAGCTCTAATCAGATTTCTAATTTGCAGATGACTGTTTTCTGATCCTGTGAATACCTAATGTTAGAAATCTAAAAGTATTGGGATTGTCTAAACCTTTTACTTATAGTAGAACAACTTGAACTTGTTTATTTTATCATATTCACATTGGGCAAATCTGTTTCTAAGGTAGAAAAATAATTTCAAGCAAAGCTAGAAATTTTCTGTGATATGAAAGTCTGTCCCCCACCCTACCTCGTTTTAGTGAAATTGTATCTCTTTTCAAGAGATCTTCTACTCTAATACCCAACACATGTTGTTTGCTAGGTAGCATTAGTTTTGTCTAAGGTTAAAGTGACACCTGGAAAGGCAATACATGGTTATCTCTCTTTTCCAATGCCTTATTAAATGTATATGCATATTCTCAGTGCCAAGGGAAATCTATGGCCCTAGGTATAAATATACTGCTCTATCTTTTAAAATATTGCATTAAATGCAGATAGTAGAAGTGGTTCATAGCCTTGTAGATGATTCCTGATTGTGTGAAGCCTGCCATGTATCTGTCTGTCATGCATACAGCTGTTATTTATAAAGGCTCTCATTGTCAAATGACATGCTGTGTCACATACAGAGCCACAATTCTCCTTTGACTATTTAATATTTATTAAACTTACATGTTGCCACAGTATAATGACTCTCAGCAGTTTGCATAGTATACAATATAACAACAGCTTAAGTATCCACAGCATGATTAAAACAATAACATTAAAAAAAATCCCAAAAGACAGAAAAGAGAGTCAAGAATAAATAAAAGCTGGTGCAATGCTTAAGTTAAGATAATGTCCTCCAAAATAATTCTGCTTTCAGTTATTTCCTAAAATCCATCAGGGAGGAGTAGAGAAGATCCTTTTAGAGCATTGGAACAGTCATAGAAAAGTAGCATGTTTAACTTTGCCACACTACTTCTCCCAGAAGCCTAGAGAGGATAAGAAATAGTTGCTTCCTAATAGATCAGTGTTTCTCAACCTTGGCAACTTTAAACTGTGTGGACTTCAACTCACAGAATTTCCCAGCCAGCATGCATTGTTGAGAAACACTGCAGTAGATGGATACACTTCTGGTGGAACAGGTGGACCTGCAATTATTCAAGTAACATACCATAAAGGGCTTTATAGACTAACATTAAATTGCACCAATACTAAATCAATGTTATATGGGCCCAGAATTAGAGTGGTCTATACCAACATTGCTGCACACATACAAAATTGCTACATACATACATACATACATACATACATACATACATACATACATATATACATACACACATGCATACATACATAAATTCATACATATATTCCTCAAGTCACTCTATATTATATTATATATTATATTAAATAGAGACCTTTGCAGGTAGTGAAAAGCCAGACATGGTGAACTCCTGGAACACAAATTACATTGGCCAGAGGTGATAGAAAATGGAATCTAAACCATCAAAAGAGACTCAAATTCCACTTTCCATTATCTGAATAGCTGTTCTTTGTTACTGAAGTAGATTCAATATTATTGATTTATTAAAAGCGTATGTATAGCCCATTGTCCACTTTTGGTAAAAATAAATATTGCTAGCTCCCAAAATCAAAGCAAAATGTTTTCAGATTCTTAGCTAAGCTACATAGTTTTGTTCACCATGTCCTTAAAGTTTGAATCAAAATTTATTTGAAATATGGCAAAAATCTAATGAAATATTCAATCACTTTTGTTTTTGTTTCCGTTTTTGAAACAATACCTTTCTGAGGCTTGTGACATAGTAATAGAGCACAGGTATCAAACTTGTGGCGTCACATCATCACATGATATTTCATGGTGTTTTTCTCCTTCGTGGAATTGGGGAGAGCATGGCCTGTGTATTACGCATCTGGCCCATGTTTGAAACCCCTGCAGTAGAGCAACTAGTAGAAAGACAGAATCAATAAACTATTTTGACAAAAAGAAGAAATTTATTTTCTAATTGACTATAATTATTATTTCTTTGAATTTGAATTCACTGAATTCACTTAACTTAATACCAGGTACATTTTAAAATCTTCTTGATTAGTATATAAGGTAACATATCCTATATTTCCTTTATCTCCAAAGACAATAAATAATTCCTGAGCACTGTTCTTAATTTGTACTTCATATACTTAAACGTAAAGTTCCAATCATGGCACTCTCAGCTCTCTTTCCTTACAGACCAAAAATAACTTAATAGTTTCTGAATAGAAAGTTTTCCAGTTATAATATGTGACAAAACATTTATTCTTCATCTGTTTGACAAAAGTACTAGACAAAAACACAGTATTTATTTACTAAAAAACAGGGCATCAGGTACTGTATTTCTCTTCAGGAACATGAGGGCCTTTAGGTACAATTAGACTATTATAAAAATCACAAAATATTCATAAATGGAAGTGTTGGTAAAGAAAGACTGCATTTGTGGTTGCATTTACCATAGTCTTATCTGTCATCTGAAAAGGACATCTGTTTAACATAGTGTAAATAAAAATATGAAGGTGGCTAGGCACTTTTGCTATTGTGGATTATGATCATGATCAGCATCATATGTAATTAAGGAAGAGTACATCTAAAACCCAGAAAAATATATTTGCAATTTTTCAGGAAGGCGTTTAAGACAGTGTAGTAGCTCCTAGTTGAAACCCAGGCTATAGTTTCTCGAACAAAACTTTGTCTTTGGGACAACTCATAATATTCCTATGCAAAGATATTAAACTGGCTGCAGTTCATTTTCAGTGAAATGTACTGTATTGATTGTTACCTTTAAATGCAGACATATATGCAAGCTGACATGGCATTTTGTATGGAGTCAGCAACATTATGCAAAATGCAGAAAAAGTGTAAGAATCAATAATTTTAAAAAAATATCAGACTTGACTGCTTTCAATTTTATTGGCAAGATTTCAGAAGTGGTTTGCTATTGTCTTCCTCCTAAGGCTGAGATAGAGTGAGTGCTTAACTTCACACAACTGACTTTGTGACTAAGGGGAAACTAAATCTTACAATCTCTTAGTTTCCAAACCAACCCCACCAACAAAGACAGGCCAAGCCACTAGAATATAAACTGAGAGCAAATCCCTCCCCTTACTGGCACTGATGATGTTAACCTAGTTTAATAAAATTACTTAAACTGCAAGAAAACAACCAAACTCAGACAGCACCAAAACCCCCTGATTTCAACCTGAGCTACAAATATTCTCCTTTGTTAGTTCATATTAATCCTGGAACCATTCATTCTTGACCTTCTCTTCTGGATTTACCCACCACTACCACACATATCGTAAATACCAATTCCACTGCATTCAATCTACTTTTATATTCAGTTCTCACTTCCATATAAAATATAATTTAAATTTTTTTCTTATATTATTTTTATTCTTTCAACAAATATTCATTATGCACCAAGCTACATACTAACATTTATACATGTTAAAAATCTTTCCATTCTACCATCCTTTGCAAGCATTCTACTAAAGTACAAAAATGTAATTTGAGCTTCATTTTTTCCCCTTTATGCATGTTGTAATTGTTTACTTCATTCTTCTTCTTAAGCATGATTACTTGATGTTTGAGAAATTAATTTTTGCATTCACATCCCTTGCTACATAATACAAGTCCATTTTCTATCCAAATTTCACTGTAAATAATTGGGTTTTTAGTCAATATCATCTCTATATACACATTGTTAAATCTCAGTACAATACCTCTAAAATTATCATAAATTTTGCCTATATATTTCTCTATAAATGTATTGAACAATCTATGGGGCATAATAACATAGTTATCTTATTTCTTGATTAGGGTTAAACCATTCCCTAAGCATTCTATTTATTCTTATGTATGCTTTATTTACATTTTATATAATAATCTTTAGAAACCAATGCTCAACTCCATAGTTATAGAAAATATTCCATAATTCACCCTATTCGCTATTATACACACTGACTTCTTGAAGAGCAGAAATCTGGTCTGTACAGCAAACTAAAATGTCTTATCTTTGCAAATCGACATACTTTCCCTTCATTTGGGAGGTACATTCAGGTTACTTTGTATTTGAGAGAACAGCTTTTTGGTAAGATACTGTTCACTAAAACATCTGAAAAAAATTGTTTATAGCTGCTTCAGGCTCTTCTCATGGTTACTTGTGATTGAGCATTTTTGTAACTTTCTCTTGTCCTCAAAGGTTGAGGCCTTAAAATATAATCTTTTTTTGTTGCTGTTAGTTTTAATCTCTGTTATGCTGTTCATTTGTAATTCGTGTCTATTTCAGAAATCTAGTTTTATTTTATTTTTTTTATTTAATTATAAGCCAATCAGAAAATACAGTGATCAGGACCATACAACTAATAAAATAAAGATTAATTAATGATTGAAAATCTCTAGCAAACTGTTCCAACATATTTGCATGTTACACATTACTTTATTAAAATAGAATTTAAAAATTGTTAACTTTTCATATTAATGTTCTTTTGTTGAAATGAAGTAATAGTTTAACTAATAAGCATTATAAATATTTCCAGCTTGTAACCAGGAGCTGGTAATGTTGATTACAGAAAATGTCATGAATGTAAAGAAAGAGGGAAATGGAACATCCTATAATTTCTGAAGTATTATCAAAATACATCCAGCTAAGATTGATTCAGAAAAAATAAGTGAAACAAAAATATTTATGCATTCAGAATATGCTATTAAAACAGCATCAAACAGTGCTTTCTGGAGTGCTAATGAGCCCCAAATTTAACAACAAATCTTAGCATAATAAGCTTATTTGCATAATCCAGTTTGTTCCTTGCAATTATAGATAGCAAAGGCTTGTGTCCATAAGAGGATAAGAGATTTATTTTATTCTATCCTCCCCTTCCAAAGAAAGATAGAGAAAGGGAGGGAGACAGAGAAAGAGAGAGTGAGAGAAGGAAAGAGGGAGGGAAGGAGGAGGACGAATATCTGGGAAATAGTTCCACATGAACTAAAAGCCTAAGGGATTAAAGAAAAGCTAAGAATGATGAAGACTAGCTGCCAATTTAGCGATAGAAATCTGAGGAAGTATAAATAAATAAAGCTTAAGTTAACATAGAAGCAGAATGTTTAGAATTTAAGATTTCAGCTACTGTTTGTCAACATTGAAAAAACTTTCTGAACATATGAAATGAATCCATAATTGAGAAAACATAGATTGGTTACATATGGGACTTTTTCAGGTCACTCTTCAAAAAGCAAGCTAGGTGCTGTAATTCCAAAAGGGAGGCAGAATCGGGAGAAAGAAGGCCTTAATTACATGCAGTGAATATCATTACTCATTTTATTATATATCTTTTTCCTTCAGGCACATTAATATTTCTATTTTGTGTAGAATATTTGGAATATCTTGGGAGGTTCTTTGCGGACTGATTGTAGATTGTACTCCCCTACTGTAAATATATTTTTCAGCAACAAGCAAGTACTGTATTGCACTATCCACAGATTGTGAACATAGTTATTGTGTTATCTTTCAATTGTTGAGCACTGTAATAATTTAAAACATCTGGAGGAGAGGAAAGTAGTCTATGATTAGTCAAGGATTATCATGTGAAAGAGTATTATATTTCAAAACAATAAATACAATATTGTATTTTAAACCAACTGATAAAGAAAAGAGAAGGAAAATTTGTTTTATAGGAATTAACATTTTTCTACCTCCGCTATAGTTTTCCTGTGAGAAGGGCAAGTTAAGTAAGAACAAAAACTGAGCTTCCAATACTTTTGCTTTTTTATGAATGTCCTGTTTTGTTCCACATAGGAACATTTTAAACAGTCAAGGCAATAGAAATAGCAGCTACATTTGTAAGGTTCTTTAAGCAATAAATTGCCAATGTTTAGTATGGTCTCTAAGCATAACTTTTTCTATACAGAGTGTTCAAGGATACACACCCACCCATGCCGTATTAAGATACCTAAGAAATGTCCCAGAAGATTAATGATGATTTTTTTTTTTTGGAAAGGAGGTATGTACTGGCATCTGATGCAAATACAGAGCTCACATGCTTTGTGTCATGATGCATAACAATTGTTCTCTCCTGTATGTGATTATGTTCAGAGGTATCACTTCAGAATACAACTGAAGTGATGCCCTCGAGGTGATGTCCCGGTGCCTGGAGGCCGTACGGATCTGGATGGGGAGGAACAGACTCAGGCTCAACCCATCCAAGACCGAGTGGCTGTGGTTTCCGATGTCCCGATATAGTCAGTTGGCGCCATCTCTGACTATTGGGGGCAAGTTGTTGGCCCCCACAGATGGGGTTCGCAACTTGGGCATCCTCCTGGACTCGCGGCTGTCTTTAGAAGAGCATATGGCGGCCGTGGCCAGGAGGACTTTTTATCAGGTTCGCCTGATTCGCCAGTTGTGTCCCTTTCTGGATCGGGACTCGTTACGCACGGTCACTCACGCCCTTGTCACCTCACGCCTGGATTATTGCAATGTTCTCTACATGGGCTCCCCTTGAGGAGCACCCGGAAGCTCCAATTGGTCCAGAATGCGGCTGCACGGGTGGTGATGGGAGCGATGTGGCGCTCCCATGTGACCCCCCCTCCTGTGCGAGCTGCACTGGCTCCCAGTGGTCTTCTGGGTGCGCTTCAAGGTTTTGGTTACCACCTTTAGAGTGCTCCATGGCTCAGGACCAGGGTACTTACGAGACCGCCTTCTGCCACCAGTAGCCTCTCACCGACCAGTTCGCTCCCATAGAGAGGGGCTCCTCAGGGTGCCGTCGGCCAAACAATGTCGACTGGAGGCCCTCAGGGGGAGAGCCTTCTCTGTGGGGGCACCTGCCATCTGGAACGAGCTCCCCCCGGAGTTAAGGAGGATCCAAGACTTACGCATCTTCCGCCGCACCCTAAAAACGTTTTTATTCCAACAGGCTGGTCTGGCCTAACTCTCCCTTTTAAATGAGCTTTTAAATTGGGTTTTAAATGTTTTTTAGATAAATTGGATGTTTTTTAATTTGTTTTTTGAGCCTAAATTATTTAATCTGTTTTTAATAGTTTTTTAACTTTTGTATGTCTCTGTATTTTATTTTGGCTGTTCACCGCCCTGAGTCCTTCGGGAGTAGGGCGGTATACAAATATGATAAATAAATAAATAAATAAATAAACTATTGGTGTTTATATTTTCATATCTTACTTCTTCAAAATGCAATTTTTACTTCCACAGAATACTACAGGGAGTACCATGATTTGGAAAATTTTGATCTTTATAGGTGATAACTGTCCTAGTTCTGAACATTTGTTTATTTATATTAATATTTTCTATATTTGTATAATTGTCCATCTCCAATATATGACTTTGCACACATTATTTTGTTCAACCGAAAAAATTCCAGGTGAAGTGGACATTGAAAGATATTCGTTGTTCATATGTGGTGATGATCTTGTTATCAACTGTTAATCTTCCCTTTTAACTTTTTTAAACAACTGGCACTTGTGTAGTTTCTAGTGTAGGTAGATAGGTAGATAAGTGTACATGCAACTATCCTTGGAATATATACATGAAACATACACACAGGATTGGTACACTTATTTTAAGCAAGAAACTTGCAAAAATTCAAATACTTGGCCAAAAGAAACTAAAGGGGAAAAAAGAGAATTTCTTTGATCAAATTTGAAATTTTGCACTAAATTTGGTGGGATTTTCTTATTTGCATTTTTGACCATGTGTCTTTTTTCCTAGCATGTTCACTATACTGCTGGTATGATTCCTCATTGCAATTCATACACCTGTCATTTCTGAGTGTCACTAGTTCCTGCCATGCTGATTAAAAAGCAAACAAAAAGAGAGAGAAAAAAGATGTAGGGAGGAAAGAATAGCTGCATAAATAAAAAATTACAGTCTGTCGCATTTGAGAAAGCAGCTCATGTTTTAAACACCAGCTTTTATTTTATGGCTTAAACAAATACATGTTTTTTTGATTATCACTAGTTTTTTGTGGGGGGGGGGAGGTAGGGAGTACAGGAAGGAAGAGAGAGAAACAACTAATGGCTTGCACTTAGCGATTAAGCGGTTAATGACTTAATAAACTTTTAAAAAATCTCATTTGTTGCATCCCTTGAATTGAGGGGGGGAGGGAAACCTCAAAGACCTGATTTTCTGTGTACCTCAGTCCAATATTGCTACCTGCTGGGTTATGAATACAATCTCTAAATAAATTGCAAGTGGCCATGGGCAAAAGGAAGAGCTTCTCTTTGATCTTGTTAGAGAGAATGAAGTCAAATGTTCAATCAATCAATCAAATTCATAACTTCTAGCTACAATTGGTCTGGCAACAGCCTATTATTTATTTTTAAAATCTTATATTTCATTATTGCAAAACACAAGAGCTCTCATGGAAGGGAGGGGGAAGGACTAAATTATTGATATGCCTTATATGTGACTGAGTTTGTTGTTTCTGACATGCTTGTCACTAACTATTGTCAGAAAGAATTTACTAAGATGTTGCTCTGGAAAATTTGGCAGCAAATGTGTGTTGTGCCAAATTTAAACTGGGTAGAGTTACTTTGCTGTAATGGCCTCTTTCTTGCAGAATTCCTAGTTGGTAAAGACAGCTGAAGGCATAAAAGCTTTAGAGTATGAAAAAAAATCCACAATATCATAAAAAAAGGGACTGCACTCCCTTCCCCAGCACTATCTTTATTTTATTTATTGGAAAGAGATTAATTTGTGCTTAAAACCTGTGAACCTAGATGATGTAGCAAACAATTAACTGATTTCTATCTTTCTAGAAAAAGTTATTTCTAATTTGTAGAGCAATTATGAAACTGAGAAAAATAAAGACAATTAACTAGCAGAAATATCTTTTGGGCATCTTTTTACAGGAGTATCTGTCAAAAAAGTGGAGAATAGCTGCAAAGGATGTGGGATGCAGGGCAGGGAAGGGAAAGAAAACTTAATGTATAAATTCAGAAGACTCACCTCAGGCATATTGTAGGAAAAAAAGGGGTTTCTATAGATGCACAGTGAGTTTATCTAATTTTGATTAAAACATAGCATTGTAATAGGGTAATTCTCTATATTATTATTAATATATTATTAAATATTTAATGTTTTATTTATTAATTTTTTATTTTATTGTTGTTCTGTTCTGTTCTGTTCTGTTCTGTTATGTTATATTTACTATAAAGTGACTCGGGGTGGTTTACAGATTATAAAAAGACAAGTAATTCAGTTAAAGACAATTTATATTTTATTCTACATCCAGAGAAAGGATTCTAAATTCAAAGTAGAGCATTAGAACAGAACAGAACAGAACAGAACAGAACAGAACAGAACAGAGTTGGACAGAACCTTGGAGATCTTCTAATCTAATCTTCTGCTCAGGCAGGAAACCCTTTACTATTTAAGACAAATGGTTGTCCAATCTCTTCTTTAAAACTTCCAGTGTTGGAGCATTCACAACTTCTGAAGGCAAGTTGTTCCACTGATTAATTGTTCTGTCAGGAAATTTCTTTTTAGGTCTAGGTTGCTTCTTTCCATGATTAGTTTCCATTCATTGTTTTTTGACTTGCCATCAGAGAGAGTAGCTTGACTCCCTCTTATTTGTGCCAACCCCTAAGATATTGAAACACTACTAGTCCTACCACTGGTTGTCACCCCAGTCCTTCTTTCATTAAACTAAACATACCCAATTCAGCAATTGTTCTTTATATGCTTAAGCCTCCAGTCCCCTAATCATCTTTGTTGATTTGGCTTCCTTCAAGAGTGCATAGATCTGAAACAACATGTGGAAGTATGAGGAATTAAGTTACAGAAGTTCATTATTGTAGTCACACAATAATACTGATGTTTTCCAGGGGCATCTAATGGACTTCATGCAAACAGGAATAACTAAATAGGACCTTGATAAAATCAGGCAAAAATTATTGAATATTTTAAGTGATTTATCATAATTCTATGAATTCTGCAAATACATCCGTTGAATGAAGAAGAGTTTTATTTATTAAACTTGATGCCTTTTTGTGTCTTTTTATGCCTATTCAAACGAAAATGAAATTATGGAACTTACAAAAAGAAGGAAGATAGCTCACATTCAAAATTCCGAGTTGGCTCAGCAATCATAATTTTTGCATCTAGACCTTTACTCATTTAATTTGCAATTTTAAGCCATCTGGAGTTTGTTGTGTGAGGAAATATACAAGTTATATAATAAACAAACATGCATGCTAGGGAAAAAAGCTCAATTTTTCAGGTTTTTGCTTAAAGACATTGGAGCAGAATAAAGAAGTTGGACATCTTAAACTACATTTAGTTTTTGAAAAAAAAACAACGGGGTAATTTTTTTTCATAAGTAAATTAAATATCCAATCGAATGGATGTAACAAATTCTTGGCATTCTAGCTGTTATGAAGTTTTCTTTGAAAATCAGACCAGCTGAGTTTTAAGAAGCACTTTTCTTCCACTCTTCTCTTTTAGCACACATTCAAGGTCTTGCCATTGGATTTTGTCAACTGTTCACTAGTGAAGTGATTGTGCAACTTGACTAAGTGAATATTTTATAGCTATGATAAAGAAGAATGAATTTATTAAAACATAACAGCCACATAATTTCTCTTTTATTAATTTCTCTACCTATTAGTTTAAAAAGCAACTTTAATCTTTAGCACATTATGAACAGCCAATTTTTTGTGGGTTACAAGATCTATGGAAATATGTTTTTCTGCCTACATTTTCACTCCCATATCATTTTTCAAATCACTCATGTGGCTGTCACAAAAGGGTTGGTCAAGCACTTAGCCCAAGAGCATTAGTTTGGGCAGACTCAGGAAAATATTGGAGGACGGGGGAACCTAGAATGCTTTGGTCTGTGGGGTTGGAAAGAGTCAGATACAATACAGGAAGAAAGCTTTGCTGGTATCTTTTATTTCAGATCTTTTATAATCTGATGATTGTGGGCTAAAATGCTTTGCACAGTGCTGATTTAACAGACTATGATTGTAAATGTTAATCTGTCCAATCTGTTCTCCTGTTCCAGGAGTTGCATATGCCAAATATTTAATTAGATGTTCATGTACCTCTCTCATTTTCAGTGTTAGGGTTAGGATTAGGGTTATTTTATCATTTAATTAATTTCATTTCATTTCATTATTGTATTGTATTGTTTTGTTTATTTATTTTATTTATTTTTTATTATTATTTATAAAATTTATTTTCCACATATCTTGTGGTCAAAGATTTTCAACAGCTAGAGAAAAGAAAATTATTAATGACAGAGAATAATTATTCCAATTATTATAGAAAATTGATTTAAAAGATATAAAATTCTCAATCAATTAGTGAACCACTGAATTTGATTAAGAGTATTTAGTGCACAGGTGTCAAACTTGTGATGTCACGTTGTTGTCATGTGACATACCGTGACTTTTCCCCCCTTTTGCTAAACCAGGGGTGGGAGTGACCAGCATGTGATGCATCTGGCCCGCAGGCCGCGAGTTTGATACCCCTGATTTAGTATGTCTCCTATCCATCTTTAGTCAGTATGGTTTTTGACTTTAAAAAAAGTTGTTCTTTTATGCCCTTTTTATGTTGTAACAAAAGAAAAAAGAACTACCTCATTATTTAATTCTAGAATATGTTAATATAATACAAATGCATCCAATAATTGCTTATGTGCCCAACAAACAAAGTCAATCTGGAGAGTCTAACACCAGGATTATTAGATAAAATTTAGAATGAAGAAAACAAGAGCATTTAAAATGAAAAAAAAAATCCTTAAATTTAACCTGGAATTAAATGAAATTCATGACATAGAATATGACTGCATTTGCTTTTAAAGGATAGATATTATAAATGATACACAGTTGTAATCAAATATTTAAAAAACAAGTATGCCTTGAATTATCAATACTTATTGTTGGTTTGTAACAAAGCCTTGGTTTGAATGTGGTACAGATGTCTTTCATTTTTTTCTCATGGAAAACTTAAACCAGTTCTGTCTAGTACTGAACATCAAGCCAAAAAAGATCTACTGACACGATGGAACTGAGATACAAAGACAGCTGGAGAAATGAATGCTTTCTTTAACATGGAGAAATTGCATAGTTTGAGTGTGTAAGTCTGTGGTCTTTCAAAAAATTATAGATGTCTTTATCCCAAAAATTTTCATTCAGTTATTTGGGGCAAACATAAGTCAACAACACATTCAGTTTTCAGTGAACAGATAAATGGTGGTGGTGAAGATACAAAATTAACTATCCCAGTTGACAAATTTGCCTTCTTTTCTTAAATAGTCAAAGTCTATAGGCTAGTTCTATAAATAAACCTTCATTGTTAGGCATCATTGAGATGCTACTTAAGTTTTGGAATGAACATAGACTGTCATCTACCAAATCCAACTTATTACATTGTGCTTAGAGCTGGTTATGCTACCTAAAAGAGGGAATACCCAGGGGAAATAGAAAAAAAAAACATAAGAAAAGAGAGCATCAACTGGGACAAATCTAATGAGTGAAATAAAAAGTGAAAAAGGACAAATAGTGCAAGAATAACAATACAGAAGTTTCAGTTCTGGATGATTCTACATAAAAGTTCAAGTATCGATTGGATCTTGATTGAAGCTTGATTTCAAGAAAAGATAAAGATAAAGAAAAGATAAAGATAAAAATCATTCCATTTTTAAAGACCTACAGAAAGCAAAATCATTTATCCTGTTTCAAGAACTTGCAATTAGGTATTTACACGTGTGTGTGTGTGTGTGTGTGTGTGTGTGTGTGTGTGTGTGTAAGCGGGTATATGAAAGAAAGCAAAAATAAGCTTTTAAAGTTTATAAAAATAAAAAGTAACATTATTTTTAAAATGTTAATGTAGACATCCAAAACTATACCCTTTCCCAAAAACCTGAGAAAGTTTTTTAAAAATTAAAAGCTCAGCATTTTTTCATCCCTTTCTTTCGGCAGGAGGCCTCCTGATATTCAGTGAAACATCAGCTTTGCTCACAATATCTCAATCTGCCCCCTTCAATCTCTGTATGACGTTATTATACATTCTCCGGTTACAAGCAGAAGACCTCTAATTTCAAGCCTTTTATTCTCTTTTCTTTCTTTTTCTTTCTTTCCAAAGGGATGTGACTGGATTTCTAAGGCCTGAGATCGCCTGTTTTATTGCCCCTATGCTGAGCACAGTGCGGATCCAAGCTCTCCTCTCATAAGTCACAGCAACACATTGATTTTTGAAAGTCCTCCTTTGTCATTGTGTGGATGCATACTGTGTCCCCACTGAACTTTTCATTCATTACCTGGCGGAGTACTTTTCTGACTGCAGCCGCAGAGCAGTAAAACTTTGCTCCTTTTTCACAGAGGAAACCAGCTGCTCAAGAGACTTGCAGCCTAGATAGTGGGTGGTCTTTGAGGCCAAGGCGATAGATGGAAATTCAACACAGAGCCTTTTGTAAGCCAATATTTCTCTGTTTTCCTTTCTGTTCACTTTATTGCAGGCAGACCTGAATATTTTCCTCAAGACTTTATAGAGGTGTACTGGTGTATCTACTGTAATGACTGGTGTAAAAGCATAGCTATTTTGTGACCTGAATAGAAAGACCTTAATGGTTATTAGGGATTGCTAGTTCACAACCAAGGAAACTATATGAATTCTTTAAGAAGAAGAAGAAGAAAATGTAAATTGTATGTCTAGTCCAATCATAATTCATTATTCTTTAAAAATAGTGGGGGATAAATGTCTAATGTTTTCTTGAAGAACGATGGAAAGTTTCTTTTTTTTAAAGACAAGGGATACACATTTTGTAATTTCTGCAAGGGGTTGATGGGAACAAAGTTTTTGGTTTTCTTTTGGAGTGATGTGGGTTTTGTTAAGCTCAAAATGCACACTTGTTAATATTAAAGATTGTCCTATCAAAATTTACTATTTTGTCAGTTAAAATGGTGTAATATTATAAGAGTATGAAATACAGCTTTGGACAAACTCACATTGCCCACTCCTGCTCTACAATAATCATAATTTCAGTGCAGATTAGGAACACTAGTAGTAAAAAGTGCAGGACAGGATTAGTTAGACAATCTCACTGGCAATCTCATTGCCTAAACTTAAAATCACTATTATTTCCATATTAAAGTCACTACCATGTTTCCTGAAAATAAGACCCTGTCTTATATTTTTTTGAACCCTGAAATGAGCACTTGGCCTTATTGTCATGCGCTCAAAAGCCCGATTGGGCTTATTATCAGGGGATGTCTTATTTTGGGGGAGACAGGGTATGAGATGAGTTTTATTGATGAAGAGTCACATTATATGAATAGAAAAAAAGATTCTTTTGTGTATGTATAGAATATATCGGGTAATATTTGAGGAGTTGATTTCCATTGAAATTCAGCTATCCAGTGCCCAAATTCAATGGCACAGTAAAGGGAACGTAGCCAATATTTTTACATATGGTTTATATATACTTAGTCATAAGGTTCCCTTCCTATCTATCCTCCTAACTGATGATGCTTTATGTAATGAAAGCCAGTGCAGGTGGTTAAATATAACTCCGAAGGGGGATACATTGCAAGACTGAAAATCATAATTGTTTGACAGGGGAACACTGATGATTTATAGAACTGAGCTTTTTTTTTAAGGACTTCACATTTGCAGAATGGGCAGGAAGCCAGGCAATGCACAGCAAGTAATATAATGAGGTGGAGTTTCGTCATGAAATTTTCATAGAGATCATCTCTCTTGGCTTAGTTAATAATGCTTTACCAAGCTACACATGAAAAGCTGGTTTCACAATTGCACGGAAAGTTAAACACATATGACTGCAGTCTTAAAGGAATGAGAATACAACACAGAAAGTTTTGGAATGTTCCCATTTTAGTTTAGATAAATTCTCTATCCTAGTTCCAGGCAGATAAAACAATGGATTTGGTGGGAAGAGGCTACTTTATAGAATGTCTTCAGAAAATGGAGGAATTTCTCAACGGTTTTCAAGAGCAGTGTCATCATTAAGAGGGCTTCCTTTTTGTTTGCTATGCTGACCTCTCTCTTCTTGCAAATGGCATCCATCTTGCTGAAATTTGTTTTTGCTTTTTGTATATAGACTCATTGTGGGGAAAAAGTGGTGAACTCAAGAGAAATGGTGGAAAATGTCTTTTAAGAATTCCACAAGGGACATTTTTCTTTTCTAGGATAGTTAAAATATTTTCTCAGCAAACTGCCTCCTGAGAAATTCAAATTAAGATCTACTAATAACCAAGAGAAATAATAATGGCTGTCCCAAAGTATTGAAGCAATCTTTTTTTCAGACAATAAGAGCTAGTAGTTTGAGAAGGAATTATAATTTATAGTGGGAGGAGCTGTCCTTTCTATCTACTGGTGAACTGAAATTATATTTTTATTCCCTAGCATTGACAGGATAAACATTATTTTATTGCTATTTGGATTCCAATTGTACCCACCTCACCTTAGTACAAAGCGGAAAACTGTATCTCTTAATCCTTATGTTGATTGTCAGTGTTGACAATCAGTAGAATAATTTGCACAGTTTTTGGCTTTTCCCTTGAGACTTTTTTTGAAGCCCAGGCTGTGGGGCAGATGTGGTAGCTCTCTTTGCCTACTCTTTTAATCTGCTTGCCCCTCAGCTATGGACAAGAGAGGGCACTGCAGGCAAGCCAGCTGTCTTTGTTCCCCCACAGCTCCCTTTCTGCTGCCAGCTGACTAGATTGATTCATATTCTTTCTAAGTAACAGAAGTGAGCAGCAGTAATCTCTTTCTTCTCTGTGCCAAACCACCTGTTAGTGCAGTTTTATACTTTCTTCAATTAGGTACAATCATCCACCAATCTCGGCGTCATTAATAGTAACTTATCACAATATGAAATGTTTTTTTAAAAAAATTAGAACCAATTATTCCTTCAACTTTCAATTCTTAGAAACAGATATGGGTGTAGATTTATTTAATAACAAATGAAAGTCTATTCGATTTGAAGAAAATCAACTCTACATTACAATGTACTTTTCCTTTTTTAATAATCATTTTTCAGCTATTGTACATTTAGTCAAAATATCAGTTACATCAACTACACAAAGTAAAACAAAGGGATTGGGGACAATCTGTAAAGTTCTTTAAGAATCAAAAACCCAGTAATGCTGTAAATCCAGGAGGAAAAAGCCATGTATCATCAGAGAAGACTGAATAATTTCTGGGCCAAACCCACTTATAGGGTAAAGTATAGAAAGTGGCATACTGTTAATGATATCATTGTCCTGGTTGATAACATGACTGAATCGCTGATGATAGAAGCCCTGTAGTTTCTCTGTGTCTTTTCCACTGCATTGGTAGGGAAATTTTGAAATTTCTTAACATCAGTTTTACTTCATGCTTTTAACTTCTTTAATTCACTATTTTGTAATTTGTTTCTGTGCTTTTCATAACACTGCTTATTCAAAAATGGAATACCACAATGAGCATCTTCATATGGCATGATAGTTTAAACTATCTCTACGCTCTATAGATATGGTAGAATTTTAGATCCAAATTTACTTGATTTCAAATGCCTGAAATAATCACTTCGACTGGTTTGGCACTAAATTTATAATATTATCTGGGAGTAACTCTTTAAATATTTAATATTACATATCTAATATTTAATATTGTGCCTAAATTGATCCTATGTTTCTGTAAATTATGATTCTTTGACAAAACACTAAGCATTGTTTACTCCAAAGGTATTTCTTTTCCAAAAGGCAGCTGGACTTTCTTGGGGTTTTTTTCTTTGAAAATATTTTGCTTCTCATTCAAGAAGTAAAAATCAAGAAGATCCAGTTGCCTTTTGGAAAAAGTACCTTTGGGGACAACCATGACCTGGATGATTGAGAACTTCCTAGACCAGCATTGTTCACATTTTTTCAGTGTTTTTTTCTTTCAGGAAGTTCAAAAGACACATTTGTTCTCTCATTCCTTTATATCACTAAAACAGTTTTTGTTAGGTAAAATAGACTTTTTGTGATGGTTCCAAGATTATTCAATGAACCAAATTGGAATCAAAATCAAGGCTTTCCCAGTTCTAGGTTGACCATCCAAATTTCTATCCTAATTTTATACTTTCCAGTAATGACTCATCTCATAATTTCCAATCAACCTTTAATTTATCAAGTGCAGAATATCAGACTGGAGAGAGATTCTCTGATTTCTTCATCTGATAGCACTATGTAAAACAAACAATATGCAAATAATTTGTGCAGCTGTATTAAGGAACTGTAGCACTAGCACTGGCACTTTACAGCCCTGTCTAATAAGTTTACAGAGTCAGCATATTGCCCCCAACAATCTGGATCCGCCTTTTATCGACTTCAGAAGGATGGAAGTCTGAGTCAACCTTGAGCTGGTAAGGATTGAAAGAATCGAACTCCGGGCAGTGTGAGCCGAGTTAACTGGTAATACTGCATTCCCACCACTGCTCCACCACAGCTCTTGTAGTATTCAGATGGGACTTTTGTAAAACTTTCTGTCACAGGTGTTACTCAACTACCATGTTTTCCCGAAAATAAGCCCTCCCTGAAAATATTTAAATGCATGTACAGCCAGTCCCCGCCATTTCCTCTGGTTAGGATTAGGGAGACAGAGCTGGAAATCAGGTAAAACGGCAAAAGGAGCCTCATCTTGCCCCACGTGCCCCAAAATAATAAGACCTCCTCAAAATTAAGGCCAAGCACTTATTTCAGGGTTCAAAAAAATATAAGACAGGATCTTATTTTAGGGGAAACATGGTAACATGTTTCTGAAACAAAAAGCTTCTTTATCACCAAACATTAGCACCACTTTGTTGAAATTTGTAGCTGTTCTGTATCAACCCTGTGGCATCAACATTATCACTGGACAGAAAATAAAAAACTGATTTTAAAAAAGCAAAGATATTTCTCCCTACCCAAAAAAGTAAAAAAGCAGATCCAGTGCTTGATATGCAGAAATCACTGGGTGAGTTTACAGAATAGATACATATATCTCCAAAAGAGCTGGTAACCTTCTTTCTAATGTCCTTCCTCCCTATTGTATAGTAGTGTTCTTTTACCAGAAAAAAAGAATGATAAAAGCTACCCTTTTTTTGAGACACATAGCATCAGCATATACAAACAACAGTTAGAGGAAGAAACTGTAGTTGCGTGCCTTTTATATTATGACACAGTTCAATCTTTCCTCTTTTGTAAAGATATTGCCTAAAGTGGGAAGAGATTAAAATAAGATGCCAGGTGATGAGATAAAATTTGAGTTTCATGGAGACAGGCTAAATGATAACATGTTTTATGCTAAGGGTGAAAAATAATGCACTTAAACCCTCTGGCATGTATACAACAACTTGGTTTCCATTTCTTTCTAAAGGATTATTAGCTACTTGACTTTTGCAAAAAACAAAACAAAAACCCTAAGCTTTATCATCTTCAGAGTAATTTTTCAGTCCCTAGGGACAATAAAATAACTTGCATTTGGAAAGCCTGTGGTTTATACACGTGTTTACCTAATGTAAGATTACAATTCTGGATTATAGAGCATAAATTTCACATGGTAACAGCTGTTTACAAAATGTAAACAGTGGCGGTTAATTATGTTAAACCTTTTATCAGTATACCCATGCGTGGAAAAAATTGGAGTCTGAATACATTTAATACTAGGTCAGTTGGTTCTATAAGTACATAGTATATGCCACCCTATCTAGCACAGCTAGATTTGAAACAAGTTCACTGTTATTTTTCAGGAATTCATATACTATTGCAATTGTAAATCCTGTAAATCAAAGCTAACTGGCAATGACCTAGTCACAAAACATTTGCAATTGTTTTAACATATTGTTTATTAAACAGTAGTGATAAACTTCCTTTAAGACTGACTCTGCTGGTGTGGCTTGGTGGGTGTGGCTTGGTGGGTGTGGCTTGGTGGGCATGGCAGGGTAAGGATACTGTAAAATCTCTATTCCCTCCCCAATCCAGGGGAAGGTTACTGCAAAATCCCCATTTCCTACTGATCAGCTGGGATTTGGGAGACAGAGAATAGATGGGGGCAGAAGCAGAGAATAGATGGGGGTAAAGCCAGTTAGTATTTTTAGTACTTGTTCTCCGAACTACTCAAAATTTCAGGTACCAGTACTCCAGAACTGGTCAGGACCTGCTGAAACCCACTTCTGCTACTGTTAGTCTGTTTGTCTGCTTTGGTAGATCTTGATTGAGGTATTGTTTACCTATTGATTATTGGATTGTTGTTAATATTGGTGTTAATTATGCTTATCTGGGTGTTAACTGCTAGTGGGGAGGTTGTTTTGGTTTTTTGTTCCTTTTTTGGCTTGTTGATTGTCTCTTTTGCAGTTTGTAGGTGTAACTTACATCTATGTGTCCATTGATGATCAAGTTGTTACAGTCCTAGGCTTCCAGGAATTCTCCAGCATTTTTGTTCTAGGATAGCCAGTTTCCCAGTTGAAGCCATGTTTAAGTCTGTCCCTCAATAAGCCAAAACTGAAGTTCAGCTACCTTAACTATCAATACAATAGTTTTAAATTGGGGTATTTAAATTTATTGGGGTTTTAAATTTGAGCCATTTATTTAATTATTTTAAATTTTATATCATTGTTTTGTTTGTGTTTTTAAATAGGCTGTACACCGCCCTGAGTCCTTCGGGAGAAGGGCGGTATAGAAATAAAATTATTATTATTATTATTATTATTATTAAAGGCTCTGATATATTGAATGAGTGAATTAAAGGAGTTGGGTTACAATTAGGAATGTTGGAGCAAATTTCTAAATAATTTATAACTAAACTTACAATATTACCCAAAACCTCTACAAAACATTTGCTATAATATATTTCTTTATAACTACAGCTAAATGACATTTTTACAGCAAGATATAAGGCACAATTTATCTTTTTCTTATATAGAATCAAAATTTGAGTTCTTAAATTCAATATAGCATTCCAAATATTTGTGATAATTTACTTTATTTGTGTAATTATTTTATTTTATCTTAATTATTTTAAGACAATCATAATTATTTTATCTTGCATATACCAAAAATAATAATAATGAACTTTGTATCGTGGTGTCATGTGTCGTTATGCAAATAATGGAAACTGCCATGATTATACACTTTTGCATTTAGTAGACTTTCCTCCACCAATTGGTCTATTAAATTAGATATGTGCTTTCTTTTCAATTGTATTTTAATATACTTTTTGTACAGGTACTGTTCGACTTTTGATCAATAATCATTGTGGTCATAAATTGAGTCACCATGTGGCCAGACTCAGTTTCACAATCAATGGTCATTAAGAAATCATCAAAGTCATTAAGGAGTCACCAAATCACTAAGCAAATCAAGTAAGTGTAGGTTTGAATCTAGCTTATCCAATGGGTGGTGGGTTTTTTTTTTGCTGGAAAAATGGCAAAAAGTCACAAAATGTGATAATGTGATCATGGGACTCCGCAAGAGTCATAAAGTCCAATCAGTTGCCAAGCACCTGAAATGTGACCATGTGACCATGTGACCCTCCTTAACGCTGAGGATAGGTTGAATAGTTGTTAAGCAAGCAGTCATAAGTCATATTTGTACACTGCTTTCTCGAGTTAATATATATTTCTATCCAGTTTTTAAGCCAAACAAAATTTTCACATTGATGTGAGTGGACTTCATAAGCTGCATGTCATTTCAAACAATAAGAAACTATACTTACCATATCATAGCTTAAAATGAAGAAAAGAAGCAGATATTTACATATTCTATCATCAGTAGTTTGTTGGAGTTGGTTCACAAAATTCACAAAACTCAATTGTTATATTTTCTGAAATTTTATGAGCCAAGTCATTGAAAGCAAAGTTAAGTCATGAGCATGCCTATCAGCTTTTTGGTGGCCAGTGGCACAGAGCATTGGAAGCAGTGGCATCAGATGAGCTGGTTCATAAACGTTTACCCTCATACCACTGCCTATAACAACTGTATGCAAAATTGTTCCTCTAGTAGTTTTGAAGTATGGACCATTTGATACAAGGTATGATTTTAAATTTTGATTCATCTTTTTAAATTTTAAAAACAATCCATTTTCAAATTAATTCATTAAAGGGTTTCATTTCAACAATAAAAGATCATGGAAAATAAAAAATAAAAAAATGCAAGAAAATAAAAAACAAAACAGAATAAGAAAACCTAAAAGGAACTTCTCCTCATGACAAGTAGAAACATATAAGCAACATCTTCTCCAATCCAGTTATCAGCAAAAAGTTCAAACACAGCTCTAAAATAATAACATTAATACTGTACATATAAAACTCAACTTTCCACACCTCAGCTCTTAACTGTAAGCCAAACTCTATTTAATACGTAAGATATATTAGGTATTACATTTACTTTAAAAGACATAAAATGATCTAGATACCTAATGTAAACAAACAAACAAACAAACAAAAACAAACAAACAAACAAAAACACCTTAAATCTTCAACCTGTTTGTTAAAACTTGTTTTTTATATATACTTTTAGTTTTCTATCTTTTAGATTTTTATAACTTTTAAAAATTATACACTAATATACTATGTATTTTCTATGCTTTTTAACTGACTATACCCTACCCGATTTATGCTGGTCTTTGACCATAACAGACAAGATTCAATATACAACATTTCTTCATTCTAAATGCCAACAATTTCAAGAAAACCACTCTAAATAGCAACATAACACATTCAAATAAACATTCCCTCTCTTAAGTCTAAACAAATCCGCATTTAACAAATATAAAGTAATCCCACTATCCTAATATAAACAAAAAAACCTAAAATTTAACATAACAAAGAGGTCTAATTTTTCCTTAAAAAAAAAACAAGCTCACAAGTAAAAACAGATATAGATCCAGTTTAAATGCTACTAAATTAGCATTTGTAGTAACTGTAGCAGAAAAAAACTTAAACATTACATTCAATGTTCAAAATGCAGTATACCACATTTTTCCCATCCGAATATCAGCAAATCCAAAAACAGCTACCCAAAATAATAACATATTCCATTTTAACCTTGGTCAAATAAACCATCTATAGAACACACTCTTTCTCTGTAATCCATTCAGATGGTTGTTAATTCTTGTTACAAATCTACCAACATAGTTGGTATAATTAACTCATTATAATTAACTGTGTAGTTTCTCAAAGATATATCAGAATGCCATAATATGTTATTTGTCTTATTATGTCTCCATACAAAATCAATTTCCCCCCACAAACATACATTTATTTTTAAAAATTAATTTCAAAGTGCAACATTCCAACATTTTCTGAGCCTTAATCTGTTTAAAACTTTCTGTAGCCAAAACCTTGTTTTGTTTTTTGCTGTTTAAATTATTAAATATCATAAAGATACCTCATCATTTTCTTATATTAAGAATTCAAAACACTCACCTGGTATCACTTTGAAGGCACTGAGTTTCTTTGAAGCAGTTAATAGTATTTTTTGAAAATGATTAGCAAGTAACTTTGAACTGTTGTAAATTGAGGACTACCTGTATCGTCTCTTTATCCAAACAGAGTTGAAGGAGCCGATCTACTTGTTGATTCCCTATTCATGGTCACAAATGTCAGTTCTACTTTTCACAAAACCATCTTCACTCTGCTATCTTTCCTGGAAGTTGTTAGTTTTATATTGTTAAACTGTACAAATAAATGTTTGCAGTCCATAATTTCTTTCAAACCATTTAGAACATTTCTCTTTTAGTGAAAATGCTGATAAACTAAACACTTATAGTTTATTGGGCTTAGTAAATCAAGTTGGAAAATGTATGAAAAAGACTTAACCTATTGTTTTCTGATTATCAGTTATAAACTTTATCTTATGTACAATGACAATAAAGTTTGTTTGTTTGTTTGTTTGTTTGTTTATTTATTTATTATTAATATTGTTATAAATTCAGTAAAATTTCCTAATGTATTGATAATACATAAGATATATTAGGCAGTACATTTTCTTTAAAATGTAAAATTAAAATATAAAGTAGCTTACAGAATTAAAAAAAGAGTGCCCATAGTTTTATAGTTGCATCATAGTAAACAATGTGAAATAATGTTTAGACATTATGACTGAGCATGAAAAATGATGAAACCATAATCTTTAGATAATAAAAACATACAATTTAATAGTGAAGTCTTAAGTTAGAATCTATTTAGAAAGCAAGAACTTTTATTTCACATTTAAACATTCACCTTATCAATCTAGGATAAAACAATTTTTATTTAAATATTTGTTTCCTCTCTTTTCTTTTTCTTTTTTTTTTTTCACCAAGGGATTGATTTTTTTAAATACCTTCCAATATTAATTCCACAATTAGCCTACAGCAAAAATTAGTCCTTTATTAGATTTAGATATAAAAGTGAGCTGGCATTGTTGAAACTATAGTAACACTTTAAAAACAGATGTCACCTGGGGTGAAACTATTTCTTATGTCTGCATTTGAAAAGCAGATAATAAAAATGTATAAAATGAATCATTCCACTATGGATAAAACTGAAAATGCCTATTAACATTTATTTTTATCTGCAAGCAACTAATCAGACCTACTTGTCACCAGTTGGTGAAATCAGATGTAATTAATTTGACAATTTTCAGGTAAAATATAAGGGTTATAGAACTTGGAATAGGATATTGAAAATGGACACTATGGAAAAGTGTTTATTGTTTACCAAAGTTCCAATTCTTTTCTTTGATTCCAAGAAATGTCTTCAGATATATATAATATTTTGTCAATGGAAGAAAGTGAAACTGTTTCTGTTACCTCCAAGTGTTGCCCCTTGCCCTTCCCTATTTTATTATACTTTTTGTTATTATTTTTTTTGCTTTGATGAAGGGAACACACCAGTAGCTAAGAGGACTAATTGCAAATTTTGATGAAGATTTATTGCTGGAATGTTTACTACAATTTTTTTCTGCAAAACAAAAACAAAACAACCCCACCCCAACTACCTGTTGTAGACTGGTGGTGGTTTATATAATGGATTAAAATGCAGGAAATAAAATCTTAAACCTTGTAACAGTCTTCCAACCAAAGTCACAGGGTCAGGGTCAGAAAGTGAATTCCTTGAACTATTTAATGCATGGAAACTGACAATGTAAACAGATTTTCCACAGCTGTTCTTATTGCTAAGTGGTTTGTTTTTCAACATTGGAAACATAGCCCCACATATCCAGTGAACTGACAATCTGATATTATCTGTAATTTATGTATTAGCTACTTACTGTTGTCAATTAACTAGGGACAAATAAAACCTTGATAGGTTAGAGAAAAGAGCTGAAAGTAATAAAACAGAGTTTTATAGAGGTAAATTTCAAGTTTATCACTTAGAGATGAAAAAAAATAAAATGTTATTTAATTTGGTCATAATACCTGATAAAACAATTTTAGAATAGTAATTGACTATAAATTGAAGAGCGAAAATGTGATTTGGCTGTAAAAAATAAAAAAGCAAATACAACTTTAGAGTTTATCAATAAATATACTTTCCAAGACACAATTTTTTTTTATTACACACACACACACACACACACACACACATACACGAAATCTGTTGCACAGCTTAATCTGACATGCTAGTTGTAACTCTCCAGTCACAATTATACAATCCTATGTGTAACATTCCCTGTGTTATACTTCAGAGGCTGTCCTTAAAGACCACTTGGAAGTTACAAGCAATCCAGAATGCAGCAATATGGGCAGTGTTGGGCATTCTTTAATATACAGATGTGACAGTAGTGTTCCAGAAGCTGCATTGATTCCCACTGGGCTTCCAGATGCAATTCAAGGTGGTAGTTATCACCTATAAGGCCTTCATGACATAACACCAAATTATCTGAAGAACTACCTATCTGCCATGGTTTCTGCCTATCTGAAAATACTAGGCAGAAAATACAGATGAGATCTCAAAACCACTGAACTATATCTTTCAAAGAACCTGGAGCACCAAGGAAGTGCCAGAGGACTGGAAAAGAGCTGATGTAGTTTCCATCTTCAAAAAAGGAAAAAAAAATAGATGCAGGAAACTACAGACCTATCAGCCTGACCTCAATACCAGGGAAGATTCTGAAAAAGATAATCAAGTAACAAATCAGTGAACACCTAGAAGCAAACTAAGTAATAACCAAAAGCCAACATAGGTTTGTCAAAAACAGATCATGCCAGACTAATCTTATTGCATTCTTTGACAAAGTGACAAAATTAGTGGACCAGAGGAATGCTGTCGATATAATTTAGTTGGACTTCAGTAAGGCATTTGATAAAGTAAGGCATTTGATAACCTACTATTAGATAAAATAGAAAAATGTGGGTTAGACAGCATCACCACCAGATGGATTCGTAACTGGATGACCAACTGCACTCAACATGTAGTCCTCAATGGAACTGTATCCACATGGAGGGAATTATGCAGTAGGGTACCCCAAGGCTCTGTTTTAGGCCCAGTACTCTTCAACATCTTTATTAAGAGGGGATAGATGGGGAACTCATCAAATTTGTAGACGATACCAAGCTAGCAGGAATAGCCAACACTCTGGAAGATAGGCTTAAGATACAGAAGGATCTTGACTTGAACATTGGGCGCTATCTAACAAAATGAAATTCAATGGTGAAAAAAGTAAGGTTCTACATTTAGGCAAGAAAAACAAAATGCACAGGTACAGTATATGTGGTACCTCACTCAATAGTAGTAACTGTGAGAGGGATCTTGGAGTCCTAATGGACAACCATTTAAATATGAACCAGCAGTGTGCAACAGCTGCCAAAAAAGTCAAGACAGTTCTAGGCTGCATAAATAGAGGGATAGAATCAAGATCACATGAAGTGTTAATACCACTTTATAATGCCTTGATAAGGCCACACTTGGAATACTGCCTCCAGTTATGGTACCACGATATAAACAAGATATGGAGACTCTAGAAAGAATGCAGATAAGAGCAACAAAGATGATTAGGGGGCGGGGGGCTAAAACATATGAAGAACGGCTACAGGAACTGGGTATGTCTAGTTTAATGAAAAGAAGGACTAGGGGTGACATGACAGCAGTGTTCCACTATATCAAGGGCTGCCACAAAGAAGAGGAAGTCAAGCTATTCTCCAGGACACCTGAGGGTAGGACAAGAAGCAATGGGTGGAAACTAATCAAGGAGAGAAGCAACCTAGAACTAAGGAGAAATTTCCTGACGGTTAGAACAATTTATCAGTGGAACAACTTGTCTCCAGAAGTTGTGAATGCTCCAACACTGGAAGTTTTTAAGAAGATATTGGATAACCATTTGTCTGAAGTGGTGTAGGGTTTCCTGCCTAAGCAGGGGGTTGGAATAGAAGACCGCCAAGGTCCCTTCCAACTCTGTTATTCTCTTAGGCAAAATTGGTGTGCTCCTGGTCTTCCTCACCAAATAATGCCATCTATTGGATTCAGAAAGTATGCCCCATCTCACAGTGCCTGCCCTCTCCAATGGGGTCCCCCCAGGGATCCATTTGGTTCTTATCATGATGATCTAGAATAATGATGATGTTTTGAAAGTCTTTAAAAATGTTGCTGTTCTTGGGTAGAATAAGGGTGCAGCTCTTAACAGTTGTGTCTTATGGTAACTGGACTGAAGTCTTTGGCACACATATGATTATCTTTTTATTATTCTTTGTTCTTTAAATGTAAGCCTATTCTACTGCATGTTATCCTTCCAACCATACTTTTGAAAACTAAATTGTGAGAAAATAACAGCTTTATAATGTCTATTGAATTCCACCCAGGGGTGAGATCCAGCAAGTTCTAACAGGTTCTGGAGAACCGGTAGCGGAAATTTTGAGCAGTTCAGAGAACCAATAGCAGAAATTATGAGTAGTCCGGAGAACCATCAAATACCACCCCTGGCTGCCCCCAGAGTGGGGTAGGAATGGATATTTTGCAATATCCTTCCCCCAGAGTGGGGTGGGAATGGAGATTTTGCAGTATCATTCCCCTGCCATGCCCACCAAGCCACACCCACCGAGCTACACCCACAGAACCAGTAGTAAAAAAATTTGGATTTCACCACTGATTCCACCCAATAGAGAGGAGATATGAGATATGAAATGAGGTGAAAGTTCTCATTAATGAATGAAAATCTGCAATATTAAAACATTTCAAGGAAAAAAAGAAAAACTCTGTTTTAAAAGAAAACACACTAGCTTTGCTAAAAAAAAAACACCACTCCCACTTTGTTGTGAATGGGTGTATAAATTTAAAACATATCATGATGTAGCTAGGATAATATGATTTTACTCCTGAATTCTGCCAACTTCATGGAAATAGCTAATAGGCATAGTTGATCTTAAACTACCATGTACATTTTAATGGACATTTGAAACTTAGTTATTTCTGTACATCATGAGTTGATGGCTATTGTATAATTCCCATGTGTCTTTTCTTTTGCCACCAAGATACACAAGTTTCTTTTACCAAACTATTTCCAGAAATGAATAATCAGTATTAACATTATTTGTGTCTAAAAATAAAAAAAATATCCTCAAAATAAAAAAGCTGGCATTCATATGTTGTTTATTCTTCAAAAATAACTTGTAATGCTGGATACAAGACCAAATTAGAAGTATGATCTAGAATTATACAAAAACGTGGGTATAATGAAAATATGCAGCACTGACTTCTAGATGTTTTGTTGCTTGTTTGTAAAATGATTCAGTGAAGAGAGTAGCACAAGTGGAGCATTTCTCCCATCGTATAAATCTCTTATTTCTGATGTATTAAACCACAAAACTCAAATAATAATAAACAGCTTGCAAAACAAACATACATAAATATTTTGAACACAAGGAACATGGTTTTTACCAAGTCCCTTAGTGCAGCTTTACTTGCCAGATCATCGCTTCTCAGTGGTGGTTTGGTGTTCTGTTGATCAATCAACCCTTTGAGAAGTGGTTGAATATATTAAGCTGTAGCCACATGCTACATAACACCTGCTTCTTTTTTCTTCCACAGATCTCAGTCAGTTAAAATATTTGCTTCTCTGCTAGCTTGACATTCCTTGCACTGGCAACTCAAGCACACACAGAATTCTTCTTATTCTTGCCTTAATGTTATTTTGTGGCTGCCATAGAGAGAAAGACCTGACAATCTTGCATGTTATTTTCAGGAAGATGTACACGTAATTCAGTATCATCACATTTATTTTTTGCAAGCCCACTTTCAGAAACATGGTTCCCTATGGCCTTCTTTTTCTCTCAATAGATCTAGTAAACATGCAACCCATTTTCCTGGAAGTTCCATTGTTGTACTCTTAGAGAAGGAGTGGAAAAGTTTAGCTGAAATGCTATAGATCATGTCAAACTCGCGGCATCAGGTTGCTGTCACATGACACAAGAATGTTTGCATATGTACCATAGCAGATTAATAATGCACTGTTGGACATTTTTTGCTATGCTACCAAAGTGGATTATGCCCCTCTACAGTTTCTATGGTCTATGTGGATTCTCTTGATAAATTATGTAACCTTATCTGGTAGATCTGCTGTTATTTGGTAATCAAGTTCTACTGTTGAATTGTAGGAAACAAAATAGGCATATAGAGGCCATATTACTATTAATCTCTCCTTCATACTTATGCTGAAAAAAAATATTGTGGAAATATAATTAGCCATCTCTCAAACCACAAGTAAAGTGGTAGAAACTAGAATTATTCACGACCTTTAACCTACATTATCATCAACTTTCAGCAAGCCATTATAAAAAACAACAGCATGAAAACTGCAGTTCTGACAAGACAGATTCAGGTATGGTTGTTATATGTATCTGGTGCACAATCTCAGTCTTACATTCTTATTTTTGACCTTTATCAGCCAACTCCTTGATGTGAGCAATGCCTGAAATCCCAAATGCCTTACCTTTGCTCTCACATCTCAAAGACTCTAAACCCCACTTCCCACACAATAGCTCTCTCCCGTGGCAAAGAGTCAATGGCCCTTATGAAATTACAAAAAAATACTTACATGATTAAATCCATTACCTTCTTTCTCTTTCACCCCAAATAGGATAGCTGGAGAGAGATTCTACACGAGTATTCTCCCTGATGTGCTATTTTATTATATAAAGAAATCTTTTCTTGTGGCTTAATATTCCACTACAGAAGTCTCCAAGCAACAAGCAAAACATCCATTTTCTATAGAATGACTATTTGTGAAAATTGTGACACTGCTTATGAAATGCATGTGTCAGTGTGCATATCATAGAGCAGAAAAGGAAAAAAGAAAGTTGCACACCAGCATGGGTAGAATTTTATACATGGAATCCACTTCCATGTCATAGATAAAATTCTAATGTATTTGGCCTTAAGAAATTTTCTAATACCTCTGTCCAAAAGCTACCTGTTGCCTTCTTTTATTGCCTGACTCTAATTCCTGCATTGTGGATGTTGTTCTACTTCTTTAGTCTGAGATTTTTTCATTGGATATTTATATATAAGCAAAAATGTCAGGTTAGGTTTATATTTTCTCCTTTATATTAATTCATCTCATATATATGATTATAAATATAAAATGGTGTGTATATATATGGTGGCTCATGAGGTTAGAACACTGATATTCGGCAGCCTTGCGCTTGAGACCCATTGCTGTCATGGGTCAAGGTCCCTTCACATGCTCCCGCTCCTGTCAACCCAACAGCTCGAAAGCAGGTGATCACGAGTATGTTAATGTGTACCACTTCAGTGGGAAACTGTGCAGAGACATGAAAGGACCCTCAACTGGGCATCACTGGGCAATGGTGATATCATCAGCAAATCTTTTCATGAAAAAAAAATGGTTTATACATGCATATATGCTCATTATCTGCAGCATTATGGAGATTTTAGGGTGCTTGGAAAAGCAAGAAACAGGACTGGTTTGGAAAAGTTATTTTGGTAATTTTTCCCTGAGTAACCCAGTTAACAATATATATATATATATATATATATATATATATATATATATATATATATATATATATATATATATATATATATATATATATATACACAAATATATACAATATATATTTACAAAGCCAGCACTCTCCACCTCCCCACCAGTATTTATAGAGAGATGGCATCTCCGATCATGCTTTGCTTGCATATGCACGAAGCCGAAGACACCAGCCTAAAGATGACGAGTGGGACCTCGTTGAAACGTTGCCAAGATACTCTCAATCTTACACGGGAAAAGACCCGAATACAGGCTTATGCAAGGGGTCTTCTGCAGCAACTGCCGTTACTATTTCAAATCTGGTGCTGGTAGTCTGCTTTGCTGGGATGCCCCCACCTCTTCATTCTGATTGGTTGGGAGTCCCAGTCTGTGTCTATTGGCTTGGCTTCAGGTGTATGGTCGGTTTTTCTCCTTTTTCTCCTTCCAGCACCTTAAAGCTACAGGACATGAAATTGATTTTGAAGGAACCAAATTAATCTCCAAAACTGAACACCTCAACAAGAGAATAATTATGGAAGCCATTGAAATAGAAAAACGCCCCCTACCAGACATCTGGAAACTAGCCCTTGTCAACAAATGAGTCCCAGCACCCACAGACAGAAAAATCTACACCCCAGAAGCCAGACACACGCACCCCGAGACCTCCAACCAAATCACATTCCAGCCAGCCACAAAGATGAAGCCCTGCCACCTGGTGGAGAAAAACCGACCATACACCTGAAGCCAAGCCAATAGACACAGACTGGGACTCCCAACCAATCAGAACGAAGAGGTGAGGCCATCCCAGCAAAGCAGACTACCAGCACCAGATTTGAAATAGTAACGGCAGTTGCTGCAGAAGACCCCTTGCATAAGCCTGATGAGGGCAGATGAGATTCTATCAAAACGTTGCCAAAGTGCTCTCAATCTTACACGGGAGAAGACCCGAATACACCAATACACTTTTGTGTGTGTGTGTGTGTGTGTGTGTGTGTGTGTGTGTGTTATTGGTTCGATTTATATGCTGCCCTTTTCCAGAGACTCAGGGCAGCTTACAATGAATTAAGCAATAGCCTTCATACTTTTGTATATACCTGCTTAGTAGGGCTTTTCGCCCCCCCCCCAAGTGGTGTTCTTTTTTATACAAAGTCAGCTTATTGCCCCCACAATCCGGATCCTCATTTTACCTACCTTCGAAATGATGGAAGGCTGAGTCAACCTTGAGCCTGGTGAGATTTGAACTTGCAATAATTGCAGGCAGCTAGTGTTATCTTAACAGTGCTTTAGTCTGCTGCGCCACCAAGGCTCTTTTTATATTATTTTATTGGTTGTAAACCACCTAGAGATGTTCTAAAATGGGCAGCTATATAAATGTTATAAATAAATAAATAAATAAACAAACAAACTGTTGGCATGAAGTGTCAACATAACAGGTAATAGCCACACCTTTTGTTATAATTCTTCAGGTTTGGGTATGATTTGATTTCCTTTGGGAGCACAGTATGAACACTGAATCAGTTCCAAACTCATCTCTGTTGCATCCATGCAGTCTTGTGATTCTTTCTTTTCAGAAAAAAAAAAATCTCACGCTTGTTGAGTGGCATACAAAAAAGAAAAACACCTCCTACTAAGAGAACTAGAACCTGGGGAGCCAGAGCAGAGGAGAAGCCGTTATGTCTAAAGTTCAGAAATAAAAAAATGACTTTTTCTTTTGAGCTCTTGTTCCCTGATGTGACACTGTGATCAGTATCAAATGCTTGGTGGCAAGGATTTTTGTCAAGCTTTCTGTGCTAAAATAGATTTAACCTACCAGTTGCTCTTTGTGGATTTAACAATGTATGTGACAATAATGGGCTGCCACTGTTATATTGTTAGTACATGAATAGTCCCAATTATATATAGTTACCTTGCCTTCTATACTTTCCAAAATGAAATTTTTAGTTCCATGTCTACAGAAATGCTGCTTGGTAAATGTCAATTGTTGTTGTTTTGGTTCTTTTGATAATCCAGCATAATTAGTGAATTTATAAAAATGCTTGAGATCAAGGTATATTCAATGTACATCTCACATTTTTTTAACATTTATAGTAAATAAATCTTGGTATATATTGTACCTTATTATGTCATTTGCTTTTCTGCAATCTCACATCACCAGCATGAAATCTCAGAAACATAATACTTTCCCACACTGTGGAAAATGCCCAATACAAAAGCTCCTAAATGTCTCATGGGAAAAATAAGTAGATGCCAAAAAAAAAAAGAAAAAGAAAAAAAAAGAAATTCAAGGAACTCTTTTCCCAAAAGCATTGAAATTCACCTCATTTTTCCTACCACTGGTCATCTGTATGCAGCATGGCTATTATGTATCTATAATAGTGATTATTAGCATGTTGCATGTAAATATAGTTTTTAGCACACATGTCACCAGTTCATGCAACATACCATGAAGCATCTGTCTCTGATTACTTTCTGATAGATAAACTGTTCAGATAAACTGGATTCTGATTCAAATGTTTTAACTGTTTATTTTAAAAAACCATTTAAAGTATAACTTTAAAGCCAAAGTATTACCAAAAGTTAAAAGTATTCTTAGTTCTGCATGTGAATTGCATTTTTTTTTTTTTTTTAATATAGCCAACATCTGTGAAGAAGAAAAAACCTCTCAGGAAATTTGCAGGTAATTGTATCTAAATCAGAGTTAAACTGGACTTAAAATGGTTAATTTTGAGTCTTGAAAGAATCATTGAAGCAGAATATTTTGATACATCCCACACAATTTGACAGATTATTTTTCTTTATTAATACAAGGCTAAAGATTATTCCAGTGACTATACAAGCAACCATAGAAGCAGTTACATTGTAATTAGAGTTAAATATGTTTCAGTGGATTTAAGGATTATCACCGGATTCATGATTTTAAAACCCCAAACCTTGTAAGTGTTCATTTGAAGGTGTTTCAAGTCTTATAGTATATTCCTTTTCTGTTGGGCAAGAATGTTGCTTCCTATGTTTTGGGATGCATTATGTCCTTACCAATTCATAATATACCATTAAATCAGAACTGCTTGGGAAAGGTTCTTTAATTAAGCAAGATTGGAAGAAACTGATGTATAAATATCTGCCTATTTTATGGAGTCGTGCAGTTAATCAGCCCCAAGAACAAAGAGTTTGGCTTCAGCTAGAAGCAAGACTGCCAAGCTGAGAAGCCCTGCTGGAGTAATGGCTCACTATTGACAAGATGTTTGTAGGGTGGAGGCCTTTCTCACCAAAGAAGATGAAAACAAGATAGCTCAGCCTGTGGAGCAAATGCCAGTCTCTGAGCTCAGAGAAGCACTAATTCCCCTAAAGACTCAACTGAACAGCCAGGGGAAGGTGGGCGAAGACTACTCTTATTGATTATGTGTTCAATGAAAGGTCAAGACTCTTTTTGAGGGTCACTGTCGTTTCCATGAGTGGTCTTCTTCTCCAAGCCCTTTTCCTTTTGGTTTCTTTGCTGAGTTATTTTTGCCAGACTTCCAGGTGGAAAGACCTGAGGTAAAAAGTGAACTGCAAATGAGCTAATCATCATTAATGCCTTGACAAAACCTGCCAGCCCAACATCCCATCTAATGGCTGACAAATGTCAGGGTGACTTGTATGCTTTTTTTGTTAATTGAATTGGTTAATTAGGTCCCAGAGGCCTGGCTGCTAATTATGAGTTGTCTCTATACCGACAGACAGAAATGCATACACATCCAGCATGGACATTCTGATACGAGGAAAGTAATGTAAAAGAAAGGGATATCCTTGTGATCAGTGGGAAACGTATACGTATTCTAATTTTCTCTTTAAAAAAAAAATCAATGATGGAGTTAGTTTTACTTAACTCCCCACCCACCACATGTTACAATCTTCTTGATGTGATTTTAAAAAATAAGGGATAGAAAAAGTCCAAATCTGTCTTTCTCTTTTTTCTAAGGGGAGCATCTGCTCAGTCAGCTCCACATTCATTAATTATCAGCCAATTAGTGAAAGAAAAAAAAGCCCTCCCGATTTGCATCTTAATTTGTTACTTAGTAAAGATGTTTTTATATATATATAAAAGTTAAATACTCCCTCTGGTTTGCAAGCTGGAGAAAGTGAGAAAGGGGATGGCAACTTCCCACCAAGAAAAGGCAATTAATCACTATACTTTGCACTTCTATTGAGTCTTTTATCCCCAAATCTCAAAGCGCTTGGCAAAATTAATTCATTAAGCCACCTGGCACCCTGGGAGCTGGCAAAGAAGTAGTAAGTTCCTTGGGGCAAGAAGTGTCTTTGTGTGTGTGTTGTACAGCCCCAAGGACATTGCTAGCTTATTTATTAAATGAAGAAGACATTATTGGTTCCATCAATGAACTGAAGCTAGTGGACAGTCAGTGACTCTCCTTACAAAATCCTGGTGAAATGGTATATAGACAAGCAGTGCACTGTGTGCTATGGAATCAGTTTCCTTCCTTGGGTTTTGAGCCATTCGAAATGGATTGCTTACCTTCTATAAGTTGAAATGTACAGCTGAAAGAGATCTGAAAATGTTGATCCACTCAAATTTATTACTTTAGTGCAAGATCTGTTTTTTTTAAAATAATTAAAAATCCCCAAAATATTGTCAGAGCACCTGATGATCCATGGAGCATAGACAGGAACCATGAACAGCGTGATCTTTGCCAATAGATATACAGGGGAGGTGGATCAGTAGGGATCTTTTTCCTTTTTGTCCCTTTTAGGCTGGATGATATCACTAATGACTTTTTACTTTTAAAATCCTACCTCAACAAGTATATTTGGCACAATTATTTTTAAGATTATTGCAAAATTAAAGTCTTTTTATTGTTAAGAATAATAATGCTTCTGATTTAATTGATTAAAAAAAAGAATGTATTATCTTATTGTTTAGTTGTTTAATTTTTATGTTATCCTTTAAATCAGTGGTTCTCAACCTTCCTAATGCCGCAACCCTTTAATACAGTTCCTCATGTTGTGGTGACCCCCAACCATAAAATTATTCCTAAAACCATTGAAAATATGTGTTTTCCGATAGTCTTAGGTGACTCCTGTGAAAGGGTCATTCGACCCCCAAAAGGGGTCGTGACCCACAGGTTGAGAACCACTGCTTTAAATGGACGTTTTTGCAATTGATTTCCCTGTCACCTTTTTGCTTAATTTCTGGAAGCAGTTTATGTATCTAACTGCTTTGAATATTATTATGTTATGCAGTAACTTAAAATGTAAGTGATTTAAATAATACTTTAAATTAAGCCGATATTTAATCATTCTTTTAATCAATCTAGTTATGTGTCATTTGAATGTGAAAAATTTGAATTGTGCACCTAAAGAATAAAACACTCTGAATTAATTAGAAGAAGCATTTGTAACTGGAAATTAAGCAATTTGTAATATAGTTCAACCAGTGAGAGATAAAGTTTCTTTCCCTGAACATGATCTTGAGAGCAACAAGGTGCTAAACTTATTATTAAGTCTCCATTACTATAAATAATGTCAGTTGGAAGTAGAGACTTGTGGAGTTGCATATCAATGGTAAAACTTGTGAAAGAGTTGATACAAAAAAGGCTTGAAAATACATATTAATGTATCATTTATTAAATTACGCCTGACCCATCAGAAAAGCATGGATGAAAGCAAAAGGCCTGGCTACAGATATCCAAAGAGAAAATGACATTTCATCTAAGCATCTTGGAAATGCCTAGTAAAATAGAAACATTATTGAAAGGGATAATTTAATATTCCCTAAATTTTTATAAGTACAACACAGGAAAAAGTAAGGCCTACGTGAGACCTCATAACCCTGGTTTAGTTCCTACAAAGGGCTTTAGTTATCTCATACAAAAATAAAATATAAAAAAAATCATACCTTTACTTTGTTTTGTTTCCTGTTTGAGAATTCTGGATAATTTCGTCAACATATGCTATCCATATTTTTTAAGAATCAGTTTTTCAACTTATATTTTTTCAGTGACCATCTCACTCTTCTAACTTCTGGATATTTTCAGGGTTTGCTGAAGCCAACAGTATCTCAGGCAACTCTTCATTAGAAAATACTTATACAGTATCTTTGTTGAATTTTTGAAAATGCAGATAGCTTTCTGAACTGATGAATTGTTAAAGACTCAGATGTGTCTTCCAAGTCATGGTTGGATTTTTCATGATATAAATAATACAGGGCGTAGTCAGTTCTTGTGCATAGTAACAAAGCAGTATAGAAGAATTTGGGAGGTGAACTGAACTGTTCTCCATGAAAAGTCTTGATATGCTTGAGTGAAAATAAAACTCTGACGTATCCTGGGGGGATTACTCTGCATGTTGTTGCTATGCTTGTAATATATCAGATGAGTCCCATGTTATTGTTATTATGAGCACACTGCATACAATTCTGCTGGAAAACTAGATATACCGTATTTTCTCTGAAAATTGAAGTTGAAAGTTAGTGACATAAACCGTCCATGGTGGTCAAAGTCAATAGATTCAGGGTTACCTGAATGGTTGTTTCCTAAGACAGAGCAACAACAGAGAAGGCACACCTCCTGGGTGTCACTCACTATATGACACTGTTTCACCAAAGAATGCTTACTCTGGCCTGATCTGATGGAATGGCAGAAACCTCTAGAGTCAAGGGTTTCTGCAGCTTGTTTTTCCCTTTCTATTTTATATTTGTTTTTCAGCTTCTATTTTATATTCAACATCTCTGATTCCTGATATGATTGTCTATCTTGACTTTGGTTTTTTTTTTTTTTTTTGGAATTCTAGTGTCTAACCAGAAGAACAGATTGAACTTGCCATAATATTCATCAAACTCTTCTTCTTCTGCATCATTATTCAATGCAAAGCTGGAAATTCAACATATTAAAGAATTGCTCAAAACATTTGTTGATGTTATTTGGGCATTTGACTGCATTGTCCCAAATACTATATCCTTCCTGACTATGAAAATAATTCCATCTTTTTTGTATGTGTATGTTCTAAGTAGTAAATAGTACAGTGTTTTAACAAAGTGAAAAATTCCAGTCCATTCCAATTTGTGGACTCCTGACATGTAAATGTGTAGTCAGTTCATTTCATCTTTCATTATTGCATTTTCCCATGCTGATAGTTCTTAGGTTCCATGTTCTCACTGTAATTCGGTCTTTGCAGGTTTAGATTTCTTTTTCTGCATGGTAGAAGCATCAGCAACTAGACATCTGGAAGGCTTTAATCATTGGATCATAAACACTCCAAAAGATCCCGATCTCTTTCTCAATAGCGTGTTGAATACCATTCAACAGGGGAGGGGGGCACCATCTGGCACCATAAAAGTCAGTTGCTTTATCCTATTATCCATTTGTTTTTCTCAGTACAATACAGCAGTGGGTTACCATTGCCTTCTCCTATGTAAAATATAATGATGCCTTTGCTGTTGTCACTAAAATCATCATGTGCCTCTAGCACCTTCCTCCTACATTGCTGCTGCCCAGGGATGTCTAGCTGGGCATCTGGGGTGACCTTTATGCCTTAGATGATTCTGATGGGAGTGCATATTCTTGGCATACAGCCCTGGCATTGTTCACGCATCCATCTCAGAAGCATACCCCATCCCCACATGTATCATGCATAACCGGATTTGGGAGATAATCATAGACATTTCAAATAATTGGAATAGCAATAGCAAAAGCACTTAGACTTATATACCATTTCACAGTGCTTTACAGCCCTCTAAGCAGTTTATAGATTCAACATATTGCCCCCAATAATCTGGGTCAACATTTTACCGACCTCGGAAAGATGGAAGGCTAAAAAAACCTTGAGCTGGTGAGATTCGCACAGCCAAACTGCTGGCAGCTGGCAGTCAGCAGAAGATGAACACCATGGAACAAAATTGATTGTTTTGGCAAAGACAAGCAAGAAAGATACAATTACATAGTTCCCTTCATGTGCCCTGAAAATATGTTTTATAACTTCCAATAATTAAATATTTAATCATGTTCAAAGAGGGCAATTTGACTCCTTGGCCATGCTAAACATAGAAACCTAAAATTACAAAAGATGTGCAAAGCTGTAGTAAGCCTGCGGGTGCTTCTATTTATGCTTATTTAGTAAAACTATGCCAAATAAATAGGCCATACTTGGGAAGGGATCTGTGGATGGGTGAATGAGTCCTAAATGACAAAGTGTTAAAGAGTCCATGAATCATTTTCTGCTTCTCTCACCCAAAAAGTTTTAATCTTTTCTCTTCTGTACACATTGATTTTATGCACATTGACATGCCACCTGCTGAGGATTCTTTTGCTATTGATAACCAATGCTATCCTTTCTAAGTTCAGAAACAGAGAATCAGCTTTCATGTTTGTAAACATTATTGATCTGCATAAATAAGCTCACTGTTAGAATGCGGGATTAAACAAGGACAGATAGAACACTGCAAGATTAAATCCGGAAACAGTTAATTAAAAGCTGAGCAATAAACCCAGATAATAACTAGCCACCAATTAATGCAAATATCTGTATATATAGGAAAAGATTTCTGCCCACTTCAATCTTTCTTTTCTGCCCCCATTTTTCATGCACATCCTTCCAATTCATCCCAGGTACTGAATTTTAACAAGAAACAAGATTCTGTGATTTTAAAGACTAATGCTTTGTTAAAAAAATTATTTGTGTAAGATTTTTACATAGCTTAGTGAAATAGGTACGTTTTGAGTTCCTGAAAAGTGAGATATAAGTTTAATAAACAAAAAATTGGATATCATCCTTTGCAAATAGACATCATGCCTCAGAACACTATTACTTTGTCAACATTGGCAATTTAGAGTTGAATCTTTCACCAGTATTTAAGATGCCAGTGTGGACATGAGGAATGTAGTGGCTAAGAATTGACACTGACTTGATGACTCATAATCAATTACTATTTAGAGGAAATGGCAATTTGGAAATTTACAAACATTATACATGACTTGTGTTTTCTCCCACTGATCCATTTTTAAGGGCAAGATATAAAATAATGAGATAAAAATAATCTTGGATATCTGATATATAAATACTGTTCCTTAGCCCATACTGAATAATGAAACCACACTTTCTTAATCACTGGCAGACCCACACACATCTATAGACAAATGCAAAGCATGAAGCTAATAAATGAAATCCAAGAATATTTAGAAATGAAATATCTTTAGTAGAGTCAGTTTGGTTTAGTAGTTAAGGCTGTAGGACTTAATTACTAAACCAAACTTAACCAGGACTTAACCAGGGCATCATGAATTCTAGATCTACCTTAGATTCATAGTAGTTGTATGAACTTGGGCCAATCACTCTGTCTCAGTCCTAAGAAGCAGGTATGACACATTTTATTCTGCGTATTTATTTACAAGTTGCTCAACCTGATGCAGATTCTTAAAAGTAAAAAGAAACAGGACAGTGATCCTAACACATAGAAACATGGTCCTAAAATGACATAGAAGTCTACTTTATTCAAACATTTATTCAAAGAGCACCATCACAGGACCTACGAATTAGACAAACAAAATTAAATACACCATCACATGTTCTGCACATATAATGTGATATATGCAGTGGTGGGATTCAGCCAGTTCACACCACTTTGGGAGAACCGGTTGTTAACTTTCTGAGCAGTTTGGCAAACTGGTTGTTGGAAGAAATTATTAGGGCAGAGAACCAGTTGTTAAATTACTTGAATCCCACCACTGGATATATGCCATTATTTGCTACCAATGATCACGAGATTCTAGTTTTGTAAATAGGATAAACTTTGTCCAGAATTATTAATGGACAGAAATTAGAAAAATGGCTCTCAACAAGGACAAAGTACTCAGGTCATTTCAGCCTCTCAGGTTAATCTATTATAAATCTCAAAGCAATCATAAAATAAAGAATGCAAGAGACTCATATTCCACATAACCTACATCAAAGATTTCTGGTTATCTCAAAATATCGACAAATACTATGGAATTTTTAGGACAGTACAATTGTTCTTTGAGAAAATATTTATTATTTGTCTCATATCGTATGTAAAACCTGCATCTGCCCAACCATCTTGTCTTTTCCCCCTATAAATCCTACATCAGTGTAGCAATTCAATGCATCTGATGAAATAAACTCCTATTCATGAAAATGTTTTAGTAAGAAAAGGTTTTTCTGGACTTCTCCCAATTTTTAACAAGTATTTATTAATCTGGAAAGATTTTTTCTTACAACTGTTCTTAAACACTTGTCTCTTTTCCAGATTATTTCCAAATAATTTCCATTTCCAATTATTTTACCTGTAAATTAATCCCAGGAAATCCCTTAAATTACTTGTCATTCAATCATTTCTTCTCAATTAACATTTCTTTTCAGATCCCACTAGATTAACTGATTTCTCAGATTATCCCTTTTGCTTCTGCCCTGTTATTCAAATATCTTTTTTCCTTTATCTCACTGTACCGGTTTTTCAGGCTGCACAATGCACGTATAGCTATGAATGAGATTTCAGGGAAAACAAAAGGAGGATCTGATGCTATATGGCCTATTTCCTTTTTCATTTCAAATAAGCAGAAGTCAGTCAAGATTTAAAAGGGACAGCTTGTCTATTCAGAAGGCTTCATTTGGATAAATTAGTGTTCTTTTTTTATTCTCTTATTTCTACACCTTCTACACATTTCTCTTAAAATACCACAGTAGCCAGGAAAGACCAGTAAGTGTTCTCTACCAGTTCTTTAGAATTCATATGTTTGTGATTAACTCACATTAACTCACATTAACATTTGTTGGCATTGTACATTAAGATTTTTTTCCTAATTGGTTAATTGGCTTCTTTGGTATATGTTCTCTGTATTTAGGCATATTCTATGATAATATTAAATCATCTTAGACAATATGACAATATGTTTTACTGGATATGCCAAGGGATTAGTTTCATCAGGCTCAGTAGTCATTTTCTAGGTTCCTACATCTTGTCCAGAAAGTTTGGGCCTGACAGGAAAGAGTATCTGAAACACCTTACTTTTGAGAAAAGGAGCAACAAAACATAGGTATTAATCAAGTTATCATTGCAACCAAGGAAGTCTGAGAGAAAGGGAGTGCTGGGAAAATTGTGCTTTCTTTATAAGTATAGAACCCTGAGCTCAACTATTCCATCTGGTGTCCAGGCTAAATGATAAGTTATATCAAGCTTCTCCCATGAGAGATTCCACTTACAACATCATATCTCCCACAGGATGAAAACATATCCATTGAACAGCCCTGAAAATTAAATGCTTGTCACTCTGTTTCTCTGTGCACCAGCATTCACATAATACATCTTTTGTTTTCCCATTCTGAATAGAAATTTTCACTGACCGTAAAATAATAGGTTGGAAGTTTGTTAAGTGTCACCACTTTACAACATAAAAAATATGACCTGATACACACCAAAGCCATGTTATCACAACAGGCACCCCATTCCTGCTCAGATGGCAAAGAATATGATTATTTGTTTATATATTAAGCAGGGTCCACATAATTTTAGTTGCTTATAATTACTTGTATCGTACACACCCACACACACACAAATCTCAAAATTAATAGTTTTATGTTAAAATTAAATTATCTACCCCATGGAGTTGTCATTTAAAAACAAATGCATAATGAAATAATTTATCCCCATCAAAATATAGGAGTCTGATGGTAACTAGGGTATATTGTAATGAAATTTATATGCCACCCAATTCCCAGTGACACTGGGTAGTTGATACTGTATATGATTACATCTGTACATGTAACATACACACACACACACTACAATAATAATAAAAAAGGCAATCATACTGAAAGTCAGAAGAACATGCTAACTTGGTTAAAAGAAAAAGAAATTGTATCTGGATCCGTTCCAGTCGGGTTTCAGGCCTGGGTACAGCACGGAAACGGCATTGGTCGCGTTGGTTGATGATCTCTGGAGGGCTCGGGACAGGGGCTGCTCCTCTGTCCTGGTCCTGTTAGATCTCTCAGCGGCTTTTGATACCATCGACCATGGTATCATGCTGCACCGGTTGGAAGAGTTGGGGGTGGGAGGCACCGTACTAAGGTGGTTCTCCTCCTTTCTCTCCGACCGGTCGCAGTCTGTGTTGACAGGGGGGCAGAGGTCGACCCCGAGGCCCCTCATATGTGGGGTGCCGCAGGGATCGGTCCTCTCGCCCCTTCTGTTCAACATTTATGTAAAGCCGCTGGGCGAGATCATCCGTGGTTTTGGGGTGGAGTACCATCAGTACGCTGACGACACCCAGCTGTACATCTCCACCCCGGATCACCCCAACGATGCCCTTGAAGTGATGTCCCAGTGCCTGGAGGCCGTACGGATCTGGATGGGGAGGAACAGGCTCAGGCTCAACCCATCCAAGACCGAGTGGCTGTGGTTTCCGACGTCCCGATATAGTCAGCTAATGCCATCGCTGACTATTGGGGGCGAATCATTGGCCCCCACGGATAGGGCTCGCAACTTGGGTGTCCTCCTGGATTCACGGCTGTCGTTAGAAGAGCATGTGACGGCCGTGTCCGGGAGGATTTTTCATCAGGTTCGCCTGATCCGCCAGTTGCGTCCCTATCTAGATCGGGACTCCCTACACACAGTCACCCATGCCCTCGTTACTTCTCGTCTGGATTACTGCAACGCTCTCTACATGGGGCTCCCCTTGAGGTGCACTCGGAGGCTCCAACTGGCGCAGAGTGCGGCCGCGCGGGTGGTGATGGGAGCGACATGGAGTTCCCATGTGACACCTCTCCTGCGCGAGCTGCACTGGCTCCCGGTGGTCTTCCGAGTGCGCTTCAAGGTTCTGGTTATCACCTTTAAAGCGCTCCATGGCTTAGGACCTGGTTATTTACGGGACCGCCTGCTACCGCCAATAGCCTCCCACCGGCCAGTACGCTCCCATAGAGAGGGGCTCCTCCGGGTGCCGTCGGCCAAACAATGTCGGCTGTCGGCCCCTAGGGGGAGAGCCTTCTCTGTGGGGGCACCTACGATTTGGAACGAGCTCCCCCCGGAGATACGTAGGATCCCGGATCTGCGCACCTTCCGCCGCGCGCTTAAGACTTTTCTATTTTATCAAGCTGGCCTGGCCTAAATCTTCCCCCTTTTTAAATGTGGAAATTTTAAATTTTTAAATTTTAAATTCGTCTTTTTATAGGGGTATGGGTAAGGCATTTTAAATTGGGGAGCCATTTTAGATTTAATTCTGTTTTAAACGTATTTTAATTGTTTATATTGTATGTTTTTTAACTTTGGCTGTGCACCGCCCCGAGTCCTTCGGGAGAGGGGGCGGTATAAAAATCTAATAAATAAATAAATAAATAAAATATCTTACAATTCCTCTTTCTTATAGCTATCTTTGATATTTATACTTATATGGTGACTGTATGATGATGTGTAGCTTCTTGGAGATTTCTTGTTGAATGTATCCTATGTTAGTTTAAATTGTACTTAAGCATTGTTCATTGTTCTAAAAATTGGATTTTTTTAAACTATTCTTCCTCCCCTCCCAAGATATTGATAAAAAATGGAACTACAAATTGTGTAATCACAACCTACTCAAAAGTTACTGTGTTTTGGCCCTCAAGACTCATAATTGAGAGACATAATAAAAGAGAACAATCTTGGAGTTAAAGCCACATCTGCAGTTGCATTTATTAGTTATATCTCAGATTATACGAGTTGAAGCATTTTACCTGTCCTTTCACAATTCGAAATGAATTCACATGTGTGCATAACATGCAGCACAGAGGGTCATATAAAAGCAGCATTTCAGAAGGTGCACAAGGTAAGTAACTTCAATAAAGGACTGTAACAAACAATGGAATGCATATCCATTACTTATACACACACAGATGTTACAAACCGAAAAATATCTCTGTGTATCTTTGTTGATTAAATATTACCAGATGTCCATTGGAAAGATACATTATTTAAAGAGTGCTGACGTGAAAGCTCTTGAAAGAGTTAGTATAATATTAGGTAAATGTTTTCCCCACAGTATTTTTCTCCTAGCCTTGCTTGCTTTACCCCCACCCAAAACGTTACAGATGTTAGAACAATAAATTCAATGAATAGTTTCCCACACTAGAATGCCTGCATGCCAAGGAATGCAGAAGTGATTTCTGGCCAATTTCTGACACTGATCTACAACTGTGCTGCTTATATTCTATTGCTCTTGTATCAAGTCTTCAACTGCTCCCTGCCAAGAATTAAGTGCTTGTTCTATAAACCTGGTATAGATTATCACTTAGCAGTATAGATGTATCTAATAGAATTAAATACTTTGGCTCTCGACCAGCAACAGATGTGCTACATATAATGCAATAATAATGAATCTGAAAGCACCGAGGTATGTCAAGGGATTGTTGCACACAAGATCATATTTCTGCTGTTGCCCACTCAAATCCTTTTAAAGGACTGATCTGCAAGTTAATTGTTTGTTTTAAAAAAATATCACGCATAACAGCTAATGTAGAGTACAGTTTTTAGTACTGGGGACTAGAATCCGTTTGCATTTATAGGAATTTTTGATTCATGAGCCCTTTCTCTTATTAATTTCATTTAACCAAATTAACTAAATTCATAATAATAGCATTTAACAGGATAATTATTACAGTATTTTGTTTATTTCTGGGATTTTATTCATTTTATCTTTTATTGTAAAAAAAAAATCCCAAGATGGGAGAGGATATTAGGTAGGTTTTATTAATAATACTATAATAACAAACATAAGCATTATGCAATATAAATGTCCAGTATTAACAATAGAAATAAATGTTATTATAGTACACATACAGAATAGAATGTACACAAAAATCTAACCTAAAGACCACATATAGCTTGCCTTTATGTCAATCGTACCCTGGTGTGATTGAAAAGTATAAAAAGATTTCATTATAAATAAGATTTATTTAAAAGAGTCGGGGATTTTCATGACCTATTTGATGTCTTAAAGCCAGTCACCGATCACCATATTTGTTTAGTCTATCTGAGATGACAAATACTTTTAGCAAAAAATTGGATTTCTTTGCCCTAAAAATATTGTTTTTAGAAGAAATAGATCATCCTTATTCCTTGTTACCAGGAGGATTCTTGATTGTCACAGTCTTTGGCAGAGTATTGGAAAGAATTCACAAGAGGTCATTTCAGGATGGTTGAGAATTTGGTTGGATCAAAATTGATAAGCAGTTGACCACACTTGTATTTTCTAGATTAACATGTAGATTGGAACACAATTGTATTTTGATTTTAAAGCTTCCCAAATTTATGAATGTAACTCTGGCATTAAATTATATGGTTATGACTGCCTACATCAGCACTCACATTTTTGTGTGGTTGAATTCACTAATTGTATCAGTGCTCCTTTGTTATTATAGACCTAATTGATGTATCTGAACATCAAAATTTATATTTTATTTATTTAAAATATGTTTTCTTCATTTTCAGATGAAAATGGCTCACTCATGTTTCCTAGATAAGCATCTAAAAAATAAAATAAAAATGATCAATGAAATATAGTTTGAAGGTAAAAGGCGAAAGATTTATACGATCTGAAGAGAAACCAGAGTATATAGTTTGAAGGGACAGAAAAAGAGAGGCAGAAGAAAATTTGGCTAGAAATCTATATCAACCAGCTCAAACAGAAAAAAATCCTTCCTTGCAGTGTCAAAACAGATAATTCAAGGTGACAATCCTAAGAAATTTGAACGGTTAAAAAAGGGTTAAAGTTTCAACACAAGAATTCTAACAGATATCCTACTTTCAAATGAGAACCTACAGTATATAAAGGTAATCTAGGGAAACAAAATTCTTGTCTTTCCCATCCTCCTTCCATTTTGGCTGGAAGCTTGCCTGTTTTGTGAGCTAGGAAGAGTCTGCAAGAGTTTGCAAGAGTTTGTTGTTTTGTTAATTGGTGATCCCTATCAATGTGAAAAGCATAGGAGGAATCAAATGTTGGTGGGGTCTTAATTCTATCTGTTGTTGTGCTGCATTTTACTGGAACAATTCTTGAGAAATGATAATTGATGCATAGAGTATATCAGGAGCTACTTTTCTATGTAAACTGATGGCTTGTATCAGAGACCTGATGAGTTTTACAACAGTGTTTTTAGTTTTATCGTTTATAAATGATGAGACATTCTTCTTTTGTGTTAGGTTCTGTTTAAAAATAGAAAAGCTTTACATAACCAAAATATTTATTTTCAGTGTATAGGCACACATTATTCATGTTCTAGATTGAGGTTACTAATTAAGACAATCAAGAAGCCAAAATGATGCTGCGTGTTCAATGTAAAAGTCAAGTAAAAAAATTAAATCCAGATTATTATGTGGTCAGGATTTGCATTAGCCAGCTCATTATTACCAGCAGATTGCAACCATAATGCCAAACAATTCAATTATTTTACAAACAATTTTTGACTAACGAATAAATCTAAAGCTGCTGAAGGATAGACCTGAAGGCTAATTTTAGCCAATGAATTATTCACTGAACACTATTAAAAATGAAAAGGATGGGGGAGGCAACTGGCTTAGGAGAACAAGAAAGGGCTCCAGACAATTGTCCATATTGCTCTAAATCATCTGAGCAGAAAAATTCAGTGAGAAAATGACATAGCTGGAGAGTGACAATTGATTCAAACTAATTGGAAGTTAAATTAAATGATAATTAGCATTAATCAATAGTGAGGTTGGTATGCCTGTACATCCTTCCTTTAGGCAATTCACCTCCAATCCCCAGTACACTGATAAGGCTGGTGATCTATGAGCCCTCTGTGTGCCCCTGCTATCAATAAAGAAGCAGGTCCCTGCAGCATTGACCAGGGGGGAGGTGGGTAAAGAAAAGATCATTTGAATGTGCAGCAGCTCTGCCATCAAGAGAGGTGGCCGCTGTGCTCCTCCTGCAGTTAATTGCAGCTTCATCAAAGGACAGGGGCCCTCAAATGGCAGAGGATGGTAGCAGTATCCCGATGTCTACCTGCTTTCAAAGAGGACATCATAAGGATTCTTAGCTCAGCATATTATTCTGCTTTTTGTTCAGAGTCTTAGTTTCATGTATTTCTTTCTGTTCCTTTTTTGAATGTGTGTGATGATATTACTGTATTAGATCTTGAAAGTACCACAAAAACAGAAGAAGAAAACAACCCTGGGGATTGGGCTAAAGGCCAATATACTTCTGTGGTCACAATAGGTAGCCAGGTGTTTATGGCAAAGCCATGGGCAAGACATCTCACTCTGTAACAGTGCTAAAGAACTGAGGAGGCCAGATTAAAAATACAAGTGGGAATTTTGCAGCGTAATTGGTCAACCCAATGCAAATAAATAAATAATATGTACATATGTACATACAAACCATAGGTAGACTTGATATCATGTAAGCCATTTTAGTATGGCATTTATTATTAAATATAATACATCAATAAAATCCATAAAATAAAACAGAATCTATATTATAACTATCTTTATTGATCTTAACATTATCCATATTTGTTAGATTTCCTTCTGGTTGTTGCTGGGGTTGGGTCTCTGCCATTACCTTATTTTCACCAACCTCAGAATAGGAAACATAAATATATGAAAACAGGAACTGGATGGACACTATCATTCCTCTTATGGAGATCCACCTCTGAGAAAAAGCACATATTTCTTATAGGCTCCTGAGCATTTTTGTAGAGGGAAGAGGTGCTTCTGTTCTATCTGGAGAAATAGTTCAGTCAATTGATAAAAGGTCATGAATTCTAGCATCATTGTATGGTGAAAAAAAGAAAAGATTCAAGCTAGTGCTTCATTCTCCAGATTGTTATCTCACAAAATGTCATACTGGAGCTATGTTCAAACTCTTCATCTCAATTGTCTGGTGGCATCTAAAGAAATATTCTTATCTAAGGACTAGCCAACAGATAGTATGTAACTATTAGGACTGAATAAAGTTAATAGATATCAACTAAATTGCTTTAATCCAATAATGATTTACTTACTGACTATAACACTAACCTGGGAATCAGGTTATTGAAGTAATGTCCCGGTGCCTGGAGGCCGTGAGGATCTGGATGGGGAGTAACAGGCTTCGACTCAACCCTTCCAAGACCAAGTGGCTGTGACTTCCGGCGTCCCGATATAGCCAGCTGGTGCCATCGCTGGCTATTGGGGGCGAGTTATTGCCCCCCACGGAGAGGGCTTGCAACTTGGGCGTTCTCCTGGAAGCACGGCTGTCTTTAGAAGAGCATATGACGGCCGTGGCCAGGGGGGCTTTTCATTACGTTCGCCTGATTCACCAGTTGCGTCCCTTTCTGGATCGGGACTCCTTACACACAGTCACTCAGGCACTTGTCACTTCCTACCTGGACTACTGCAATGCTCTCTACATGGGGCTCCCCTTGAGGAGCACCCGGAGGCTCCAACTGGTGCAGAATGCGGCACACCGGGGATTATGGGAGCGAGGGGGTGCTCCCTTGTGACGCCTCTCCTGCGTGAGCTGCATTGGCTTCCAGTGGTCTTCTGGGTGCGCTTCAAGGTGTTGGTTACCACCTTTAAAGCACTCCATGGCATAGGACCTGGGTATTTGCGGGACCGCCTTCTGCCGCCGATAGCTTCCCACCGGCCAGTACGCTCCCACAGAGAGGGACTCCTCAGGGTGCTGTCAGCCAGGCAGTGTTGGCTGGCAACCCCCAGGGGGAGGACCTTCTCTGTGGCAGCACCTGCCCTCTGGAACGATTTGCCCCCGGAGATACGCATGATACCAGATCTCCGGGCTTTTCGCTGTGCCCTAAAAACTTTTCTTTTCCACCAAGCAGGGCTGTCGTAACCCCCCCCCCTTTTTGAGATGTTAGATTTTTAATTGTCTATGGGTTTTAGTTGGGATGTTTTAAATTTTGGGCCAAAGTTGTGAAATTCTTTTAAAAAATTTTAAATTTTGTATTGGAATGTTTTTTTATTTTTGGCTGTGCCCTGAGTCCAGCAGATAAAGGGCGGTATACAAATTTAATAAAAATAAAAAATAAATAAATAAATTTGCATTTTCTACTACCATTAAACTTGTCTACATCTCAAGCAAAAGTAAAATATTGTACAATTATCTTTTCAACATTCTAAATTAAAGGGAAAATTTCAACAGATATTTCTACACAGCTTCCATGGGCTCAGAATTTGACTCCACAAATTGGATGTTGGCACTTTATTTACCCATTGATGTTGTTAACTTATAAAGGAATCCAACAGCTCATTCCTTGCTGCTATTTGAAAGCTAACATTAAATGTTCCCATGCCAAAGAATAGTTCTGCCTGCTTTCCTGCTGACTCTGTATTTAAGAAAGCTCAAGTCGCTGTTTGTAGCTATTAATAGTTGAACATGTAACCGGATTATTGGGCAAAATACAAATAGCATGCTGCTTGTTCTTTGAATAGAAGACCTTTTGATGCACCAGTTGCAGCCCTTATACTTCTGTGTGTCTGTCTTTCTGGATCAGCCACTCTCCACCTGCACCTCCAACTCCTTCCCATCAACATACTCCTTGTTCAGTCTCACAGAGATTATTTATTCCTTGGCACTGAAACTTTTTCTCCAAAGAATTAACATTTGGATCTTGTTTACTGACTAGCGGAGTGCCAGGTATACAGCTGGGTGTCATTGCGCAATCTATTTCAATGGGGGAAGTCAATGATAAATTGAAAAATGAGTAGGATCAAACAATGAGTCCTATGTGATCACTGTTGGAAAACCTTGCATCAGTAATTCACTGGATTTTGACAAAGAACAGGATGGAAAGGGCTGGAATGATGGGAAAGGTAAATCCCTTCTCAGTTTCATACCTAGCTCTCTCTCTCTCTCTCTCTCTCTCTCTCTCTCTCTCTCTCTCTCTCTCTCTCTCTCTCTCTCTCTCTCTCTCTCTTAAGGTTGAAAGTTAAAGCAATTCACAGGTTAAATCCATCTTTGTAGCCACCCACTCCTGAACACTGGGGGTGTGTGTGTGTATCTAAATCTTTATTGCTATTTTAATGAAATTTCACTCAGAGAGGATTTGAAAATAAAATACATTTCCTGCTGGAGATCATAGGCTGTGAGCATAAGCAAACATATAGCCTTTGGCTTGGCTCAGCTTTATATAATCACTTATGTTCCAACAAGCAGCTCTTATTGGCCATAGTTTCTCAGCACCTGCAGTTAGAAGAGCTCTAGGCAAGTCCAGCGCTTCATTCAGATGTCCCTTATTACAGCCATACCTATTCCTTGTAGCCACAGGAAATCTGATGCTTAACCCATATGTTTTTAAAATTAAAAAACATAAGACGACAGACAGTGTTTCAAAAAGAAAGAGGACAAGGAATACATTAAGGTATGGAAAATGTTGTATAGCACATCTTCTTAGTTTTACCTATTTATGTGAAACTAAAAGCAAGTCAATTAACAAATACTAAAAGAGAAATGTATCAGTAGAATGGTCATTAAAAATTGTTTCAAGTTTCTTTTTAAAACTGAATGAAAAAAGAGAAAGGACGAAAGAAATAAAAAGGGATGAAAAATTACTGGCTAGCATCATATTAGAAATACTTTCCAAATTTGGTGTAGAAGCATTTTTACAGTTTCTTGCACTTACGTTATAATGCTGTTATTATTGTCAACAGGTAAAACTAATATACATATATGAGATTCCAGATTAGAACAGGATGGATTTGCTAATTTTAAAAAGTGTTCCATTAAACCTTATATAATCTAAACCTAGATTATAATACTTTATGCCAGTGGTGAAATCTAAAATTTTTCACCACCGGTTCTGTGATAGTGGCTTGGTGGGTGTGGCTTGGCGGTGACCGGGTGACCATGGCCAGCATGATTTCACTCATGTCACTCTTTCTTTCTTTCTTCTCTCTCTCTCTCTCTCTCTCTCTCTCTCTCTCTCTCTCTCTCTCTCTCTCTCTCTCTCTCTCTCTCTCTCTCTCTCTCTCTCCCTTCCTTTTTCCCTTTCTTTCTTTCTTTCTTTCTTTCTTTCTTTTTCTTTCTTTCTTCTCTCTGTCTCTCTCTCTCTCCCTCCCTCCCTCACACACACACGCTGGTCTGAGCAGTGACAAAAAAGCAAGTGTGTTGCAGGGGTGGGTTCTAAAATGTTTTACTACCTGTTCTGTGGGTGTGGCTTATTTTGTGGGCATGGGTTGGTGGTGGGGGTAATGTGACTGGGTGGGCATGGTCATCTTTTTTTTTTAACTTTTAAAAGCATTTTTTCAGCTGAAGAGGTTGCAGAAAAAAATGCTTTTAAAGGCCTCTGACGATCCCAGCTGAGCCATGCGATCATCAGAGGCTTTTTTTTTAACTTTTAAAAGCATTTTTTCAGCCAAAGAGGTTGTAGACAAAATGCTTTTAAAAGTTAAAAAAAAAAGCCTCTGATGAGGTGGGTGGGGTAAGCGAGCTGCGACCGGGCCGGGGACCGGTTCGGGGGCGTGGCCAGCCAATGTTATTACCAGTTCTCTGAACTACTACAAATTTTTACTACCGGTTCTTGTGAACCGGTGCGAACAGAGAGCAACTCACCACTGGTGTGTTGTCAGTCTCTTATGCAGATCAGATCAGATGAATTAATTCTACTTTAATGTTAGAGTAAAATACTTTAACTGGAAGTACAAATCTCCAACTGTCTCTTTTTATTACATGATTACTTAGGGCAAATTCTTTCCAAGTTTTTTTTCTCTGCCTAGTAATCTGTTGCAGGATTCTTCTCCTGCTGTCTGATTGTTCCTATCTCTTCCTCTCCTCCCTCTCTCCCATCTTCCAAGATCATTCTACCACATGTGTTTAATACCAGGTAGCTCCAAATGCATCTGGTATTAGATTTTCATGCAATTTCTTACTTTGATTTAAAATAAAAAAAAAATATTGTGCTGTACCATGGGTTTGTCAGGACATGATACGATATTTGATAAATATATCAATTGGCAGATGTGGGGAATGATGATTTTGATGAGGGAATTCTATGGTTTTTATGTGAAGGATAGGGGATGGCAGCTTCAGTCTTCATTCTTGGGTCTTCATTTTGTACTGTTGGAGTGAATGGAACAGAACAATACTACAAAGAACACCAGAAAGGTCAGATAGATAAGATGAATAATCAGTTAGTTCTCTGAAGAGAAAGATCATGTTGAAAAATACCCCCAACTATGCTTAGCAAGATCTCAAATGTCTTTTAAAGAGCTTCTAGTGCAAAAAGAATGAGTTTCCTATGACAGGCATACGTTTCCTTTTTCAGAGGTGGACCAACACTGGTTGTTTTCACTGTTGGAATTTGATTGTTGTGAGTCTGTGATTTTTTTTTCTGTTTAAAATAAAATATAAAATCCCAGAATACATCCTGCAATGCACCTCCAGGGCTGGTGTTTAAAGCTTTGTTTAGACACTCTAAATTTGCCTTGTCTTGGACAGGTGTTGGAATGTCTCTGTCAAAGAATTTGGTGAACATCTTTTCTTCTTTCTGATAAAAGAGAATAGGATAGTTTCCTTTTTTGTAGAGTGATCTAAGATCTTATCTTTTTTTTATACTTTACACACACAGAGGCACTGTTCTAAATGAGAGGAAGGATTGTTTATTTTTTCTGTTTAAGTGTAGGATTTAGTACTTGGTTATTTGGACTCAAAAATCTGCTGCAACTGAATATATTATCAATGTCCATAAATAATTATTCTCAAAATTCATGGTAACTAATTTTAAGATGCTGTAAACACCAAAGTGATTTGTACAAAATCTTAATAGGATGGGGTAGAAGGAACATTAATACAATGGTTACATTAATGTCTAGAAGTAAATGACATGAATTCCTGCATATAAATCTCTTTGTACAACTTTCTGTCCTGATCTATTCTCCATTTTTGGAGAAAATGATTTATCACTATATCATATTCAAATGAAGAGATGCAGGCAGTGACTGAAACCATTATTGGCCTGTCACTTTTCAACAAAGCTGCACAAAACACTTACTACCTTTCTAACAAATGAATATATTTATATATTAGGGAAAAATCCATACACAATTTTGTTACCAGTATTAAAAATATTAGCTTTAGAAAAAAGTAAGATTTTAAATTTATTTTAAAAATTGATGCAGAAATAAGAGTGATAGAACAAAATGTCAAACTTAGTGAAAAGTAGGCTTCTTTTAAGCATCTCTCTCTGTGGAAGCCTACTTTCACTAAGTTTGACATTTTGTTCTACCACTCTTATTTCTGCATCAGTTTTTTAAATAAGTTGAAAATCTTACTTTTTCTAAAGCTAATATTTCTAGTAACAAAATTGTGTATGGACTTTTCCCTAATATATACATTTCTGCAACCAATTTCCCTCAATATAATGTAATTTTACAAGGTTTTTACATACATACATACATTGTTTTGTGCTTTTTTAGTAGGAATTTCTTGACTGGACAACTACACCATGCAGTTCTAAAAAATATTAAAGAATAATGCTATACAACACTTCAAATTAAATCCCAAAAATTAATTTGATTTGAGCTATGTCTATACTCAACTGGAGCAATTGGGATATAGACATAGCTGTCCTTTAAATTGCTGTGAAAGTCTAGGAAATACAATATTGTAACATGCTAATGGAAGGATGTCTTTGGGGCATCATTATTTCTTACTTCAATCTACTCTAGACTGGACAAAATTGGGGAAATCGTTCATCCAATTTCCATATACACAGATTTGATAGAAAAATTCAAAGGACACTTGTACAAACTAGCATAAGCAACAATGGAACAATGTATTAAATCAATAGCCTATTTCAGAAAGCTCAGTGTCAGTGCCCCATAGTCTTTCCTTAATATTGTATCTACTTTCCTACAACTTTATGCCTACATAAACCATTTGTACTTAGTTGCATCTCTCATTATGTTTGTGGGGTGGCGTTGACTGGAGAAAACAAGGTGCTAGCAGATTCTGTTCAGGGCTGCCAGCTGAAGCAAAGCTTATTTTTGTGGTATCATAATTCTACTCTCATGGACGTTTATAGACAATACTTTTTAGTTTCATATCTACAAACCTAATCTGTAAACCATCCTTTTTGAGGTCTATACCAATTATAGATAATCACCTCAATGGTTCCTCATTCTTCCAGGATTTCCCGCCATTGTATCTGTTTCACTGAGATGGTGGTAGCCTTTCACTGAAGAAATTACTCTAACCAGTGGCTTTTGATTCAACCCAATGAATCTGGAAGTTTTGACTTCTTAAACAAATATTTATTTATCATATTTAGAAACTGCCCGTCTCCATCATAAAGATATTATTGCTTTCTGCTAGGGTTTTAGAATTACATTCTTTACTAATAAACAGTTAAACATTTGCAACACTGTAGAGAAAAAGAATTTTTCATATCCAGTTAACTGCTTTAGCCAGCAAGTTAATTTGAAAAAATAAGTGTTAATATTTTACAGCCTACTTGTGCCTCCTTCCCAGAACATCAATAGTAAGAATGCAAAGGAAATCTGATGTGACTTGTTTGTAATTGTGAAAAGTCTTTTTACAGAATCCACCTATTCCAGATCTATGAGCAGCGAATTGAAAACTTCTGGTAAGCTACTTATATCTACTCAATTAATGCAAGATGAATTATGATATACTGTATAATTTGACTTCTAAGCAACTATCAAGACAAATTACTGCTAGTTGTTCAGAGAATAAGCTATTATGTTGGCAATTTATATTATCTTGTGATCATGTAGTCTAGGAAAGTATGGTAGATTACCTCACATACATCATTTGTCTCTTAGTTATACAACATAGAATAGCTGGGGCCCTGGTGAGAGAAACATGGCGAGTTTTAGGTCAAAGCATTGCTGCAGAGATCAGGAAGGGGTGGAAGACACCATGGGAGTGGCTGGATCTGATGTAGTCCCTTGACTGATTGGAAACAGCAGAGCTGTTGGTGAAGAGGAAAGCAAAAGGAATGGAAATTTGGGCTGGTGTGGTATGGTGGGGAACTGTGAAGTCAAGGAGTCAGAGCAACTCTGAAAAAATTGGTGAAAAGGCAAAGCCTAGTGTTGGGGGGGGGGGCTTGGTTCCTTACCTGCTTCATTCCCCTGAAACTTGGGCGGGAGCACATTGGTTTGGCATTCCTTGGAGTACTATTGATCTGAGAATAAAGAGCTGGAATTGGCTCCTGAATAGGTGGGATAAGGTGTTGGGATGCTGCTAAGAATGCCAGACTGACAAACACTTAGTCCAATTAGAATCTCTTTGTGAAGTTGAAGAACTGGACAAGAACCTCTGAGCTGTATGTTTGGCCATCTGCTTGTTTTACCCTTCCTGGATTAGGAAACACAGAAGGTAACCTGTGGTGGGTTTATGCAAAAGTATCAGCCTCTTTAAGGGAGTGGATATTCCCCTACCATTGAAGAAAGTGAGTGGTATATCACTAGACTCCTGTGTTCTGGATGAATTATCATCCAGTTTTGAACCTTCCTTTTATAAGAAAAGCTGTTGAGAAGTTAGTTGGATGGCACTTGGACGAATGGATAATAATCCAACTCCAAGTGCCATCCAACTAATAATAGGATATAATATAGACACAGCATTGCTCATGCCTATGGATAATCTGTGTGGGATCTGGGATGGGGTGGTGCTTCTTAAGCTCAGAGTCTTTTAATACTATTGATTATGATATTGTGCTGGACTGGTTGTAAGCATTGGGAGTTAGGACTGGAAGAGCAAAAAAACAGCTTTGGTCCTGAATATCTTTCATTTAACTTTAATAAAGGTTGACAAATTCTAATATTGTCATCTGAAGGATCACAAAGTACCCATAAATGCACAAAAGTGCCAATGTACAAAAATGAAGTGTAGTATTTAGTATAGTATGTAAATTTATTTCCACAGTATAACAGCTGGATTGATTCTGCCTCAAAAGAAAATAAAAATCCTGAGGCTTTTAACATCTGCCTTTGTAGAAACTACTGAAATTAGTATTATAGGGGTCATATAAGAAGTTGCAAAAATAGCTATTGGCAAAGAACTGTACTTTTTGATAAAGTCATTGGTTGCTTTCTAGATCTTGATTTCTTACTGAATCCATTGACTGAGGCAATGTCTCCTGAAACAGAACTTTGGTATGGCAATGTATTATTTTAGTGGCACATTAGAAATACATTGTTAATATATTGCTTAATAAACCTTAATAAACATGTTTTTTTTTCGCAGAGATGTTAAGCTATCTATCACCAGAGTGATTTTTCCCCCTTTCCCTTATTTTAGGCTATAGCTTAATGGAGTGAAATACTTTCCCCAGCAGATTTCCCCTACAAATTGCTTTTCAATAATCTAAGCATAGCCATGAGGATAACTTGCTCACAGACCTCTTCTGCATAACAATGGGAGCTCACAAATGTGTCACCAGCAATTATAATTCCAGTTTAGACAAGTGATGGAATGAAAGATATGGTAGTTCAGCCTAATTAGTGACAGAGTTGAACTATAGCAGAGATCAGCTTTTCTCTGGGCTGGCTGAAATGAGACATGCACAGTGGAAAAAAGAGTTAAGAATGGGCTATTATTTGAGTTGAAATCAAAGATGGTAAGGAGATGCCAGCCCAATTTGCAATTTTATGGACCAGAGGGGAAGGAATTGGACTGATTCCATTGCTTCATGTTTACTACAAGGACCTCCCACCCTTTTGTCTGGAACTGCTGCCATGGGAAGAAAGTGTTATACACATCACTGAGCTCATCTCTACCTATATATAAAAATCTACCTATAGGTGACATACCATTTTATAATAACATGAGTTATAACAGGACAGTTCAAAGTCCATCACTGGTAAGTGAAGTAGAACTTAAATATTGTATGAAAAGATCCAAGACATGTTGCTTTTCTAAATTCCCCAGCATCAAACTGCTTCCTTAGTCTTATACAACTGTTCTGCAAAAGGAAAAAAAATATTCACAGATGAAACCTGCTCACCAGAAAACTGTAGTCATAGTTAAAGCTGCTCCTAAATTTTGCCTTCTGTCAAAGGCTCATGGTAGAATAAATAATTCCCATTTAATTTCATAGTAAGTCCAACATGGAATGAGCTTTTATTTATAGATATACATTAATTTGATATTCTGCCAATTGTTATATACTTAGTATGGTTATTGCCCAGTACAAATACAGAATCCAAGCAGTGCTGTAGTAAGTTTCCATAAGCTTCTGAATTCCCCAGATCTCCATTTCCCTCCCTTCTTGCATAATTATTTAAGCTTGTTGCTTCTAATAGCTGGAAAAGGCAAATTTGTAAGGAAGATATCATTCAATAAATAAGTTCTTTCTGATTAATTCTAGTCAGCAAAACTGTATAAGTTGTAATTTACACAGTGATGGAGTTCACATTGTGCTAAATAATAGTGTGTTTCATTATGATTGCTGAATAAGCCATAGTTGCACTTATTAACACAAAAAGGAAAGCCAGGACTTTGAAATTACAATAATTGAGTTAATACAACATACTGAATCAAAACCATGCAGTCATAGTGTAGCTTAGCATAATGTTGGAGCCAAATATCTGGTCTACAGTATCAGTCTTAGGGACTTTGTTTAGGAAATTATAAAAGTACTCCCAGTTTAGCAGAATAGACCAAAGTGTTATCTTTGGGAAAAATGCAAAAAATATGCTGAAGGCATAGAAGCCATCATATCATTGATGAACGAAGCTTAGAGCAATTTGTAAATCAATATTCAAATGTTTAACACATCACATTTCCATTTTAGGTCTAAATTGATTGAAACAGAGCTAAACAAATGTGCTTGCATGGCAAACTAAGCATCCTTATGTAATAAAAACCCAATTAAAATTTTAAAATAAAACTTGGATACAGCATTCTCTTCCTCATTAGGCTGAAAAACAATAACATAATTCTTCATTGTCATGCTAGGATTGAAAGTTAGTCTCATTCAAAATCCAAGCCAAATACTTTCAAATTATGTTTTATGAATGGAACGAGGAGGTAGAAAACAGGAAATCAGGAAGCAGCAGATCCAATGTGTATGTGGTGATAGTGGCAGACAGGTTTTGGACCTGTAACTAATGTGGCAATACACTCATTTTGTCCTTCTGCCATTCTTTTTTTGGGGGGGAATTGATTTGAAGTTGCCATGATTAGAAAAGGTAAGGAAGCAGAAGAGAGAAAACATTGTTGAAACAATGCTAACATATAATTAAGATGGGATAAAGCAACTGGGTGAGTCTTGTTCGAAATGATCCATACCTATTGACGCAATGAGAGCTAATGAACCAAATCTGAAAGCATCAGCATTGGATTTTGACAAATGTGTATGTTTTCCTATTGAGAGAATAGAAAATGATTATAAATGGCCAACTGGGCTTCTGTTCAGGCATGGACATTTCAAAACACCGATTTTAGGTTCTGGATTGGTTCCTGGCAGTGTAAATTATTTCACACTTCTGCTTCCAAATCAATTGGGCATCTCCTCTGCTTAAGCAATGCTGGAATAAAATCTTTTCCACTCCAGATACTTTCTCAGTATTTGAAACTGTTGTAGAGCTTTCAAAAATAGCTAGGTCTTGTGTTTGAAAGTGAATGGCCACAATATTTTAAATAAACTTTGTTACTGTTCAAACTTTCATTTTTGAAAAGTCTTTATGGAGATTGCATTTATTTCTATCTACTAAAGTTTTAATAATCTTTATCCAAATGTGATTAGATATCTCTTAGAATGAGAGTCCAGTTCAGCAAAACACCATGATGAGAAAAAGGAAATTCAAGATAACAAACAGAATATTTGATTATGGATTAAAGAAGTTTTGTTTAATAAAAATTGTAACTGATATAGAAAATATTTAAAAAATATGCAGGACAAGAAATTAAGTATTTCCTAAAAAAAAACCTTACAATTAGAAAACTTGTGCATCAATAGCAAATGTATCAGCCATTCTCTGGTATCTACTGTACGTGGGTAACTTGTATGAACGTGTTAGAAATTCTGCTTAGAACAAACAAAGCACGTCACCATATGCGTTACTGCTTAACTGTAACCGGAAACAGGAAACTATTTAGAACAAAAGAACATAGAGTATATACCATGTATGCAAATTTATAAACTCTACCATCTAGTGGTTGGCTGTAGTTGTTGCACAAAGTACATTCTAACAATGTATTCCAATAGAACATACATTTTTAAACTTCTTGGTGACAGCATTACTGGTGCCTGAGAATTGAGCCCACATTCTTGTAGGCTGATCTAGTGCTCCTCTGTATTTTGCAGTTGAGAAATGGAAGCCTGAAATGGCTATCTCAGCTACTGGATTTTAAAAGTTAAAGCAATGGTACATATACTACAATCATGCTAAATCACATCATGGCTTAGCTGAAACAAACATAATTTTGCCCATAGACATCCCCTCAGAGATATTTCAGTGAAAGTCGCCAGAAACAGGCAATGGTTTCTTTTTCTTCTTTTTCATTTAATAAATTATTAGGAAACTCTCAGTCTTCTAGAGAGCTATCACTCAGGTTTCAGTCTTCTAGGCATTATTGTTAAGAATACACAGCCATATTTCAGTCACTGCTCTGTCTATGAATAGTTAAGTAAATCACCGTTTAAATGTAGCTGAAATCCGGGATGGGGGGGGGAATAAAACATATAAAGAATATTCTGCTACATAGATTTTGTAGAACTTTTCTTCAATCTGTTTGGTGAAACTTAAAAGCTTTAAATTCAGTATAAATTCTAAATTCCTGAAAGATTACAGGAACAGAAGACCAAATCTTTATATAAGACAATGCATGAAATTATACATTTAATTAGATAATACAATGTCCCAAAATGGGTTGAATAGATATTTACATGATAACTCAGTGGGTTGATATCCAGTATAGCCTATGTTTCAATATTCAGTGTGACTACCAAACAAATACAAAAAACAAAGCAAAACACAAAATTAAGAGAGAAGGAAGGAAGGAAGGAAACATATCTGAATGTAATAATTCCTGAATATAATAATCTCAACATAGCATGAAAGTACTCAGAGTTGTATGGCTGAGACATTTATTTTATAATATTACTATAATTTATATTTATTTTTTCCTAGCTAGAAAAAGCATGCTGTAAATTATAACCCAGTCATGGAGTCACATGCCAGTCCCAACTCTGTAAAAATGGGCAGAGTTGAAGTAAGTTTTGGCAATCTATTTTATAAAAACCTTGACAAGAAAATGTTATGGAAAGACTCTCAAATGAATCAGATATGGTGCCCAATGATTAAGACCCCAAGTCTAGAAGATATGAGACAGCCTACTGAAGAGGAGGTAGGATTGCAATGAGTAGTTAAGCATTAATAATGCACTTGGGGCAAATATAATAGTAATCTCAGTTGTTAATGTAGCCACTGGTGAAAGCAAGGGTCTGATTTGTACAAAGGCACATTGGATAGCCTGGTGGCACAGTGGTTAGAATGCAGTATTGCAGGCTAACTCTGCCCATAATCTGGAATTTGATCCTGTAGGGACTTGAGGTTGACTCAACCTTCCATTCGTCCAAGGTTGGTAAAATGAGGATCCAGATTGTTGATGCAATATGTTGACATTGTAAGTTGTTCAGAGAGTGCTGTAAAGCAGCATAGAGTGGTATATAAGTCTAAGTGCTGTTACTATTGCTATGGCAAGGCAGAATCTCTGAGGAATGGCCCAGGGTACTTGGGATATCATCAAATAACTGATGGCCATGTTGAAAATTAACCTTCTTGGCATGAGCATGTTACACTGGATAGGCAATATATATCTCCAGTCTTTGGAATTTTTAATCTATTATTCAGGACATGACACCAGGAAAATGAATGGAGTTCTCAATTACCACAGGTAGGAATGTCTTATATCTTAACCACTGATGGTCCAGCTCAGTCACTTTTGTACCCAGGTTCAGACCATGAATTGTTGGTGACTAAGATCAGTCAAATTATGCAACATAAAAAACACTACCAAAGAAGTTTGGCATCGCTAAAATTCCCTCCATGTATCTAAATGAGGTGAAAAAATTAGTGCTGGACACTGCTGAAAAGATGACTGACAAACTGGCAAGAAATTCAGTCAACCATCACTGAAACACAGTTGAACGCACATCATACGAGAAGCCAGAGGAAGAAGCGCAAATGGCTCTCAGATGAAACCATCAAAATAGCTGAGTGAGAAAAAGCAGCCAAAGCAACTGGAAAATGGGAGGAAACAAAGAGAATGAAGGCAGATTTTCAAAGAGCAGCAAGATAAAAAGAAGGCAAAGTTTACTGGTATCAGTGTTGCAAACGGCTATAAGAGGACTTCATGAAGGACCATACCAGGAATTGTTTGAGCAGGTCAAAGGGATTTGAATATTATTTATTGTTCATAAAAATCATCATCAAAAACAGACAATGGAAATAATTGTCTGACTGACAAGATGTCAAGAACAGATGGCGAGAATATACAGAACAGCTGTATACCAGCAACAAAGAGGCTCAGCCTTCTCAAGATGATAAGGAAAGGCAAGCAGAAATCGAACCAGCCATCCTTTAGGAGATAATTGTGCAGGCGAAGAGCCACATGCCAAACAACAAGGGCCCAGGTGTTGATACCATCCCTGCAGACTTGCTGAGTTCTGTGACACTCACGACCATCACATCTTTATGCCAAAAAGTTGGAAAATGAACACATGGCCAGAAGATTTGAAACAATCAGTGTTTATTCTATTACCCAAAAAGGGCAACTCCAAGGATTACTCCAATTACTGCACAAGTGCGCTCATCCATCACCATAGCAAGGTTCTTCTTAAGATTATACAAGAACATGTGGCACCAACCATCAAAAAGCAATTACCAGATGTTCAAGATGGCTTCAGAAGGGGTCATGGCACTCATGACTATATTACAAATCTCCTCTGGATCATGGAAAGAATCTCAAGAATATCAAAAGAACATTTACACCTGCTTTGTTGGCTACAAGAAAGCCTTTGATGGTGTTGATCATGACAAGCTAGAAGACCTGGGGATGCCAACACAACTTTTCAAGTTGGTGCAGTTGCTAGAGACAGTGGAGACACTGGTTCAAGATAGAGAAAAGAGTGTGGCAAGTCTGCATTCTTTCATCTCTCTTATTTAACCAGCATTCCAAAGTGATCACAAGGAAGCTGAACTTGAGGAATCAAAAATCAGAGTAAAAATCAGCAGAAGGACTATTGGCAATCATCAATATGTTGATGACACAACTTTCCTTTCAGAAATCAAAGAAAGTCTGAAAAATCTGATCAAAGGATTAAATAAGAAAGTGAGAAATTTGGCCTCTTCATCAACATCAAAAAGACCGGACTCATGACCACTGAAAAGAATGGAAATGTCACAATAATAATTGATGGTGAAGAGATTGAATGCATGCAAAGGAAATGCTCTTTCCTAGGATTGCAGACTGATGAAAACAGTGGATACAGTCCAGAAATAAAGCATTGAATCACACTAGGTTGCACAGCAAGGATAAGCATGAATCAAGTATGGAAAACCAAAGGTATACATGTAGATTAGTATTCACTATTGTCTTTCTCATAGCTATCAACAGTTGCAAAAGTTGAACCATGACAGGAGAAAAATCTATTCATTCAAGCTGCGGTATTGGAAAAGTTCCTACAAACTCCTTGGGCAGCAAAGGTGACAAACAAGTATTGAATGTATAAAACCAGACATATCACTGGAAGGACCACTGGATCACTGGAAATCACAAAATTCTGCCTTGCTTATTCATGTAACTTAATTCACTCAGTTTTTCAAACTCAATTGAAAAAGCAATTATGCTTGTGGTGACCAAAGAAAATAGGCAACTAAAAAGCATAGTGGTTAGATACCATCAAAACTGACATGAGGCACTGCATAAAACAACTGAAAAGAAACCAACAAAATAAAAAAAGATGGAGAGAGTCAGTCCATAGGATCAATGAGAATTTGATAAGATTGAATGGATGACACCATCATCATCATCAATTCAACCTTAATAACAGAGGACTAAAAAAGAAATAACATAATCACTAAATGGGGGAAAGAAACTAACAATAACCAATTAGAATAGTCTAGATAACTCTTAATTGTACATTTTCTTTTTCTGTCTTTGACCTTAAATCCAGATGATGATGATGATGATGATGATGATGATGATGATGATGATGATTTTAAATCTGTAGCAGGTATGTAATTAATGGTCACAATGTTTTAAAATATTTGATATATGTTCTGCTATGCCCAGATTGAACCATTTTAGTAGCGTTCATGGCTGCTAAACAGAATTTAGTTACTGAATGTCTAACATTGATCTGATATCCTGTCAAGAAAAATTATCTATCTCTCTGTCTGTCTGTCTGTCTGTCTGTCTGTCTGTCTGTCTGTCCATCCATCCATCTACCTATCTATCATCCATCTATATATTGATAGATTGATAGATTGATAGATTTATAGATATAAATATAGGTATAATAGGTATAGATATAAATCTATTTCTATAGCAATTTTTTTTTTTTTTTGGCAGGATCCTATGGAAATTACAGCATTTACTGTAAGGATTTTATAAACTAGACAATATCATTTTTTCATACGCATAGCTTCATGAGATGTATAGAGATACATCACAATATTTCTGATCAGAGTTTCTAAGGGGCTTCTATAAGATAAAACCCAGTAATATAAATAAATTAAGTAGTATACATCAGTAAAATCTTCAGTGTTGATAGTTTTACAATTGTATGTGGCTCTCATGGTTTATATACTTTCTCTGGCAGTATTTTTTTTAATAATATACCCTGTTATCAAGTGTCTGTTCTAGCTGATCATAAGGATTTATGCTAAATCACATATTTGCACAGAAACATTGGATATGAGACCAACAAATCCTTCTCCTTGTTATGTGGAAACTATATGGTATATACTAATGAGATTCAGAGAAGGGAGCTCACCACTTCTCTGGAAAATAGATTTCACTGTCAAACTGCTCTGATATTTGAAAAATTTCCTAACATTCAACCGAGAACTGAATCGGTTGAAGTTTTAAGCCATTATTCTATGGCTACATAGCTACAATTTTAAGCCATTATTCTATGTTCTATTCTCTGGAATAATTGAAGGGGTGTTTTTGGATTTCTTCTGTGTAGCACAACCTTTCTTCATTTTTGAAGGTAAAATATATTTACCAGGTTTTACATTTTCTATATGTTTTTCCATCTGTCATCTTCCGAGTGGTTTTATTCTCAGGTTTATTCTTGAGAAACTAATGTTTTTAAAGCAACTAGAATGCTTTAAGCAATTCTCCTCTCTTTCATGCCAATTTTGTTACAATTTATTGTATCTCTTTCTAGCTATCTCTTATGCTCATAAAGTTGTCAGTCTGCTTCATAGTGTCCATAAATTGTCATCAAAACTGTAGACGATTTGCTACCAAATCATTTAGACAAGGGGAGTCAGTGGTCCTTCCATCTTAAGATAGTTTGAAGATTCACCCTCTTAGAACACTTCATGGGTGACATGTGCCATTTCCTTTTTTCAGTCCTAAACTTCTGCAAATCACTATGGAGAATTCCTAAAGCCACATTTTATAAGAACTTTGAAAGAAACTTGGCAGATACCGGACACATTGTGAATCGTTCCCCCACATCCAATCATTCTCAAGCAGGAACATGCAGGAGTGTAAGCTGAGCTCATAGAGGTCAGTAATGGCCTTCATTTAACCTCTCCCATATGACTTCACTTTCCCAGTCTGCCAGTCTGTAACTTCTCTCATTATTGGAACTAATTGCATGAGAACAAATCAAGAGATGGCAGAACATCTGGTTTGCATACTGTACATGCCACTGTAAGTTAACCTTTCACACTCTGCCAAAAACTATGTGAAAGTATGTTAGAAGTGCAGCTGCATGTGGAATTTCGCACAGAGAAAGTATCTATGGATAGAAAGGAAGAAGGAAGGATACATTCCTTTTATTTATGTTATTTTTCAGAGAGAAAGAGAGTTCTAACATTGCCTTTGTATCAACAATAACTTTGGGGGGGTTTAGATCAGAAGATCGTTTTTTTTAAACCTGTTGGAAATTTTTAGTAACTGGAAAAGTTTCCTCTAGTGACTGTTGCCCAGTTTTATTTAATGAATCATGCTTTTTATTTACCTGTTAAAAATATATCCAAACGAACATTTTCAGAGTCCAAAGTGGCATCTTCTCTTATTTTAAGCTCATAATAACTACCCTGTGATCTAGATTGGACTGACAGAATATGACTTACTGAAAGCCATCCTTTGAGCTCTATGGTCAAGTGTGAACTTAAACAGAGCTATGCCAAGTTTAATACCTTATTGACTCAACTATACTCTCCGAAAATAAATTTAGAATGATGTAACATGACGTGGAACAAAAATACAAAGAGAAATACAGTATAACATGCTGTTTTGCATTAACAAATAGAAGAGAAGGCTTGGTGGAATAACAGGAATATAAATTTCATAGAAATATATGTATTTATGTAATGTATCAACTACTTTGCCTCAGTGATACCACACTTATGTGAAAAAATAATTATTGTTTTTGTTTCCATAAGGAAATCATATATCTCTCTATTCAAAGAAAGTCTTTTGTAAATTCAGGACAATTGTAGCTTATTTTATGATTGAAGTAAATGTCTGCAAATAAGATAAATAAACGAAGGAGTAAAGCTTTTTCATAGCTTTTTAAAGAATTTAAATCTATTTACAGTGGGAAAGAATTTTATGCCTCGAACATAAAAAATATATTGTATTGGAAGATGAATTGGTGAACAAACAAAGGTCAGTGTGAGTTTATAAAGTACATGTATTTCAAGCAATATGAACTGAGCTGAGTCAAATTTCCTTGCAAGCTAAACCAAGCCCATAAGCAGCAGTGTTCAGGCTTATAGTATAACAGGGAAATTAAAGAAGTTGTAGGGAGAGCACAGCTGGGTGTCTCAAGGGAAAAATTTGCAACCAGTCTAGGAAGAGGAAAGGGAGTTAGGAGTTAGGAAAAACAACAAAAGCCATTGTTAAATAAAGAGAGAGACAAATGTAGTCAGACTGCTCATTTTTCTTCCTGTCTTCTGGGTTTTCATAAAATCAGTGAGTGGATCTTAACACTGATATAATTCTTTCCGTGGGGAATATCAGATAAAATTGAATGCTGAATCAATTACAAATATTGTTAATTTGAATAACTGCTGAATTAACTTAACAAAAGCATTTTTTGGTTTTGTCTATTTGGAGACAAGAATTAGAGTATTGTTCCAAAGAAGGATAGCATATTAAGGAAATGTAGCTGTCCACTAAAATGTTAAAAGTTAGATCCATTAAAGATTCAAATGTTGGTTTTCTTGATCAATAGATCAATATCCTGCTAACATTTTACAGTTGCTCCATTGTTCATTTTGTTCTATGGCCTCTCAATTGTGGAATTTCCCTATAGGTCACCTTCAGAATGATTCAAATACTTGTAAAAAGGGCAGCTTGATACCTGGTGCTTCCCTGAAACAATTCCCTTGGGTGGTTGGCTCCAAGTCAATTGCTTAGGGGCAAGTACCAATTGCCCAAGGGCACTAAGATTTATACTGTAAATACTTAACCATTGCTATTCAGGCATCTCTCTTTCCCTCCCTCTCTCCCTCTCCCCACCTCTCTCTGCAAGGCCTAAGGCAGAAACAAAATCTTAACATCACAGAAAAACATGAAGTCTGTGGGTAAACCATAGCTGACAGCTGATCTCTGGACTAAGTTCATGTCTCCAAGGGTCCCAGGACTCCCTCGGCCATATACTGCTATTGCAAAAGTGAGTTATCCATCAATAGAAGGAGGAGTAAAGTTTTAACAAAAATTGTCAGCATTCATTTGCTAGATCAGATATTACAGAATAGCAACATACATTTTTATCTGAACAGTCATTTATAAGTGCACCCAGAATTGCCCCTGATCTTGGATTCAACTTAGAAAAAAATATGAAATAATTGCAGAATAGATCATTGTGAACTGTACTACTGTTGCTGCTCTAATTGTTTGTAACTACAATATTGTTGAGGAGAAGGATTGCATGGTCCTAGGGAAATTCCATCAAGTGGGGGTGCTACTTCAGCCACGCTACTCTCATAGGGAGCCAACAACTATTCAGAAAAGGTTGGTTTTCTTTGTCCAACTTCATTATGAGATATCAGTTTGCCTTGTGAACGTCATCTAAGGATGCCCGATCAGCTGTAATACTTCCTCAAGTAGTTCAAAAAATCTATGAGATTATTTTTTAAAAAAGAAATTTGCAGATCTCTTGGAAACATGGAACCATTTTTATTCTAAGGCTAAAATCAAAAGTCAAGCTATAATTTTTTATCCTCTATTTATTATTTTTTTTACAATTGTAATGTTTTTTAAAATGCTTTTTATGTTGTAAACTGCCTAGAGTTGTTGGATATGAGATACATGGCAAATGAATTTTATAAATAAATAAATTGAAATCAAATGTTTGGTTTTGGAACTGAATTGTTGTTGTTTCTTTGGTGTGGAAATTTCATTTTTAAATTGATTCTTTGTTTTTCATAAATTTAAAGCAACAGCAGTGTTAGCTGTCTGATTAACTGTTTGATACTATGTTTATCTTAAGATATCTTTTCCAAATCAACCAATATTTAGGAATGCTAGAAAACCAATCAAATCTAGGAATACTGCTAGTGAATTCTGCACCATTAAGAATGTTTTGGATGGTGTTCATCCACAAGTTTTTATTCTTTAATTTCAGGGATTTCATGTTATTGAGTTATGGGAATGTTTCCTCTGTCTACTCACCTTGAACGTGTCTAAATTGATTGAGTCAAATTCTTCAATCCAAGCTCAAATGTTTTTAAGAAGGTTGAGTATAGTAGGAAAACAGCAGAACAATGAAAATATTCTTTGCCATTCTATTGAATGTAAGCACTTCTATTTTTCAGACTGGAAAAATAAACCCTTTTCACTATACTTTCGGCATAGCCAAATAATTAAAAATAAGAACCTCACTCAATAATCACAGCAGTCCAATACATGTTTATTCAGAAGTCAGTTCTATTGACAAGCTAGATGCTTGCAGTCTTTCAAAAAACAAAAACAAACAAAAAAACTCCTTTAAAAAATCCTGAAGCTCTGCAGGTGCAAATCACTTTCCTAAAACATGATTGATGGGCTTTGTCTTCAGCAATTTTAGAGAAGTTTTTCTTCCCTTCCGAGTGAGCTTCTCTGTGTTTCAAGGATTAAAGCTATTCTTTAAACAACAAGAATGATTCACTGCAGAGCACTCTTACATTCCTTAAATACAGCTTGTTTTTTACATTTCCATTCTTCTACTGGCTCCACATTGAACACAGGAAGCAAAGAGAAGTTAGGCAGAATGTTTGCAATTAGATTCTGCACTTAGAGGGAGCGTGGAGGAAAATAAGAAATAGGACGGCAGAAAGGGTCATGTTGTTTCCAGGCTGAGTCCAATGAATTTTGCAGCTGTACCAGAAAATCCCAAATTCCTACCTAATTCACTACCCACATGTGCAAACCCACAGACAAACACACATGCGGCGGGTGGGGTGGGGGGGGAACCATTGCTATACATCACTCTTCTGCATTTGGCATTTTAGTTTTGTACATTTTAATTGAATGGTTTTTAATGTAGAAAACTTGATGGAAAGAATGTCACTGGTTTTCTCTGAATAATTGTATGGGAAATTTTAGTCTGCAAATATTTATCCCAGGATAGCACATGAGTTTTATTAGTTTCTGCTATATCCAGCATGTACTTTTTATGTGGGGAGTTATGCCAAATATTGTAAATATTTATAAAGTATTCCGCTTTGATAGTATTTATTCAGGTATAAGTGATTCTAGTTATTAGACTTATTACAAATAAGGAAAGGCTCAAATACAACATGAACACTGACTAAAAACCTGACTAAATGGAAACATTGTGACATAACCATATCAATGGGCATAGATATACATTATCTAAAGTAAACATAGCTTCAACTGATCTGTTTAACGTTTTGTCCTGGAATTTTAGAAAATGTATTTTAAGAATAAGAAATTATTTCTGCATTCTTTCTTTAAATTTTTTTTTATTAAACATTTTTTTAAAAAAAACAAAAAAGAATTTTTTTACAATTTTCTTCTTTTCAACAATTTTGCATCAGTAATTATTTCTTACATATCCATTTTTAGTTACACATTGAGCCTCAATTTACTTGATTCCTTTTTGTACAGAAATTCTCCTTAACTTGAAAAACTGCAGAGTTGTGAAGTTCCACTATGTTTGGTCCAGTGTCAGTGTAGGCTGCTTCTAGCTGGAGCTGTTGGTGCAGGTCAACTATTGATATAATAACACTGACAATTCATCATTTTGAAGGCATTCTTCGCTCATAGAAAATCCCTCATAATGATTTTTCTGGTGATTGATTGATTCATGGAAAGCCATTGGGGCTCAATGACACTGGGCAGATAATTGTGTTTCAAGGAATAGGATATTTTGTTCTATGGTTCTTAATGGAGATCCAATCAAGATGTTTGTCTCTCCTCCAAAAATTTATGGATCTGTTTGATTTCTTTGTGATTATGTTAACATAGGCAAGTTATTATATTTTGGCACTGATCTAATAGCCAGGAAAAGTTATAACTTTTTGTTGTTGTTGTTTTATTATATTTTTAAAGCAAACAAAGAAGCAGGTAAAATTGTTATCAACTTTGTGGTATTTTCCTATTTGCAAGCTTATTGAATTTTAAACATCGAAGAGGAAATAGCTGCGGTCACCATAATAATATATCGTCTTGAGGAAACATACAAAAAGGGTATTTTTATCTTGGTTTTTTTAAATACATAAGCAATGACCACAATATTAAAGCTCCATTTTTAGCTAATATTAGAGAGTTCCTTACTTTGGTCATTATTGTACAGTACTTCTTTTAAATCTTTTCTATTCCTGTTTCCATAAGGGAGTGCTGGAAGAAGGCTTGGATCAAGATGTCATCAAGATTTGTAGAATATACAGGTGTCTCCATTTAATCCTGAGGTGGCAGTTGCAAATACTAGACTAGTGCCTGGATGAAAGTTAATAAATTGCAGCACTGGTTTGGATGGATTGCATTTGTTCCAAAGGTGCTTTTTCAGGAGGCAACTGGATTTTCTTGTTTTTCTTTGAAGACGTTTTGCTTCTCATCCAAGTAGTAAAACGTCTCTTCAAAAAAACAAGAAAGTCCAGTTGCCTCTTGAAAAAGCGTACTTGGGACAACTGTGACCTGGATGACTGAGAATCTCCATAGACATGGATTGTGTTTGTTTCTTCACTCATCAATCTTGATGTTGCCTTCAAGGTAACAGCACTATTTATAAATGAATAGGTCAGAGACTTGGGAATCCTCCTGAACTCAGGGGGATTACTGGTAGGACCATTGTAGCCTTACCTGCAGCATCAGGATCTCACAATAGTGATTCATGCCTTCATAATTTAGACTAATACGAAGTGTTGTATATGGGAATATTTTGAAGACCACTTGCAATTAGCACATCTGGCAGAAGTTATCATCCAAGGGCACACTAATCATGAAATGATTGTCAGTATTGTTGGCTTACAAGTACGATTTGGCACTTACCTACTGTAATTCACCAACTGGAATTGGTTCATCCAGTCAGTTTATCCTGAGATAAGCTCTTGACTGTCCTATTTTATGCAACCAGAAATTTTACAACAGTTGCCAAGTTCTAAAAACTGCTTAAGATAAAGCTGATATGCAAAGCATTATGTTGTTACTATTATTGTTTATATTTTTTTCATGTATATCAATAATTATATTCAATGTATCACTATTACTTAGGCCTATTATATGATATCAACTTTATACCAATTTAATTATAATATGGGCTTGGGGATCTATTTTTATCATGGATACTTGAATTAATTGATTGTAAAGTGGCTAGGAGTCCCTGGTATATTTGGTGGTATATAAACAAATTAGTATAACTGAAAACATCAGTTGTAACTGAATGTTCCCTCTGCATCACAGTTGTAACTTTATTAAATTATGTCCTAATGGCACATTTTATTTAATGCCTTTTGAGAGTATCCTTTCCTCCCCCACCCCATTGGCACATAATACCAATAAATATTATTTAAGGTGTTGCACTTTACCTAAAGGGAGTCCTGAAATCTTCCTTAGTGCTATTATTCAATTATTTTCAATTTAGATTCTTTAGACAGGGCTATGTACTACCTACACTTAGGTTAGTTAAATTACCACCAGTTGACTCATTTCTATCATTCACAGCATGTTTGGTTATTTTCTTTTCCATCCAAATAATTTGTAGTAAATGTATCTGGTGTTTGAGATTAATGACTCTGGTTAAAAAAGTTGTTAAGTATCCCAAGCACTTTATTGATTGCTTGATTGTATACCTTCAAGTCATTGTTGAGTCCTGGTGACTGCCTGACAAGGGGTTTCAGATTTCAGAGATGGTTTGCCATTTTCTTCTTCAAGTTACATTTGGAATATGACCAAGTTATGACACTTTCATTTTCTTTGCTGCAGCATTAAGTGAGTAATTTGTCTATATCAGGACTGTCAAACTCGTGGCCCATGGGCCAGATGCGGCACATGCTAACCATACCCAGGTTTAGCGAAGGGCAAAAAAGTCCCAATATGTCATGTGCCACCGCTGTGACGATGTGAGTTTGATATCCCTGGTCTATATCTTGTGCTTGAATTAGAAATGGCTATTGTCGCGGCATCACAGATACTAACTATGATGAGAAAACTGTTTTCTCAAGATGGCTACTAGGTTACCAACTGTAAAAAATTACATTTCTCCACTTTCCTAAGTAAATTGCTTCCAGGACAACGTTTTGGGTTTTGGAGAGGAAGGAGATAACAATACTGTTAGACAACCATCAGTATCTCCATCGATACCATTAGAGTAGTGTGGGAATCAGATACTTGAAACACGTATAGATTGAAAGTAATTCAGATTCTGCTTATTCCCCTCACAGGAGGATAATAGATGTCTCAATCATAGGTGTTTGTAGCGAGGACAAGAAAGGCAACTGACAATATGTGCATTGCAATCTCATAGTGCAAACCATGTGTTTTGTGCCAGATATCAGAACACAAGTATGAGAAGCTGGGATTTACATCATAACATTGCAACCCACATTTCTCTATTGCTTTTTTATTCAGTTTGTGCTAAAGACATATGATCTTGATTAATTTTGAAATTAACCAAATGTTGATGTCTTACAAACAGCCCAATTTGCACAATCTGGTTCAGATAAAGTGAGTTGTCTATCACTATCTGACAAAACTCTATTGTTTCTTTGAATGTCATAAAAAGTTACAATTGAAAAGCAAGCGTAGGAGTATTTTAATGAAAATCTTGCAACAGGCTATAATACATAAATGTAAATAATAATCTAGGATCAGAATAGGTTTTGGTATATGTGCAGCCATTATCCAAGCTCACTGTTAGCATTGCCTTCAGAATAGATTTAAAGCACATGAAAAACATGCTAAAAATCTATAGAAACCACTAAGCTTCGGAATGATAGGATTTATAGTTTTTCCCTAGTTCAAGAGTTACTTGAACAGCTATATGTATTTTTATAAAATACTGGAAGTCTTTTATGATTTTTTTACGAAAAGAGGAAAAAGTGAAATGGTGATTTCTGGATTTTTTACTTGAAAAAAGTTTTGAATATTGGATAGAAGGGAACTTTATAACGGAATTTCAAAGAGGGAAAAAACATAATATGTTTGTTTGTAATTATACAGAAAATTGGAGATAGCTTCTTTAATTATCCTAAAGATGTTTTTCAAAAGGCAACTGGACTTTTTTCCTTTGAAAATGTTTCACTTCTCATCCAAGAAGCTTCTTCAGTTCTGTTCTCTTTTTCTTTTTTGTATTGTATTAATATTGTTTTGTGTACTTTTTCTTCTACCTTTTTTCTAATTTTTTTCTAATTTTTCTAATTTCTACCTTTTCTTAATATGATTTCATGCTTATCTTTTATGAATATTCTTGGCATCTGTCAGATAAAATCATTTGACTTCACTGTGAACTGAGCTCTGGCTGGGCAGATCTTTTGAAACTGACTGAGAGTTATCTGAACCAGTGATGGGTTTCAATTTTTTTTATTACCAGTTCTGTGGGTGTGGCTTGGTGAGCGTGGCATGGCTTGGTGGGTGTAGCAGGGGAAGGATACTGTAAAATCTCCATTCCCTCCCCAATCCAGGGGAAGGTTACTGCAAAATCCCCATTTCCTCCCAATCAGCTGGGACTTGGGAAGCAGAGAATAGATGGGGGTGGGGCCAGTCAGAATTTTTACTACTGGTTCTCCGAACTACTCAAAATTTCTGCTACCGGTTCTCCAGAACTGGTCAGAACCTGCTGAAACCCACCTCTGATCTGAACCCTGTTATCTGGAAGGGGTTTAAGTCAGTTGATCCTGAGGAACTAGACAGAGCTCACCTACCTATGTTCTGGATCCAATGCCTCTCCTGATTGGTTAAGGCCCCCAGGAGGTGACGTGTGGCTGGATTCCAGCAATGTTTAATGCCTTTTTGAGGGATGGGCTGGTTCTGCCTGCCTTGAAGGAGATGGTGGTGTGGTCCTTTTTCAAAAGACTATCATTGAACCCATCCATATTAGGTAACTTTTGTCCAAGCTCCAATCTTCCCTTTTTGAGGAAGATTGTTGAAAAGGTGGTTGTTATGCAGCTTCAGAGGCTCTTGGATGAAGTGGATTGTTTGGACTCTTTTCAGTTTGGGTTAAGGCCAAGGATATCATCGAGATAGCATCAACTGTACTTTTTGAAGACCTTTGGAGGTCTCCAGCTTGGATGGTGCAACTGTCTTAGCTGTTCTGGGTCTCTTGATAGCTTTAAATATCATTAACCAGCTTTAGGGGTTGGAAATGGAAGGCACAGGTTTGTGGTGTTTCTTCTCCTCTCTCCATGACTGGTTCCAGGCAGTGATGGTGGGTGAGCAAAGATCAAGCCCTAGACTCCTGCAGTGTGGGGTACTTCAGTTCTCAGGTCTCTCACCTCTTCTCTTTATCATCGGCATGAAATTGCTAGGTGAAGTCATCCAACAAGGGATATGGTATGTTCAGTGTGCTGATGATACTTGGCTATGCATCTGTAGTCCTGACCAGACAGGTGATCCCATTGTAGTGCTGTCCAAGTGCCTGGAGGCTCTATGGGTCTAGATAGGCAAAATAGACTGCCACTAAGTTTTTGGTCCCCAGGGTCTGGTGACTCGTCATCTTTGTTTCAGGATGGAGTTGCACTCTCCTGAACAAAGCTGGCAAACAAAATGGGGGTCCTGGACTCATAGGTCCTGGTTGATGAGCAGATGGCAGCTATGGCTAGGGAGGCCTTCGTATGGATCCATCTTGTATGCTAACTGTGCCCTTTCCTGCATTGGAAAACCTTATTCATGATCACTCATGCTTAGTCACTACCTATTTGGATTACTGCAATGTGCTTTACATGAAGTTGTGAAGATATGTTCAGAAGTTATAACCAGTTCAGAATGCAGCAGTGTACACAATATTGTATGTTCATAGGTTGCCACATTATACCTCCTATTAAGTGAATTGCACTGCTGCCAGTTCTTCCAGATGTAATTCAAGGTTCTGGTTATTATCTTTAAAGCCTTATATGGCATGAGACTTGGATATTTGAAGGAGCATCTCTCCCTAAGCATATCTGCACATTCCAGTATATTGCATAGCTTACGCATGATCCAGATCTCATCTCTGAACTCCTTCTAGCAGTGAAACCTCAGAAACATCCGTTTTCTGCCCCTAGCTTATGAAACACCTCCCTCCCTAGTGATTCAGGAAGCCCCCACTTTTAGACTTTCAGAAGGCCATCAAGACCTGCCTTTTTACCAAGGCACTGGGATAGGATAGAATGGAATAGAAATAATGAAATAAGGGCCACTGGAATTTTCTGCCATTCTAATGAGGTGATTAAAATTGTTTGATCATTTTACTGTTTTATAGTTACGTTTTACAGTTACTGGTTTTACTGTTGTTGTGAGCTGGCCACAGTTGTTTAAGATGGGCCTTTATACATATCTTTTAAATAAAGAAGTTTATTAAGTATTTTAAACAATCATTGATCTACTTTTTCAACCTCTCTCTCTCTCTCTCTCTCTCTCTCTCTCTCTCTCTCTCTCTCTCTCTCTCCCTCCCTCCCTCCCTCCCTCCCTCCCTCTCTCTGTTAAAATATCAAATGTTTAATACTTTGTGTTTTTAAAGCTCCCTCCCCTCCCCACTTTTCTACTTTATAAATCTGGAGGGTTTGTCAGCAAACTTTCCTAAACGGAACAGTAATCCTCACTTTTAAAAACTTTTTATTCATTTGCTCTATTTTCAGACCATGGCTGGCTACTAAAAATAAAAGTGAAATAATATTCAGGTGTGAAACAGATTATGGCTCACAGCTGGAGGCAAAGAAATTGCAACTCTGTCCCAATTATTCTAATTTAATTGGGTGTTAAAACAACCTGGAATCCCAACAGGAGTGCTTAAAACAAGAACTGCAGATGTCTAACTAGGAAAAGAAAAGCCATCCTTACTTTTTAAAGGCTTCTTTTAAAACGAGACAGTTATTCTATTGTGTTGGCTTACTTATTGTAATTGGTGCTTTAGTGAATCATGCTTCAGAAAAGCAATGTATTTTTCCTTTCAGAGCTAAGATATTAGCTCTCTTCTAAGAGTTTCAGTTAGTAAGGAAGGTAGAAACTCTGATTTACAGAATAGATTGGTTCAAGTTACTGGACTACATTTTTCTATACCTCCCAGAACTCAGAATGTATTTTTCATGAGGTAATGGAGGGCCACTGTGGAACCTTAGTGTTCACCTGTGAAATCTATTGTGAATAAAATGTATTTATGCTGGTTATGAATACTGGAGAATATTGTATTTTTTTTTTTTAAAGTGAAGATCATTGTAAGCATGATAGTATAAAATACTTTGCTAAACATTTCTTTGATACCATTCTTCATTTTAAGGCTTCAATCAAAAGATTGTAATATGATGATAAATGGACTCCCTCCCCCTACCCTAATGTGTATTTTTGTGATTCTGTGCCAAAAGTCCTTGTAATTCATAAAACTTGTACAAACTACATCCAGATGTAAATAAGTTGCTGAACCATAAGACCTTTTGTTTCTCCAAAGTAATGCATGAAGTAATGTATGAAGCCCCCAGAACCTTCTGGAAGGTGTCACATAAGGGAAGACTGTTTTTGATTATTGCAGGAAGCTCGTTCCAAGTAATGCAGCATTCTAGGGCATGCAGTAAATTTACCAGTTCTATAACTGTTTAATTGCGAATTAAAATTTTGGGATTATAGTATTGATTTTATTAAAATCATAGAACAGTTTGTCCAAGCTAGTTTCTCCTAAATACGTTGAACAGTTGCCATAATCCAATCAATATGGCCACTGAGTTTCTGCCTGGGCATTCTTTATTTATTGTCAATTGATTATCCCTCTTTTATTTAAATATGACGACACTCTGATAACTTTTATTTATACTGTTTATTAAAGGATTGAGATAATTTTATTTCCTTAAAAATAGCAATTTTTATTATATTATGTATTCATTTATCACAAATGGTCAATAACAATCATTGATGGGTTATTTTTTATAATTTGTTATTACCTATTTGCCATAATTTACATTCTTGGGCATTGGAGCCATTAGAAAGATTAAGGCAACACCCATGGATTTGGATTTTGTTGTTGTTATCTTGCACATTAGTTATCTTACATGTTGGTCTTTAGACTTCTTCTTACCGCTTTCCAAGTATTTTTGTCCCATAGTTTTAAAGTCACATTATTAATATTCAGTTTTTAAATATGTGCAGATTTTAGTGATTTCATATTCTGTGTTAGCCATTCATATGTATGGTTGTTTAGTCATTTTTAGCATTATACATAGTTTTATAAAATATAAGTCTAAGTGCTATTGCTATTAGGCCAATTACCTAGATTTATATAGCACAGCATGCAAAATTTATCTTGTATTCCTTATTGGATTTACAATCTTAATGGTATTGGTGTAACCTTTTATGGTATAGCCTTTTCTCCCAGTATATCTAGTCCCAGTGGTTCTTAGAGACCACACTATATTAATCTGGGTAGAAAATTATATATAGCTTTACTTCTTAAAACAATTGTTAGAAAACATTTGACCATTAGAATTTGAGAATGCCAGAAGTATTCTTGGGCAGCATATTTGGCCTATTGATCTTCAACTAATTTAAGTTTTCTTTCATACCTAAAGCACAAGAAACCTTTTCAAATTTGTATTTTCTACATATTTCTAATATTCTGCTAGGCTTTCATTTGGCTAGGCTGGATAAATCCTCTCCTCTCCTCTGTTCCCCTCCCTTGTCCTCTCCTCTCCCCTCTTTTAGCCTTTTTTAAAAAAAAAAACCTGTTTTATCTGCACATGATAGCTGCGTTATAGCCATAACAAAGATTTGATTTTATTCCAGAAGCTTCATGTGATCAGAATAGCTGAATGGTATTAACACTTTCCTAACATTCTTATCCATGACAAACAAATATCATTATATATAAGAAAGCTGGCAGAGCATAATCATAGAATGAAGTGATTGTTTCTATCAAGGGCCAATTCTCTACAACTGTACAGACAAATGAGTTAACAGTTGTGTTTTTACTGAATCCCTTTCAAAGGCTGTATTTTAATCAAATAGCACACACACAAGCTATTTTTCCAAACATTTTAAAAGTCTCCTACTGAAAGCTTACATATTATACAATTTTTAATAGTTAAACCAGTCAATCTGAATTTATTAATGAATTTTCTATATACACAGTTCATGCTATTTTGAACTTGAGATTTACTTAAAACAGACTATTACTAAACTTAGTTCAACTGTTCAACAACTCTTTAAATTGAAATTGAGATATATTCTGCGTGTAATCACTGTCATATTTTTTAATTGATTAAAACTGATGATAGCAGGAAAATAAATAAATAAAATAAGGACATGTTTCAAATATTATAATAATATAGAGAAAAGAGGAAACAATATGATGTAAAAGGCAGTTATGATATCAGTGTATAATCGACATTCAGAAAAATACTAGCCAATGTTGACTTCAAAAAGCAATTGGAGATTACACTGAGATATTTCCAAATAACATGTTGCACATAAAATATTTTAAATCTGCCTTATTTATGTGTCAAAAACATGAGATGTGAATGGATAGCTAGCTGCCTTTCTGTCTGTCTGTCTTTCTATGTATCTGATTTAAGCCTGTTGAATGCAGAACAAATCTGAGTATTTTACAATATAAAATAATACAAACAATGGTAAGGAAAGAAAGTATGTTATGTCCAGACAAAGCAAACTCTATGCATAACACAAAAATATACCTGACGGGCTCAGTATGTCATGTCATGTCTATATATCTATAAAATGTCTATATAAAATGTCTATCAGTATCAATTATATTTTATGAATGTTAGTGGATTATGTGTTTAGAATTAGAGTTTAATTTGGAACTGTATGTGAGGTTCAAATAGGTGGACTTGTTTCCTGATTTCTAATAATGAGAACAATATTGGTTAGATAGACTGTGTATAATACCTGTTTAGAGTCGAGTCGAATCGAGTCGAGTCAAATAGAATAGAATAGAATAAGAATAGAATAGAATAGAATAGAATAGAATAGAATAGAATAGAATAGAATAGAATAGAATAGAATAGAATAGAATAGAATAGAATTTTTATTGGCCAAGTGTGATTGGACACACAAGGAATTTGTCTTGGGGCATATACTCTCAGTGAACATAAAGAAAAGATACGTGTTATTTTAATGTTATTTGGTTCCATAAACTGGGAATATTATACTCACTTATTGTTCTCCAAACTGGCTTTCTCAACTCAAATTACCATATCTTGTTTGCTCACTTTTATTTCCATAAATCTTTACTTTTTTTATTACAAATCACAGATCCACCAAGTCTATTAAAACAGTCTAATAAATTATAGTAAAACAGCAGAGGAACACTACAGTATTCTAATATTCCACATAATATAACCAATAACCAATCCCAGATTAATTTACTGTTAGCTAAGCATGAATTCAATAATCTACAATTGTAAATTTAGCAACAACCAATGTTGTTTTGTAATCTTTGTTTGCCAAGAGAAGCTTCACGTAAAATTTATCCAATTGTCTGGGGAATGGCTTAATGAGAGGAATTGTAAGCACTACAAATGTCTCAATAGAAATGACAATAGAATAAAACATGGGTCAATGGTTCAGTATTCGCAGACTGACAAGGGCAATCTTTTCTGAATAAAGATTGTTCTGGAACAACCCCTCTAGTAAAGCTGATGGAAAAAATATCAAACCACAATAAGATGACTAAAATTCTTGAATTAAGTTTTTTTTAAAAAAAATCTGGTTTAGCACAATATATACAGCCAACCATTTAATAATAACCAAAGGTTATGGCCCAAACTGGTAGACTTTGGCTTGGTTCAAAATGAGTCATTTAGTTTTGGAAGAGGCTAATATATGCTATTTTATAGCAATCTCAAGTGATTTTAGAGATTTTCTGGGTGAAAGATTCCAGTAGGAAAAAATTGGGTTGATGTGAGATTTGTTAAATTATTTATTTCTATACAGCTACATATACACTGACAAAGCTTGACTGCCTCTTGAAATAATGAATTGCTTTTCTGGGTTTTGTAGTCAAATATTGGTTCAGGAAAGGTTGCTGAAAAATGTCTCCAGTGGGAACAGTCATCTTTTCCTTTCTTACAGTATTTCTAGGAATTGTGTTCTGTTGTGACACAACATCATTCCCACTGAATTAATTTGAAGATTTAAGAATAGAGAGAACTGAGGTCTTCAGCCTCGCTATTGCTTCATGCCAAGCAAAGAAATGCGAAAATGCTCTCTTGATAATATATCAAAAGTAATACAAGAATTCTAGTTCCCCATCTACACCTTCAAAATACTCACTTCTAGTTAAATGATGAAATAATGAATGTTCTTGCCTTAAAGTTTGCTTTGGTAAATTAATAAAACTGGACTGGATATTTTTAGGCCCATTTCCCCACTATTTATATGAAAAATGTTTTTTTTCTGTTCAGAGAATCTTTTTCTTTTTACTTGAATGAATAGTTTTATGAAAACATAGATTTAAGTTTAACCTCATATCTGAAAGATAACCCCCAGTCTTTATGGTCTGTTAGTGATTCCTACAACTGAATGACCTCTCAATGACACCTTCAATGGGCCAAATATGAAGAATAAAATCAGATAGAAAGGCATCCTCTTTGGCGGCTGTTCTGCAGCTGTACTGCTCTATTTTTCTGGATGTTTGCCAAAGTTTGGATCAGAGAATTTTCAAGAAATAATGTCAGATTACTTTGGAAGTTTGGCAGGATGTCAGTATGTAGATTTTTTAAAAAAAAAATCTTAATGTTCCAATGCATTTCTATTTCCTCTCCCCAAAGTGAATAAGTAATCTAATTGATCTAGTCAATACAGTTAAAAAACCCCCAGAAGACTGATGTTACATATTGCTGGACCAAGGTACTGATTCCCTCTCAGCTTTGGAAACTGACTGTGGCTAGTCCCTGTCATTCAGACTAACTTTCCAGAGAGAGAGAGAGAGAGAGAGAGAGAGAGAGAGAGAGAGAGAGAGAGAGCAAGGGAGGAAGGGAGGGAGAGAGGGAGGGAGAGAAGGAGAGAGAGAGAAAGAGAGGGAGAAGGAGAAGGAGGAGAAAGAGGAGGAATTATTGCTGAATTTAGTTTCTTAGAATTAGAATTGTTGGACATAGCCTGTGAAAAAGATACAGATGGATAGATGGATGGATGGATGGATGGATGGATGGATGGATGGATGGATGACAGACTGATAGATCTATAGATTTGTTTTATTTATAGCTGTAAATTAGTTATATTATCACTTCAAATGTAATGTGTCCTGTGTATATATAATGTTGTAATGTAGATACATAAGTCATTCAATAGTAGATTTACTATTACGTAATAATCATGCAAACATATATTCTATGGCTATGATAATCTTCTTCAACCTAGGAAATCTCCAAATGCAAGGTTTCAAATCCCAGAATGGCCATACTGGAAGAATTCTGGGATTGAGGATTCCTACATTGAGAAAATCACAATGCAATTGCAGATGGTAGTTTGCCTTGCCAAGCTACTTGTCCTGTTGTTGGAAATGTCTACATGTTTGCCAGGGTGGACCACAGGAGGGTGAACTGGCTTTGCACCAGAGAGAAAGATGAGCAGTTCTTTCCTTCAGCATCACCCAAGGTTCCCTCCCTTCTGGAGCTTCCCTGAAAATGGGTACCATAACTGGGAAGGTTCAGAGCCATGAAGAATCTGACTCCTTACACAGAGCAGCAGCTTGTCTTCCACCGAAGTGGTACCTATTTGACTACTTGCATAGAACATGCTTTCAAACTGTTAGGTGGGCAGAAGCTGAAGTAAGTGACAGGGGCTTGCCCTGCCAAGCAGTGATAGGACTCGAACCACCAGAGCAGTGACCATCTCCAGCAACATTATGCCACTAAAGTTTTTAATAAATTGTCATTTTTCATAATTAACATAAATATCCCCACATTCTAAAATACCTCAGCAAAGATATCATAGTACTCATTTATCTTGATGTAATATACCAAGTATGATATCATCAGATAATGTTTATACATTCTGTACATGTAGTTCATTTTAGTGAGTAACAAAAATAACCATATGAGTGCATATTTGGTGACAACCCATTATAGAGAGAAAATGAAATCTTGCACCTACTATGGCCAATGTAGCTGTGGATACTCCCTGGTGTCCACTGAACTTCATAACCCAACTAATTGTATATTAAAATGTATAAGGATATGATACTGAGCAAAGTCTCTAGCATCATTTTTATGTTCAAATATTCATATAGACCCAATATAAGCATCCAAGGCATTTTTAGAAAACAGAGGTTTGTGCTATGTATGAAAAAATATGCTCCTTAAGAAGAAAAATGGTGTGATAATCTAACTGGTAAAAACAATCATGGATTCTAGAGGAAAAATCTGAAAATAATGTATCTTTGTTGGCCATACCTTACCATAGCAAGTAACTTTATAAACAGTGGCTGCCAATTGTGAGAGCCTCCATGATATGCTTTCAAAGATCAAAAAGTGGTCTAAGGCCTAATTTCTATGTACTGTTCGTGGTCATTTTAGGCTCATAAAAACTATGTAAATATAACTGAGAACCAGCCTTTTATGATAGAAGGAATTTAAGACACAATTTTTAGAAAATGGAAAAAGAGAGTGAATACTATAGTGACAAAATATGTTTTTGGGTGTGTGAGGGAGAAAATATTTGGAGTACTATTATTGGGTTGCATTTTTCACAAGAGTAATAGCTGAGAAATGCAATTATGAATTTTCAAACAAAATACCATTTAAATGTCAGAAATCTGTCAGCCTTGCTTCTAGTTTCAAATGCCAAACCACAAAAATTGTTTCAAAATTGTATACTGTACATGTTTCCAAGTTCCTGAGAGAACATATTTTACTATATCATCAGACACTTGAGCAGATATTTTATTAATGTCCATGGACAGTTTGACAGATGCTTGTTATCAAAAGTTTTCATTTTCTAGGAAATTTGCTATAATTGTTACTTTAGACATGTCCGTATTATATTTTTTCCCTCTCTTTCAATTGGTATTTTGTTGCTCTTTGACAATTTTTTTAAAAAAATAAGGACGAGATAGGCCTATGGACATTTGTTTTGTAAATATTGGTTATACATTTTTTTTTCTTCTTTCTATCAATATTAATTTTTTGGTCTGAATTAAAGAATGAATGAAATAGCCACAGAATCTTTGAGAGAAATGAAATAACTACAGAATTCTTGAATCCAATTTTTTGCTTTCATCAGAATGCAGCTTGTGCCACGATTTATTCAAAAAGCTCAAAAAGAATTGTATTTTTAGTAACACATAAGCACAGCCTAATTGGAACTAAATATATGAATCCTAAAGCCTTTCCTTGTATGTTTTGTTTTCAATGGACTTATTAGTTGTAGGACACTGAAACAGAAGGTGGCAGTAAAGTATAACCTAGAATGAATACCTCATTTGGAGCTACTGTGTTGTAGAATAACCAAGTATACACTTCTTACAATTTGTTTATAGTTCTGCAAGTCTAAGTTACAAAGCACAATTTTGTAAGTGTTTTTGTATGCATAAATGAAGCTACAATTAGGCCAAAGCTTTTATTAAAAATAAAACCCAGAAATAATATCATTTTAAAGTAATGTTTGAAAGGGTTAATAGCTAGAAAGTAAAAGCGTTTAGAGATAGAGTTCAGTTATAATACTATTACTTATAAGTCAAGTATGTTTTATTTATTACAACAGAGAAGGAATAACATATTCTATATTGTTAACACTACCAAAAGCCTTATTTTAAAAATTCAGTTCACACAGTGCTCTTCTATGTGATTTTCAAAGCTCCATTAGGTGTTTTTGTTCAGAGCATTTCATCTCATTTCAATTATATTTATTTATTTGGTTTCTTGAACAACTTTCAGATCAAGCATACAACAGTTTTCAGAAGAAAATATTCTTCATTCTTTGTAGGTACTTTTCTCTGAGCCAATTAAACATGCTGTTCACCAGAAAGAGTTTGATATTTTTATTCATTTCTGATTTCAAAAACCTACCTCATCTCTTGATTTCAAGTTCCTCTTGTTAATAGCCAATAAACAACTACCCCCTTTGCCTGGCATTGAGGAGTTAGATAATTTTCTGAAAGAAGAATTCACATTGTGACATCCTTACTCTTACAGCCACAACGTCACCCATCACACGCAGGCATCACTGTCACAATCTCTGCTATGGCTAATATTATTTTAGGATTTCAGTCATTTCCATCCTGTTGAAGGTAACTTCTAATATCTCTTTTTAAAGAACAGCTGCTTCCTGCGTCCATGCTTTAGAAAGTCCTGAAGTGAGGATTAGAGGAGAACTGAATCCATCTTTAAAAGCTGAGCATTTTACCCAGGACCTTAAAGAACAAATTGTTCATTTAGTGTGTAAGGACAGCACTTCACAGTTTACTCAAAAGAAAGAGTTCTGAGGCAAATTCTTCATCCATTATTTGCAATGATAAGTTTATCCAAAGCCTTTCACCGCATGTCTTGTAATTGCCTTTATTACAAGAAGTAAGAGCAATACAAAAATAATAACATTTCTTACTTTCTGTAAAAGGCCAGCACTTGGATTCAGGTGCATGACTGAAATATTTGGAAAAAGGGAGGACTTACTTTTAAAAGCTCCTTTAGCATTAGAGGCAGCTCATCGACACACTTGCTCCCAAATAATTTGGGCAATATCATTACCTTAATTGTCTTCAATCTGTTTCATTTGTTCTGTCAATATAAATCTCTTTAAAAGAGGAGTGAATAAGGATAATCAGAAAATGGGGTGTGTGCGTGTGTGTGTGTGTGTGTGTGTGTGTGCAGTGCGGCTTGATGACTTAGTTGGTATTTAACCTAGCAATATGCAAGGAAGCTGGAGAAAATATTTATTCCTGAAACAGCACTAAGGGATGATAAAGTAACAGAAGCAGAGCAGTTTATCTGTGTCTGTTTAGAACTAAATAAGAAACAAATAAATATGTCTAGTTTTTATTCTGTGGCCAGAATATCCCACTGTTTCATTCTGTTGGCAAACTACAGAAGGTTATAATATCAAACAACATCACTCGCAAGAAGTTCATTCTTTTCTTTATCTATTTGATAATGAGATTAATGCCGTTGGCTCTTCAGCTACATGAAGTAACGAATCTATATTTCAAATTATAACACTGCTACAAATGATGTTAGTATATCAGTCTCAAAGATATTGTTTAAAAAAACCACCCTGTTTTATTTATGAATTGTTGCTTTCTTTGATTTTTTTTTTTTATGGTCTTGTAACTAACTTTATTATTAAAGAATCATTCAGCTGCAATTCTTGTTTTTCTCTGAACATTTTTATGCCAGATAGCTAAATTTGGGATGCACTTAGCACTAGCTTTCAATGTTAACTTTTAGAGGAGATATAGATTAGAAAAATGCAGGAAGGATATATAAAGAAGCATCTGTATTTGATTTTAAAGGTATTCTACATGTATTTTTGATAAAATCAAAATAAATACAATTACCTCTCTTTTCTTACAGTATTTTAAAATTGTCATATGACACAATTTTATCAAATACTTTAAGGGAAAAAATATCACTTGGCAACTATCATTTAAAATAAGAATGACTATTTCTTCAGAGTTAGATTGCCTTTGTGAATTAAAATGGCAGGATTTGTTTTTTAATATTATTAAATATTCTATTTGCAGTAAGTTGAATTGAATATGCCAATATTATGTTTTTAAAAAATCATTTAAAAACTTTTGAAAAATAAGGTGTGATAAAAAAAATCCACAATACCAATTAGGACATTCAATTTAAAAATCAGGCAAATTCTTTTTATTTGCTTTATAGAAGAAAAAAGGAAAAGGAAAAGGAAAGCAAAATTATTGCTTAATGGAATTGTAGTTGCTAAAAACTGATCTGACTTCATCATAATTTGCTTGGTTTATTTTAATCTTGTTTTTTACCACATAAATTTAACTAAAATAGTTATTATGCGCAACTGGATATGTCAAAATTCAATTTCGATATAAATACGTGAAATTTATGATTTATTTAACTCTCTATGTCCAAGGTAAAAAAGAAATTAGCAAGACATCTACAGATTTTATACTCAGAAATATCTGCATGAATTTAAAAGCTGATTTCTAGGCAAATGTTCACAACTATGCACTATTGCTCTCCAAAACCAAGACTAAGTCCTTCAATCTTAAGGATTTCTTTTAATAACGGCCAAAGTTCCAGACACTGCTCAAACACACACACACACACACACACACACACACACACTCACTCACTCACTCACTCACTCACTCACTCACTCACACAGACACACACACACACACATATCCTATTTATTTGTACACTTATCATATGCAATATAAATTTCAGAATAAAATTTTATCCCACAGGATAAGATTCCTCACCGATGTTAATGTTGGAGATATTAATTAGATATTAATTAAGGACACTATGTATTAACTTAAAATAACTGTTTTAAGAAGCACTACTTAAGAAATGTTTACACATCAAAAGCACAATTACAAGAGGGAATCTTATTTTTGGTAAGATTATACTTAATGGACTAATTCAAATCCAACGATTATATTACAAAGTTGCAATTCAATTCTGTACTCCTTCACCTCTCTGATATGAGATAGAAATTTTATTCTGCAATACCCATGGCCCCAAAGCTGATATATTTTACAAGACTTTTTAAAATGTGTCTTTTTATGTTGGTTTTTTTCCTAGAGAACAGCTGTTCAAGTATTTGTCTTGCTTTTGAGAAATGGGCAACTTTTCTATGAATCTGTACTGAATTGTTTTTAAGGCTTGAGAGTCACAGTGAGTAGTAACATAAAGGAAGCAGAACGCATTACTGTGTGTGTGTGTGTATACACAGTGTGTGTGTGTGTGTGTGTGTGTATACGTGTGTGTGTGTGTGTGTGAATGTGATATTTTATTCATTGTTTATTGTTCATCTTGCTATTTTACTATGTGAGTATTTTAATCAATTTTCATGTGATTCATACTTCAAAATGCTGAAAAATGTACAAGCAGTTAGGGAACAGACACACACAAACACAAAATGATTTGTAGGCTTGATGCAGACAGAGATATATATGCCCATGTGTATGGGTATGTATATGCTCACCTTCTTTATTTTGCAATATTGTATACTGCAAATATTGTCATTTTTCAAAAAAATTTTAAAAAGAAAGATGAAAAATCAATACAAATTAATATAACATAAGAAAAAGAAAAGAAACTAATCAAAGAGAAAGCTAAAAGTACAAAAAAGGGAAAGAGTAAAAAAAAATACATTATAGAAAAAAGTGTTATGTCATAACTATAAAGTAGAAAGTAAATTTATAATTGTACTTACAACTGCTTATAACAGAAGCTACATTTTTATATCTTTTTTCTTTTCTATCCTGTCTAATCATCAAAATTATAACACATAAGTTCATTTTTTTTCTGTTTTATGCAAAATATCTATAACGGGTTTCCAGTAAACAATAATGTAATTATTATCTTTTATATGATAATTTTTATTAACTACTTCTCAACTTTATATTAATCTTTAAAATTCTCTGAATGTGTATTTGAATCCATAATAGTATAGCTTAATATTAATAGTGTAAACTTAATCAATTTAGCCTGCTTTATGATACATTCTTTTACTTGTTCTGTATTGTTTCAAATTTCAATAAAATGTATACATTTTAGTAAATATATGTTTATAATTTGTATGTTGTTCTGTTTCAAACTTAGTCTTACACTGTTCAAAAAGATGAATTCCTTTGTCTAATTTTTTCTATGAATTGTAAATAAGCAAACACATTGCAAATTATATCTTCTATCATCAGTTTTTGTCTTGATTTTATTTCACATTTTCCTTGACAAAATTCTAGTATCTCACAATAAGCTAGCCATTTGTATTTGCCTATTATTTCTGCTGTTTGTGCTGAGATCCATAAAAATCTTTTCAGGAACCACATGGCTTTATATCTATTCTGTATTATCAATATGGTACATCTAACATAATGATTTTTAAAATCCACATTAATCTTGACTTTATTATACCAAAAATATCCATGCCATCCAAATCTAGTTTCTGTCCTTCAACTTCAATAGCCTTCTATTTTCTGTAACACCCACTCTTTCTTTCAAACAAATAGTGAGTTGCAAAGTATAATTTCAAATCAGGTTAACCCAATCTCCTCTTCCTTTGCATTTTGTCCATCTTATATTTAACTCATATTTTTTCCTCAGACTCACAAATTTAGATATATCCTTCTACCAATTTTTAAATGGTGCATCAGTTGTCAAAGCAAATATTGTCTGAAACAAAAACATCATTCTAGGCAAGACATTCATTTTATTACAGAAATTCTCTCCAGCAATGACAGTTGTAGTTTCTCCAGTCTTAACATATCTTTTAAAACTTATTCCATGACTGAACATATTATTTTGAAATCACTTAGAATTCACATTTGTCATAATGATACCTATTCTTCTTCTTCTTCTGAATCTTAAAATCAGTCTTATTCATCAATTCTGTTCAGTTTTCTATTTTCACATTTTTGTTATTATCTTAACTTTTTGTTAACATCTTCTGTTTATTTATCTTGAAACCTGCTAATGCTCTAATATCTTTTAATTTGTCTATTAATATGTCAATTTCCTTTAAAAAATCTTCTAGTACCAACATCAGATCACCCTGGATCTCCCTTAACAGTTATTTGTGCTTTTGCAAGTATAAATCCATCTTACCTGTTTTAAAAATTTCTCTTTAAAATTCATATCTTCCAAAATCTTGCATGAGAAAGCCCACTTCAAATTGTGAAAGATCTTCTCTGCATCTAAGAAAATTAATGTGGCTTGTTTTTCAGTATTTTGCTCCAAACATTAAAAATGTCAAGCACATTTCTAACATTGTCTGTTAACTGTCTTTTAAATAAAAACCCATAAATTCTTGCAAAATCATTTTCAGTGTTTCAGCTAGAATTGTTGTGAACAACTTGTAGTAATTGTTTAGCAATGGACTATAATTTCTTACTAAAGTCAAATCATGTCCCTCTAGGTGTCAATGCTATATTGTCTTCCTTCCAATTTTCTGGCATATTTTATCCCTGTAGGATAGAATTTATTGTTTTGTAAATTTATTGTTTCATTATCAAATAAGTGTCATGTATTAGAAATAGGCAGTGTGTAGAATACATTTTACTCAATTTTTATTCCACATTAAGCAATTGTAATCCATAAACTAAAATTTTAGAAAAATTGATGTCTGTAGCATCTAGTTCAGTATTATTGCTTTCAGTTTCCTGTCTGTTGGAGGTTTTGTGTAGTTTCCTCTGACATCTCCATTTGAATCGCCTTCTCCAATTCCTCTTTGAATTTTTCTAGAATTCCCCTTAATTTGTGAGCAGAATTTAATTGAAACCTTTGCTGTTTAAAAGTAAAAAAATCAACAACACAATTTCTAATTAGCCCCATTTAATGGAATCTTTTTCTGCTTTAAACTTCCAGTCAAAAAAGAATACTCTTTTCTGTAATGCAAGATTCTAGCTATTATTTATTTAAGAACAATTATCTCTGTATTATCAATCCTCAGTATTGTATTGAAATACTTCTGCAAAATATGTCCCTTGTTTTCTCCCTGACAAAGATGTTGCACCCAAACATCTCTCGGAGCATTTCTTATTCTCACAAATCTTGTAACTATTCTATATACTTTTATCAATTACTGCCTCTGTATCCACCATGTCCCAATAAAAAAAAATGCTAAGACTTTAATAATCTTTTCTCTAATATCTTCACCAGAATCCTCTCAAAGTTTCTTTACTCTCAATACCAGTAGAGGCAATTATTTACCGTAGTTCCCTTTTCATTTATCTGTCTATAACTTCTGTCTTACTCTCCAGAATTTCCATTTTGTCATTAATTTGTTTTATATCTCCAGACACGTTTTTTTTTTAGAACTTTTGATCTTCTTAGCTCCTTCTTTCATCTCCTCTTTCGAACTGATAAGTTTTCAAAAGCTGGCAATTTAGTGACAAGTAATTCAGCTAACTTACTGCCCAATTGCTCAAACATTTCATGAAGCAAATCTGGTGTAAGCCCTCCCTTTGCTCAAGCTCTCTCTCCCCCCCTCCATTCTTATTGGTTTGGATAGTGGCTAGTGAAAGTCTGAATAGTGGGCCTGGCAGTACCTGGAGTTAGCAGAATAAAAGGGATGAACTATAGAAAATCACAAAACATAAGGAATAGTAAATAGAAGTAGAATGACTGTGAGAAAAGATAATACTAATAGTAAGAAGCACTTTGGGTGCAATACTAAAACATTTCGAGTACTACTTGAACACCATTGACAAAATCACAACCAGTCATACACAATAGGTAGCTTTACTTGGAACAATTCACACCCTTCAAGGATACTTTTAATGCCATCAAATAACAAATTCCTGTAGTAGGTCCTTGGAAAAGTACATAATAGATAAAATAAAATAAAAATGCCAAATTTTATCAGTCTGACTATGCAATGAATCACAACAATAAACTATAAGCAGATATGCTGATTTACTTTGTTTTCCAAATCACAGCTGTTTCCTCCAATGAGGAATTCCAATGTAAAATTGAGTGAACCAATCAGCCAGCTCCTATTGCATTCAGTTTTATATCCATGGGGTCCCACTAATCTCATTCGTTATTTTTTAATAAAATAGTTATGAAAATTTTATCATATTTTATATGCAACAACCCTCTTCAAAAAAGAACACTTCTCCCCCATAAAAAATTCTGCCCTGTACTTGTGTATGTGTATGAGTGTGTGTGAGTACTTATGTATATGGGTTCATTTGAATATGCATATAGTCCTATACATGCATGGCAATTGTACTAAAATATGTATCCCAATTCTGGAAACTATCTTGTCATAATCTGGGTTTGTGTTTTCTTGTTTAGGCACACTTGAAAATCTGGAGGAACCTGTTTGACTAGACCCTGTTTCAAGACCAGGAATAAGACCAAGCCAGAATAAAAGATCTACCTGTTCCTGAACAATAGACAAGCCTCAGGATAATACAATTCTGTGGCTCTTGAGGGGAATACATTTCATTGCAGTGGGCTATAATAGGGTTACAAGAATGCTTTGTTTCAGTCCCTCTTTCCCTTCTTGCCCGCAGCACAGTGTGCTGATTTAAAGTCTCTCTGGAGGTAAAGACATGCATGCACTTCCTGCTAGTTAAATGCTGGCACAAGGAGAACTTCTTTAGAATTCTGGGGATCAGGCTGTCTGTCTATTAACCAGATACAGTTTTGTGGGCAACCTTCAAGTGTTTATGGTAAAATAGTACTTAAGTTATTGTACTGAGCACCATGTTGGGAACTGGCAAAAGGCCTTCAGTGACCAACTGTCAAGGCAGGAAACAAACATTTCTCATTTATAATAACTAAAAGTTGATGCAGTAACTGAAAAAGTACCAAAAGTCCAAAGCATGTTTTTTTCACCATATAATTGAAAACATGAAAATGGAAACCCTTTTTTCATCATAGGCTAGTATGAAAAAGATAACATCGAAAGTATAGTGAACGAGGAATATGGGACACAACGAAAGCCACCCATTCAGATCTTCTTAGATTTCCCTATTGAAATTCAAAGTATTATATAAAGCAGGCACATTGTATTTGATCTGAGAAAGGGTAACTTTTCAGTGGTCTGTTTCTAAAATAGTCATATAGCACTGGATTCAAATGCTATATTGTCATTTTGACAATATATACATGACATTGTATGTGTCATAAAGACTACAGAGACATTGTATGTGTCATAAAGACTACAAACTCAGAGCAAAGGTAACTCAGTACAATTTATTTTTGAGAAAACATGATAAGACTGCGCTTGCATTAATGATGGATAGCTTAGAAATAAAAAAAAGCTGAGAATCAATTAATCTGTAAAATCAAGAAATGGAAATCTGAAAGATGTCTATTACAAAGGCTTAGTGAATCATTTGGAGTGTATATGAATTGTGTAAATATGTTCATTTATCCAAATAGGATGCTTTGGTAACTCTAAGTTTATTTAACAAGTTTATTATTTTTAAAACTAGATGATGCTCATTCATAAAGAGATGATGTAACAATCAAAAATAAGTCTTTCAGCAGTGTAACCAACAGTAGTGTAATAAAAATACTATGCTCTTTCTCTGGTGAATGATTCCAAATTGTACATACTCCTTTCAAACTCTTAGGCTAGGTGAACTTCTGAATGAGGATGTCAATCCTTGAGATATTTTGAAGCTTGATACTAGGAACAGCCCTAATTTTCCATTTAAAAAAACTTAATGGTAAGTATGAAAGTATACTCTAATCCAGATAAAGTTTCAAAACTCTTTACCGGAACCTTTGTGAAAAGCACAGAATATGTGAAGTAAAAATAAGCATATATATATATATACATACAAGTAAGCTTAAAAAATCAGAGTTGTGAATAAACATAAAGCAGAATTGTTGCAAGCTACTTTTCCATACAGTTGCCAATTATATTTTCAAGGTTATATGCATGTAGTCACTGTAAATCGAGCTTTGAAGACCTTCCTATTTCAGCAAGCTGGGCTGGCTTGAAATTTTTAAAGGGTTTTTAAGGGGTAATGGGTTTTAAATACTTCGGGAAGCCAATTGGATTTAATTCTGTTTATTTTAATTTAATTATTTTAAATTTTGTATTGTATGTATTTTAATCTGGCTGTGCACCGCCCTGAGTCCTTCGGGAGAAGGGCGGTATACAAATTTAAATATAATAATAATAATAATAATTAAAAAAAATAGGCTCAGCTTAAGGGCATTTATCTCTTTTTTCCATAAGCAAGGATGGATCGGAGTTTAATTTATATAGGAACCATAATTATTGAGGATTGTACTCCAAATAAGAAGCATTCACATAATTATTACATTATGAAGAGAATTACAGTGTCCTGGGATGAAGAATACCAGAGATCCATCCAAAATTTTCAAAGAGGAAATGTCATATAATCCCATGAAAGTTAATCAGGTATCATATCACAGCCAGAGATGAAAACAGAAAATAGTAGTGTGTGATTATGTCTATATGTAAACTATTTCCCAACGGAAACTCATTAAAATTCTTCTGTTAAGTGTTTTAAGTGATTAGTAAAGATTTATACATTCCACTGTTTTTCTAAATTATTTTTCATTGTAAATAAAACATGAATACAGGCATAGGTTGTAATTTTCAACTGTCTTCAAGTTCTTAATTGGTTTGTTTTTATGATACCTTTAATGAGTTTTGTTTTGTGTAAGCTATTTGAATGCTATTTGCTGGGAAATTTATGTGCACATTTAAATATTCATTAAATTAATTAGGTCTATATGTGTCACAGTTTGTGCTTAACCTCATATCCCATTAACTCTGGTATGAAGATGTTTTGTTATCTGTTTTTAAATGACATGTTCTCCCTTGAGGGTGGAGACAGCAGCCAGACGTGGGTTGTGCTCATTGGACAGAGGTTGGACTGAGCCTGAAATGTTCTTAAATCCACCCCCTGTTGCTAGGGCACTCTGCTTTTTTGCTCAGTCGTCAGACTGGACAGTTGTGTGGAAAGTGTGCTCTAATTGCTACTGCTTTAGAGTGATATTCCTTTTCTAAAACTTCGGCTTTGACTTTGGTTTTTGCTACTGACTACTCTCTTGCCTTCTGGATTGGATTTGGGTAAAATTTCTCCTCAGCTGTTCCCTGGAGTGGCTGTGACCGTTTTTCCTCTTTCTACCCCTGTCAGCCTTGTGTGATCTGTTTGGGTTTTCACACACTTGTGGAGCTTTTCGCTCCCTTTGGGGGGTGGGAGGTTACCGTGCTTCAATTTAATTCAGTTTAAGTTTACCTGGGATTTAGTCACGGTGGAGTCTTGCACTCCTGCCTGTCCCGTACGGCCATTTTGTGGATTCAAACTCCCTGGGCTTTAAGGAGTGCTTCGCGCCTCCCAGCACTGGCCGCTTGTCAGCTCTTTGCTATTACGGGGCTGCGAGGCTGATTTCGGACCCTGCTTGCCGGTGTTCGCCATCTCAGATGGCTAGTGCTGATTGACGGCTCGCTCTCCTTCCGCAGCTTGGCGCCTTGCCTTTAAAGCGGAGCTGTGGCTATTCGCTATCTCCTTGCCTCAGCTGTTTGGCGCGAGGCTTTGGAGCGGAGAGGAGCGCTCCCTGCCTTTAGCTGCTTGTCGGCTTTTTGCTAAGAGGGCTGGTGGTTCCTCGCTTGGTGGTGTCGACCTCTGGGGACTTCGTTTTGACTCCTGTACTCTGCGATTTGGCGCCAAAGCTCTGTGGCCCTGAGTAGAGTTTTCGCGCTCTCTCGGCAGTGGCCCGGGCACCATTTTGAAGCAGTTTCTGTGCCGCCTGACTATCAATCGAGCCTCCAGCCGTTTAGGCTGGGCCTGCATACAGGCGGTGTTCCTCCTCCCTTCCAAGTAGTTGGGAACACTGAGTGTAGGCCAGATTAACTGGTAAAAATCTTTGCCACACGTTGCTGACTGTAGCTGGGCCTCTTCCTTAGCATTGTCTGACCCCAACCTTGGGTGGACTTACACATATATTGTCAACCTTGTTCCTTTACATTTGGCCTTCCTGGTCTGGAGGCTATTCTCTCCACCATGCCTAAGGCTCAGACCAAGACTAAACATGGCCGGAAGGCCACTGTCCGGGCCCAATCAAAGGCTTCCGTACGGAGGTACAGACCCAGGCAGCAGGCAAAGGGGTGCTTCCTTCTGTCATTTCCTCTAAGCGCCCCTCATCCTGTACCACTGCACCTAAAGTTCAGGAAAAATCTGCAGACCTGGGCTCTAATAAGCTAATTGGCATTGACCCATGGTGTGGTAAGACGGCCAGAGTGCCCTCTATGGACCCTGTGCAAGAGTGTTCACTGACTCCTGATCAAAGGTCCTTGCAGGATTTTCCTATGTCAGTCCCTTCATCTGAAGTTTGGGGTTCAAATCCCTTAGTGGGAGCTCGTTTGGCTGGGGAGTCTAGTGCTCCCGGACTCGCGGTGGACCTTCCACCCACTTATTCTGCTCCGGGCCGAGCCTCTACGGAGGCCGTCCCAGCTCCAGGTCTATCTCAGGTTAATTGGCAACCAGAGGACATTCAACGAATGATTGCCGTAGCGGTGCATCAATCGTTGTCTAATCACTTCCATCCTACCCACGGGCCATCCTCCACTCATTCAGTCATTTCCGAACCGGCTGAATCCCTGACCAGGTTCGAGATGGATAATGCCATTTCCCTGGCAGGTTCGGATTCTCCATCCGTCTCCGGGGTCAGTGTTCATTCCAAGGAGGTAGACATGGAACCCCAGGAACCAGACCTTTCGGAGGATGAGGGGTTACCCCCGGACCAGCCAGCCTTCACGGGCCTGTTTCCCCAAGCCCTCTTTAAATCACTGCTTTTTAAAGCGGTTAACACTGCTCAACTAGGGCCCACAGCTCTGCCGGAGCCGTTACCAACTGCTGGCTCCTTGAATCCCTTATTTGCTGAACAGCCTAAGGCAATAACAACCATTCCTACTCCCCCACTTTTCCTAGAGGTCATCCAGAAACAGTGGTCAGCTCCTTCTTCCATTCCAGTGCCATCTTCCACTGACAAAAGAAACTTCATTGTCTCTTCGGACCTGGAGTCCCTGCTTCAGGTGCCCTCTATCGACGCCCCTGTGGCGGCATTGCTCTCTTCATCTTCCATTCTGGGAGAACCTGAGGAAGGTCTTCGTCCTGAGGAGCGCAGGTTGGAACAAGTCCTTCAGAGAGCTCACCTAGCGACGGCATGGGCCATTAAAGCAGCGACCACCGCTTCCTTTTTTAATCGAACAACGCTCCTGTGGCTCAAACAATTGCAGGAAAAGATGTCTTCAGAGGACTCTAGGTTGAAACAGGACTTGAATAAGATTGTGGCGGCAGTACAGTTTTCTGCAGACGCCACTCTGCATGCCATGCGATTTGCAGCTAAGTCGTTGGCCTCTTCCATCGCAGCCCGCCGCTTAGTGTGGCTCCGACATTGGCAAGCCGACGCCAGGCATAAGTGGCGTCTGGCGTCGGTGCCCTTCTCTGGCTCACAGCTGTTTGGTGATCCCTTGGAGAAGGTCCTTGTCGAAACCAAGGATAAGTGGAAGGTCCTGCCGGCTATGTTCCGCAGAGGAGAACCTCGGGTTTTCCCTTATCCACCTCGTCCTCATCTTCGTCTGATGGAAGGGGGGATGGGCCCTTCCCGCAATACGGGTAATTTCTACCCAGGGGTTTTCAATCCTAGGCAGAGGAACTTTCAGGAAAGACCAGCCAGGGGTAAGGGTTTCGGTCCCTGGCGGCCCTTTCGAGGGGGAGGGGGTCGTTCCATTCATCACCGTCGTTAGTGGTACTGGGGAATCTCCCATTGGCGGACGATTGGGCCTCTTCGCCAGTGTTTGGGAGGGTACTACTTCAGATTGCTGGGTCCGGGCCTCCATTTCAGCTGGGCTGGCCATTGAATTTGTTTCCACCCCCCCTTTGTCTTTTATCTGTTGTCCTCTGTCCCCAATAGCAGAACGTCAGTTCCTCATGGAGTCAGCTATCAACCATCTGCTAGCCATTAAGGCTATTCAACGGGTGCCTCGTGATGAGGTGGGACAGGGCTTCTATTCTCGGGTCTTTTTGGTCCCTAAGTCATCGGGTGGGTGGAGACCTATTCTGGACCTTAAAAGATTGAACCAATTTATAGTCTATAGAAGGTTCAAAATGCAATCCTTACGTTCGATCCTAGATGGCATACGGAGGGGCGATCTCTGCTCAATAGATCTCATGGAGGCTTATCTTCACATAGAAAGTTATCTTTCTCATAGAAAGTTCCTTTGTTTTTGTTTTGCTGGGGTTCACTACCAGTATAGAGCCTTACCCTTCGTCCTTTCCTCTGCTCCCCGTAGTTTCACCAAGATTTTGGCAGCCTTAGCAGCTCACCTCCGGCTTCAGGCCGTTCGTCTCCAGTGCTATCTGGATGACATCCTCATTATGTCATCTTCCCATCAGCAGGCCATGTCTGACCTCCGTCTTACGATTCAGACATTAGCGTCGCACGGCTTCTCTGTTAACATAGAGAAAAGCCATCTAGTACCCTCGACTAGGATCCTGCATTTGGGGGCTATCATTGATTCAGCGCAAGGAAAGGTCTTCCTCTCCCCGGAGTGACAAGCCGGGTTGAGGTCCATGGTAGCTAAGGTCATGAGGGACAAGAGAGTTTCCCCCTTATTTCTCTCCAAACTGTTAGGCAAGATGGTTTCTTCCATCTCTATTGTTCCCTGGGCCAGGTTACACCTTAGAGACCTCCAATGGTTACTCTTGCCTTTACAGAGGACGGGCAAGGGATCCTCTCGGAGCAGGGTAGCAGTCCCATGGGAGGTGCTCTCGTCCCTTCGCTAGTGGCGATCTCCTGCAATCTCCAAGGGCTGTCTGTTTCTGGAACCCCGGTGGGTGACTGTGACCACCGACGCCAGCAAGTTTGGCTGGGGAGCTCACTGCGGAGCTCGGGTCGCTCAGGGCACTTTTTCGCCCATGGAATCCACCCGCAGCATCAATTGGCTGGAGCTGCGGGCCATTCATCTGGCACTTCGGGCCTTTCAGCTGCAGGTGGCCGGCGAACATGTGTTGGTGCTCACCGACAACACTTCTGCCAAGGTGCATGTCAACCGCCAGGGCAGTACCAGGTCCACATCGCTGATGCGGGAGGCAAAGAGACTAGGCCTTTGGGCAGAGAGGCATCTGGCCTCCTTAAAGGCGGACCATATATCGGGGGTCTCGAACGTGATGGCGGACTGGCTGAGCCGCCAACACTTAGATCACGGAGAATGGAGTCTTTACCCACTCCTATTCCGGAGGATAACGGCTCATTTCGGAAGTCCGAAAATAGACCTGTTTGCCTCTCCTCAGAACAACAAGTTGCCTCGCTTCTTCTCCCACTTCCCTTCCCATGAGGCAGAAGCTGTGGATGCTCTGCGCTCCCCTTGGCCGAAGACCTGCTGTATGCCTTTCCTCCGATTCCCCTCATTCCGAGGGTGATTCGGAAATTATTACTGGAACAGGCGGGGGTTATTCTAGTGGCACCACATTGGCCGAGGAGATCATGGTTCGCGGACCTCATGCATCTGTCAGTATCTCCTCCTTGGAGGATTCCGTGCACCCCGGATTGCCTCAGCCAAGGGACAATGGTACATCCGGAGCCTCAGTGGCTTCAGCTGACCGCTTGGCGGTTGAGTGGGAAGCTCTACAGCAGGACCACGTCCCTTCTGACGTGATCCATACCATCCTAGCCTCCCGGCGAGCATCGACGGAACGTATCTATTCAGCTACTTGGCGGTCCTTTTCCTCGTGGTGTGCATCACAAGGATTCTTTCCTCTTCGAGCTTCAATCTTGCAAGTCCTCCGGTTCCTACAGTCCGGTTTGGACAAAGGGCTGTCTCCTAACACCCTCAGGAGACAAGTCGCAGCAATTTCTTCCATACTGACGTATAACTCTATACATTCGTTGTCTCAGCAACCTCTGATTCGGCAGTTTCTCCGAGGTGCAACTAATATCTGTCCGCCGGTTCTGCATCGGTATCCCTCTTGGGACCTTCCCCTCATGCTGGACTTTCTTATGGGGTCACCATATGAGCCTCTTGATTCGGTCAGCTTGCGCCTGTTGTCTGGCAAGGTGGCCTTTCTGGTTGCAACCACGTCAGTGCGTCGAATTTCTGAACTAGCAGCATTATCCATTAGGGATGATTTATGTGTGTTTCATGGAGATCGGGTGGTCCTCAGATTGGACCCTACATTCATGACCAAGATTAACTCTCCATTTCATCGTTTACAGGAACTGGTCCTACCAGATTTCTATCCCTGTCCTTCCAATCCTTTGGAGTGCTGTTTACACACGCTGGATGTCCGCTGGGCACTTAAACTCTACATTCAGAGAACTGCTGCTATTTGACGTACAGAATCACTGTTTGTTTCTTTTTTGCCATCTTCCTTAGGACAAAAGGTGACCTCTTCCACGGTGGGGCATTGGATCCGAACAACGATTACAACTGCATTCGAACTTCGGTCGTTGCCTCCTCCCTCTACAGTCATGGCTCATTCTACCAGGAGTGCTGCTACCACAGCAGCTTGGTCTTCGAAAGCTTCCTTGGTCGACATCTGCAGGGCAGCGACTTAGACATCTCCTTCCCCCTTTATTAGACACTACAAGTTAGATAAATTCACCTCTGTGGAGGCTGACTTTGGAAGGACAGTGTTACATGGTGTTGTAGCTCAGGAGGGGTCTTCTGCCCAGACTGTTCCCGCCCGTGAAATGGGACAGTGATCTTTGGTATGTCCCACGTCTGGCTGCTGTCTCCACCCTCAAGGGAGAAGGGGCATTGTTCCTACCTGATACGCCCCTTCTCATTGAGTGGAGACAGCAGCCAGCCCCACCCTGTTCTTCAATCTGGTCATTACGGTTATTGGTTTATCTAATTGTTGTTTTCTGTTTTCTTTCCACACACCGAGTCTGTTTCTCCTTCGACAAAAGCGGAGTGCCCTAGCAACAGGGGGTGGATTTAAGAACATTTTCAGGCTCAGTCCAACCTCTGTCCAATGAGCACAACCCACGTCTGGCTGCTGTCTCCACTCAACGAGAAGGGGCGTATCAGGTAGGACCAACGCCCCTTTTATGACATTGTCTTTCTCTCATTCCCAACCAAATGCACATTCAACCTGAATTCACTTTCAGCTGTGTAAAACAGAATGTAAAACTGAATGGAAACTTGTTATATGAGTGATCTATCATTACTCATGATAATGTCGATGTTGACCTAGTCTCAGCCTGGTAACCGCCAGCCAGCTTCATGATGTGTGATCATGAAGCTGAGGACTCTGCCAACTTGATCCAGCCAAAAGCGTTACTGAATAATTACTGATAGATACCTTCTACTTTCTTTCTCCTCCTCCCACAAACTTTTGGAGATTTGCTCTATGATCAATTCTAGAGAATATGAATGTTCAACAGAAATATAAACTAATCCTCCCCACCATTCTATCTTCTACCTACCATTGGTTAGTTGAGTTTGCAGTGAGCTCATCCCTTTCCTTTAGTTATTGGCCATAATAATTTTGGCTTCCTACAGAAGAAAATGGAATTATCCTTCCCAATGCAATATGCTTTTTTTAACTTATTTCCCAAAGTTGTAATGAGAGCTCCACATACCAACAGACTACAATTCACCTGTTAACCGAGAATTCTGGTGATTCAGGGATTAAGAGAATACATTTTATTATGGCCATAATGAAGAATCCTTTACATTTTTGTAGTAGATAATTTTATAGTACTAAAGAGAAGCTTTAGTCAGTCAAATCTGACTAAAGGGCAGTATATGGCAGTATAGAAATCTGAAAAATAAATAAATAAATAAAAAGCTTCATCTTCTCTCAAGATCATCATCCAGTGGAGTCTGAAAGCTGGATCTGTTTTGCAAGTTGAACCAACACAAACAGCAAAGTACAATCTTGTGCTGTATACTCAAGTTTTTCTTGTAAATTCTACATTATCTCAGACTAAATCTGTCAGGACCTATTTTCCCCAATAGTCAGAGGTACAGTTCAAAATAAGGTAAAATTATAGACCATAGAGCTAGAATTAGAAACAGGCTATTTAGGTCAAGTCAGTCTCTTCATCAATGCAAAAATCCAAACTGTAGCATATTGAAAAAATAGGTACCAGTCGCTGTTCGAACCCCTGAAGTAATGAGGAACATACTACTTTAGGTAAGTGTTAATTCATTTCTTCTAAAGTTTAACTGTGTTTTCATGTCTTTTGTCTTAGTTCCAAATACAGTTAGTTGATGGGGATATTTGCACCTGATATTATATTTCCTCAGGTTGATCAAAATTTCCCTGTGTAGCCTTATACAGTTGGTGGATGTAATAGCATGGATTAAATAATAATATCAGTAGCCAAAAGTCAGTTTTACAAAAGAAAGAATCCATGAAGTTCAGTGGGAATGAATTTACTTGATCTGGCAATATGCACACTAGGAATAGAATCATTGGATAAAATTTAACAGCATCTAAGTTTGTCCAGTTAAAAATCCATACAAAATCCCACAGCAGTTTTTGAAAAGCATTGGGAAAAGAATGTCTCAAAGTTTGATACAAAAGAGAGAGTAGGTAATTAAAGAGCTTATGCCGGTTAATTTACATTTTAAAAGCCTGCATTAAAAATATTTACTGGAGAGAACTACATCAGGAAATTTGCATTAAAAAGATTTCTCTGGGAATTCCTGTTAACAACTTTGTTTAAAAGAGAAAACTTGGAAATATAAATGATATGCATTTTCCCCTTTAAATTGCAGATGTATAATTTGAAATAAAAGTTTAAAAGATATACAACCAATAACATAAGACAAAAGACCAGTAGATTTCTGGTCTAAATCTACTGTATTTCCAAAATATAAACTATTTTAAACCCTTCCTTGATTTCTGTCATGATGAAGTTAGAGAACTAAGAATGTCAGATTATGCTACTTTATCAATTGTTAGCCAAGCTGCAGAAGGTTGTAGGAAAATGGTTCTCAAGATCCTCCCAACACACATACACAAACAAACACAAATAATATATCTTTAATATATTACTAAAACTTTCCTATTTGTCTTGTTTGTAATCTTCAGCTGGGTGAAATGGTGGATCATAGGACTACAATTTTTGAATTAATGTATCTCAAATGGTCTAACGAAGAATGTGACCAAAATAACACACAGCTCCAGTGGGATTGAAATTAGGCAACGTTGTTGCTTTAGCTCTGCCATATCACTGCAGTCAACCACAATCATGTGAATATTGTTTCCAAAGCACTCTACTCCCTTCTCCCTACTTTCATAAGGAAAGTCAATGGGGAAGCCAGCAGGAAGTCAGAAATCACTCCAGCTCCTACTGCTTTTTTCTTCACCCATGACCATTCTGTTTATCATTTTAGGTAAGGAAATATATCAGAAATGAAATGATGAACCGATGTATTATAGGTTGGCTTTGGCAGGCAGGAAGGCAGGCAGGTACATATAAATGCAAATACCTATACACATACATACAGAAGTGTATATGTGTGTGCATGTGCTTATATTTGTTCTCTCCAGTATTGAATGCACCTTTTCTAATTCTGCATATTCAACACTATTTTTTTACACAATTCCGCTTTTTTTTTAAATCAACATAGTTCCAGCAATATTTTTTCACAAAATTTCATTCCATTTCACAAAAATGGAATAGAATATCAAATATGTAGATTTAAAAAAAAAAAAGATAAATTAGATACAGGAAAGCAGTGAATTTTAGGATTATTTCTTTCATATTTTATTTTTTTAATTAATAATTATTTAATTATTTATCTAAATAATTCTCCATCCTACAGTTCTATAATCTTTCTTTCTTTCTTTCTTTCTTTCTTTCTTTCTTTCTTTCTTTCTTTCTTTCTTTCTTTCTTTCTTTCTTTTTCTCTGCTTCTTATGTGTGTGTATCCCTCTAGCTATAGGGCTTTTTATTCTACTATCTTTTCTTTGATATCAATAAGGACTTCTACTAAAAAATTAATATGAGATGATAAGGCCCAAGGTATTCAAATTAATGAGATGTTAAATTTATAATCTTGGAAAGGGACCAATTATGTTATTAAGCCCAATTCCTTTGCTCAGTGTCACAGCATAAGAATTAAAACTTATGTAATGAATATATCTGGATTTGTTTGAACACATCATGTGCATGGGAATTTGTTATTTCTCCCGGAAGGTGGGTCACCCTCAGACAACTAAAGTTAGGAAGCAGTTTTCTTTCTAGTATCCTGACAGAATCTGCATTCCTGTAACTTAATCCATTTCTCTATATAAGATTAAAGGAAAGAAAAAGAAGAAATGACATGGAGAAATATTATCTAAGATTGAGAGAATGTTCTGGAAAAGGTGGACAGTTGGGGTGATAGAGTAAAAGGCAAGAGAATGGTAGAAAATTGAACAGTTAGAAATTTGTATGAGATTTGTTGAAGTTCTAAGAAAAGTGGGATTTGGAAAAGATAGAAGACAAATTCTATCTGTGATAGCGAGAGAACAATGAAGGAGTAGAAATAAGAAAGTTGAGGACGATTTTGAGGATAAAGTCTTTGTAAATGAGTGGTAGATGGCCTGGGAAAGAGTGAGAAAATAACATTTTGAATCAGTGTTTGTTGTAGTCCAAGTTCTCTCTGGACCTTAACACTATATATAATCAAGGAAGATTATGGATACAACTTAAACTATTATTAATCACAACCCAATACAATTAATTAAATAATACATTAAACAAATGATATAAAGACAATAATATGAATCAATTGACAATCTATGGGCATTTAGAACAAAGAATGTTTAATGCTAGCTTACAAAGCAATCAAATTAAAAATCTGAGAAGTGAGCATATTATTCAGTTCAATGAGAAAAAGACAGGAAGTTCAGAGAGTAACACATTTAATTCAGTAAGTTAAAGATGAAGCTGGAGTTCAGAGAGTGCAGAGGAAAAGAGAAAAGTTTTCAAGAATTCTATACACTTTATATAGCATTCAGCTATAGAAGAGGGCAGAAAACGAAACAAACTCTCATTGCAACAAAGTAAGTCAGAATTTTTGAGCTTTTCTGCTACAGCAAGGAGGGAAAAGTATTTCTAAGATGTATACACATATACACACACATACAAATACAAGGAATACTTTTAGCACATGCAACTATTTCACTTGTTAATGGAGAATAATTTTTTTCTGAACTGAAGAGATGGAGGAGTCACCTGTTGATTATAGCTTATTTGATCCTCAAAGGTTAGTGTTAGGGAAGGGACAAGAAAGGATCCCTATTAATGTCTGATTTGCCACTTCATAAACTGCTCTGCCTTTAGTAATTTTTCTCCAAAATGAGACCAGCTATGTAACTGTCATTTTAGGGTAGGGAGAAGCTGGACCGTTGGGGACAGCTATATAAAAGTGTAAGGAAAAGGGCAGATGCAGTAAAAATCACTGTCTTCCTAAATTTTTCTTCTCTCTAGACCATGTGAAGTCTTTCCTCCTTTTTTATCAAGATTTCACACTAGTTGAAGAAGATAAAAACTGGGTTGGGGCAGGGAGGCAGCAATCATCTGGCTGGAAGATGTAGCAAGATTACCAGCACTGTAGGAACAGCAACCTATCCAAGAGTTTGCTTTGAAAAAACATAGTTGTTGGGGAGGTTCTCTCTCTGCTGTATTGATTATTTTGTCCATGGAAAACTCCCTTTCTTTGACACATGCTTGAGATAATTCTAATCTTCCTCACTAGCAGGCTGGGCAAGAATTTCAGGACAGCCGCAAAATTATGACTTTATCTAAAGACTATATTGGAAAGTTGGAATTGAGAAACAGAAGTCTCAGTTCTATAGACTGGTTCTCTATCATTATAATCTTCTATCATTATTAACCTTAGATACCTGTCACTAAGAACCACAGTGTGACATCTTTATTTTGAAAACAAGATACAGGTAGAATGGCTACATTCACCTACACATCTTTTTTCCTTCCTTCCTTCCTTCCTTCCTTCCTTCCTTCCTTCCTCTCTCCCTCCCTCCCTCCCTTCCCTGATATCAGACAAGTTATAACAAAGGATTTTTTTTACATTTCCTGCCAATTCTTCCTTATAACAAATTGTGTTTTCTTTTGAAAATGTATCTTCCAATAATGCATTTGCTATATGCTTTTTCTTCTTTTTCTATTTCCAAAAGGATTCTATCTACACAAATTCCAGTTCATCATAATATAGCTCATTATCTATAACAGTTGTCTTGGCAATTAGGATACATTTTCCAATCTAGAGACTTTCAGTATATTTGCTTAAATGAAAAAGAGAGATATTAAATCTTATATTCTATGTTCATATCAAGTCTTGTGTTTTGTTTTCAGGACAGTACAAGGTGAAATTAAGTATAATGATCCCCTAGAGTAATTTCTTCTTTAATTTAGCTGTAGAAATCCAAAACATTATTATTATTTTATAGCTAGCAGACTTACCACAGGTTACTTGAAGATTAAAAACATTTGGATATTTTTATGTCTTTGTACTGAAATGTCATTATTAAATAAGAACATCAGAAAATATGTTTGGAGGAAAAAATGGTAGTATCAAATCAAATAACACGTAAAGAAATATTCCATAAATTGCTTATTGAGGGATGGTGACCACAAGCAGCAATATGTTTTCGTGGCTTGAAACTCATCTCATATTTTTAGCAGAATCCGGTGCTCATTATTGCCGGGAGGAGGGAGGCTTCCTTCAAATGCTTTGATAGGTCAATACATCTTTAAAGGAAAAATGAGTAAATTGGGGAGAGGGTATGTTTTTGGTTATTTTCTCAGGAATAGGCTGTAAATCAGAGGTGTCTTTTTCAGAAGCTCAGAGACTGAGATATGGAATAACCTTCCCATGGAGTTTCACTGGACATCTACTGTGCTGAATTTTCAGCCGTAGCAACAAACTTTTTATTCTTCTGGATTTTTATAATCTGGAATATTTGCTGTTAATGTGGTCTTTTAACATTTAAATTTTAAGTATTATTGATCCTTCCATTCCCATTACTTATATAGCTACCCATCTGAAACCAGTAAAATTGGGTAGTGAACAATCATAACACAATTAAAAGAGTTAAAACAAATGAAAAAAAAAATAAATACAAATTATAATCTGTCAGTGTCAAGAAATACACACTCAGGATCCTAGACCATGGCACATGGTCTATATTCTACTTAGTTGACTTGAGTGTAGATGAGCATTCTGATAAGTCATCTTGACAATATTTATGGAGATTCTTGACAATATTTATGGAGATTCTTATGTGTCATAGTTGCCCAAAAGTGCTTTTTAAAAAAGCAACTGGACTTTTGTTGTGTTTTCACTGAAGACGGTTCACTTCTTATCCAAGAAATAGCCTCAGTTCTGATTGAAAGCTGGGGAATGGAAGGATTTATATTCCTTTCAATTATCTGGTTGTTAACACTTTGAAAGTGGGTCATTAACTCTCTGAGAGTTGTTTAGGTCCCTTGGGGTTTATCTGTGCCCTCAGGGTCACCTGAATCCAACTGCAGATGGGTGTGGAACTTCTTGAAACTGCTGAAAGGATTGTGTTGTAAACCGGAGATAGGTGGTGTCATATATATCGAGAGAAGACTGTTCTGTTTTAACATAGATGGCCTCTTTTACCGCAAAACATCTTCAAGAAAAATAAAGCAAAACAAAGTTGCCTTTTGAAAAAGCACCTTTGGGACATATTGACAATACTTTCTGTATAGAATAAGAACAAGATTCTTAAAATATACATTCTGAAAAATATAACAGTACAGTTTAGCTCTATCTACACCTAATTTAAACCATGAAGGGCTCAATGAGACATAGCAGTCTTTTTACAATGGTAAGCTATAATGTCAAAACATATTTCACACTAAGCTAAGAATGAACTAAATCAGAGTTTATTGTGTTATGTACATCCAATTTATAGTTATTTCTATTTAAGTTATAGGATTTAAAACTTTTTGCTGAAAACTTAATTTGGTTTCAGCAAACAAAGCAGTATAAAAAATTCTGGTAAAACGAAAATGGTGTATGTAGATGGGAATAAACCACATCTACAGTATATCTTTTAATTCAATAGATTTTATTCCCTTCTAATTTGCAATTGCTAAATATTAAAACTGTAAGCATTTAATCAGACTTGATGGTACCAAATGACACTGCTGATATATTTAGATAGGCAGCTTTTGCAAAACATTGGTTTAGTGAAGTGCTAGTACTATTTATTTATGAAGACTGAACATCTAACAAGTTCTTCAGCCCTGACAAAATGATGTTTGTTTTGATTCATAGCCTACCTTTCTCTTCTGATGAACATTTCAGACAGGTAACGAAATTTTAAAATGGAAACAGTAAAAAAGTAAAAAAAAGAACAACAGCAATTAAATTTAATAGAATTCACATCTCAGTTTTATTAATCATTTATCTCTCAGTTCTATTTACTTTGTAAAATCCTCTGGTATAGAAGATGATTTCTGGGGAAAGGAGGTATATAAGAGAAAAGGGAGTGCGTCAACCTTTATTCTGCTACCTAGTTGTCCTTTGACCCTTCCAAGCCCATATTTGTGACAAAACAGCCCAAAGGTAAATACAGCTGCGATATAACAACATTGCTCTGCACAATTCATGCCCTAACCCCAGCTCATGGCAGCTCTCCAAGAACTCAGTTATCTTCCTTTTTATTGACTAGAGTATACGGAGTTAGAGAGACAGATTGTCATGTAGCTGATCGATAGCCCACCCTGCATGACTGGTGTGTCACATACTATACAGCTGGTAGTAAAGTAGGGTTTTGTGAGAACTTGGCCTATAGCCAAAACAATATGGGTTTGAAAAAAAACGTAATTTTAGCACTTTACATTTTTAATTTTTGTCTTACATTCTAGCAAACCATAATGAAGCATAAAATCAATTCTAATTGTGCCTTATTATTCAATAACATTTAAAAACTTTTAAAGTAATAAATGACACAGCTTAATAATCACTATTCTCATTTCAATTTATTTAAAGCAATCAAGAAAACATGAAAGATTAGTTGGAAAAGATTATTTGGAACTAGCTATCAGAGTTTGAGAGTTTCTGTGTCTATGGCTAGTTATTTTAAACTTAGCCTAAAATTAATTATGTTCTTTAAATTTTGTACAAAATAGTTAACAAATCCCCCATGTTATCCATAAAGAAGCCTGTAAACCAACTTTTCTATTGGAAGAAAATGCAACAATCACATGCTACCTTTTACATTTGATTTTTTAAAAATTCATTCAATAATATTTAAACCAAATTACATTATTTCATGGAGGTGTCACATCACATAATAATACTTTATGTTCAGAGTAATTGTATGGAAGGAAAAACCCGTTAAAATGAGTATTAAAATTAATGAAATAAGTATTAAAAGTAATGCGTACTAAGTCAACAAAGCACTTCACAAAGCAACAATTTACAAGAATGTTGCTTCGTAATTGTCAATTCCTTTCTTTCTGAACTTTGGAGACTTGAAGAAATTATACCAAAAATATCACATGTATTTGTTTTAGCCATCTTCATGAAGTCTGTGATAATTTGGCAGCTGTTGTTCAAAACTCAACCAGTATTTCTTATGTGAATGAACAAACTCACATTGGCCAGGGAAGTTTGTGTCTGTGTGCATAGATAAAATGTAAAGATAGTTAGAACAAGGAGCTTAATGGAAACCATGGGATACCTGAAAGTCACAATTTGGAGTAAAAATTCAACAAAATAAAATTAATGAGAATTTTGCACATGATAATATCAAGAGGGGGGAAACTGGGGTATGTGTGTTTTGTTTTTGAGTTAGCTCCAAACTGAAATACTTTCATAGAATGATCCCATTTGTGTGAACCATGGAATACAGGTAATGTTTAGGTCAAGATATGTCATTAATCCAAAGGAGGCACTCAAATCTGATGTGTGATACATAACTGACATTACTACAATAATTATATTTGTCAATGCCCTATGTGAAAAACTTCCACCTGCAAGCAGGACATTTATGCAACTAAAAGAATGGGTTACTTTTCCTTTTCTTTCTTTCTTTTTAAGTGAGAAAAAAATAACTTACCAGTGATCTAAAATTGTACAGTCACTCATATCAAATATAGGCATTACTTATGTACAGCCAGGACCAGAAAAGGCCTGAAAGTCTATTTGCTTTTGTAAAATTGAATAGTGGGACTTGAACCTCAGGGAGAAGGGCGGTATATAAATTGAAAAATAAATAAATAAATAAATAAATACCCCCCCCTAAAGTTTCCTGGTAGTTTTCTTTTCAGAAATTCAGTATTTTTGTTTGAACAAACTATTTCTATTTCCATAGATCCAGGCTTGTCCATAAAGTATAAATTGCTTATATGTAAAATAGGTTTGCTTGCAAATTTGTAAACAAAGATATGTTTTTTACAAATGTGCATCCAACAATATTTGTAATGACATTAGTAAGTCTTCAGTAGGCTCCTGCCTTCAATTTCCTTTCCTTTCATTCTCCCCTCCCCCTCTCTACTAAGTATAAAGCCCATTACTCAGAGGAGCTAAGCTATGACCCAATTTGTTAGAGTAGCTCGGTTATTCTCTGCCCTCTCCTTTTTCCCTGAGTTTTTGAAAGCCATTTCCCATTCAAGCTGCTGCCTGCCCTGCTAATAATGCCTTGTCATGCAGTGACAGAATTATGCTTTCACACTGGTTTCACATGTCACAAATAATTGCTCTCATTGCTTTTCATATTGAAGTTGTCAGGACTCTCTTACGCTTATAATTTGTGTGGGTTGATCATACTTTGGTAAATCAACAGGTCACGGCCTATGCCCTTTAACCCCTGTGAGTGGCTGAGACCGACCTACAAATCTTATGACAGGGACAACAGGCAGGCTACAGGATTGCTCAAAGCACTGTGTCATTTGGTGCATTTTTCCCCTTGCCTTTGGTCATTCTTTACTTCTTTATATTTTTCTTAGTTTATACTATTTTAATCTTTGAAGTTTGTAATTAATAAAAATTATTGCAAAAAATGTTTTACAAGTAGATGTCACACTTGTCTTCTATTTCTTCATATTGTTTGCTGTATGCATTAGAGAGCAGGGACATGTTTACCTATGCACCTAAGCAAATGCATGTTTACATGAAGTTCTTTAATTTTTCATTCATCTCTCGTTTCAGTCATAATCACCTGTGCCAAATGCTAACATTCTTCCTACATTTGAAATGTACCTTTGCTTTACATGCTTCTTAAGTGGCTATGACAGTTTTTTTTGACTAACTTTCTTAAAGCATAAAGGTTCAAATATAATTTCAGGCTCAAACTCTGTTTTCATCAAGCTGCAATGTATGCAGTCTCACTCCCCCTAACACACAAGGAGAGACATGATATTCTCGATGAAGACTTTTATCATGGATGAAAAGCCAATCCTGATATATTATGTTCATTCCAGTTGTTCAGTAGTTCAATATACTAGAACAGTGTTTCTTAAGCTTAACAACTTTATGATATGTGGACTTCTCATAATTCTAGGAGTTGAAATCCACACATTTTAAAGTTGCCAAGATTGAGAAACACTGCACTAGAGAAATGGAAGCTGCAAAATATCTATTCTGTTTATACGTGTAAAAAAAATTATGCCAGAGAAGGAATGAACAGAAATATCCTTTACAGATAGATGTATCCAAAGCTCTGTCTTACCTCCCTCAGCTTTCATGAGCAATAGAAAGGGTGAGAAAAAAGGATTTGTCTTATGTACTTATTATTCCAATTGCAAAGACTACAGCTGCATTGCCAGGTGTTTGTCTGATGCCACATGTTTGTTTGAAGGCCTTTTGTAAATTGAATAAATGAAAGCAAAAGATTACCGATTTTTTCAGGTTTCAGTTTAAATGCACCGACCAAATCCATTTTGTTTTTAGGAACATTAAAAGCCCTGCTGATTAGTAATGCAAAGTGAAGAAGCTTATTGTAAGAAAATTTCTGTTTATTTAGAAAACACTCTTTAAACTTTTGGCCACTGATGATCAGTTTGGCTCTTCATTGGCATGGCCAAGGGGATAAATTAGGAGAATGTAAGATCTAGAAATGATTTCTAAATTTCTTGTCAAATGCTTCACTTTTGCAGATTTATGCAGCTTCTAGAGATGAAGTATTTAAAAAAACACTTCTTTAAATTTCTTTTGGTTTTTAACTGATTTTTTTTCTATGACATTGTAATGGAGCATTTCCTGAAGCAAATAATGGTAACTTTCAAAATAACAGTTTTATTGATTGAAAAAAAGGAAAGTACTGTTGAATTTTAAAAAAAAAACTTCAGTAAGCCATATTGGGAAATACCTACAAACAGAAGTGATTTCTGTTTCTCTACTAGTTTTTCCAGTTTTAAGTCAAGATTACTTATGACCATTAACAGAAAACATTTAGCAAAAACAGTATTTTCATAATGAAAAAGATACAATACCATCTTGTTACTCACTTCACTTTCTAGGATTATTATGGAATATTTCCTACATACTAACAATGTCAGGAGAAATGATCTGTAATAAAATAAGGATATGCACTACTTTTCATGCATTGCCTCCTCCATCCTATTGTCCCACACAGGGTTGTGCAAAAATTTATTAACACTGTAATTTTTTTATTATGCTACTTTGTCTATGCTCAGGTCATGCAGATCTGCACTATGACCTCTTAAAGACTCTTCTAAAAATTCCTAACCTAACTTCCTAATCTTTATACTTTTTCAAAAAACACAAAAAGTGTAGGTTTTCTTATGTTCCACTGCTCAAGGGGTAAGAGAAAGCAATTGTGGAAAAATAAATGTTTGTGTCCCTATGAATGATAGTTCTGGGAAAGCAGGCTGAATTTTGATGGCTTATCTGAAAAGACATGGCAGCTTGAGAAATAGGAACAATAGAAAGGATACTCCTTTTAGTGAGAACAGCCTCTTCCTTGAAGACAATAAATGGAAAACCATGGTATACAAAGAAAAGAGACTTATTTAAGGGGAGTAGGAAGAAAAATCTAAATCCATATATGTAACTGGAACATTGCCAAGTGGTACATGGGTATAAGTGAACCACAAACCTTAAAGACAGTCTTGTAGTGTATAAAAATAAAAGCGAAGAACTTTGAAGAAATGTAGTCTTTGTTCTCAGAGTTACATGATTAAGCATGTTTATTCTTTTATTCACAATTCCCAAGAGCAATTGAACATAACTTTGTTTAATAATAGCTCTGACTGAAATTACAATTTATCCAACTTTGTATGTTCTGTTCTCTCCACTGATTGTTTCCAACCACATCCACTGATTGTAACAACAAAATACAAGCATGTAAAAAAGAGAAATAACTTTGTGTAGCACACTTGAGTTTCTGAATACCAAGCAACTTCAATAATGCTGAAGAATCAGAATTTGAAACAGAGATCAGTAGGAAATTTTCAGAAGCAGGATACTGTAGATCATTGTATCTTGGTTTTTTCTCTCCACATCAATCCATATAAGTTGAAAAGAACACCTTGCTTATTTCACTTTCTTCCTCTGCCAAATTTTTTTCCAGTTGCTATATCCCAAGTGCCTCTTAAGATTTCTAGCTTTATTGAAGGCTTTCCTGAAAGATTTTTAGAAGTTTACCTGGACTTAATTCCTCCTCTATCTTAGCTTTTTTTCTAAGAGATTCAGAATAGTGCTGAAATTAAGCCTGAAAATCTGAAATCTTTCCAAGTGTTATGAAATAATTTTAATGTGACAGAAGACTGATATTATTAAATAATTTGGAGGAATAATATATAGTCAAAATTAGAATTTAGCCTTGCTTTGATCACTCATTACAGTACTTGTTATAACCAGTGGTGGATTGTCCCTTGTTCGGACCAGTTCTATAGAACTGGTAGTAAAACTGGCGGGACGCTCTGCCCATTGACTCTGATCTCATCAGAAGTGATCTGCGCAACGCGATTCCATTGTGAACCGGTAGTAAAAGGAAGTAGAACCCATCCCTGGTTATAACTCAAAGTGTACTCATACAATCATAGAAACCTACAATGCCAAGGACATAACACTCATTTGAACATCTGCAGTCTATAGGAAGACCAATTAAACCATCAATGAATTGTAGTTCTCTGGGTCCTCAAAAATGCCCAGAAAGGAAAAAATCTATAAAGTCTAAAGTAGACTATTCCACACTTTCAGCTCTTGCCATCAAGAAGTTTTTACTTATATTTAAATAAAATCTAGGTTGCTGCAACTTATGCTCACTGTTTTTTCTCTTAGTTTCTGCAGCCAAAGAAAATAGTTATTGACAATCTTCTTTAGTAGTTTTGCTTTATGTACATAAACATGACTGTTATGTCTCTTCTCAATCTTCTTTTCTCCATACAAAATATCCCAAATTCCCCAGGCTAGGCTCAAGGACATCTCCTAAATTCTACCATCTTTATTACTTTTCTGAATCTGTCCTAATATGTCAGATTTTGTATGACATATAAATGTCATGTATGTTCAGACTGAACGCAGTACTGTAGTAAAGGTGTAGTCTCACCAGTACTGAATACAGAGAAATAATTACTTCCTATATCTTCTTCTTCTAATTGAGCCATGAATCTTGCTTCTAATTCAGGCAAGAATCATGTTAGCATTGTCTCACATCAATCAATGTCTCACATTGCTATTACTTTGTTATCAAAGAACACACTCAAATACTTTTCAGAACTAATATTTCCAAGCCACAAAAAAGTAAATTCATAAATTAAAAATAATTCCAAAACAACAAAAAATGCCTTTTTCCATTAGTAAGTTCAAATATTTATTTGAAAAACTGATTTGGAAGGAAATGTGTTATCATGAGCTAAGTCTGAAGTCAGATAATTTTGAAAAATTAGAAAAGTTAAGACTTTTTTTTGCTGATCTGTTCTAAGTATATTTATTTCAAAACCTTTCACTATTGTAATGATCTGTGTTTAAAAGTGATTAATATTTATCAATACCAAAGAAGATGGTGGCCAGCTTATGCAAAATTGTAGAATAATATTGTCTTAAGTTTGGACAAATTCTGCTAGAGAGAAGTCCCCTGGATGCGCTCCAACATGATTCTAAAAGCTCAGAAGACTAAATTTCCTGTCCTGGTGACAAATCCAGATAAATTTGGATGATTTATTGATATGGCATTTCATGATCACTTTTTAACATTGATGTATCAATGTGATTTACCCATTTAGTTCATCCAGTCCAATCCATTTAGTCTTTTTAATATATTCAGGAATCAATATAGATGGTTGTTTTTGTAGCCAAATGAAATACCATGTATATTTTTTTTATAATCTTGCACTAAAGTAGTGTAACTGAACCAATACATTTATTAATTTGCTGAAAAATTAATAGAGGCTACAAGTTTACCAGTCAGATGGTGGCCTTGCTTCTGTGAAGAAGTTTCTAGGAAGGCAGTATAACTCAAAAGTTTACAAAACTAAATAGGTGTGATGTTTTGGAATCCCTCACAATATTATTTGAAAAGTTTTCCATCCATTACAGCATTTCCACATAGGAAGAAATTCAGACATGAGTAGAGAATAATTGATAAATAAAAGATAATCTGGTATTTCTATAAATTAGTACCAAAAGTCTTTAATTATACAACAAGATTAGTCAAAGTCTTGGAATAAACCATTGCAAATACATAGACATTGACCACTAATCTGAATAAGTTTGTAGAACTACATTACCAGCATGTTTCAGAGTTAAGCAGAAACATAAATCAGAATTTGCAAATGTCATTTAAGTTTTCACCTGTCTCAAGATTCAGAATTATTGGCTTTTCAATAAAAAACATATGTGTGTCTTTAGTCTTGGGAATAGTAATGAAGTGAAGCAGACACTCTCCAGGTTTCCACTACCATCTCTTCTCTTCTTTATTTCTCATTGAGTCAAAATAATTACTGTATCCTAGAGGGAACATTTCTCTCACTCTGCCGATAAATGCTGCCATCTTGACTCTTCATGAACTGTTCTTCTTCCTTGTGGGATTATGACTTGATTTATGAGAAAATAGAGGGCAAATTGCAATGTCCATGTTGATGGATGACATAGTTTGGACTGTTTGCTGCTTGTGTATAGATAACTTCTTTCATAGTGTTCTTGCAATTGATCAACTGCAACATAGCAACTGAGAACAAACAAACAAGCAGGATTTATTTTCTGTTTCTTTTTCAAACTCTCCTTTTTCTTAGTGCTGTATAATCTTCTCTGCAAATCTTCTCCTAATAGTTCACTCATATCTTTCCTATCTCCAAGGCTAGCTCTACATTCCTTGACCTGGGACTGAAGGAAAGTATGTGGCTCATGGTCATCCAGCTGGGTCCCAGATTTAAGGAAGCCTAGATCTTCCCATTCTTAATCCATCAGTGAACCTCTGGTGCTTTTGCTCTATTTTGCTCAAGTGTAATACAAATAATATAGGGCACATGTTGTCTGATGTGTACTGATTTATGTAAAACAGCCTAGGATTATTTCTATTTCTAGGACTGGGTTAAACCATTTGGAGAGCCACTTTGCAAAGTTCATCTTCTAACAGTTCTGTATAAATCCTATTAATTTCATTGACACAGTATGAAGGAACATCAAGTCAATCTTGCCAATCTCCAAAAACAAATTGTTAAACCTGAAAGTATTACGATGAGAAACAACCAGAAAATGTACAGGTTAGCTTAAATAGGGAAGTTGAAAAAAAGTCCCAGAGATTGAAAAAGCCACAGAAACAGACTATACAGACTACATCCACATGTAGTCAAGAAATACATAGTTGGGAATACATAGTTAATTTTATCACCAATTATCACAAAAATTATCATAGTTAATTTTATCACCAAGAATTAAGTTTGACTTTAACCCCAACCATTCAGTTAAATATAGATCATTATTTTGTGAGTCATTCATCCTGAATTATAGTTCAGATTGTGGAGAGTTTTAGGGTTACAATTAGAAATTAAAAGTTGTTTAAATATTTAAAAGCATTACAGGAGCAATTATGTTAATTTGTTTTGCAAAACTATGTCCTTTATAAAAAAAAAGAACCTTCAACAACTTGGGAGACTCATTAGACTCTTGTCATGGTTGGGGTCATTTCCTGTTTGCTTTGATGTGTTCTGTGACTACTCTCCCCTAGAGTGTTAAAAAATCTATTTAATCAGTCCATCAGTATCTGATGAACTTAATGAAATAACAGATGGAGTGTGGGATAGATAGGGATATACAAATTTAATAAATAAGTAAATAAAAATAAATAGTTCATGAAGCTCCTGGAATGAAGAGGTAATATTGACCTTGAATCAGATCACACCCAATTGGATTCTTTGTCCCTGCTCTATGCGGTGCCTCAGGTATTAAGTATTTTACCTTTCCTACTTAATATCTACATGAAACTACTGGGTTAGGTTCCCTTGGCATGGGATTGAGTACCATCAGTATAGTGATGATACATCATTTACTTCTTCAAAGAATAGACTAATTTAAGGGGAGTAGGAAGAAAAATCTAAATCCATATATGTAACTGGAACATTGCCAAGTGGTACTTGGGTATAAGTGAACCACAAGCCAGGTATGGTCTTTGACACATAGATACATACAGTTTATATATCTATTGTTTGCTTTTCTAGATTGGAAAAACTGCTCATTACCACTCAGACCTTCATCATCTCCCATGTAATACCACTGCTGCATGATCTCCCAGCAGACTTCCAGGTTCTAGTTATCACATTTTAAATCTTACGTGACATAGGTGAGATTACTTATGGGACTATCCTAATCTACCTACCTATCCTAATGATTTCTCCCCATCTTACTGGGTCTGGCAGGATGGGGTACACCAGGTCCCCTTGGTGAAGCAATGTCAAAATATTGGCCATTGGAAGGATGCCTTCATCTCATCTGAATAATGGAACAGCATTGCCTCCAGAGATATGGATAATCCTGACCCACTTGGCCATCAGGAAAGCTCTGAAGACCTAGCTTTTTCTTCATGTGGAGTCAATATATAGATAGACTTGGCATGGGGTGGTTTGTGTATATGTTTGAGCACTATAATGGCCTCAGGGCTGTTTATTGTTTTAAATTGCCTTTTTAATGCACTGTGTTTTTATTGTATTTACTGCCCAGATTTCCTCTGGCAGCTATATAAATCTAATAAACAAACAAACAAACTTGAGAAGAAACTGCTCACAAACATGGCTTTACTTGGAGATATTCCCAGATTCATTCTTTGCCATTTATAGTTTAAAAAAGTTTTTTAACATACCATCTGGTATAAATCTTTACTTGGTTTATGTCTCTGGAAAGCAGCTGTCAGCCAGGAAAGATAATACTGAACCAAACACCCAGTGTTATAAGGCAAGTTCTTAAATTCCTAAGTTTCTTAATCTATTTAAGCTACAATTGGATTCATTGCAGATAGCTAGCATTAATACTTATTTTTCTTAATCTATTTTAGATATTTAAAATGAACTGCTCTACCAGCTGGTCCTTTAATTTTAACAATGATATCTTACAGACAAACATTCCGAGAAATACAGATAATAAGGCAACATGTACTCCTTATGACTATTGAAGAAGACTGGGAACTCAGAAGGGTGTAATAAGCATATATGAGCCATAAAGTCATTCATTATCTCTGTTAGAACCCAGCACTGTAATTTAGATTTATCTGTTAGGTCAGAAAAGTCTGACCAATACATCCTCTGAAATTGGATTTTTTTGATTAGTGCAATGTTTCTGAGATTCGTTAAGGAAAGCATTCTTTGTTTTAGGAAAATTTACAAAATTAGACAGGTTCAGAACCTGGATGACTCAAACATGAAAAATCAAGAAAAAGCGTTATGCTCACATTAATAATCTACTAATAAAGGGTAGATTTCTAGAAAAATTTTAGTTACATACAATGTCCTGGATATCACCAAATCTAGATTGTGAAATAAGTGCATTATTAGGGATAATGAATATTTTTAAGTATTTTTAATCAGTGTCTGGGTTCTGGCATGAAAGATCTCAATCAAATTGTCATCTCTGCTGACACTATTGATATTAAATTGAAATTATCATTGACTAGCCAAAACATGGCATAAGCAATAAATGCTGGGTTTAGAAAATCACTTGAATATGACTTAGAAGTGCTTTTGCCTGCAATGGTTTGTTAGATGTGTCTTGTTAATGAAAGTACAAATATATCTAAGTTTATGTTTAATTAAATTATTAGGCTACCATCTCTCAATATTAGTGAATGGAAACATTAAGGCTAATGTAACACATCATATGTTCCATAAAAACACATGACTACATAATCTGGATAGAAAAACAGAACAGAACAGAACAGAACAGAACAGAACAGAACAGAATAGAATAAGAGGAGAATAGAGTAGAGTGTAGAGTAGAACAGGTACGTATTGATTTATGTTTTTTTCTATGTTGCTAACATATTGCAGTGATGTGCAATCACTTTCCCCTCAATGTGCTTCTTCTCAGACAAACATAAGGGGCCTCTGTTAGTCTTACACATTGGAATTTAGAATTTAGTAGCAAATTTTGAAAGGTTTCTGGGACTGCATACAAGATTTCTGAAGTCAAAACATAGTACTTGTCTTTCAGTTTTATATCTCTGGTTTAGGATGACAAGAGGAGTTTAAGGCCGTACTCTAACATCTGATGCAGACACTTTAAATGCATGCTTATGTTGTCATGTTTAACTTTAACATTGAAAAGTTGTAACAACTCCAAACAAGAGAAATGCTGTTCATAGCCATCTCTAAGGAACTGTCAGGAAAATCCTGGATTAGTTATGATTAACATTATTAATGACTTTGGGAATATTACGTAATCACTTGAAGAGATGATAAGTCACAGAGGAAGCCAGAAACATTTCGCCTGAATGGGGATGATCTCAACATCAACAATGATGAAAGCAGAATGAAATTCAGCAATAAAACCTGTACCATGTGAAGGCCACGTGTTTAGGGATTACAAGAGACCTCATGACATTGAAAAAGTGGAAAAACATCTGATGAGCCTGGAAGTCATAAGATGATAGAGTTACCAGGAGTTCTATCTTTTACCCATGGATGTGTATCTGATTCACAAAGAAACAATTTAGCTCTTCTGTTTTCGTGATGACAAAATTCATGATGCTGCTTTTATACAAAATAGAGAAACTAGTTAATGAAGCAAGAATGAACGATGCTAAGTATTGATGCACTTGGCACAACAACTCCTGCTCTGCTGACTAGAAATGTAAACTAATAAGTGTAAATCTAAAAATATTAAAGTCCATATGTCAAGTCCAGGACAACTGATTCCATTCTCCAACCTCAAGACCTTGACCTTAATGCAGAGATACAGCTGAAGCTTCATTTCACACAACATTAAAGTCTTCTCCACAACTGAAAGAAGCTGTTTTTAAAACTGACCATTAGCTTACAAAAAATGGGAGAATACATTATGGGAGTATGTCCACATATTTAACTTTCACCACAAGCCGTGTTATCTCAATCTTTAGGGTTTAGACTCTGATTTGGAAGAAGACACCTGGTTGCCCTGATAGATTATCTGTTAGAGGAGAGACAGAAGCAGTATAATGTTGCAATTACTCCTAGAGCTCTCACTAATTTACCATGACATCTCAGGTGGTAACTTCAAGGTTGGATTATCAAAAAGTGCTTATTTGCAGTGAGAGACTGATTACCAATTAGCATCTGGATGCTCCTACACTGTTATTGAACCATCCCATTTCCACCATAATCTCTGGTGATTACAAGGAAGGTATTATCTCTCAGTTCCAGCCAGCAATTCCTTTTCATCATTTCATGTAATGTATCCCTGGCCCTCTGTTAGATCATGGTGCAGGTGCAAGATTATTAAATATTACCAATACATTTGTAGTGTGGATTGGATTCAGTGCTAATGGACAATTCTCTTTTGACTTAAACCTGACTCTAAATCCTGTAGAAGCAAATCATTTAGTAGGATTGGCCTATACCAGGGGTGTCAAACTCGTGGCCCGCGTGCTCAATGCGTCACATGCTGGCCATGCCAACCCCTGGTTTAGTGAAGGGGAAAAAGTTGCAATATGTCATGTGATGACAATGTGATGCCGTGAGTTTGACACAGGGGTGGTCTATACAGAATCACTCATTACCAAAGAAATCCAGCACAACACACACACACACACACACACACACACACACACACACACACACACAAAAGGATGATATCATTAAGGAATGGATAAAAAAATAGGTGTGGTAAATAATGGATAAAACAAGAGGAAGTACAATCAGAGGTTTCTTTTTCATTTTTATAGGGCATATATCTAAGTAGTTATGTTGATAGGTATATTATTTATATGCATGTGTTCTGCTCCTTTCCCTGCTTGTCATTTCATTGCCTGAAATTTTAGATTTAAGTACCTTACATTTCCTAAAATAAAGAATCTGTTTTTCTTATTAGCTACGTATGGAAGTGAAAGAATCTTCTCATCTAATAAAGCACTTTTAGTTCCTTGTTTTATTATAGTCAAAACTAGTAAAAATTTTAATTTGGATTTTTAAAATGTGATGCTATTTTTTCTACATGAAATATTAATTTGCAATCAATTTATTTTTTTATCTTTCCTTCATACCCAAATCCAAAACATACAATCTTATTGTTCTCAATGAAAAATCATTTTTTTTTATTACTATTTGTATAATTAGTACCAGAAAAACGAAATAAATTGGTTAGAGAAAAATATATGTATGAATATTGGAATTTAGATTCTGAATTGCATCTTACAGTGATGTTACTTAGTTCTTGGTACCAGTTACTCTTGCTAACTAAAGATCACCTATAAACTTGTCTCTGCAATTCTGATTGGCACTATATGGAATAGATAATTTATCTTGAGTAGTACATTCATTTTGATAACTGCAGTTAATCCTAACCAAGATAATTTTAATGAACGAATCCACATTTCAAGGTTTCATTTAATCTCTACTCAGTCTTACTTTGGTATATTTCTTGAGGTACAAACCAAGATATTCCACTGAATGACACCAGACTCTTCTTGTGGAAAAATGATTTTTCTTATTTTAAAAATCTTGAAAGATTTTTGGTTTTGTATTCAGAATATTCTCCAAAACTGAATAAATGAATTTTCATTTTTGTTGCCTTCTTGATAGCTATCATTTTCATAACATTTAAATTGATATTCCGCAATTTCGGACACCTATTATTTGTTTATCACCTTAGAATTTTCTGCCAGTATTTCTACTATACTAAGAAAAATAGTTATCATTTTCATAACATTTAAGTAGATATTCCTTTCTGCAAAATGTTTTCCATATCCAAAGAGATAAATGCAGCTTTCTTTTTTGTTTTGTTTTAAGTTCTCTTGTATTAATTACAAACCAAACTATTGCCTTTTATATTTCTCTTTGGAATAAAGCCAGTTTAGTCAATACTTACAATAAATGAAATATATTTCTTCAGTCTGCTTGCTGACATGTGACTATACTTTCTGACTACGCAATTATAAATACATGCTGTTGCTTCATAGGAAACGACAGGAAATTCCTTTCTTGCTTTTTAAATTTGCATTTAACCTTGCCAACTGACAACTTTAAGTGGCCCAACTTGATTTAAAAAATTGCATAGTTACTCGGTTCCACAAATGCAAATTTGTTACCCAGCTTCCAGGCTAGAATCTACAAACAAAATATTGCAAAGCCAGTTATCTTTAAAAGGGCACTTTAAAACACTTTTGTGAATCATCCAGCTTTGAACAGAATTAATGGCTGTCAATCTGAATGGCTGGAAGCATTGATTTTAACAGTTTACCATGGCCTCATTTTAAAAAGTAATTAGACTTTTTTGCAAATGTGTAAACAACTCTACCTAGTATTTTTTCATGAATGAGAATATGATTTTTACTGTGAAATAATTACTGTTAAGTATTGAAGGAGTTGTTGAAGACAGAGGAATTGGGAAAAGTGCAAATGACTATAGACACTATGTTGCAAAACGTGGTACCTTTGAGGATTAGCTGTTATTTGGATGTTAATTAAGTCTATTTTTCTTTTTCTATATAAATCTTTTCATTTTTTTCCTTCTTTTTCCTTTCCTTCTGTTTTCAATCCAAATTGGTATTCTCCTTCTCTTCTCTTCCTTTCCCTTCCCTTTTTAATTTCTGTCTCCAGTCTGTTTTTTGTTTTTGTTTTGCTTTAGAAGAGTTGTTTGGGCTCAGAGTAAAGAGGGAACTCTCAGTGTTCATATCCATGTGTACTGCATTTGGCTCTGGGGACAGACTTGTATATCAGAATAAGAATTGATCAACTAATTTTTTTTAATAGAATGACCTCATTTTACTTGCAATTAATTGTAATTAATATCTAATTGAATTATTCAGGGAATGGTGGTTTCCTGCCTATGTTCTTTTTGTGGAATTGGATTTCCACCAAGTACATGCATACTACTGTGTCATTTGTGCACAATTACTGGCTGCAGATAGTGAAATCCTTTAACTTTAGGATAAAAGAGGAGAAAAGTTAGGCATACTCTTAAATGTTCTTAAATTGAGATTTTGTTCCTTTCTCATGAACAAAACATTCCTTTCCTACATTTCTATTTATTTAAGGAAAGAACATATTTTAATCTTTATTTCAATTGACAACCTCATACAAAGGAAAAATCTAAACTGTTCCAAACTATATCATTCCAATCTTCTCAATAAATTACAGCCAAAATTCCACTAAACCAAAACAAACTTATAGCATGTTTTAAGGGTGGGGTAAATCATGAAACAATATTTTTCTGCTTTCCAAATTTGTAAATGTATTCATTAATATTCACTAATGCATGACTAGTGTGAGTATTAATACAATTCTACCAAGAATAATTTGCATTTTCTTATACAGGTAGTTCTTGACTTACAGTGACTATTGGAAGTTGCAATGGATCTTAAAAAAAGTGACTTATGACATTTTTCACACATACGACCATTGCAGCATCCCTGTGATCACATCATCAAAATTTAGATGCTTGGCAACTGGCATGCATTAGGATGGTTGCAATGTCCTGGAGCAATTTGGTCACCTTTTATGACTGTCTGACAAGCAAAGTCAATGGAGAAGTCAGATTCAGTTAGCAAACTTGTTACTAACTTAGCAACTGCATTGATTCACTTAATACCTGTAGCAAGAAAGGTCACAAAATAGGGCAAAATTCAGATAGCAACTGTTTTGCTTAGCCACAGAAATTTGGAACTCAATTGTGGTCTTAACTCAAAGACCATCTGTATAGTCTAGGCAAAAAAATGGGCATGCAGGCATATTATCAACAGGTTGTGTTGAGAAAAAGCAGATAAAATGTAGCCTACTATAAAATGGCCTGTGAAAAATACATGCCTAATTGTGTCTGCCCATCATATCCAGCAGGAAAGCTATGTTCCATATCCTGTCTACTAAGGTCTCATTCAGCAGGTTCTAGGAAGACAGACTTGCTGTTGTTGAACACACTAGTTGGAACTTCATCTGCCAGAGACAAGATTAGCCCCAGATGATTTGGCCTTTTGTAAGGCCTTGAAGACAAGCTATGTCACAATGCATAGAGGTCAGAATGTATGACATACTCCACGAAATGGTTATGTTAATTCTGATTTAATGAAGGGGAGTTGGGTTTTATCTTAACTATCAGTTATGTATTTGTTACTGTATAGCTGTTTCTTTAATTGTTAACCATAGACAGTGATTATTTTGAGTTGGGCAACAGTATAAATTGAAATTAACAAATAAATTCCCTATGACTCTCAAACTGCACAAATCAACTTACTCTCATTAAATTGCTCATCACCTCTTTGGATATACCATGAAACCTTATGTTCTATATTCTTGAGTATAATATGGCTGCAGTTATTCAACACTGCACTGTTTCATCTCATGCATGAAAACAGGCTCCATATATGAGTCTTGTTACTCCCCCCTGTCCTTCGTCTCAGCTACAGGCTCACATAATTCATAGACAGAAAGAATGCTCAGTAGCATTCTGGTGCAGAATATCATTTGTTCTTATTATGTTTGATATTCAAGCAAAATGTCCTGTTGCCTGTGGGCCCAAAATGATATCAAAAAGAAACAAACCGAATGTGCTTAGTGTGCTTAGTGGCATGGAGAACCAACTTTGGTGGAGGGAAGGGAGACAGAAGTATAGGCTAGAGGGATTGAGATAACTGAATACCAAATAGTAAGGACTTTACAAAACAACATTCACTGGTGTACTATTTAGTATATTTGCATTGCCATTATTTTTATAACACTGCATGTACATAGAATAAGAAGGCTTTCAAATCCAAGTTGATTTGGTATAATTGAAGGACTAGGATTCATATTTCAGTTCTGACTATCAAGCTTATATTTGCTTTTCCTAACTGAGATATATATTTATTTTTATTTATTTATTTATTTTATCAGGCATGTATAAGATAACAGATATAAGCATAAACATGGTTATGAATACATGTAGTGGATATGAATAAATGGAGACAGTAGAACAGGGATGGTAAGCACATTGGTGCCCTTACAGATGTCTTAGGAATGGGGTGAGGTCAACAGTAAACAGTCTAAGGTTAAAGTTGTGGGGTTTGGGGAGGAAACCACAGAGTCAGGTAGTGCATTCCAGTCATTGACCACTCTGAAGTCATATTTTCTGCGATCGAGTTTGGAGCGGTTTACCTTAAGTTTGTATCAGTGGTGGGTTGCTACCAGTTTGCCCCAGATTGGGTGAACCAGTAGTGGCGAGGGGCTCAGCCCACCCGCCCGGACACTTCTGTGCATGCGCAGAAGCGCTGTGCGCATTGTGCACACATGCATCCACGAGCGAACCAGTAGCAACGGGTTTTGAAACCTGCCTCTGGTTTGTATCTATTGTGTGCTCGTATATTGTTGTGGTTGAAGCTGAAGTAGTCATTGACAAGTAGGATTTTGTAGCAGATAATTTTGTGTACTATGCTTAGGTCAGACCGAAGGCGGCCTAGTTCTAAGTTGTCCTAAGCCCAAAATTTCATTTTATGTGCTAAATAAAATCAAAATATGTACTGTTGAATACTTTGCTGGTGCACCCAGCCCAGTCCACCCCAGTCCACCCCATTCCACAACTTCTCCATATTGCTCAGAAAGATACTGTGCTAACTGTATAACAAATACCTTATGGCTTCATTCTTAGAAAAGGGGGAAAATAATGATTCGATCTCCAGAGCCTTAACTTAAAGGATTAGAATCAGTCTTCCACCCTAAATATGTATTGAGATTATATTTTATCCTGGAATTCTGGAGTAGTCACTCTTAATATAGCCCCAAGCTGGGAAAGGCAAGGCACTGCTTTTACTCTCAGTGTCTCTCTAGTGCTCTTCTCTGTTGTGTAAGGAGCTAATAAAATTCCCAGGATTCCACAGTATGTAACAAGAACGAGTTCTTTTAGGCATGAAATTCTCTACAAGGTTTTTTTTACTGAGAAAAGAAAACAACTGCAATGATTGTGAGATTCACATACAGTAACAGACAATTATTTTGTATGGAGAGCATACATCACATCAGTATGCATTTGGATGAAAAGGAACTCATTTAATTATGTATTGAGTTTTGACTCCCCAAAGAAATGGTTATGTAAAAACTGGTGTTTGTTTATATGTTCAATGCATTCAATTGAAAAAGAGCAGCTCCCCACCAAGCTATCATTACCTATGCCTATGCATTTCTACAATATTTGAATTTTATTTGGCTTATATTGAAAGCTAGTTCCTTTGATACCAAAAATCTATACTTCTTCTATCTGATGACTTTTGTTGTTGATATTGCTGTGCAGTCAAAAGGCAACATTACATAGAGACTGCCTGATTTCCCTAGAAATTTATCATATGGATCAAATCTGTGCTTGATAGCATTGCAAGGTGAAGGATGGATAAGGGAGAAGGAAATTCCAGAAGAGTATTATTTCTTTAATTTATGCCTTCTCTCACACATTCTCTTTCCCTTTATTTATGGATGAGAATGTAAGTCCAGCTGATAGAAACATGTTTTAGGGTGGTATCTATAGGGTAACAAAACCTGTAGGATAATAATTCCTTTCTGAAATATTATTATTATTATTATTATTATTATTATTATTATTATTATTATTATTATTATTATTACTATTATTTATTAAATTTGTATACCGCCCTACTCCTGAAGGACTCAGGGCGGTGAACAGCCAAATAAAATACATATAAGACAAATGTTAAAAAACCATTAAAATACAATTAAATAATTGGCTCAGAGAACAAAATTTAAAACACCCCAAATTCATAAGACAAATTTAAAATTTAGAAATTTTAAAATTTTTTAAAAAGTTTAAAAGAGAGGTTAGGCCAGGCCGGCCTGCTGGAAAAGAAATGTTTTGATGGCACAGGAAAAAGCGCACAGGTCCGGGATCCTCCGTATCTCCGGGGGGAGCTCGTTCCAGATGGCGGGTGCCCCCACAGAGAAGACTCTCCCCCTGGGGGCTGACAGTCGACATTGTTTGGCTGATGGCACCCTGAGGAGCCCCTCTCTATGGGAACATACTGGTCGGTGAGAGACTACTGGTGGCAGAAGGCGGTCTCGTAGATACCCCGGTCCTAAGCCATGGAGTGCTGTAAAGGTGGTAACCAAAACCTTGAAGCACACCCGGAAGACCACCGGGAGCCAGTGCAGCTAGTGCAGGAGGAGGGTCACATGGGAGCACCCCGTCGCTCCCATAACCACCCGCGTGGTTGCATTCTGGACCAGCTGGAGCCTCCGGGTGCTCCTCAAGGGGAGCCCCATGTAGAGAGCATTGCAGTAGTCCAGGCGGAAAGTGACGAGGGCATGAGTGACCGTATTTAATGAGTCCCGATCCAGAAAGGGACGCAACTGGTGAATCAGGTGAACCTGATAAAATGCCCTCCAGGTCACAGCCATCAAGTGCTCTTCTAAAGACAGCTGTGAGTCCAGGAGGACCCCCAAGTTGCGAGCCCTCTCCATGGGAGCCAATGACTCGCCCCCAATAGTCAGTGATGGCACCAACTGACTATATCGGGATGTCAGAAACCACAGCCACTCAGTCTTGGATGGGTTGAGCCTGAGTCTGTTCCTCCCCATCCAGATCCGTACAGCCTCCAGGCATCGGGACATCACTTCAAGGGCATCATTGGGGTGGTCCGGGGTGGAGATGTACAGCTGGGTGTCATCAGCGTACTGGTACTTCACCCCGAAACCACGGATGATCTCACCCAGCGGCTTCACATAAATATTGAACAGAAGGGGTGAAAGGACCAACCCTTGTGGCATCCCACATACAAGGGGCCTCAGGGTTGACCTCTGCCCCCCTGCCAACACTGACTGCGACCGGTTGGAGAGGAAGGAGGAGAACCACCGCAACACGGTGCCTCCCACCTCTAACTCTTCCAGCCGGTGCAGCATGATACCATGGTCGATGGTATCAAAAGCCACTGAGAGGTCTAATAGGACCAGGACAGAGGAGCAGCCCCTGTCCCGAGCCCTCCAGAGATCATCAATCAATGCGACCAATGTTGTTTCCGTGCTGTACCCAGGCCTGAAGCCCGACTGGAATGGATCCAGATAAGCCGATTCATCCAGGTACTGAGGGAGCTGTCGTGCAACCACACTCTCAACAACCTTCGCAACAAAGCGAAGGTTGGAGACTGGACGGTAATTTGCCAACACTGCCGGGTCCAGGGAAGGCTTCTTGAGGACAGGTCTCACCACCGCCTCTTTCAAGGCGGCGGGAAAGACACCCTCACTCAGAGAAGCATTTATAATCCCCTGGAGCCAGTCTCGTGTAACCTCCCGAGAGGCCAGCACCAACCAGGAGGGACACGTGTCCAATAAACATGTGGCAGCATTCAGTCTACTCAGTATCCTGTCCACGTCTTCGGGAGTCACAGAATCAAACTCTTCCCAGATAATATTCTCAAAACCTGCTTCCATCCTCCCCCCTGAATCTACCCCATCAGAGTCCAGATGTTCTTGAATCTGAGCGATTTTATCATACAGATACTGTACAAAGTCTTCGGCTCTACACTCCAAGGGGTCATCCTGCGCTTCCTGAAGGAGCAGGGAGCGAGTCACCCTAAACAGGGCAGCCGGGTGGTTATCTGATGATGCAATAAGAACAGCAAAATAGTTACATTTTGCCACTTTTATCGCCACAAGGTAAGTCTTAATATGAGACCTTACCAGTGTTCGGTCAGATTCAGACCGGCTGGCCCTCCAACCGCTTTCCAGGCGTCTTTTCCAGCACTTCATCTCCCTCAGCTCCTCGGTGAACCAAGGAGCCAAGTGAGATCAGTGCCGAGTCAGAGGCTGCAAAGGCACAACCCGATCCAAAGCTCCAGCGGCCACCCTATCCCAGGTGACCACCAGGTCTTCGGTCGAGCCGTGAGCCAGAGCCTCAGGAAATAGCCCAAACTCCATCTGGAACCAATCCAGGTCCATCAGGCACCTGGGGCAGAACCACCTCATCGGTTCTGCCTTCCTGCAGCAGGGTGTAGTGGTTCAAAGGTCAAGGCGAAGGAGGGAATGATCCAACCATGACAAGGGTTCAGTCACTATATCCCAATATCGAGATCATTCAACCACTGACCAGAGACAAAAACCAAGTCCAGAGTGTTTTCCCCCGTGTGAGTAGGGCCATGCACTAACTGGGTCAGGTCCATAGTCGTCATGGAAGCCATGAACTCCCGCGCTGCCTCAGATGCTTCACCGATGGATGGCAGGTTAAAATCCCCCATGACCATAAGCCTCGGGTATCAACCACCACCCCGGCTATAACGTTGAAAGAGCCTGGTGGCGCAGCAGACTAAAGCACCGTTATTAACATCAGCTGCCTGCAATTACTGCAAGTTTGAATCTCCCCAGGCTCAAGGTTGACTCAGCCTTCCATCCTTTCTAAGGTAGGTAAATTGAGGACCCAGTTTGTGGGGGCAATAAACTGACTTTGTATAAATATACAAAAGTATGAAGGCTATTGCTTAATGCATTGTAAGCCGCCCTGAGTCTCCGGAGAAGGGCGGCATATAAATCAAACCAAAAAAAACACAAAAAAACGTTGAGCAGTTCGGGCAGGGCCTCTGCCACGTGGTAGGGAGCCAGGTATGTGATCAGCAAGCCCACCTGTACCCCATGACCCCACTTCACCAGGAAGGACTCACAACTAGCAATCTGAGGAACAGTGGCCTCCCTCGGACCAAGACCTTCTTTTATAACAACCGCCACCCCCCTGCCCCTACCCTGTGACCTCGGTTGATGAAATGCACGGAAACCAGGAGGGCACATTTCCACGAGGGGGACCCCCCCTCTTGGCCCAACCAGGTCTCCGTAATTCCTGCCAAATCTGCTCCCCCCTCCTGAACTAGATCCCAAATGAGGGGGGCTTTATTTACTACGGACCTGGCATTGCATAGCATCAGCCGAAGGCCCAGGGCCTGAAATAAAGCAATAGATGAATACATAAGATCAAGTTTTCTTTTGAATTGTATTTAATTGCCTTCAATTGATGGAACTAAATTAATCCAGTAAAGAATGCAACTTTAGGAACAAACAACCCAAAGAAGAAAGTAGGGAATTAGAGAACAAAAGAAAGTTTAGAAACAATAATCTTGCTTGGTTGTTTGCATTCAAAAATGCTACACAGATATCTGAACATACATAATACATTTGTATAAATGAATTGAGCAACCTACTTTGGAGTTGAAGCAACTCTCCTTATTTTCCCCACAACATGTTAATCAAAGTAAGGTTGATGATAATGATGATTTATATTTGTACATCGCTATGCATCTAACGATAAAGTGATAAAGTGGTTTATAACCAATAAAAAATACAATAATCAAACAGAACATTAAAAACTCTATATTTGAACTCATAACTTGGTTGCAGAGAATTTCTCTTAATACCATCAAAGTCCCACCATTATGTCTATCAATGTCACAGGGCTTTGATCAAATGATTACAGTCACCTTAATTTGTTTACCTCCTCTGCAGTTGCTATTGGATCATGTGTTTGTATGTATATGTACAAAATATGAATATATATTGGTCTGTTAATTTAATTGAAACAATGAAAATATAAATGATACCAAAAAAAAAAAAAAAAGGATGATGGGGCAGAGTCAATGGCTCATTTAGTCTTCAAGTTATTTTTGCATACAAAAGAAAGAAAAGGAACTTGGATGGCACATTTTCTTCCATATTGGATCAAATACCGAAAAATCAAAAGTCATCTATTGCAGAGATTAAATAATGCCTTTTTCCCATTTTTAATTAGCTAGATGTGTCCTAAAAGGACAAAAAACAGTACAGAATTTTTAATCCATTGTGATATTCTGAATCCAGATCCAATCTACTCTGTGCATATTTGACTCAGCAAAGTTTCTACTACACTTATATTTTTAAAATATTTGAGAGTTATGCTTGATTTTAAATGACCCTTATGGTTTAAAATATATCAGATTAAACTTGCTGAAATCCAAATATCTAAAAACAAAAAGCCTTAGTATATTTGAATTGAGAACTGAACTTTGAATACTGCCTATTCCCTTTCTGGGACATGAGTGTAAACTAGGAGAGATGGATAGAACCCCTATGTGTTTCTTAAACACTTGTTACGAAAACTTGCTTCTTGTTCACTCGACTCAATGGTCTGAATTAAGCCAAAGCCTACAATTAACCATTAGGATTACATAGAAGGTGGTGATTTCCTTGAGGCTCACTTTATAAAGATATGCTATAAATGGTAATAAATGGTCAATGACTGTACTAAACATGAACATTGTTTTAGTCTAAGCCCTTTCAATGGCCCCTTGGAAGAGAGTGTTTAGATTGTATTACACTCTAATATATTCCAGGTGCAGAGAAGAAACTGAATAATAAGATCCTGATGAGCCAGGCCAGTTAAAAATAATGCATTACATTCCTCATTCTCTGAATTTAATTTATTGTTAATCACTGTTATTACTAGCATTTATTAGGTAGGAGTTTTTAAATGATTTATTAGGCCCAACATTTAATAGTATAATCCCTTGTAACTGACTATCAGAGAAATCAAAAACATATTTCTTTTTTTTCTAAAAAAAAAAAAAAAAAAGGTTTACCAGTGAAATTAGCAGCCTGTATTTCTACTGAAACAAAAAAGAACATCAGAGATAGTACACTCATTGAAAAAGAATATGTCCAACTTTCCACCTGTTGGATCAAATAAAGCACTGGATATGGGAATGGGTAGGCTTGCTAGGTGTTGGATTTAATTAAACAGTCAAATGAAATAGGCAGCAATCAAATTTCAAGGGCAAAGACTTTTTTTAACACTTCAAGCTGTAGTGCAACTTTATGGGAATATTATCTTGTCATGTGAAAGCAAAACTGGTTAGACTTTTTTTTTTTTAATTTGATTTATATGCCGTACTTCTCCGGAGACTCAGGACGGCTTACAATGCGTTAAGCAATACATAGATTTATGTATTGAATTTTGCTCGGTGTTGTAAATTCACTTAATTATTTCAAAACTTGTTGTGGCTTTAGTTACACGAGATTACTCTTGCAGAGGAGAGACCATCTTTCTTCCATTTCATTTGTTTGTATATGCAACAACAACAGTTTTTAAATAATCAAATTCTGATGATTCTATGCTTAGTTTTTTGTTAAATCACTTTGTATTTGAAAACTGAAAAAGGAGGCAATTAACACCACATCTAAAAGAAAGGTAAAAGGTAATATTCACAAAAATCCTAGTGACTATATGAGAACACTCTCCTAATTTTCTTGCAACAGTATGGATTTGGTTGGCCTTTTCTAGGACTTTTCATTTTCCACATTTATTTACAGTCCTGTGATTTCCTGATGTTCTCCCATCCTAGAATTAACCTGTTCAACCTTGCTTAGCCAAATTTAGCTAGCTCCTGATAACTTTCTGGACTAAAAGGAAAACATTGTAAATATAAGAACTATTTAGGTATTAATAAAAGTGTAAGTGTAATTTTTTTAGAAAGGAAAGGGTTACAACAGGAAGAGCCAAAGCACCCTAAACCCTTAATACAGCAGTTGTGATTTTCCTGTATCCTGACATTTTTGTGGCAGTATGCCTTTAAATCAAATCCATGTAGTTTTCTTAGCAACTTTTTTAGAAGTGGGTTGTCTTTGCTCCCTTATTAGGCTGAAAGAAAGTTATTGGCCCAAAGTCACCCAATCGAATTTCATATCCAAGGCATGTTTGGAGATCATGGCCTCCCAGCTTCTAGACCACTACTTCTGAAGTCTAATTTTTAATTTTTTCTCTCTTCTTCCTTCTAGGGAATTGACCAAAAACTGTCAATAATCTCCTGAAAGGACAAGAAGCAGGGTTGTGTTTGCTAATTTTTCAAATATTGCCTAACCCAGAACGCTGAATAACTCTACCTCAGGACTATCAAACTCACGGCCCACCGGCCGGATGCATCATGGGCTGGCCATGTCTGGTTTAGCAAAGGGGAAAAAAGTCATGATACATCACGTGATGCCACTGTAACGAAGTGAGTTTGACATCCCTGCTCTACATTCTGCATGCCATTTATCCTTTTCTCCAAATATCCATATTTATGTCCCTAATGCCTGCAGGAAGGACGCCTACGGATCTAATAGTTATCTACATCAAAAGTATAAGCAACTTGAACTAGATGCTTATGCTTTTGAATTAATATCTCCCTAGATGTAAGATGATACAGTTGTTTATGCTATTTGTCCAGTCATCTGAAAGAACGGCTGTAAAATACATCTACTAGTGCTGCACCAGATGGATTAGGAGCATAACTGCTCAATGGTTACTTTTCACTATTACCACTATTAATAGACCTGACAAGGATCATCTCAATATTAGCTATGACATTCTGTGTAAGACAATGCTCACAGTTCACTTACTTACAGCTGATGAATATATTCTGTTTATTTAGGAAGAGACATCTTATTCCTCATTTGCTAGTTTGCCATTCTCTGCCATTCCTTGGATGGATATTAAAAAAGCTCATTTTCTCTAGGATTGCAGAAGAAAGGCATTTGACAAAGGAACAAGGATGTGAGAAATGGATTCTAATTCCTATTCCCAAATTCCCATCTCTGACATCATCTAGCCTATGATAACTTTAATTATATAACAGGGCAACAAAAACAGAACTGGATTAAGAAAGAGCCCTAATGAATAACCATTAGAGACTTGCAAACAAAATTAGTTAAACTGACTGAACTAAAATCCATGTAATAAATATTAGGGATTTTTGAGTAACGATAACTAAATGCTACTATGTAAATAGTATGGAACCAAATACTATTAAAGCATAACCAAAGTGTTAAGTGGATGCTTTTGGGAAATATATATCCTTCTTTTCTTTCTTTGACCAAAGACAAGAATTTGTCAGATTTTTTTTCATCTCCATCAGAGAGAAATCTTTTTATAACCCAATGCCCTTGTGTTGCACTAAACTAGGGCTGGAGTGGTAGGGAGAAATACAGCTAGTCACCCAAAGGAATCTCTGAACAAGCGCTCCACAGGATTCCTCAGCCCTAATGAAAAGTTGAATAGCCACAGACCTTACTGTTTTTATTCCTTCACTAAACTACCAAAGAAATTCAGATTATGATCCCAGTAGGTATAATATTGATCAACTCCAATAAATTCTTGTAAATAAAATATCTTGTATTCCCTTTGTAAATATTTCCATACAATACTTTTAACCACTCTCTTTCTTGAAGAAAAAAATCCACCGGGATCAGAATCCAAGCTAGCTCACAGGAACACACACATTCGTAAAAGTAACTTTCCAACATTTTTATTTCCCTTCTGCAACAAATAACCCATGCCAGCATCTCTGCAACATTTTTGAAAAGAATCTGTTCTCTTCATTGTCAGCAGAGTGCTGTTTTTAATCTATCGCTGGCATTTATTACAGTGTATGTCAATTCTTTCGTTTCCATTTTGGAAAAATAGAATGTTAGGGGATCAGCCTTTGTAGCAACAGTTCAACATCTTCAGTACTTGAACCATATTTTGATCTACCAACCAGGGGTGGGTTCTAAATTTTTTTACTACCGGTTCTGTGGGCATGGCTTATTTTTTGGGTGTGGCTTAGTTGGGGATAATGTGACTGGGTGGGTGTGACCAACTTTTTAAAAAAAAACTTTTAAAAGCATTTTTTTTACAACCTTAAGAGGTTGCAGAAAAAAATGCTTTCAGAAGCCTCTGATGATCCCAGCTGAGCCACGCGATCGTCAGAGGCTTTTTTTTTTTTTTTTACTTTTAAAAGCATTTTTTCGGCCGAAGAGGTTGTAGAAAAAAAACTTTTAAAAGTTAAAAAAAGAAGCCTCTGATGAGGTGGGCAGGGTAAGCGAGCAGCAACCAGGCCGGGGACCGGTTCGGGGGTGTAGTCAGCCAATGTTATTACCGGTTGTCCAAACTACTATAAATTTTTACTACCAGTTCTTGTGAACCGGTGTGAACCAGGAGCAACCTACCATTGCTACCCACCCTAACTGGTGATATCACTAAACCTTGTGTTTTCTGATCTGGTAATATGAACATTAAGGTCACTTATAATTAACTATGCTTAAGTTAACTCTGTTGATTTCCAGTATTGCGATGCAGTTATAGGGGGATCCTACCATTGGAAAATACATGGCTGCCTTAACAGAAGTTAAAATGCTACAATACTAGTCCTCTAGAACATACTCTAGAAAATCTTGTTTTCTTGAAATGAAAGATATGTAGTTGTTGTGAAAATGCAAATTTCAAGCTGCCTCTCTAAAGGTTACATTATAATATTCTTATTTTTATAGTCTATCTAATCATACAAGCCATAAACCACAAGGTTTTTTTTTTATTTTTATGCAAAAAGTTCATAAGAGGTTTCCAGTCACTAATAAATGCAGATAATGTATTTTTTTTAAATCAGAGAAGTTAGTTTATTCATCTAAGCAAGATCTGTCAATTTCACCAAGCATTCCTCCATAGCTGATAGTGTCAAATCATTCCATCTCAGATCTCACAGCAGTAATTACACACATTCCTTTTGATATTTCTCCTTTTGTCCTGTGTCTGTCCAATTGCAATGATGCTATAACTATTACTTTTAAATTTTAGAGAATCAACCTACTTAAATACAATCCCTCTGGCTATATTCTGACCTGGTTTCTTTGTCTGTTTGGAGCTTCACCAATATCTTAAAGCATCACTTCCCAAACATTTATAATACTTTAAAAATGTCCCTGAAAATAATAGAGAAGTTTCAAACAGATTTTTTTCTTTTAACTGTCCTCAAACTGTTAAGATTTCTTTTGCAGATCCAAAAGTACAATATTCCAAAAACAATGTACTATAAGTGAATATCCAGTTCCTGGGTTACATTTTGAAATAGGGTAATTGCAATATCCACAATTATTAACATGATTTTAGTTTAATTATGGTAAATATTATGTTCTTTTGGGTATGTCCTTAGGATTCAAATCTGTCAATATATCATACTTCAATAAATATTACTGTATGGGGATGGAGGATGGTATTTGTTTCTTTTGCTAAATTAAGAAACAAAGAACAGGGTTGTTCGCTATCTCATTTTATAGTTTTTTAACATTATTGTTATATCATATTGTTACACTCCAGCAGTATGTGGACTGAGAACTACCAGAAGTACAGGCAGGATTTTGAAGAGGCAGGGGAACTAGAGATCAAATTGCCAACATATGCTGGATCATAGAGAAAGCTAGAGATTTCCAGAAAAAACATCTACTTCTGCTTCATTAACTATGCTAAAGACTTTGATTGTGTGGATCACAACAAATTGTGGCAAATTCTTAAAGAGATGGGAGTACCAGACCATCTTATTTGTCTCTTGAGAAACCTATCTATGGGTCATGAAGCAACAGTGACAACTGGAGACGGAACCACTGATTGGTTCAAATTGAGAAAGAAGTTCAGCAAGGCTGTATACTGTGGCCATGCCTGTTTAACCTATATGCAGAGCACATCATGAGAAAGGCGGGGCTAGATGAATCACAAGTTGGAATTAAGATTACTGGAAGAAATATCAACAACCTCAGATATACAGATAATGGCTCTAATGGCAGAAAGTAAAGAGGAACTAAAGAGCCTCTTGATGCTGGTGAAGAAGGAGAGTGCAAAAGTTGGCTTGAAACTCAGCATTAAGAAAACTAAGATCATGGCTCCCAGCCCTCTCAATTCCTGGCAAATAGATGGGGAAGAAATGAAGGTAGTGGCAGATTTTATTTTCCTGGTCTTCAAGATCACCGCAGATGGGGACTACAGCCAAGAAATTAAAAGATGCTTGCTCAAGGGGACGAAAGCTATGGCAAAGTTAGACAGCATACTAAAAAGCAGAGACATTACCCTGCCAACAAAAGTGCGTATAGTCAAGGCTATGGTTTTCCCAGTTGCAATGTATGGTTGTGAAAGTTGGACCATAAGGAAGGCTGAGCGTCAAGAAATTGAGGTATTTGAACTATGGTACTGGAGAAGATTCCTGTGAGTCCCTTGGACTGCAAGGTGATCAAACCAGTCAGTCCTAGAGGAGGTCAATCCTGACTGCTCTTTAGAAGGCCAGATCCTGAAGATGAAACTGAAATACTTTGGCCACTTAATGAGAAGAAAGGACTCACTGAAGAAGAGCCTGATGCTGGGAACAATTGAGGGCAAAAGAAGAACGGGATGACAGAAATGGCTGGATGGAGTCACTGAAGCAGTTGGCATGACCTTAAAAGGTCTCCGAGGGATGGTAGAGGACAGGAAGGCTTGAGGAACGTTGTCCATGGGTCGCAATGCATCGGACATGACTTCGCAACTAACAAGAACAATTGTTACACTTCTCTGCATATAATTTTTTGTGATTTGTTTGATTTAATAACATTTTTGTTTTAAAATAAAAATTTCCCTTGCAATATTCTCCATCTATTTCTGCTTTGCAAAAAGGTATGATTACAATTGGCATATAACATAAGTCAAATTTGCTGGAAAAGCATCTACAGACATGTAGAGTTTTTAATTTAGTTTTAGACCAGAATTGAAAGGATTTTGTACTGAAACCTCTGCACCTATGTGATTAAAATTTTACAAGTTGATTCTTAAGCCAGGTCTTTTGAGACTACAAATGTCATCCAATTAGGTTCACAAGTCAAATAATCTCAGCAATTTTTGAATTTACCTGGACATTCAGTAATCTATATCCTACTAAAACTCTCATTGTCATGACGTTTAACTGGGAATGAGGGAGGAAAGAAGGAAGGAAGGATTGATTGTTGAATAGACTGTGCTCAAGTACAAGATCCAGAGACACTCTGAACAAATGGGGCTATCCCATGGGATCCTGTTCTTTGCAATTGTGGTGATATGCAGACAATAACAATATATACAGTATACCTGCCCTTTGTGTCCCAATCTGTGTACACTTGAGGACTTCATGGCAGCATGACAGAACAGAATGTTGCTAGTTTCTGGGCAAGATCTGTTTAAGTTTTACATATTTTAATCTTGTATTTTATGGAAGTGAGTTGCAAATATTATTGCTAGCAGCTAGAAAGCCAATATCAAGTTTACAAAATCCAGTTTTATATTTCAAATTTTATGTCATACGGCATGCCTTATTTTAATAGTGATACTTAGGACATGAATAAACAAACAAACAAACAAACAAACAAACAAACAAGGAAACTCAATAGGAAAGCCATTGAGGTCAGAAGTCACTCCTCCTCCCATTGCTGTTTTGCTCACCTATGTTCATTTTGTTTTTCTGTTTACATAAGAAAATATCTCTGAAGCAATGACCCAATGGATCATGGGTTGTCTAGTAAGATATAAAGCTTTAAATTTATGCATCTGACTTTGAATTTGACAAATTGAGGATTCTGGAAAGGAACCCAGTTGAAACAGGTTGTTTTTATAACTGGCAACTGGAATGCAAATTGACAAGGAGCAAGGAAGCATGCAGATGGATAACTAAATGAAATGGACATCATCCTTTCAATTATGCCTCTCAAGGGTTTTGCATGTCGTTGTGATTTCAGTTTAATGTTGAACTTTGGCCTGTCAAAGATCAGCCAAAAGGCTAAAAATTTGGCTCAGGAGCAGGAGAAAGATGTGACTGGAAGCCAGAGGTATGGCACATAATAATGACAGGGCAAGATATGAAAGAATGGCTTGGTGCTATGATGGCACCATCTCATCTTCTCCAAAAGAATTTCAAATGTATTCTTTAGTCTAACAACAGGCTCATAAAAAAGTGACTCTCATATCTGGTTCACTAAATAGGAGGAGATAAGGATTACAAAAATGCTTGAGATAAATAAGATGGTGTGTGAAACTGATTGGCAGATGTCACCAGATTTATTCTGTCTTCTTAAGTTGCCGTTTGAAAAACCTGCTCATATGTGACCTGAAAACAGAATAAGACAAAATGAACACAGAGGCATCAACAAAGGACTCTCTACAAGATTTCCAAAAAAGAAAAAAATGTAAATTAATCACTGGCAGGAAGAATCTCCAAAGGAGAAAAACATTCCAGTTTAAGCATCACCACTAAAAGCATCTGTTCACTTTAATATAAAAAGATAATCGTGACTAAAAGTGACTAGAGGGGAAAAAAGAAAGAAACCTTGCAAGATATGTTGATTTTCAACTCAGCTAAAGAGGAAACATGATGGCACATTAAACAAAAATGTTCACATGGTATTCTTAAATGAAGCTGAGGTAAGTACAAGGTTTAAATAAAAGCAAGGATGATCTCCAGCTAACAAGGCGGAAAACTTGATTTGCAACACATGATTAAATCTAAACTTCTTTCAGTGTTACTTAGTGAGTCAACTAAATTTCATACAGCCTAAATGAGGTAGCATTTTCATGCTTTTATTTTTGAATGTGGTAGCATAATTATGATTGATTTATTAGCCTCCTTGTTGCTGTAATGTGAGCTTTAATCTTTAGGATTTCATGAATATCCTCAGCAAAGGATTGCTCTTGCTGCTAACGATAAACCAGATGGGTCAACAACCAGATAGAATAGAATAGAATAGAATTTTTTATTGGCCAAGTGTGATTGGACACACAAGGAATTTGTCTTGGTGCATATGCTCTCAGTGTACATAAAAGAAAATATATGTTCATCAAGAATCTCTTAATGATAGTCATAGGGTACAAATAAGCAATCAGGAAACAATATCAATATAAATCGTAAGGATACAAGCAACAAAGTTACTGAAGTGGTTCGGGAATAACGAGAGGCACAACCAAGCAAGTGACAACAGCTCTTTAATTTACAGTGAGACTTCAGCAAAAACTCAGGGGCTGCAGCCCTCCTTATATACAATCCTGGAGGAACTGTCAGCCAATCAGAAACGTAGGCAGGTTTGAAACTCCCGCTTAAAAGTATCAATACATAACACCCCTCCCTTCCCAGAAGGCACTAACATTCAAAAATTTACATAAGTACACACAAAATCTCGCAGGTGCCCAGGCCGAGTTCTCGTCCTAGTTGACCTGCGCAGTTCAGTGTTTGGTGGGGCGTCGAGCTGGTCGGAGGGACTTTCTGTCTCTCCCGGCTCCGCCAATGGAACCTCCTGGATTTTGTCCGGGGCGTGGTTATCCCCGGTTGGGAGTGGCGACTCGCTGGGGCAGTGCTGGAACCAGGGCTTGTCAGCTAAGTATTCTCGCGAACCCGGGCTTGAGTTAGCTGTTTTGGGAAAGTTGTTATAGTTAGGCTCGGAGATGTCTAAATTTATGTTTGCTTCGCCGACTACCCTTTTTCTCAGTTGGTCTATGTGGCGCTTCCAGAGTCTGTCTACCCCTACGTCTACCGTATAAGATTTCGGGCCTGTTATGCCCACTATGGTTCCTGCAACCCATAGCGGTCTGCTGGCATAGTTTCGAGCGAACACCGAGGACCCAACCTGAAACTGTCTTAGTCCAGAGGTCTCTCCCTTGAAATTTTCGTGCGAATAGTTGGGGTGAAGCCTATCTAACACGCACCGAAGCTTCCTGCCCATGAGGAGCTCTGCTGGGCTTCTCCCTGTGGCTGTGCATGGTGTGGCATGCTGGACAGCTAAGAATTGGTCTATCCTGGCCTGCCAGTCCCCGTTATCTAGTCTGGATAGGGCCTCTTTGGCCGTTCTTACAAAACGTTCGGCCAATCCATTAGAAGCCGGGTGGAACGGGGCCGATAGGGCATGGCGGATGCCCAGTCCGGCCAAATAACCCTTGAACAGGGTTGCTGTGAATTGAGGACCGTTGTCTGATACTAGAGTATCTGGTAGGCCATGTGTGGCAAACAGCTTGCGAAGGGCTTTAATAACTGCCTCAGCTGTGGTAGAGGGCATTAGAATTATTCCAAGCCATTTCGAAAAGGCATCTACTACAATTAAAAATGTTTGCCCATGGAAGGGGCCAGCAAAATCAATATGGATCCTCCCCCATGGCCCTTTTGGTTTCTCCCACTCTCGGATGGGTGCTACCGGGGGATCAGGGCGAGACTCCTGGCAGGGTCTGCACTTTCCCACCCACTCGGAGATAACTTGGTCCATGTTGGGCCACCATACATAACTGCAGGCTAAACTTTTCATTCTGACAATGCCCGGATGCCCTTCGTGCAGCAATTCTAAGACCCTTGTTCGTAGTTTTGTTGGCACTATCACCCTGTCACCCCACAACAAACAACCACCTTGCGTAAACAGTTTGTTTCGTTTGTTTACAAAACCTTGGTAGTCCCCCCCGTCCACCTTGACCAGCCACCCTTTCAGCACCCACCCCATCACAGTACGAATGATCGGGTCCCTGGCTGAGGCTTTTGCCACTTCGGCAGAGGAAATAGGTCCCAAAGTTAATGTGTCCAGTAGAAGGACGGAGGCCTCTGGTGTTGGATTGGTCAGTAAGTCAGGTAGGGGACAGTGGCTGAGGGCATCCGCGTGACCCAGGGTCCGTCCAGGTCGATGTACCAGCTGATATGAATAGAAAGGAAAATAGCCCATCTAGTCAAACGTGGGGAAAGAGCAGCGGGGGTGGGCCTGTCGCCTGCCAAAAGTCCTAGCAAGGGCCGGTGATCAGTCACAAGTTCGAATTGCCGGCCAAAAAGGTATTCGTGGAACTTTTTAACCCCCGCAATTGCAGCCAGAGCCTCTCTGTCCAATTGGCTATAGTTTCGCTCTGCGCTTGACAGAGTGCGAGAGTAAAACGCAATGGGCGCCTCTAGGCCGTTCAGCAGTCTATGGCCCAGGACGGCACCAACTCCTACGGGGGAGGCGTCACAAACCAATACAAGTGGTAGCGCTGCGTTGTATTGGATTAGGAAACTGTCTTCTGATAGAAGTCTCTTTACTGCCTCAAAAGCGGCTGCTTGTGGTTTCCCCCAGACCCATGGTACATTCTTCCCCAATAGTTTGTGAAGGGGATCTGCGATGGTAGCTTTGTCTTTCAGGAACATTGAGTAAAAATTGAGCAGTCCAAGGAAGGCTTAGAGCTCTGCTTTGGTCTTGGGGGCAGGTGCGCTCTTAATCGCTCTCACCTTGCTTTCGGTAGGGTGGATGCCTGTGCCGTCCACCCTGTACCCCAAAAATTCAATGGAGGGGACAGCGATCATACATTTATTTTTCTTTAACTTTAGTCCCGCTTCCCTAAATCTAGAAAGGACGTTCCTTACTCTGTTCCCTAACTGACGTTCGTCCTGAGCGCTGACTAGAACGTCATCAAAATAGGGCACCACTCCGGGGAGCCCTTGCAGAAGGCGCTCCATGGGGCTTTGAAACAGGCCGGGTGCAACGCTCACCCCAAACTGGAGCCTGGTGCATTTGAATGCACCCCTATGAGTTACAATAGTTTGCGCCTCTGCCGTGGCATCATCAACTGGTAATTGTTGATAGGCTTGAGCCAGGTCTAATTTGGCAAAAAATTTTCCGGGCCCCAGGGAGTGTAGTAGATGATGCACGATCGGCACCGGATAGGCGCTCGGCTGCAAAGCCTTGTTGATCGTGCACTTGTAGTCGGCGCAGATCCTAATTGAGCCGTCAGACTTTACTGGGGTCACTATAGGGGTTTCCCACTTGCATAGTCAATGGGAACCAACACCCCTTGTTTAATTAGTTTGTCCAGTTCCGCATCGATCTTTGGTTTCAATGCGAAAGGCACCCGTCTGGCCTTGAGTCTTATTTGGGCTACGTTGGGGTCTAAATTAAGGGAGATAGGGGTCCCCACATACTTGCCCAACGTGTCCCCGAAAACGTCCTGGAACTCGGACAGGAGACTGTCTTTTAACGATGACTTGAGCATCTGGTGGACGCCGGTGAAGCCCATGCCGAGGGCTTGGAACCACCCCATGCCGAGAAGGCTGGGAAGCTGCTTCGTGACGATGGTCAGGGGCAGGTCTCTTTCGTAGTCTCCGTAGGTGACTCGGAACATGCCCACGCCTTCGAGGGGGACTCGGTTCCCCCGGTAGTCTAGGATGCGCAGTCTCTGTTTGGAGAGCTGGTCCTTCCGGAACGATGGCAGGAGGGTCTTTAGGGTCGCCCAAGACATTATGGAGATCTGGTGTCGATCTCCATCGAGCATGGTTTGCCGTTGATTTCGACCACCGTGCTGACTTTGTCCTCAATTTCCGCGCTGGCCTGGTCTATGTGAATGCTGCGGCCATCTCAAGGTTCAAATTCGCGCCGTTTTTTCGCGCTGCCTTCTCTCGTTGGCTGTTTCTGGCACGTTGATTCTGGTTGGCTGCGGCGCTCACGTGGTTGGTGTTTTCTGGGCAGAATGGCTCTACAGACTCGCGCCAAGTGCCCTTTTTTCTCGCAACGCCTGCAGATAGCCTCCCTGTATTTGCAGGACAGTCTATCATGGTGCCCTCCACAGCTGGGACAACTTCGCCGAGGGCTGCCTGTGTCTTTTCTCTGGTGCTCCGTTTGGAAAACGTCCTCATCCGACTCGGACTCCGAGCTGGATCCGGCATCTTCTCTGTGCACCAGGGCAGACTTGGGGTTGTCTTTGCTGGTCAGCGGACGCTGCAGCGTTTCTGTGGCTTTTGTGGAGGCTTCATGAGCCCTGGCCTCGTCTAGGGCTCCAGCAAGTGTCAGATCAGGCTTGGCGAGCAGGCGCCGTTGCAGCCTAATGTCCCGAACACCACAGATCAGTTGCTCAAGCAACGCATCGTCTAAGTCTCTATAGTCGCAATGGGTTGCGGCTTTTCTCAGGCTGGCCATGTATGCGCTGACCGGTTCTCCCTCTCGCTGAACGCGCTGTCTGAGTTGGTATCGTTGCACGAACTTGGAGGGCACGGGAGCGTAGTGAGCCCGGAGCGTGGCCATCAGGGTGTCCCAGGAGACGGTCTGAACCGGCGTTGGCTCACACAGTGACTCTGCCATCTCGAACACGTCCAGTCCGCAGTGGCTTAGGAAGAGGGCCCTCTTCCGATTAGCGGAGAGCCCTTGCATGTCGCTGGCTTCGAGCGAGCATTCGAACCTCGTGAGGTACGAGACCCATTTTTCGCGGGTCGGATCAAAAGGCTTGGGCGGAACGTAGGCAGACATGTTCGGTATGCCTCCTGTAGTTCGCCTCGTCGCCTAGCTGAAGCTCGTGGTCTCACTGGTTCGCTTCTTGTGACCTCTATCCCACCTTCGTCGCCAATGAAGTGGTTCGGGAATAACGAGAGGCACAACCAAGCAAGTGACAACAGCTCTTTAATTTACAGAGAGACTTCAGCAAAAACTCAGGGGCTGCAGCCCTCCTTATATACAATCCTGGAGGAACTGTCAGCCAATCAGAAACGTAGGCAGGTTTGAAACACCCGCTTAAAAGTATCAATACATAACAGTTACATACAGTCGTAAGTGGAAGGAGATGGTGGGAACAATGAGAAGATTAATACCTTGCATACTAAAGTAATCAACAATTGATTTTATAACTACATTATGAGTTACTATGATCTGCAAACCCAGCCATTGACTACACATCCACTTCACTCCTTACCCAATGATAAAAGATTCTCTGTGATCAATGAACACTTTGTTGAAGAAAAGTTATTATTTATTGCACAAACTGCCTTCTTAAATGCATGACATACTTTCATGCATATAATACTGAACTGTGTGTTAAACATTCCATTTATTCTCACAACATTATGTAATTCAAGCCTATTCACTTTGGTATACATTTAGAGAAATAAATCTCTATGCAGGAGCAAATTGCAAATATTAAGCTATCAGCCAACAAAGCCAATATCAAGTATATAAAATCTAAATTAAGGATAAGAATTTAACGCAGTTCAGCTATTTGGGACCTAAACTCCCAGAATCCTTCCTTTTGGACATGTTACCTTGTGTTCATGAGACTGAAATTCTAATCTTTGAGCAAAATTGCCTATCCCTGATCAAAATCATGTGAAAATATTCTACAGTATGTAGCAATAGCAGTAGCACTTAAACTTATATACTGCTTCACAGTGCTTTACAGCCCTCTCTAAGCAATTTTACAGAGTCAGCATATTGTCCCCAACAATCCTCACTTTACCCACCTCAAAAGGATGGAAGGCTGAGTCAACCTTGAGCCTGGTGAGATTTGAACTGCCAAATTGCAGGCAGTCGGCAGTCATAGCCTGCAGTACTGCACTCTAACCACTGCGTCACCATGGTTCATGGTGGTTTGAGGCTATAATACTATTTCCTCTATTTTCTCCAGAGAAAAGATATGAGGTATTATCTGTTTTCTTGAATGTTTGATAAAGAAAAAAGCAAAAGTTTTATTCATAAATCACAATTATATTATTGGGCTTTATGGCCCAGAAAATTGGAGATACCTTTGTAGACAAAGAGTTTCCTATTATACCCAGTTTCGATTGTTAAGATTTTTGAGAATTTTCAACTATTATAACGAAAAAAAATTGGTCAATCCGGAGATCACAAAACTGAAATCTTGTCAGAAGGTACTTTCTTATTATTTTTTGTTTTGACAGGGAACTATACTTAATTTGAAATGAAACAGTGTTAGTACAATCAAGTAATATTGCTTGATGAAAATATTTAATTTCAGGCTAGAAGATGGTCTGTTACACTGTGCCTGGTATATTGGGAGCCAACTTTGAGGACACATTACAATATGAATTTTAATTATAACTAATCTAGAAAGGGCAGCTGGTTTGTGTTTAAGCACTATGAAGAAACCGAAGAACTGTTCATCAAAAACAAGAGAAACTATATATAGCAAAGCAATATCGTTGAATAAAATAGAACAATAACACCACCCACTAACAACAATAAGTGTGGGTTGAATGGATAATGCCAAATAAGATATGGGTGGGAGACAAAGTTTAATCTCTGTAATCTTTGCTATTGTTCCAGTTCAGCTCACTATACCAGGACAAATCTCACAGCTAAAATTACTTTCAGTTATCATTAATTGTGGAACACCCAATAATGGAACTTCACATTTTGACACATATTAGCAGAAGGGAATTTTGGAGGAAATATAGAGTATATCTTGTGGATTATCAAGTAGGAATCCATTGAACAATTTTAAATATTCATATAATGAAGGGATCATTAGGACTGTCAAAAGCCCTCGCTGAGTTGGTGTTCTTCAAATATGTTGGATTATAATTTCTGCTAGACCCAAGCTCATCATCCATTGCTATGTTGCCTTGATAATTATTATCTATCATTTCACAGGAGGTCTAGGCTAGGACAGAAGGTAGCAGAGCAGACAATCATCCATTTTCAAGCATGACACTGCAATGGGCAAGCAGATGGGTGAGTACTGTAAAAGTTTTGTAGGAAAAGGTATCATGTGGAAAGATCTTTTTTTAATCTCAGTTGGTTTAGAAAGCAAAGGACTTGATTGAAAATGTAAGCTTGATTCCACAAAGTGCTATGTTATCTAACCAAATCAAAGTACTGAGCCCCTATGATTTTCTCCCCTGCCTTCTTTGTTTTCCTCATTTGCTGTTTTATAATATCTCTCTCTTGTTTAATTGTGATTAAACTGGACATTTGTTTCTCTGAATTTCATTTCACCTTACTTTTATGTCCTAAATTGTTATTCAGATGGTTGGATTTAAATGTTTATGTAGAGTCAGACACAGCATTAGCTGTTGCCTGCCCACTCTCCCACCCTCAGTGATAGACTCTGATGCTCGTACATTCACTTTGGCTTCTTTACAGCTGATGCCTGGAGCATTAAATGAAAGCATCTCTTTTATCACCGAATTCTTTTGCTTCTGAGCTCTTATTCTTATTCAGGTGCCACTTAGTTTGAAATACTTCTTCAAAAATGAGATACATTAAATAAAACAACCTCTATTCTCTCTCTGTCTCTCTCACTCTCTAACACACACACACACTCTCACACTCACACACACACATGCTAAATAGTTAATTGCAAGAATCACCAATATCTTTTTCATATTTGTTTGTTGTTTGTTTGTTTGTTTGTTTATTTACTCATATACAGCACTATGAAACTTGTAGGGAGTATTTAATGGATTCAATTATTCATTCAAAAAAACTCACTTGCGGCCAATCTACTTTAGCTTGCAGCTAAATAAATCCAACATCTTGGAATAAACCTTCCTGTATCATTAGATAATGGGCTGAGAGAATAAGCACTGAATATTTATTTGGGATATATTAGGAACATTCCTATTCAAGGACATAGAATTTTTTTTTTAAATATTATTTAGAAAGGAAGATGGAAAAAGAGGTTTGTGAGAGAAGAAAATTAAATTTTGTTTGAACCCATAATGAATGAAAAGTAGTCAAACTTTTAATAATTCAAATATACAATTATCCAAATGAATTGAGTTTCAGCCTCTTTTGGTAACCAGAGAAGGATTTTATCTATGGCCAAGTTCAAGGATTTAAAAGTTGTTACCTTAAGAAAACCACAAAATACTACTGGGGGCTGAAAATACTATTACAACATTATCATCTCCCATGCAAGTTTATGAAACAAATTGCTTTTTTGTGCTTAGGCTAAAGCTCACTAGTGAAATAGTAATAATCTAGTCCTGGTGTTATTCTTACTTTTCAATATGAGTACCTAATACACATGACAAGAAATGAGAGACAATTTATTGGAAGAATGATGCTACCAGTGATGACTCACACCCTGGTCAGACCTTCTTTATTCTCCTACCATCTGGAAGGAGATATAGAAGCATAGGCAGCCACACAAACAGGCTGAAGAACAGTTTTTATCCAGACTCCTGAATGAAAAATAACTCTACAAAAACATAGTACGATTGACTTGCGGGGCAAGCACGACATGCAATAAGTTCACCGGTGCAGTAGGACTGAGTGTTTGTTAGTAGGATTCACTGGGCTAGGAATTTTCTTTTTGTCTTTCACTGTGAGTTGTATTGTGTTGGACGGATTGTACAACATGTGTACAATCTCATTGTACACATGTTGTACTCTGACAATAAAGGTTTGAATTGAAAAAAACTAATAAAACTGATACTTTTCCATTGGAGTTGTGTGTTCTGCATTTAAAAGGATTCAGTCTAATTTTATTTATTAAATTTAGACAATGCACATTTCGCTATCATCAGACTACTCTACAAAAATCCCTTAGATAACAGACAGTGAAAATCTGTCATCATTCACAGCATCTTTTTTAGAGTTCAACAGGGAAAGAAAAGATGATGTAAATAAGATAAAATTCTTAGTTTTCTATTTCTGTGATTTTCTTTCTCGCTTTTTTTAATCCCTGCAAAATTCAGCCCATTTTAGATCTAAGTTTCTGAAAGAAAAATAACGCAATATATCAACTTGTTTTCTAGATTTCACTTCCAGAATTGGCCATCTTTAAACTGTGCTTTACAATAGCACAATTGTTTTATTCATGCCTGCTAACTCTCTGAAGGTGGAATGGACAGATCAGCTTAACTCTAAGGCAGCAAGAAATGTTTACCATGCTCTCGAGACATGACTAATCAGGAAACAAGCTGACAGAGTTAAAATGCAGTTTATGTGTAAATTTTTTGAAAGGATGAAATTATATAACACTGAAGCTGAAATACATCCAAGTCAAAAGAAAACAGCAATCAAACGCCAGACTTCAAAAGGCTCCCATCGGTCATTACCGTATAATAAGTTATTCAATTACAAAATAGATAGTTGCACAATTCATCCAATTGCAAGTAGAACCCTTTTATTATTATTTTTTTAAATAATAATATTTTAGCCCATAAAAAGACTTTAATTTTAGTCGTAGAAGCAAATAAGCTGTTTTTGTTTACAAAAATACTTTTATTGTGTCTTTCTCTGTGCAGATTATACTTCTCATATACTAATTGGATAGCTGCCAATGTCTTTCATCAAATCAGCATACAGTATTAAGGAGTTTGAAAGAGCACCTCCTCTTTTCCTGTTTTATACTGTATTGTAAAAAAGCGATAGTATTTTCCCTTTTGTTCATTTAGAAGTCATGAACTCATAGGTTTCATCAAGCACTTAAGCGGGGATATGGAATAAGAGCAATCCTAGATATATCTTATACTCAGCTGCAGTGTATTTTTAATTCTGGATTTATGATGGAATTTTTTTTTAAATTTACATTAAATTTGTTCGCTTGGAATAATTTGCTGATATGCGTAGCTATATAACTTGAATAACTAAATACAGACAGAATACAATATTAAGGTGAAATGTATACAGGTAGTCCTCGACTTATAACCATTTGTTTTAGTGATCATTCGAAGTTACAACAGCACTGAAAAAAGCGACTTATGACTGTTGCAGTATCACATTTTGCGACCCTCTGACAAGCAAAGTCAATGGGGAATCCAGATTCACTTAACAACCACGTTACTAATTTAACAACTGTAGTGATTCACTTAACAACTGTGGCAAGAAAGGTTGTAAAATGGGAGCAAAATTCACTTAACAACTGGGCTCAGTTGTGGTTGTAGGTCAAGGACTACATGTGCACAGGTTGTGTAAAACATAAGCCTAACAAAGATACAGAGAATAATGTAAACTATTACTTTAAGCACACTTACTGGAATTGTTAATTTTAATTATAATATTCTAAACAGGAACTATTTTTTTTTGCATTTTTCTTGGGTAGGTAAGCACATTTTCAATGTAGTGGGCTATGATCCCCCATTAATATTATTTCTAAGAATAACTTTAGTCCATTAATCTGGCTCATTATCCTGGTATCATTTCCCAGCTCAATAAAATGATATGAATCGAAGTGGGGAAGCAAACATCATAAGTTACCATATAAGGAACACAGAGTTAGACAGAAAATAATGATATTGACAGAATGATATTAGGAAAATTATACAAATTATCAAAACAAAAGACTTGATTTGGGTTGTTTTTACTAGCAGCAAAACAAGACAGCAATTCATCATTCATAGCGAAAGTAGCTACACAGTTCAATCAGTTTTTAATATTGGGAACCACAATTGCTGGTTGGCTTGAGGGCCCAAAAGGTGCACTCACCACTAGCTGATTTATGGAGTAAGAAGACATGTCATCTATCTCTTGCTTCTGTTTTTTTGCATCATTCTTAAATTAATCTGTGTAGTTTTAAAAAGTTTAGAAAGTTTGCTTTTCTATTTATCTTTTAATGAGCTGTAAGTCGTCCAGAGTCACCTTATCGGGAAGATTGGTGGCATATACATTTAATAAACAGGCTGACTAATAGTGCAACTGAAATGGCCATGTGACATATAAAATGCTGACCTCCAAGAAAAGAAGTGCCAGGTATGCAACAAGAATAATGGAGAACTGCTTGCTTTGTTTCTCTGCATTGTTGCCTGGAATTATGGCTTCATAGCAATAGCTCTTAGACTTATATACTGCTTCACAGTGCTTTACAGCCCCCTCTATGGGGTTTAAAGAGTCAGCATCAATCAGCCCCCAACAATCTGGGTCCTCATTTTACCAACCTCGGAAAGATGGAAGGTTGAGTTAACCTTAACCTAGTCAGAATCGAACTCCTGGCTGTGGGCAGAGTTAGCCTAGAATACCACATTCTAATCACTGTCTGAAAACTGCCAACTAGAAAACTGAAACCTCCTTGAGGTCTTTTACTTGATATGCATAGGACTGAGTATTACTACACAGAAAAACACAGCATATAACATTTCTGAATCCTAACGGTATCAAATATTATTCATTTACTTCTATTTCTTTTTTTGGGAAGGGAGGGGTTTGATATTAGAAATGCTGTTCTTTGAGTTAAAAGGAAATTGCCTTGTTTCTGTAGGTGTTTCTAAATGGCAATGAATTTTGACTATAAGTCATATCTTTTAATTTTATTCTTCAAACATGACCTTTAGAGAGATCATGTTGATCCCCTGGGCTAAAACATTCCCTCGGTGCTTAAATGATCTGAAGGCCCCCAAACTCCATTGAAATAAATCCCAATTAGATATCCATTAACAACTGTAAAAAGATCACTGGGTCCATTACCAGTAGCCTTAAGACATTTTAGCTCTAATTTTTTAAAACAAAATCTCCCATCTTCCACTTATTTATCTCTTTAATCAGCACAAAGAAAACCGTACATCACATTTCAATATCATCAATTTAACTGCAGCACTCTTTCAGGATGTTTGATTATATTTTGGGTTTTCTATATTATTTCAAAAATATTGTACAATGATATACATAAGAAAACAGACTACATTCAAGCAAAACAGACCCAAAATATTTTTCCTTATTTTCAGGCATCATGCCAAAGGAGTCTAGCATGATATTGGATGGTTCTTACAGACTGGTTTTATGCTATGCACAATAAGAACCAACAAGGGATGTAACATGCCACATATATCAAGTCTAATACTTCTACCATAATCCTTTTCCTTTAGTTTAATACTCTACAGTTTTAGGAAACACAATCCCTCCACTTAAGAATCACAGAATGACTTCATATAGTTATATCGTTCACTAAGAGTCAACCACCATGTTCCATATTCATTAGCCAGATGTTGTCACATGCCAAAGATTATTTCCCCACCACTAATTTAGAGTGTCAGGTACAGTAATCCAACCACCTTTTTGCAAAAATAATAGTAATAAGGACATGATTTAGACCACTATAATGAAGACTAGTGATGCTATAAAAATATGAAAGCCCCCTGCACAGAAATGGTGAAATTAATACCATTAGAATATGCAATATGGTGAATGGTAAGGACTGAGTAATCAAAGCTTCAAACTGCATAGGCATTTCACCTCTTTTCTTTTGAGATTCTGAAGGAACACTAATAGCCTTATACCTGCAACTTCCCCATTCTGCAGCTGTAGTGGGATGGACTGATGATACTGAGCACAGACAGTCCCTCAGATTACCAGGTCCTATGTCATGAAGGGCTTTTAAAGGACCTTGAATGCAGTTCATGGAGCAGAGGTATAACATGAGTTACTCTAGGAGAAAGTGTAACATATCAGGGCCCTAACATTTGATAAAGTGACGCTTTTTGCTGTCCCCAGTTCCAGAGCCTCTTTAAGAGTCTCTGGAGGCTGGGGACAGGAAAAAACGTCATTTCCTGTCCAACTGGGAGTTGGGAAATGGGTCATTTCAGGCCTCCGGAGGGCCTCCAAGGGGGTGGGGAAGGCTGTTTTCACCCTCCCCAGATGCATAGAGAGGATCTGGAGCCAGGTGAGAAAGAAAAACAGGCCTTCCCCAGGCCCTCCAGAGGCAGGAAACAGCCTGTTTCCCTACTTCTGGTGGGCCCAGAAGGCCCAAAAATCAGCTGGCCAGCGTGCACATGTGTGCCAGAGCTGAGCTGGCGTGCCCACTGATATGCCTATATGTGCCACCTGTGGCATGCATGCCATAGGTTCGCCATCACGGACTTAGAGTGTTCCAGTCACTGAGACAAATGATCCATATTACTCTATCAAGCAGCGCATTATGTGGCACTGGAAGCAGCAAATCAAAATACTTTTCCATATTGATATTTAAGAAATATTGATATTTCTTAAATTACAGCACATTCTGATTTGATACCTAGGGCTGTTTGTACCTGAATCTCATGAGTTTCATTCTTTTTCAAAAATTATTGCTTCTACTATGATTATAGTTTCAATGAAATTACATTTATATGAAAACTACTATTCTTTCACTATACAAATTGAGTATTCTGCAATATCTTCTGTGTTCACTGGATTGGTTCTACATTGTGCAACATTTACAAACAAATGACACTTATTGTTTGCATGGTTAACACCTTAGCAACTGCCTATATATTTATTTGTGGAGAGGTTTGTGTGATGATATCACAGAAGTTTATTCTGGTGAACTAGTTATCACAAATATAAAAGATGTTCTTGTGTGTTATTTTTTGTCAAGGTTCCCAATTATTCCTGTTCAGTTATCAGTCTTTGACTGTTAAATGACTTCTATGTTTATTTCCTTCTCGCAAACAAGATCTTCTTTGTAATATGTAATACAACATATAGTAACATGTAATGCTGTGATGCTTTATTGTCTAGCTTCAAAATTGCAACAGGGAATCTACATTTAAAAATAAGTCTTGGTGCTCTACAATATTTCCTCATGGGTGTGGATTTGGGTTTGAGTTTTGGTCTTTCTTTCCTTATTTTGCATTTGTTTGCTGGGAATGGCTGTCATAAACTGAAATTCTGTTCTCGGTTTACTTGTGCAAATCATAGTTATTTTGATCAAAATTGATAATAAACGCATTCTGATTTTATTCTTTATTATTTTTTTAAATACATTTTGTGGAATTATCCATCTTTTAATCAGATGTGACAGTAAATGAAGAAACTCAGGAAAAGCACTCTAGCTTTAAAAGGCATGTTATCTCAGAGCTCATAATTGACTTTGTAGAGAGAGTGATTTCCTCTTCCCAGAAATACTTATTGGTTTCATCATAGGAATTTTTTTAGTCTTATTTGTTGGTTGCCACATATAGTGATGGATGTTGCTTATCAAACATAAAATCTACTATTTAACCATCCTAACATCTTCCAGAAGAGTGTCTGACAAGTATTTGTAAATCAGGGCCTGGCGAATCCAAAATTTAATAAATTTAATAAAAACTGTAGGTAGATCCTGTCTTGAGAAATCTTCTATAACTCAAGACACCAAATCATGCAGATTAAATTAACAGAATCTTGATTTCTCTATATTATCAGATAGTTAGGAAATGATCTACATGTATAACAAGATTTTCAAAGCAATAAGTCATGTTAGAGAATGATAGGTTAACTGATGTTGACATATTTGAAGTTTAGTTTACTTTACTTTATTGTCATTGCACATGGTACAATGAAATTAAATGCCGTCTTCAATGTACATTATAACTATAAAAATAAAAACACAAACATAAATCATTTACATTCTATATAATTAAAATTGAAAACTCGATATTGAGCTATACCATAGAATTCAATATGGTTTTTGACCTGGGATAGAAGCTGTTTTTCAGCCTATTTGTCCTTGTTTTTATTATCCTGTACTGTCTGCCAGATGGTAATAGTTCCAAAAAAGGGTGCCCAGGATGAGATGGATCTTTAAGAATGTTTCTTTCTTTCTTTTATTAAATTTATATACCGCCCTACTCCCGAAGGACTCAGGGCGGTGAACAGGCACAAAATAAAATACATAGATACAAAAGTTAAAACCATAATTAAAACCAGATTAAATAATTTAGCTCAAGACAATTAAAAATCCCAATAATTTAAAACAAATTAAAATTTCGATTTAAAAGAATTTTAAAACAGGGGAGAAAATTAGGCCAGGCCGGCTTGCTAGAATAGGAGGGTCTTAAGAGCATGGAGGAAAGTGCGCAGATCCGGGATCCTCCGTATCTCTGTGGGGAGCTCGTTCCAGATAGTGGGTGCCCCCACAGAGAAGGCCCTCCCCCTGGGGGCCACCAGTCGACATTGTTTGGCTGACGGCACCCGGAGGAGCCCCTCTCTATGAGAACGTACCAGCCGGTGGGAGGCTGCTTGTGGTAGTAGGAACTTTCTTAGGTAGTTTGAACTTTCTTAAGGCAGCAGGAGCTATAAAGCTCTTCCAAAGAGGGGAGAGGGCAACCAATGATCCTCTGGGCAATGACGTTGACTCTCTGGAATGCTGTCCTATCTGCCACTGTGCAATTTGCAAACCATACACAGACGCAGTAAGTTAAAATATTTTCTATGGTGCAGCAGTAGAAGGCTACCAGCAGTTTTTCATTCAGTTGTTGTTTCCTGAGAAGTCACAGGTAGTATAATCTCTGCTGGGCCCTTTTGACCAGTGCTGCAATGTGAGTGCCCCAGGTCAGGTCCTCTTTTATGATAACACAGCCAGAAACTTAAAACTGGCCACTTGCTCCACTCGGTCTCCATTGATAAGCAAGGACTGGATGTCTGATCTATTCCTTCTATAGTCCACTATAAGCTCCTTGGTCTTATTTGTGTTAAGGACCAAGTTATTGTCTCCACATCATGAAAGCAATCGGTCCACCTCATCTCGATAGGCAGACTTATCCCCTCCGGAGATCAGTCCTACCACTGTTGTATCATCTGCAAATTTAATAATAGTATTACTAGCGTGAGTGGAAATGCAGTCATACACATAAAGAGTATAGAGTAAGGGACTCAACAAACAACCCTGTGGTGTACCAGTGTTAAGAATAAGGGATGAAGAGATATGATTACCTAATCTGACCCTCTGAGAGCAGCCAGACAGGAAATCCATAATCCAAAGGCAAATTGAATAAGAAAGCCCAAGATCCATAAGTTTATACATTAGTCTATGTGGAATTATTGTATCCATTTTGGAAAGGATCAACCAAACTTTAAAACAAACTACATATATAGCCTTCTCTACTGTCATTGCTTTATCCCACAAAACATTTGTCTAAACTAACTTTTGTCATTTGTGTTTTTTTCCCCAATTCTTGGGTTCTTCTGCAGAGAACTCTGCACAGAGGCAACAAACATAAGCAGGAAAAACTCTTAGCCCATTCGTATGCATACATTCTTATTTTCAAGGTAGAAATTTCATTTCTTTTAATGGAAAGAGGTATTTTGCAGAATTTTGTCTTCTACCTTCAGCACTTTTAAATGGTCTTCTCCAACTTAATAGATCTACATATATTTTAGTTTCCCTTCTGTTTGGCCTAGACATTAGAAAGCTAAAATAGGGTTACCATACATCTGGCAAAAGAAGGAGACGTTTTTCTTTTTGTCCGCATGTTCTCATCCAATAGGCCTTAAAATGAAAAATTGTGCAGCTCTTAACTTCCTTAACAGCTTTTCTCTGCAGTGAGTCTCTTCCCTAATAAATACTAACCACAAGCTAACAAGCTCTGCTCTGTGACTTTGATTATTACCCACATTTTTGTGATTGAAAACCAGTCTTTTTGACAATGAAAAAAGTAATTTTATATACATTTGGATCTCAGCCAGTAGTGAAATGTAAAATTTGTTACTACCAGTTCTGTGGACATGGCTTGTGTGTGTGTGTGTGTGTGTGGGGGGGTAATGTGACTGGTGGGTGTAGCCAACTTTTTTTTTTTTTACTTTTAAAAGCATTTTTTCTACAACCTTAAGAGGTTGCAGAAAAAAATGCTTTTAAAAGCCTCTGACGATCAGGCAACTCAGCTGGGATCATCAGAGCTTTTAAAGGCATTTTTTTCTACAACCTCTTCACCGAAGAGGTTGTAGAAAAATGCTTTTTAAAAGCCTCTGATGATCCCAGCTGAGCCACGCGATCATCAAAGACTTTTTTTTTTTACTTGTAAAAACTTTTTTTGGCTGAAGAGGTAGTAGAAAAAATGCTTTTAAAAGTAAAAAAAAAAAAAAAAAGCTTCTGATGATCGCGTGGCTCAGCTGGGCATGGGGGAGTGGGCAGGGATTTTTGCTACCGGTTCTCCGAACCACCCGCTGCCATCGCTACCAGATCGGGCGATCCGATCCAAACCGAACCGGGAGCATTTCATCTCTGATCTCAGCACTTTTTTTGTAGTTTTTCCTCTGTAATTTTTGTTGTGTATGCCAAGGAGGTTTAATAGTGCATTCTTCTTTATCGTTATTTGTTCTCCTTTCCAATTGTCCATGTTCTCATTTGCTTGTTTATATATCTAGTAACTAGAAATGAATATTTGTAAAGTAGGACCAAATGCTGCTCATTCATGACCATCCTTCTATCCCCTTGTTAAGCAAATATTTGCCTGCTGCTTTGCATTAGTCTAGAGGCAGAACGGAAAGAAAGCCATAATACATATTTGAAATCTAGGCTCATGCACCTCAGATAAAATCTTTGTTCAATTATGTTATTGTTTTTCTACTCTTCTAGTGGAATTTCTTTTTAAAATGTTGATTCTGAGCTGGTGTTGATTCATGATGAGACATGAATGATAACTGCAAGGGATTAAAAGATAAAGGCTCCCCTCGCACATATGTGCTAGTCGTTCCCAACTCTAGGGGGCAGTGCTCATCTCTGTTTCAAAGCCGAAGAGCCAGTGCTGTCTGATGACATCTCCGTGGTCATGTGGCCGGCATGACTAAATGCCAAAGGTGCACAGAACACTGTTATCTTCCCAAAGGTAGTCCCTATTTTTCTACTTGCATTTTTTACGTGCTTTCAAACTGCTAGGTTGGCAGAAGCTGGGACAAGTAACGGGAGCTCACCCCATTATGCGGCATGAGGGATTCGAACTGCTGAACTGCCGACCTTTTGATCGACAAGCTCAGGATCTTTGCCACTGAGCCATCATGTCCCTCTGCAAGGGTTTATAACAGGGTAAAAAAAAATATTCCAGCCATATCTGCTACTTAATTATGTTGCCTTCTCTGTTTCTCCATGTACATGGAGAAGGAGTTTACTGAGAGAATCTTAATATTAGAACCTATAATATAAGCAGTGAGATGGATAGCAAACTGCTTCTGTTCTTATAAAGATGAGACTCTTACAGGGCCCCTTAAATCTCCTTTGGCATTAGCTATTTGGTGGATTAAAAGCTCAATTAGGACATCAGCTTTCTAATGAGGCATGGGTAAATTACACCAACCTCTTGATAGAATCTCTAGATGAATACTGCTGCTAATCCAATGGGCCAATTAGAAAACTTTAGTCTAGATTTAATGATGCTATGAAGGTCCAATTTAAACAATGTTGTGTTTTGGATTAAATGCCAGACTGTTGTAGAAAGCAATATATACTGTATAATGACTATCCCACAGCTATAAAGGGCACCTGAGTGGGTACCAATATGTCCACAATTAGCTGACATATTGATGCCAAATGCATTTGATGCCATAATTTCCTGCCAATGTCAAGACTGTCATGTTTTACTTTGGAACTATTCTGGTTATAATTTAAAGGGGGGAGAGAGAGAGAGAGAGAGAGAGAGAGAGAGAGAGAGAGAGAGAGAGAGAGAGAGAGAGAGAGAGAGAGAGAGGGAGGGAGGGAGGGAGGGAGGGAGAGAGAGAGAGAAAAAAAAGAGATAATGGTGAAGACGATGATGATGAATTGTCTGCCAAGTTGCTTATTTGCTGGAATACAGAGTACAGAAGTATCATTTAAATGTACCAGCAGATAGAGCCAGTTGAAACAAGTTCAGTATTTCAGACTGAGCTTGCTATAGTTGTTTCAACTGGTTCTATCTGCTGGTACATTTAAATGATACTTTTGTCTTTTGTATTCAAGCAAATAAGCAACCAGGCAGACAAATCATCATCATCTTCTTCATCTTCATCATCATTATTATCATATATCTCTTTCCCCCTCTCATAAGCTAATTATATTCATTAGACTTTTTGGGGGGGTCTTAAAATCAATAAGTTTAAGTTTACTTTATTGTCATTGCACCTCATACAATGAAATTAAATGCCATCTTCAGTGTACATCATACATAAGAAAACTATAAAAAAATAAAACAAAAACACACATCCTTCACATTCTACACAATTAAATTGAAAACCCAATACTGCATTAACATTGCACTATACAAATACAACTAAATACAAATTTCGCTAAAGCCCTCTCCCAAATGCAATAAACTACTATAAAACTATAAGCCAAAGAATTTACCAGAATGTCCCAATATCGATACATGCTGAATAAGTAAACTTTCCACACTTATAAGAGGCTTGGGCTAATGCTGTTTTAGATCTCTGTGGAAATGGTTTGAATCTACAACTCAATATAATAAGTATCTAAATGTGTGCTATGAAAGGAGTCACAAATTAATTCTCATAAAATTTCTTTGTTACATTATGACATGCTTCTGTTAATTGCTTTTAAATGTTGACCTATGAACTCCACCTGAGAAGCTGCCTAGCTCTAAATCTGCTTTTTCCGAAAATGATGCTCATAACAGAACAATTTTTCTCTACCTAAAATCAACATTTCTGGAAACTCCTGCTGAAGAATAAGATTATCTTTTCACAAGCTTTTCTTGGCTCAGAACATTTGTATGCAATTATAAAAGATATCCACTTCTTTCTGATCAAATGATAGGGCATGTGAGCTGCTGCTGACAAATAATAAAAACAGACTATTTTTTCTCGTTGCCAAGGCCAGCATGAACCGCTGTTAAGATTATGTGGTAGAAATGTCCTTTCAAAGTTATTTGAAAGCAACACATTGACTGTCTCACTAAGAAATAGTTAAGAGCCAAGTAACATTGTTAGTATCATAATAATTTATTCCCTTTGTTGTTAAAAATATGTAGAATTTTTCATCCCCTCCATCATAATTGATTTAACAAAAATCTCCATTGACAAATTGATTTTTCTGAACCTGCCAAGTTCCTACTGCACACTTAAGATGAAATAATCTTTAATTTATTCCTACCAGTTAATCCCAACAAACCTCTCAAGCAGCTGGTCTCTATCAGCACAATCATTATAACAATAGCAGCATGACCTGTTTGTAGACACATTGGTAAAGTGAGGTCACTGTTGCTTGAACATGTACCTGACTTTAACAGAATGGTTTCATTTGTTGATTATGAGATGACTCCATAAGGAATTGGCCTCTTTGTGAAAGACATTCAAACAGATTATGAGGTTAGTAAATAACTGTATTGCAATACTGACTTTTTAAATATCACTGTTGGGCAGATTGATAAATAGATCCTAGAACAAATAGTATATTTTTATTTTCTTCCATCTTATCACCTAGTTGTCTGCTAAAGTCAAACTAATAATAAAACTAATAATTTATGGATTTAATATTTTTTTTCATTTTTAAGAACCACAGGTTCGGGACAAAGCCAAATCTTTTAAATGTGATTGATATTTGCTGAGAAGTTAATATCTGAAGAGCTAGACTTAAATCACATTTGAAAATAACAGTATCCTAAAGTTGTTCCTTATCTCTGTTCTAAACAGATGAAAATTGTAAGCCAAAGATACATGATTATCTTTTCAAATATAGCCAAACGTACAACAAAAAGCAACAAGACAAATATGGAATAGACAAATACAATGGAATAGAATATCATAATCTAAAATGTTATATTTTAATTTTTTTCCTTAGCGAGTAATATATCAAGCGTTGTGTAGCAATTGTACATTTCTATAGTTCATAAACATCACAATTAGTTTTTACATGCTAAAGGTAGAATCTAATCCATTGCTGATATTCACCTTATTGAAGTGAAGATATGAACTATGCACAGACTGCTAACAAAGTGCCAAAGTCTAGTTAAATATTCAAAGATTGGATAGAGATTAGATGGAAACAGGCTCTTTGATCTGACATGTGTTCACTGAATGTGTGAGGTTCCTATTTGTGCTGCATTGTGACATTGTCTTCATTTTCAGATGAAGCCAGCAACATCCCAGAGGACCAATTCCATTATGCAATAAGATAGAAAGAAGCAATACTGAAAATAAATATTTTAAATGAGGATGATGAAGCTGTGTAAAAGATGTGTCTTCAGGGAATGGCTTTCTTAAGAGAAACGTTCAGAATAGCAGCTTCTTAAATTAGGAATTAAAGTTGAACCATATGTCATTATTTTACAGAGTAGAGTAATTAAATTATTAGTGGCCAACACCAGTATTTATTTATTATTTATTAAAATTTTATTCCTTTCATTTCTATACTGGCAAGTAGCTAACAATATTTTAAATCATTGAATATACTATTTTTATAAATGAACATACTATTTGTACATTGTCTTCTGGAATCCCCTCTACCCCCAAGGTTTAAACACTTTAGCAAACAAACATGTAGAATTAGGACTTGGACTTCATTTCCAGAACAATCTGCATGCAGAAAGTTTTGCTTGTTTTTGGTTCCAATGGCCAAGGCTGAAGAGGACCTCATAGTAGAAATGATCTCCCAGGATGGATTAAAAATGCCAAAATCAAATAGGTGTGCTAAAGTATAGACTTAACGTACCCATTTTTCTGATTACTTCAGTAAAACACAATAAACATTATTCAGTTTTGCTCCAATTTTCAAAAGCATGTTCTAGGATTCACAACTGGCCAATAAAACATTGGACCTTGGATTTTTTCTCCCAACTAATGCACTGAAGATTATCAAAAGAACAAAACAAAACATCAAACAGTGAATTCAAAATGCATAATGAGAGTGGCCAAGACAATCAAATTATGTTCATTCATTCCTTCTTTCCCTGCGCATGTCGGCTGTGCTGCCTCATCCTATCAAGCAGTGGTAGTCGTGGGAAAGTTTGTGTTTCTGGAAGGGATAAGCAAAGAATATATTGGGAGAATATGTGTATAAACCCAAAGTATGAGCTTATCAGCTGCTCAGTTAAACCAAACAAGCACATATATCACGAAACAGATATAGGAAGATGCTGGAGGCATCACTTTAGCATCAACAACAAAGGCAGTTCAGTTCAGAATGTATTTACAGCCTCAGAAAATAACAGCAAAGGCATAATTTCATACTGTGTGGGAGAAAGCAATGGTAAAATACTCCTGATATTTTATCAAGAAAACCACATGGACCAACAAGATAAAGTGATTGATGATGTAGTGCTGGATGATGGGCCCTTTAGGTCAGATGGCAGGCAACATGCTACTAAGGAAGAACTTTCAGAGTATTACAGATGTTTATACCACAGCTAGATTAAAGTTTCTTCTCACCTAGTTGATGGCGTTGCCATTCAATAAAAGAAAATCCAAAGCTGCAAAAACATATGGAAAATCTGATGCTGTAGTATATGGAGCATAGAATCATAAACGTGAGAAAGCTTAGCATAGTGAAAGATTAAATGAATTGCCTGACATTCTTAGGTATCAGTGTAATGAAATGGATTGGAATTAGAAACTTTCACTCAGAAGATCATGTTTACTACTCAGGACATGAAAAACAAAGAAGAAATGATGTTGCTTTCATAATCAGGAAGGATATACTGTAGAAAGGACAGTACTTGGGTACAATGGAATGAATGATTATAATGTACCGTAGTCTTTGTGAACACTCCTGTAATTATGATGGCTATCCAAGTTTATGGTCTGGTCCCTGATCCAGAAAAAGAAGACATTAATGTTATGTTCAATTCAATCTGAAATTAACGGATTATAGAAGCAATATGTGTTAGTTATAGTTGCACTCTGGAATGTCAAGGTTGCAAATATTAAGGAAGAAAAGTTAGTTGAACTATTTACAGCCTCAGAGAGAAGGAGAACTTACTTGTCAGTTTTTTTCCACTTGATTATTGATAACAATTAGAATAATGCCTAAACAATTTGATTGTGCCCTCTCTCTCTCTCTCTCTCTCTCTCTCTCTCTCTCTCTCTCTCTCTCTTCTTTCTCTCTCTCTCATTCACTCACTCACTCACTCACTCACACAAACACACCCACACCTATCTATCATCTATCTATCAAATTTATGTGGCACCTGACTCTGGGCAGTAGAAGAGTTCAGTAATAACAGCAAAACCATGACCAGGTCTGGTTGTGGAACAAATCACAAACTGCTTATTTGCAAATTTCAAATGAAGCTAAAATTGAATAACAAAGCCAACTATTTTCTGGCATATGACTCCCACTCAGTTGACAAATAGAACACCAGGAATCACTTAACCTCATTAATAGAGATCCAAAGGAATTGGGGAAATAAATATGTTTTTAAAGATGAATGTGAAAACAGACTGTCAAACTGCATATCGGTACAGATTGGTTGAAATAAGAGAGGAGAGGAGAGGAGAGGAGAGGACTATCGCCAGGAACTTAACAGATTTTCAGACTGTTAAAAGAGACAAGAATCAGAATTAAACAGCATCAATAAAGACAATGAGAACAGACAGCCATTGAAAAATAAGGAAGTCTTTTCACAAGATCTCTGTCTTTTAAAAAGTTTTGTTTAAACTGAGGCATAAATATCTCTCTCTTCAGATCTCAACTATAAATCTCAGCATCCCTCATCAATTTCTTGTTGATGCTACTGGTAGTTGTAATTTATTGACATCTGGAACACTGGAAGTTCGACATTCTTGAATAACAAGGAATTTGAGTGGAGTTTACATGCATAACATAGGAGAAATGAGGAATTGAAATGATGGCCATAAAAAAGAACCTAGATGGTTAGACTTTTAATTATAAAAATTAGCAAACTTAATAAAAAATTTATGAATTTTGAAAATTTATAAACTTAGTCCCTATCTTCATGTTCCTCTTCCAGCCACAAATCCAAACTCCATTGTTTTAAAACACACACACAGAGGGAGACACACCCCACAAAAATTAGCGTACCACTTCAGGAATTCAGTCCATTGGCTAGTAGTTTTATTGTACCTTACAGATTTCTCTTACATAAACTCTGAGCAGTGAATAGCCAAAAATCTTGGGGGAAGGGAGAATGTTGCAATAAATATTGGTATTTCTGAGAGGATAGCAGATGCTAGAATTGTCTTATTGATATTGATATATCATGCTATTACAAAACAAATACTTTAAGCCCCACTTTGGCCTATCTGTTTTGCCTTTTAAGTAGTGTTCCAGTTAAGACTGCATTAAAAGACCAGACTGGTCCCACACAGATCACTAGCTTTTCTAAAGCAACACAATGTTTGTTTTCTAAAATGATTGAGCAATGTTATTGAGGATTAATAAGCTTTAATAATAGATTTTCCTACCCTAATCATGTCTCCTGTTCCCAATGCAATTATTTGATTCTTGATTTCTATCATCGGGACTGACATATTCAATGGTTCTATATTCAGAATCCTAAAAGTTGCTCAGTACTTGATCTTAAAATGTTGCCCCTCCTATTTTAAAGTTAAGTTTCTCAAGCCTTATGCTAACCCACAGATTGAAGGCAAATCTGCCACTTTTTTCCTCCATAATTACCCTTATTGTACACCGGGGGCTCTGCTGAATGCATTTCAGACACATTCTTTGGCAATCAGACTTTGTGTTCTGATAAAAAAAAAAAAAAAATTAATCTGCTTGCCAATCTGCACTTGAAAAGACACAATTGTTTTTTATTTGCTGAAATACAAAGAAAAGTGGTTCAAGAGTAGAGAAGAATCAAGCTGATTGCAAAATATGAGACAGTGAAGCCACCAGAGATTTGTTTGCATTGTGGTGGTGAATATTTGTTTCTTCATTAGGAATGGAAAGTTAATATGGCATATGATATACTTTTGGGGGGCAAAAAATGCCATCATGCCTCTAATTAGCCAGTTAATATGATCTTCATGAAGGACTATCTGCTAGATTCTATGAGGTCCTATTTCAAACTGCACTGATCCAGAAGAATAATGTTGAGATGAAATGTAAAATCAGTATCAGGGTGCAAGAGAATTCAGAAAGGAGAAATGAAAATTGTGTCAGCAATACATGATTCAGAATTATGATGATGGGAGACACTAATTACAAAGATCTATATCTCTGTCGGAGATTATTTCCATACATGCATGTAAAATTGGGAGACAGGGAAAATTTGTTCATATAGATATTTTATTCACATATAAATATCCAAACTGGATAAAATTCATATGGAAAAAAAACACAAAAAGGGAAAAAATTCAAAGGAAACACACCAGAGGTGGATTTCAGAAGGTTCTGACCAGTTCTGGAGAACCGGTAGCGGAAATTTTGAATAGTTCAGAGAACCGGTAGTAAAAATTCTGAGTGGCCCCGCCCCCATCTATTCTCTGCCTCCCGAGTCCCAGCTGATTGGGAAGAAATGCGGATTTTGTAGTAACCTTTCCCTGGACTGGGGAGGGAATGGAGATTTTACAGTATCCTTTCCCTGCCACGCCCATAAAGCCACGCCCACCAAGCCATGCCACGCCCACCAAGCCACACCCACAGAACCAGTAGTAAAAAAATTTGAAACCCACCACTGAAACACATATACACACGACAAAAATGAACATGAAAACATCACTGCATACTATTTTGTTTATTCTACAAACAAACCAATGCAGACATAAATAAAACTGAACTTATAAATTGGAAAATGAGAAAGTGAACAAAACTGCAAGTGATAGATTTGCCTGCCTTTCATAAATCAGGATTAAATACCATGCGATGAATTAGAAGGCAAATACAAGATAGAGCCAGAACTAAATAGCTAGGATGATAGCAGAAGTCAGGATGAAAATAGAACTGAAACTGTGAAGTTTAAGATCAAAACTGAGAATATAAGAATAAGAATTTGAGGTTAGATATGAATTAGAGCTGTGAAAATCTTTGACTTGGAATTTCAGTTCAATTCAGTTCAGAATTTTAACTGAATCAAAGTTTCAGTATGAACTGATTAATACTTCAGTGAGACAAAACAAATCAGATGTCTTCAAACTGATAAAAGATTCAATGGATTTTGTGCATGGATACTCACAATTTTATCCAATTGAATTCTATAATAAATTGACTTTACTGACAATCTGAATTTTGAATCATAAATTGAAAACAAACTGCACAATTTGTAACAGATCTAGGATAATTTGTGCACCCATTGTAAGAATATTGTTTTGCTCCAACAATGCTTCAGTGATACAGAAAACAGCCTGTTTTAAAAGCATTTAATGCAAAGTCACAATGGGCAGGGCAAATCCATAGGCTGAAACCTATGGAATTAAATTTGTGCTTTCCCCATAGCTCACTCTAATGTCTGTAGCCCAATCTGAATCCTTGCCTTCTTTTGACAAAGTCCCACATTTTTTGAGAAAATGTGAGTTGTACTTTAACAGTGATCATTTTAGAATAAAATAGTTTTCTTCTAAATGAGTATTTTCTTCAACTCTGCAAAACATCAAGACTCAAAAGCATGCTGTAATAAAAATGTTGCCTGAAACTTATTGTCAGTAAAAACTTTGCAGCACACACATTTATACCAATTCAAAGAGACTCTATATTATTTAAGATAATATGCAATGGTTATGCAAATAGAAATGATTTATCTTCAGCAATATTACAATTAATTCTCTCTGACGTAAAGCAATTTTCTACATTTTACAGATAAAATAATTTTTACCTTACATTTTCACTATGCTTAGAAAATATAACATATTACTTATATATCTCACCTGTAGGTGGTCACTTGTTATCAAGGCCATCTGAACAAAATTCAACATTGAGCAAAATCAAACTAAGAACAATTCAGCCAAAGATAATAATTTAAGACCCACTGATTTGATTGATAATTAGCAATATTCTAAAGTTATATTTATTGAAGCCAAATGTTAAAAGTGCTTAAATCTGTCCAGATATTTTCCAATAGCTACAAATGCTAAATTAAAGGCATCAGTGTATTTCAATAAGAAATATCTCTATTTATCTCTGGATTCCAAGCAGATGTTTTCTATACACTGTCCTGTTGATATAACTAATTGTTATATTAGAATGCCAAAATTTGGAATAAGTGGCTGATTTAAGCATTGTCTATAAAAGAGACTACATTACAGTGCAAAACAATTCACAAAGTTCACTATAGTGAATTGTGCAATAAATAGCATTATCTGCCCTACTTGTAAAAATAAATCTATTTCACAGGAAATGTTTTGCTGCTAAGAAAATGACTTTCGCAGAAAATATTTGGTTATGAAAAATAGTACTTTTGTCACTTCATCAGCTCATGATCATCTGCAAGTGAAGAGAAAGAAGGGCTCAAATATTATGTCTTACTTTCATTAGGCATTGAGATGCAAATATCAAACAACAGCATTTGTGTGATAAATTTGAAAGAGCCAGTTTGGTCTAGCGGTTAAGGCACCTGGCTAGAAACCAAGAGATTTTGAGTTCTTGTCTTGTCTTAGCAGTGAAAGTCAGCTGGCTGACCTTGATCCAATCATACACTCTCTTTCAGCTTAACTCACCTCTTCTTGTGTGTTGGATATGTTTGATACCTTAACTTATTTACAAAAATAATAAAGGTGGGATATAAATAAACAAACAAATAAATAAATAATGTCCTTATATTTTTTTTATTTGTCAAGAACGTATTAGATAATATATATAAGTATAAGCATGAATTGAATACAAAAATATGAATAGAGGAAACATTAGGACAGGGATGGTAGGCACATTGGTACTCTTATGCATGACCCTTACAGATCTCTTAGGAATAGGATGAGGTCAACAGTAGACAGTCTTAGGTTAAAATTTTGGGAGGTTTGGGATGAAACTACAGAGTCAGGTAGTGCATTCCAAGCATTGACCACTCTGTTGCTGAAGTTGTATTTTCTGCAATTGAGTTTGGAGCGGTTCACTTAAAATTTGTATCTGTTGTGTGCATGTGTATTGTTGTGGTTGAAGCTGAAGTAGTCATTGACAGGTAGGATATTGTAGCAGATAATTTTATGAGCTATGCTTAGGTCATACCAAAGGTGGCGTAGTTCTAAGTTTTCTAAGCCTAGAATTTCAAATCTGGTAGCATAAATTTCAAGTCTGGTATCATTTGGATTTTATTGTGATTTGCTGTGGTTATTCATAAATATGTTCCAATGACTGTTAGCTACAATGCTATTGTGTGATTAGAATAAGGTAGATGTCAACATTCTCTACCATATCTATGCCTTATTTGAGTAGGATTGCCAGGTCTGCTTCCAAAAAATAATGGACAAGCGGGGGGAGGGGGGTTAAGTAGTAAAAAAAAAATTACAATTAAATTATATATTTTATTACAAACATTTTAACACGTATTAAAATAATCACTTCAAAACTTTACTTAAAATTCAAAACATCAAATATATTATAATAATATGTAAAATATTAAATTACATTTTACTTTGCTGTCATGTGTATTTTTTATTTGACTGTGCAGCTTTGATCAATTCTTTGTGTTTAAGGAATAATTCTTTAATTTCAGTACAACATTGAGAAATATTAAAAAATATACAAAGTTCATTTCGAACTGATGGTACAAGCAGTCAGTTACGTTCGTCAGTCCACAAATTTCCCATGACGCTGAAAATTTGTTCAACGTTTGCATTTGATACTGGAATTGATGCACAATACTGGAACAGTTTCAGTAAACTCAGAGCTGGCTCTTTCTTGAAAAAGTACGTCCACTTATCAAGGGATGAATCGCCCTGCAGATGAACATAAACTTCTTCTAAGGCAGAAATTTCATCGAAGAGAGTGTTGGGTAGAAGTTCTTCTCGCCATGGTGATAATAACCAAATGTTCGTCATTTCTTCTAAAGTTGGAGGATTATTGTGATCAATTAGATTGAAACAATTTAGCGTCTCATAACTGAATCGGTGAAATTATACCACTTTTCTAGGTACGCAATGGCTCTTTGATACATGTTGATGGCTTCTTTCTTGAACTTTTGCACGGCATTCTCAGGCAAATGTTTTTTACATAAGGCAAATAAAACTTTCATTCCAAAAAACTGCTCATCGTATTTTTTGTCTCATTCTAACTTATGAAAAAAAAGACAAAACACGATTCTCCTATCCTTATTCTCTTAGATGTACGGTTTTAGATTACGTACCATTTCATCATAAAGCTTTTGAATAAAAAAAATGTCCACTATTTTGTGAAAAAAATAGTGAACATAATGTGAAAAAAGCGGACTGTCTGCTCAAATAGTGGACACTTGGCAAGCCTATATTTGAGAATATTTATTCTATAGATGTTGATGTAGAAATAAGTAGCACTGAAGTTTCTATGACATATGGTATGACAGAATAAGTTATATATAACTTTTATTTGCAGTCTCAGATCAAAATACAAATATAATTGCAAAAGAAAGTGGGGAAAGTAACATCGTACACAGTTGGCTACCAACAGAATAAGTTATGACATGAATGTAACATTTTCCCACCCAGTTAAGTTTCAGCTGTACTGTAGCTTACTATTTGTTATCAACCATGTTTTCTTTTAGAAATACATACACTTTATATTCATAACATCTTCACGATTGCACACTGGATGGTAGATCTTTTCTAAAAGAGTCCTATGTGGCTAAGAACTATGAAAATTACAATGAAATGGCTAATTAATTTGCTAATGCATTTGTTTCAAAGTATGCTTTAGAGACCATTTGAAAATGAACATTAAGCAACCTATCATTTTAAACAGCTGCTAGATAGCTGCAGGGTAGCCTCAAAATGGCAATGGGTAAGCATCTCTGAATCCACACTACCTGTTTTATTTCATTTTATTTTACCTTTCAACTTGTTAGTTTAATCTTTATATACTTTTTATTTATTTTTTTATCCGTTGTAATAATTGGGAAGTCATCTATCTATCTAGCTACAACTCAGCAAAATACAGATAGGATAGTGTTTATACTCCACAACACAAACACTACCCAAGATTTTGAAATAGCAGAAAATTGATAAATATACAATAAACCAAAAGACAATTTCAGGAAGTAACTTTGACCCTACTTACTCTCCAGATACTGCTCTTAACTCTTTGAAATGGGATCTGTAGTTATAAATTGAAAGTCAATTGCTTATAGAACTTTCTATTTTCCTGGTAGAGAATTATTTTGCTACCTAGACTGCTGCTGTTGGAAATGTCATAATAGTACAATGGATTGAATATCATAATGATATGATTTTAAAAAGGGAGAATGTAGCTGACTTCATAACTAGGCAATGCCTATTCACAGGTAATTTATGAACTTGGTCTTCAAATTTTGAGTTCCGCCTCTATTAATTATATGCAATTGACAGAAAGAAAATTCTCTCTTTAGTTAGAAAATTTTATATGCAAGTTAAAAATAAAGCTATGTTAATGTAACTTTTTTATCCTGCATGTTTTAATTCCTTTAAAGGTGATTCAGTACTACCCAATGAAATTCTCTACATTCCAAAATTGTTAAAAATTTCTCTCAATAGCTCCAGTGCTATATAATTGGTTAGAGAAGGAAAAGTAATAGTATCCTACCTATATGTTGATGGTTTTAATAACTTTAATCTTTAAAGATAAAAATGTTTATACCAACTATGATTTAATCTATGATAGACTAGCCGGATGCCCATGCTTCGCTACAAAACTATGTGATTGGGTGTGATAAATTGACACTTAAAGCCTGAAACTTAATGTAGAATGTGTAACTCCATAGCATCTGAGTGTGTTAATATAAGGCAACTGGAATAGTGGTGGGCTGCCCCTGGTTTGGACCAGTTCGCAAGAGGCCCTGCCCACTGCCCGGATGTCATCATCGGCGATCTGTGCATGTGATCCCGTTGCGAACTGGTAGTAAAGGTAAGTAGAACCCACCCCTGAACTGACAGTTGGAACAGATGGGGAGGGGGAGTAGAATGTCCCAGCCCACAGGCTGGATGAGTCACATGCTGGCCATGTCCACGCCCAGTTTAGCGAAGGGGTAACATCAGAGCATGTTAATATAAGGCAACTGGCAGCTGGGTCAGAGTTCCTTGCAGGTGGGGAGAGGGAGTAGAACATCTAACTCCTTAGCATCAGAGCATGTTAATATAATACTGTATAAGAAATACTAATGCTCTGATGGTCATTTCGAAAAATCCTTTCTTAGTGAGCACCTAGAAGCCAAAAGGAACATACGTGCCAAATTTCAAGTTTCTAGGCTTTACCGTTCTGGAGATTTCATGATGAGTAAGTGGTATTTGGCTTTTATATATATAGATTAATGTTTATATGCATAAAGTTATTTAAACTTTATATCTAAAATTAATTGTGGCATTAATAACTGCAAAATATTTTTTTGTTAAATAGAATGTTATTGGTTACTGACCAGTATTTGTGAGATAATAAGGCTTTCTGTCTTAAGCTTAATACTTAATTCTAATGTCTCCATTGTATTGTTTATTATTATTTGGGCATATGAAAAAATGAAACAAAAAAGAAACAAGAATAAAGAACCCAAAAAAGAAAAAGTAAAAAAATGCTATTTGATTTCTAAACCTACTCTTCTGAAATTTCAAAGGACTGTGAAAGCTGAATTAGAGCTCCTACAGTCATTTCAGCATTATAAATAAATAAAACTTAAAATAATATTTCACTCCACTACAGTCATTTAACTTTCACCAAGTTTATTCAGGCAGCTATGAAGGAAATACTGTGAAAACCTTCCCTTAAAGGAAAAAGAATTCTGATTTAGGTCTTATAATAATAATACAACTAAGGAGGAATAAACCACATACAGAAAGCCAAATAGTCAAAGACATATATTAATTTTAATCAGAACTTAATTTTATCTTAATTTTTGAATGGATAACTGAATAGATAATTCAAGTAGCTGATAAACATGCATGTGTGAGTTTATTTGCTTTCTTAAGAACTACTCCAAAATATTTAGGCCCGTGATGGCGAACCTATGACACGCATGCCACAGGTGGCAGGCAGAGCTCTCTCTCTGGGCACACCAGCCATTGCCCCAGCCCAGCTCCACCATGCATGTGCATGCATCTCCTGCCGGCCAGCTGCTCTTCGGGTCTCTGCCATGCATGCGCAGGGGTGGTATCAATGCGGGGAATGCATGCGTGCATGTACGAGGAGAGGGGCACATGTGTGGGAGTGCAGGTTGGTGCAGGAGGCTTTTCAGGCCCAAAATGGAGTACGGGGGGGGGACTCATGCGGCATCCTCATGTTCCGTTTTGGCTTCCATTTCCCGTTTCCTATTATGGGCCTGGAAAGCCTTCTGCACCAACCTGGAAGCCAAAATGGGACATGGGGAGCTGGGATGCATGCGCAGGGGGACGCTAGCATTGCATTTTGGGTGTTCAGGCATGTGCGCATGTGTTTGTTTGCGTGCATGCGCTTTGGGCACTTGGCACCAAAAAGTTTAACCATCACTGATTTAGACCATTAGGCCAAAAAATGCAACCAAACACACAGACTCATATTCCATATTGATTTATTCCATATAGCTTCAAGCCCAGAAATTAACGTAGGAAAGTTAATTTCTAATATACCTTCCAACCTTAATTTCTAATATGTGTGACAAAATCTATTCCAGAAGATCTCAGCAAAATTCAATAGTTGTGAAGCTGCAAAATTTATCAGTTTTGCAATCTCATAGCCAACCAGAAGACTCTGTGGCTTCCACTGCTTCTTTAAATGTTGTTTCCAAATCATGATTTTGAAAGAGATGAAAAGCAAAATTCTTAAAATCTTAAGTAGTAATCTTATTTTTAAAATCAGTAAGGTGCAATTCCGTTTTGTTTGCTTTGTGCCTTTGAATAAGTGTTGATTCTTTGCAACTACCTGGACTATTGCCTGAATTTTTTCGGCAAGATTTTCAGAAGTTTGCCATTGCTTACTTCTTAGGCTTCAGTGATCCAAGGACTGGTCCAAGGTCATCCAGTTGGCCTTGTGCCTAAGGCAGGACTAGAACTCACAGATCCCAGTTTCTAGCCTTGTGCTTTAACCACTACACCAAACTGGTTCTAATTTCATTTTAAATTTCATTTAATCAAATCATTTCCTGATTATTTAGAACAAAATCCTCAGCATATCAAGTGCCACTCTCAGCTATCAGAAAATTATCTGGTCCAATCTTAGAGAAAGTTTCCGAGTGTTTGGAACACGGGTGCTGTGCAATTCCTAATCTTTAACAGAAAGCACTCAGTAGTTCAGCTACAATTTTGCCAGAATTTCAATTAGAACATGAGATGCACTCAAATTTTAAATGGTTTTCATTTCTCATAGCCTTAAAAAAAAATCTGAAGAGAGTTATGAGAGCAGAGGGCAGACCTCAGATACATAAATACTACAGCAAAATAAGCCTGATGTCTGCTCTTCCCAAGTTCCATCAAGAAAAAATAAAAGGAAGCTAACATTATGGGCTATAACTAAAAATGGTACATAAGAAAAAGGATGCCTCAGAAGAACTTGAAACAATGTGGGCTACAGGATCTATCTGGGAAGTGAGAAAGAGTGACTTCCTTCCAACAAGAAAGCTCATCCTACCAGTTTTATCTGAATCACAAGAAACAAACTATATGGGCCTCCTTGCAAGACCTTATTGCAAAAGAAAAGAAAAAGAAGAGGATATTTGCATCAAAACTAGCTCAATCAAATGTGTTTTAGGAGTTGGTAAATTAAAGGCATGCAATTTAAGTTTGCCTATTGGGAAATGAAACGCACATGATTAACACTTCAGGGCATGGGTGGGCAATTAATTTTTCCAATGGGCCACATGAGAAACTGGGACTATTGTGGGGGCCCCCCGAACCAATAGGCTGTGAAGGTGCACAGGCATGCATGCATGCATGTACATATGTTAAATAAAAATAAAAAAGTATTCGCCTTCAAAATAAATGCAATCCACACAGGTCAGATAGGGACAACCAATGGGCCGGATGTAGCCTGGGGGCCATAAAATGTCCAGGTCTTCTTTAGGATGAATGTTGCTTGACTATTATTCTTGATTAATCCCCAGTTATGGGGATGTACCAAGGCAACAAGAATTTGGAATCTTTGAGAGCAATATTGAACAAAAGAACTAATTTACAGCTATAATACTGTAAAATTAGAGGAATAAAAAAAAGATCTGTAGATGGCACATGTTATTTTTCAGCTTTTGATAAAATATTTTGAAATTCATACGAATGTATATATGTGTGTGTGTGTGTGTGTGTGTGTGTGTATTTTCTGAGGTTTTCGCGGGTGTTTGTATGTAGGTCTTTGGTTATTTGGGTTTTCTCCTGTGTAAAATTGGAAGTGTCTTGGCGACGTTTCGACGAAGTCTCATTCGCCATCTTCAAAATGGTGTTTTCAGCTTCGTGCTTCTAGGAGCAATCGCAGAAACAGCTGCGATCACACATTGCTCCTAGAAGCATGAAGCCGAAAACACCAGCCTGAAGATGATGAATGAGAGTTCGTCGAAATGTCGCCAAGACACTTCCAATTTTACGCAGGAGAAAATCCGAATAACCAAAGACAGACATACACACACACACACACACACACACACACACACACACACACACACATATGTATGTATGTATGTATATATATGGTGCGCACTTACATGCACATGCGACACTTCTGCACATGTGCAGAAGCATCCGGGCGGGGGGGGGTTGAGTCTCCCGCTACCACAGGTACCAGTTCGCCCAATCCAGGGCAAACTGGTAGCAACTCACCACTGATATATATATATATACACACACAGTACATCCAAATTGCAATTCATCTTGTCCTGGAAAACAAGGAACTGTCATGAATCTACATTTCCCCAATTAGGGATTTCAATTCAGGCAGCAATTACATAAATAAAGTATACATTTCCTTACATGCAGATTTTTCTTTATCCTTTTACCTTGATTGAAATGTGGTTTACGTATGCAAACATAGCTATTTTTCTATAAAAACTATTTTAATTAAAAGTTTGAAAAAGATTGAATACTGTGCTACATCTTGAATTTAAAAAAAAAAGGTTATAGACCACTGAGAGGCTCCCAAGTATAGCTCTCCACTGCCTATAGGTAAAAAAAAGAAAGGCAAACATTGTTAAAAAGAGGTTTTCTTGTTTTTATAAAAGTACAACAGCGATACTTCAACTCTACTGTGGATCAAGTAATTCTGTAAGTCTGATAGCTTCTAACTCCAGGCGGTCTTACTAGAATATGAAGTGAAATTGAGATGTGTACCTCTCTAAGGGATACTTCCTATAAAATACAGATTCTGATCCAGTCAGAATACAGACACATATATTTTAATGCTTTTTCACTGCCTTTTCGCTTTGGAACTGTTAAGAAAGAAGAAAGCAGAGTGGTTTTGTATGGGGAGGAAAGAAAAGGAAAGTTCAACATCTGATTCCATCTCATTTCATGAAACAGATTTGTAGCAAATAACTGAGAAATGAACATCATTATAATACAGTATAATATAATCAGACCTTAATGAGTAATTTTTAAAAAAGTGGTTATGGTATGTTGTAAAAACTAAGTTATCATAATAATGCTTTCAAAAATATCTTTTTAACAACAATTTTATAAAAGATCCAGAATCTGAATTTTAGCACAAAAAAAAAAAAAAAGATTTGTTCTCTTAGTAAAAATGAATTCTTTTTGAGATCTTTTTCTTTTCTTACTGCTTGCTTTTTAGATTTATTTATGGAATTTATACATACCAAACTAATATTTTAAGGAGATAATGCATAATTTAGATCCCTTCCGTATATAATTTTCTAGTTACAAGATGAAATTAGACATGATAATGAAAACCTTATCCTGTATAAATTGGTTCTGCCCCAGAAATTATATTCAACCCCTGTACCCCATGTTATTCTTTAGCATTCTTTTACACAATTAAAATATGTTCAGTGCTTATTAATGCTCAGTGAGCATTAAAATATGCTGATTATGTTCAATGGAACAAGCCATCAAAATAAATGTTAAATGAAAATGAGGTGGACTGGAGCCATTCAGGCCAACCCACAAGACTAAAAAAATAATAATATACAGTTGGATGTAAACTGATTACTTAAAATAGTTATAAATCTCCCAGTGCACTGAAGACTTACTATGAAAAAATATTAGGATTTTTGAAATGGTCTGTTTAAAATAAATCTGTTTCTGTTCATATTCAGTGAATAAATTCTCATCATGCGAATCATTCCTAGAATGAAGATGAATGATATAATCCATATTGTTATGGGTCACCCAATGTACAAGATGGAAACATTCAGTTTTTCCAGTAAGTTCTGAATGGATAACTTTCATTAAGCAATATAGATATGTCCTTTCAAACCTTTCTTTTAATTTCCAAAGGCAGGCAAAATCAATTTTAAAATGTATTTGATATCTGCAATTGTGACTACATTAATTAATTTAGCTAGAAATTAAAATTAATTAATTTTAAATTTGTTCCATTTGTTCCAATCAATTATTATCGGCATTGGAATCATAATTTGCCAATTTTGTGTGTAGTAGGGAAAGCATATGCAGAGTGAATGTTTATAAAGAGTTACACAAAAGTCACATGGGGCGCAAGGGGCATGATTTGGCAGTCTACAATTGTATTGGCCTGGGCAACCCAAACATAAAATGAGAGCTATACAGTAAAAAGTTCCCATTCTCCTTAGGTTCATTCTGGATTGTACTACACACAAAAGTAAAATAAAATCTACAGTTTTTCATATGCTCCTTTTCCAACTTATCCACAATGTTTTAGCAAGCTGCTATCTTATTCAGCAGAAATCCTGTTAATTAAAATTTTGTTTCAGTCATGTTTTTATTTATATTTTCATGAGTTAGAGTAACCGTATGTTTATTTAGATTGGATGTTTTGGTATATCATCATCGTCCTTGAGCAACTTTATCTGTATAATCACAACCCACTGTCATTTTTTTCTACTTGGTTTATTGTCAAGAGAAAGTATCTTGGGATTGTATTTCCTTGGAGTTTATACAATGATAATGAGAACAATTATATATCTCCATCTGGAATCCATTAAATGTGATTATGATTGCTGACTTTCTTATTCTTATTACTATCTGGATTAGCTAACCCCATTACAAAGAATGTACTCCCTAAACTCTATGGAAATATTATTTCCTGTCATCTAACCATGGACTCCTATTCTCCTCATGTAAACGGCATCATCTTTTACCTCAATTACAAGAATTGTAATACATTTAAAGTCCCAGACGGCATATCTGCAGGTGTTTAACCAAATAAACAACTCCCCTCCCCATCTGATCTTCCTAGAATCAGGTCTTGCATTCTCTCAGTCAACCAGATGGCTTTGTGCCTAAATTTTGCAGGTGCTGCAGGGTGGAACTTCCAGTGTCATGGCCTTTCAAATCTGAACAAGTACATTAAAGAATAAATCAGAAGAAAATACAGATGTATAATGATTACATCCTAGTTACAAATTCAGGGTTTTACTAATAGAAATACAATCCAAAATTAATTTAGGCACAGTCTCACTGCTTGATGACTTCGTAAAAATAACACTAATCTAAAACATATGTCATGGCATAAAAGCCTCATTTTCTTTGTGTACCATATATTAGTTTGTTTTTTGTTTCAATTAGGCCTGATGACTTTTAGAATTTATCTTTGGTTAGTTTGTCCAAGCTTTCCTAGACCAACATTCCTAAACTATATATGATTTTAGAACAACACATTGCATCCTATGGCACAAAATGAATTATTTAACTCAAAACATAAAGAAGCAGGTGTACCTTTCTGTAGTAGGTCACATATCTCATTAGTCTGTGGCAGAGATATTGTATATTTTCCATGCATGTAGTTGGATATACACACATGTCCAACCACAGATGTTCTACACTGTCTCAGATCAGTTGAAGGGAAATAATTGTTCCGCTCTCTTTGTTTTCAGTGAATGAATTTGTTGATGAACAGACATACACAAAGTCCCAAGCCCTTTATTATAATTTCTTCCTAAAATTCAGCTAGATTGGAAATAATAAAAACACCTAATGGCATGGAAAGAAATAACATCATAGTGCTTTGTATGACAACCTGAATCCCAAGAAAAAAGGTGGAACATAATCCTAACAAATAATAAGAATTGGTTGTCATTACAACTAACTAAATATCAACCAATTGTAATAGTTGACTACATACTTTGTTGTTGTTAGGTTTTATTATCCTCAGTGAAGTGATGACTGGATAAAAAAAATAAGCAGGTCAGGTTTTAAGGGAAATGGAATGTATTGCATCATTTTCTGCTTTGTCTGCCTTTGTTTTTAGAGAAAACAACCAAACAACCAAATGTTTGAAGATAATCTAAGCAAATTGCTTCAGAAATCAAAGTTTCATTTTTACTTCTCTTAAAATGAAGCACATTAGCATTAGTAACCATGCTTCTGATATCATGACCACATTCTTCCCTCCTTCACACATCAGTTCTGCTTTATACACTAACTATGAGGCTGTCTAATGCATTAGATCTTGGCACAGCTAGCTTAGAATTTCAAACTGTTTGTTTTGTTCTCAGATTACACATTCATTTTCATTCTGAAAAAGGATTGCCTAATTATAAGCAGGCATTCCAACAGAAGCCACTTACAGTTCTTTCTAGCCATAATAATTGTTCTTAATGATTATTTAAATGGGCCGCCTGGGGGTTGCACGTTCAGCTGGTATTTATTGGCTATCATAGAATTCAGGAAAAAACATACACCTCATAGGAAAAACTTTTTTGCACTGAATGATGACATAATTTTTACAGAACAAATATACAGAACAAACAAAGCTGTAATCTGAAAAATTAATAAGTCTAACTCTGAATTTCCAAATAATGCCAAAACTAAATCATTATAATAAAAAGTATATTACTTGGAAGTGTTTACATCCTGCAATGATACCTTTAACATCATCAAACAACAACATCTGTCTAGTCCACAACTTTAAGAAGGACACAACAGATGGATAACAATGCCAAATACAATAAACATATGACTGACTGTGTGACCAACCATAATTATATTAATATCCCCTGCGAGGCACTACTTGATGTGGTTTTGTGCTCTGAGGAAGATAAGAGCTATGCCAGAGGTTTAACCGTACTGACAAGCCTCATCAGAAGAGTCTGACAAAGAGTTTCTCTCCCAGAAACAATATGGTGAGACATAATTTATAGCATAATACTTATCTCCTGCAAGAAGATCACATGGAATGACTACAAACAGCAGTGTGACAAAGTAGCATGGCATATTGGAAGATCTGCAAGAAATACCATTTACTAAGCAAGAACTAATGAGGCTCTATGATCCTCTTAGAGGACTATGTGGAGAAAATTGCTCAAAATTTCTGATGTTACCTGACTGTATTCTCAGCTGGATGCTGACCTTATTGTAGGTCTTAAGGAGGTGACCAGGCAGATTCTTGCCCTTTTATCTTGGATTGGTGTGAAACTGTTTGGCCTGAGAAAGCTGACAGTTTTTTATGGCTGTGAACTTGGCCACCTGCTCTTGAGATTCATATTCCTCCTGACTAGTTAAAACTGTCTAGGTAATGTCATGTGGGTGAGCCCAAGGGAGGGTGAATTGTTCCTAAACTGAAGGTGTTGTTCCTCCAATTCTTAAAGAGGGGCTGGTTCTCTCTCTTCTCAAGAAACCATTGCTGGTTCCCACCGTACTGGATAATTTTTTTCCAATTTCTCGCTTCCACTTTTTGAGGAAAAGGATTAAGAAGATGGTTGTTCAGCAGCTTCACGGAGCTCTGGATGAAATGGATTATCTAGATTTCTTTCAGTCAAGATTTAGACCTCAATATGAGATGGAAATTACACTGGTCACACTTTTAAATGATCTCTGGTGTACCATCTCTTTTGATGATACTCTATAGTACCATTAAACATTGGCAGCATTGGATAAAATGAAAATTTGGGAAAACATTGTAAAAGTTAAAATTGGCTTTCCAATTTTAATGCCTTTTTCAAATATGCCCTTTCATATTCATTGCTCCTTTTAAATTCTTCATTTGCAATGAAATTCAAGTCCAGTTTTGGCATTCTCCACTGGAGCAGAAAAGGAAAACTGTGGACATCCATGTCACTTCTTCACTACATCTTCAGTTCCACTGAAACCAGCGATCTGGATTCCTTCACTGCCCTCCTGCCTTCACCCCATGTTTGAGGAACATATTTGCTCCCTCAATATTAGCATTTCCCAATGTCAGGATGACATAATGTTTAATAATTATCTTACATTTCTTCTACCCAGTACCATATCATCTGCAAGTACATTGGTATAGTTGCAATTTATACTTTCAATTCAAAACATTATCTCCAAGATTGAAATAAATGCATTATTTATATTTTATAAATCTGTCATGCATTCTAACACTATGGTACATAAATAAAAGAATGAGTGTTGTGAATGACATCTAACAAACATTATAACTGTCATAGATTTCTTATTCATCAGGCTTACTATTCTATTTTCATCTGTTTATAACACATAAAGTAAAATTTATTCGACCCAACTATGAATTAAAATGTAATATAGTAACATAGCAAAGGAAACTAATTTATCATATTTCAAAGCATTTTGTACCATTAAATAACAAAATGAGATTATTCATTCACTCCTGTTCTTACATTAATGAGTTTGATTGTGTATACCTTATTGTATGCCCTTATGCATCAGTTCTCAGTAGGAAGATTGAGTTTTCATAAAATAGCATAGTAATTTAAACATTTAGAGCAAACTAACCCTGTAGTGTAACAAAACCTATTCAAACTCAGCAGTGTGTCTGTGTCTATTCTCCCTTTCAGAGACTATGTATGAGATGCATTATTTCTTAAGCTTAAGAAATCTTAAGAAGTTTCAGCAAATTTGCATCTCGAATGTTTATTGTCAGGTTTTGTGTGCGTGTGTGTGTTGATTTAAAAAAAGCATGGCTGCAGATCTCATATATCAGAAGCCAAGATCCAGATGGATTTTGTTTACCTTCCCTTGTCTTAAAATATTATTCAAGAGAACTGTACATTTGAAACAGACCAAGAAATATGTCTTTAGAATCCCAACTAACCTTCTTCTGATAGAATTGCTTTTAATCTAACTAGGAAAGATGATTATCATTCCTTGTACAGTTCTTATCTGTCCCAAGGGCCTAGCAAAGGGCTGGAATTAAATTATACCAATACTGTCTATTCCAATAATTAAACTTGATTTTCCAGATGCTTCATAGTCTGTATAAGTATCGGGAAGGGTAAATAACAGTAGCAGATACTTCATACAAAAACTCAAGGATTGCATTTAGCAAACATGCTTAACTGGGTCAAATAAAGTTCTAGTAGATGATCATCACAACATGCTCAGATTTGTTAGCATTGATTGGAGGATGGGTTTTTTGTGACTTCATGTGGGACAAACCCAGGTTCTTTGATAGGTCATGATTCAAAGCATTGGGTAAAGCAAAAAAAAAAAAGAAGGGTAAATTTAGTCATCACAGTTAGCCATAGCTTTACTGTACTTAGCTACATCAAAACTATGTGTATATGTACAAGCTTGAGAAGAGAAGTAAAAATATAATATCAGTTTTGAGGTAAGCAGCTAGCAGAAATCGCAGGCTAGTATGTATATTGCTATAGAATTTTACTGCTATCCGAACATATTAAAATAAATAATATCAACACTATTATTTGTGATATTTTTTACTTTTGCCCTGTTATTGTCTTCATATTGTTTCAACATTTCATTTCTTTAATTTTGCAGTCAGGATTATTCGATTTGATTTTGTAGATTGCAGTTTGAGTTGCTTGTTGTAAATTCTAGCTGCATCTGTTTTTAATTGGCTTATTTCATCCTTTGCTTATCTATTCACAATTTATTAATTTAGTAATTTTTGCTAGTCAGCGAGGTTACCGGAGGTGAATTATTTCATTAGTGACAGGCAGAGGGAGATATGGTGCTAGTACTTGTGATATTTAAGAGCTGTTTCTTCTTCTGATTGTTCTTTCTATCAGAAAGATTTTCTACTATAAAACTGATTTGCCTGTTCTTCTTGTCTTTTATTCCCTGAAAGTTTAAATAGAATGGGGCCAAGGCTTTCAGTTGGGCAACTTTGAGAGTGTGTATGTGTGTGTGAGAATCTAGGATTGTTTGTATCACTGCAGTCCAGAAATAGTATCATATCTTCTCCCCCTTTGTTCCTTTACAAGCAGAAAGGATGAGAACCAAAAGGGAAAGGAGTCAGTCAGAGGTGATCACCAGGAAAGTTACCAGGGTCACCAAGATGTTCATCTCCAGTACATGTTGCTGCTAATAAAGCCAGAACTGACAGCAGAACAGCAGTAGAAAAGATGGAAGCTGCCATGACAGCATTTTTTCTACTTGTTTTTCCTTTCATCTTGTGGCATTACTCTTCTGCTGCATTCCCATTGGGATGTTGTCCTTGGGCTGCCATGTTTGTAGTGCAAGGATACAATCTAACACTAGATGTGACAGAAAATAGATACAGCGAAATAACACTTTGAATCCCTATACTCTGTGATCACTTTTGATGAAAACTTGGAGCAAGAAGTGAGCACTAAAGTAGACCCCATTGACCCTGTGCCTGATATCCCCAAAGCAGGGTTGTTTTTCTCTGGCTTCATTATATTTAATCCAATGCCTGTGTATGTAATACTATTTTTCAATGTAATGTTTTTACAGAATAAAAGTTATTTAGTTATGAATGTGAAGGGGCGTGATGGTTTCAGTGGTTAAAGCCACTGAGCTTGACAGCTGGAAAGCTAATAGCCTGGGTTTGAGACCCAAACTCTGTGCAATGGAGTGAGCTCCCATTACTTGCCCCATCTCCTGCCCATCTAGCAGTTCAAAAGCATGCAAGTGTGAGTAGAATAGGTACTTTGGTAGAAAGGTAACAGCATTCCATGTGCCTTTGGTGTAGAGCCATGATGGCCACATGACCAGGGAAAATGTCTTTGGACAATGCTGGCTCCTTCGGCCAAGAAACAGAGATGAGGATCATTCCCTAAAATTGAACACAACTGACAGGGAAACCTTTACCTGTTGTGTTAAGTTCTCACATTTACGACCTCCTCTGGAGCCTCCCTTGTTGCTGCCCTGCTTTGATTGGGTTAGTTAGCAGGAAATCGCTACATTCCTATTGGGTTCCGCCGATCTGACAGCCTCTATTTAAGCAGCTGTCAGACGGCAACAAGCTGTCACTAAGTCTATGCGCACGTACTGCGTTGATTGTTACAAGAGTTATCCTGTTAATAATAAAGTGTTGTGTTACGATAGCCAAGCCTCCGTCTTCCTTGCCTCGTTCTTCCAGCTAGAGCATGTTTAATTATGAATGTAGGGGTAATGTTGGTATATACAACAAGTTGCTGCAGAAGCAAATCCTGAGGTGGTGAGATTTCTTGTTAGTTATCAGTTTATAAAACAGGTTTAGCCCATGCCTAAGATCCTGGTTGGATGACAGCCACTTGCTTATAAAGATATTCATCAATTTAGAATAAAGATCTAAATGGGAGATTGCTAGTTTATCAAATAAGCTTCCAGCTATCTTTTAGTATTATGAGGCAAATATACTAAGATCTTGGGAAGCAAATACATTAGGATTACACTCTTTCCACTTTTCTATACCAGATTCATTTATGTAGAAAAGGGAGAGTAGATAGAACTAACATAATAATAAAAGAGGCGTAATTTTCATACATATCATATAAAATCAATGCATTTTTAACAAGATCTTCTTTGGTAAGCTTTTTGCTAAGCAAAAAGTGCTCCAGTAGAAAGAAAATGCCTAAACCAGCTATGTTAATAGCAAATCCCAGTCAAGATCTAGATTCAGGGATGGCTGCTGTCCAGTTTAGCCCTGTCAGAAATGCACACCAATTGGGGGGAGCCTGTAAGATACAATAAGATAAAACTTCCAGTCCTATGATTCTATGTTCTGTGATTTTACCTTACCATCATTTCTGATTTTCACCTGGGGGACTATTTCCTTCCCATAAAGCCATCTTCCTCCAGTGAGTGCTTCACCATCAAACACTTTTCATGCAAAAGAAAAAGAATGTATTGATTCATTCCACTGCAGTCAGGCAAGCAAGAATTCCCCCTTAAATGTCCTTATTCTACCTGACTATCTTACACAAAATCTAAATCATGTAGCAAAAGCCTATCACAAGTTAAGCATAAAGTTTTTATGAGTTGAACTCTGAACTTTAAAAAGTCTGAAATCTTTAGCAATTGCTTCTTGCCTGCAGGATAGATACAGTTAGTCTTCTGCCTTGTGGGCATGCCCTCAGCTGCAATCCTTATTGATGTTCCTTTGCTACTGCTTTCAAAACTGTTAAAATTCCTTCACTCAAGTGTTCTTAGCACTTATGTTGATAGGGAATACTTCAAAGGATACATCTTTACTTTATCAAATCTGCTCTAATTTTGCAGATGGAATCAAAGAGCTTTATTTTAAGTCTAGTCAAGTTTGCCAACTGTCCTAAGCCCCAGAAATCAATTCTCTGTAACCACCGTAATCAAATTTGGTGTAAAAGCTTGCAATGCAATGAGGCAAGTTACTCCTTGGAGTAACTGTTGAGCTCAGCTATCTTATATGAGGGGTAATACAGGCTTACAATTTAAGGGTCCCCCCTCAAGGCATAACCTGATATATTTCAGTCTTTGACTGCAGTGATAGGTGACCTATACATCATTCTCTTTCCTTCTATTCATTATTCAGAAGCATGTTGTTTTGCTCTTTCTTCAAATACAAACAAACAAATAAACAAACAAAATTCTCACCAGTCCTCAGGAGTAAAACACAACTTGGGTGTTCTGATGGAGCTATTATAATGACAGGAAATATAATGCAATCATAGGTGCTGGCAGGCTTTTATGAGTAACTTGTACGAAAGAAAATAATAATAATGTAGCTGAGGCCTTGGGCATTAACTTCCATCAAACATTGAAGCATTTTTTTTCCTGCTTTCTTGCTTACATGTTTAAATATCTAAATCCCAGAATGTGATATACATAAATCAAGCATTCCTGCCATTAAATTATACAGATATAAAGACTTATTAAATAGGTTGCTTGTCAATCACAATTATTCAAATGCAGTAACATGCAATATTATACAATATTTATCTCTGGGAAGAAAAAGAATCCTTCAATCCTTAAAAGTTCATTACTTTTCAGAATCAGTTCTTAAATTTCAGTTATATAGAACAAGTCTTTAATATTTTGGTTAAGTACACTTATCTTGCATTGTTCTATTCATGTAATGAGTTAGGAATTAGTCCTGGAAAAGAGGCAATGCAAAAGTCACAAAGCTCATTGGGTCATTTTGATTAAGATGCTATGAGGGTAGAATTAGGAGAGGTTCTTATGTAAACTATCTTGATTTCAAAGAAAAATATAATTTATAAATCTAATAAATATATACCTGATAAATATATCTGAAATATACTGTACTAGAAATATATAGGCTTGCTTACCTGCCCTATACATTATTCTATACCTGAATTATCCATCCCCCTGAACTATTAACTAGAACTATGACAATGGAAGACACAAATTACAGGCACTTGGAGCCTCAATTTAAGTGGACTTTAAGATTTGCTCTCTGGGAACTTTTAATCAGAGAACTATTTTAGCAATGCTACCACCTCAGCCTTTACCTTTCCTTTTCTGAAAGTTCCAGGGATCAGCTCTGGAATTTGTTCTTTCACAGAATAGAAAGAACAGAAAGAAGAATAATGTTTGGGATAGGGAAACTTTGATAGAAGCAATCATGGGGGAAAGCAAAGTAGGTCATTCACACAAACAGATCAATGAATAGAACTACTGCTGAAATTTAAAGCAGACATTGGAATGCTGTCAGAAGCAACATAGGCAGCATATCTATTGTCATTTTATCACTTCCAAATAGCAGTAGAAAAAAACAGGAAGTCACCTAGATAGCTAAAAAAGAAAGAAAGGAGAAATCAAAGGAAAATGTTTGGATAAACTGGGCAGCTCTATCTCTATCTATCTATCTATCTATCTATCTATCTATCTATCTATCTATCTATCTATCTATCATCTATTTGTCATCTATCGTGTTTCCCTGAAAATAAGACCCTGTCTTATATTTTTTTGAACCCTGAAATAAACGCTTGGCCTTATTGCCATGCGCTCAAAATTCTGATTGGGCTTATTTATTTATTTATTTGTTTGTTTATTTATTTATTTATTTATTTATTTATTTATTTATTTATTTATTTATTTATTGGTTCGATTTATATGCCGCCCTTTTCCGGAGACTCAGGGCGGCTTACAATGCATTAAGCAATAGCCTTCATACTTTTGTATAAACCTGCTTAGTAGGGCTTTCGGCCCTCCCAAGCGGTGTTCTTTTTTATTAACAGGGGATGTCTTATTCTGGAGGAAACAGGGTATCTATCATCTATAACTAATTTAAATAGCCATCCATCTCACAAAAAGTCATTCTGTGTGGCGTAGAACATTTTTCTATACATACAAAACAATGGTTTTCTATGGTGAGAAAACCATGTGGCTTGCCATTAACTACCTTTCTAAGGTTCCTATCAACACAATCAATTGAAAGAAGTAAAAGTAATTCTAGTTCATCAATATATAAAGGGCTATGTGTTATTTATCCCTGATTATAGTATCCTGGAGTGGCCCATAGGAAAAGTAATATGCTATTTCAATTTCTTAAAGGATTGCTGATTTCCCAGAAAAAGGGAAATATAATGTAGTACATACAACGGCATGCACAGAATCAAATTAAGATTTGATGACTTATATATAAAAAGCAGACACACACACACACATACACACACACACATTACAGCATGATAATTTAAATTTAGCCATAATTGAATTTATATTTCAGATCAATGAATGTAACTGATTATCAGCTATAAAGCCTTATTTAGTTCAGGCCAAAGGAATCAGCAGGATCTAATGCTGTCATTTAAATGACTAAATGAGTGTTGCTCCATTAGATCACAAGCTTCTGCCCCCTGACATCACAAGTTGTGTACAAAAGGGACAGAGCTTGCATCACAACACTCATTTCAACATGTCCCCACACCTAGCATAGATGCTGCCCTCAACCCATTCTTGCTGAAAGTTCCCACTACAAAGAGATCCAATGGGAAAAGGCAAAAAGGGCCTTCTTTCTAGGGGGCTTTGCCTCTTTGGACCAACAAGTGTATCTTCAACCCTCAAAGCCTTCCAGAAACTTGCACCAATTTGGCTCTTCCAAAAAGTCTTGGGGAATGGAGTATACTGGAGCTCCTAGTTTGGGGAATGTAATTCTTACTCCACTACAATTAACTATTTTGTAATGGGATGAGTGTCCTTGTATATTCTAGTATTTATTTGATTGTTAAATTGGCTTTGCTTTTGCTCCTGTACACTGCTTAGAGTCTTCCAAATTGAAACCATTTATAGTTTTGTAAATAAATAAAGCAAATAACCATTATTCTTCATAAGAAAGGCCAAAAAAAGCTGTATGCATTAAGGTCAAGAGTATGTATCAGAGAGAAGAGTACTTTTGCACCTGAATATGTCAAATACTGTCAACTGGATTGACTCAGAGTCTGCATCAGAATACATACTTGGCTGATAGAATCAATGACATACTACAGGAGACTGTAGAATCAGACTGGGAATCAAAACCAGGATGGGTGCATACTGACAATGCCTGTTTGATGTCTTCCAAGATGAGGACTGGCTTTTTGCACACAAGCACTATGTGAAGGTTGTTGTATTCAGCAAAGTTGCTTGACTTGTACTGACTTGTAGAAGAGTGGCAGTCAAAGCAGAGTAAATGTTAAAAGGAGTGAATTTAAACATTATGTTTTTTGTTTGGGACTTTGTCATGTGTCCACTTTAAGTTTGGGTTTTGTTTTGTTTTTTTAAAAAGAACACTTCTTTCAAATCATTTTTGTGGCAGTAAATATGGTGCTATCAAGTCACAAAATTGTGAACTGCTATCTTTAATGGATATTTCACAGATGTCACCAAAGCAGAAATGTTGCTTTAGAGGTTAAATTATATAAAATGAATAAGTAAATCCCGCCACTATATCAGATGCAGATTTCCTAGAGGAATATACCTTTGGAGAGACTGGCTACCTTGCTTAATAGCCAGTATGAATGTGAAGCTCATTTGTGCCTTATTAACCTTCATATTACAATCCTCTAATTTTTCTTTGATTTCCTTTAGGCAACATAGAATGAATATGTATGTATATGTATGAGATTCTGCTTCTATTGAAGAGTAATCAGTTAGCACCTAAGCCATCAGTAAGAAAGGAATTTTCTCCCTCCATATGCATGCACACATAGACATGCACACATATGTATTGTGCATACCCACACTCACATCCCAACATAGGAACTTCTCAATATGGTCGTGGATGGTGAATGTGATAAATGTCTAATGTAGTCAGATACTAAGGAACGGCCAACATATTAAAAAAGAAAGGATGCTCTTTACTTTCATTATACCCTTATTTTCCCCAGAAAGGGATAAAGTCCAATTCTCATGGCAATCTTATGGTTTAAATCCTGGCATATGCCAAAGAAGTTTCAATTTTCAGAGTCAATTACTCTTTCCACTTCTAAAAAATGCATCTTGGTCTCTTTGCCTAATTTCCTTTTGAAGAATGGAAGATTGAGTCTGATTTCAGAAGCAGAATCTCATTGTTCAGAGCCCTGGTGGGATGTAACATATCCTCTGATCAAAGTGCTCCTAACAGTTAAAGAGACTAAAGAAATAATTGCAATCTTGATCAGAGAAATCTCTATTAGAGGGATTAAATTGTAACATCTCTCTGGGTGTATGTGGCTGTATACCTGTAACATTTCCTTCCCACCCTAGTGAGAATTATTCCTTAAATAAGAACTGCTAAAGGAACAAAAAAGGAACAACAACAACAACAAAAAAAAAAAAAAGGTCAGAAACTGTTGCCTGTTACAGCACTATAGAGATCGGAGATATTTCACTGTTTAGGCTTCTTTTCTCCCCCCCACCCCAGAAATCTACTTTCATGACTTTGGGCTTTGTTACCAACTTATATTAATAAGGTTCAGCCAACGCAGATTCTTTTGACTCTTTTTTCACTCGCTGTCCTCACCTGTCAGCCCTCTCTTCATCAACTATATTTATTACAATCAAGCCCTGTCAACTGTCACAGCTTACATACAGACTGCCGGTAAATATGTCTTTCCAGTCATTAGACATTCCTTTCAGTCACCTTGGGATTTCTACCTTGTCTATCTCACTCCAAAAAAACTTTTGTTCAGAAGTATTAAACTCCCACAGAGCAGTGTCAGCTTGGGGCCATTACTGTAGGAAGTGACAGAAAACACCAAACTGTCACTCATTAAGGATCTGGTTTTTCCAGAGTTGATGCAAGTCAGCCTTAACCCTCCAAACGAATCATGATTTATTTAATATATTTGCTTCTACAAGTGTCAACTCATCAGCTTAAAATGTTTCTCCTTTAACTCTATTGAGGCCTGTACAGCAAGTTGCTTTTGAAACTTTTTTTTCTTTTTCTTTTTGTTGCTCTAAGGCTTAGTAATTAAAACAGAATAGAAAACAGTGGAGATTTTGCTCCATTGCTACCGTTAGTAGCCCTTGGTTTAATAATTATATGTACTGTACAAAGCATTCCTATTAAAATTAGAACTGGACACGCTTGGGAAAAGACCACCTAGCGAGTGAATTACTTTTATGCCAGGCTCCTAAATCAGGGCAAGATAAATTATCAGTCCATGGACAGATTTAAGGTGAGAAAAACAATTAAGGAAGGAAGGTAGGAGGAAACCCCATTTTCCTCTAATTATGCTGTGAAGAATTGCTCTAATAGATCCCTATTCCCAACCCACCTGAAGCAAAGCAGTAAAGGTGAGTTGACTTCTGCAGTTGTTCTTACAGCAAGAAAATGTTCTTTCTTTTTCTTTTCCTTTGTATGTAAAGGCTGGGGGTAGTACAAAAACATTAATATATTCCAAAACATTTTTTTTCCTTCTTTACAAGAACAATGTTAGGATGATTTGTCAGAAATGATCTCAATTTGGGATTACATTTTAAACTGCGATATAAATTTCTGTGCCTGCGAAAGCAGAATTGTTAAACATTGTTTCAAAAGTATATTTAATATGTGTAATTCTTCCCCGAGATGAGAAAGAGGAGCCAGTCCTCAATTGGCATGTTTGGTAGTATAGAACAGATAGAGTTATGAGTAAGGATTTGGGAAAGAGACAAGCAGTATTTGAAATCAATATAGTGATTAATAATAGGCAGAATGGAAGGAAGATTGAAAAGTGGGAGAAACAACATTTTTAAAGAAAAGATATGTGTAGCACACACAAGAGATGGAATTCATTGTGCCCTTGATTTCTGACACAAGACAGATAGAACTAAGCCTCTGAATGTTGGATGAGTAAAGGATTTCTTCACTATCTAAAAAAGATCTTTCAATGGTTGTGCTGCCATTGTGATTCTACCATTTGTGGGGGGGGGTTTAAAAATATATTATGAATGAAATACAGGAACAACTGGTAAAAAGAACGGTATACAGAGTCTGAAGAATCCTACAATGCTAGCATTGGGCAAATAAGCTGCCAGAATTCTAGCTAGCTTGCATATTCAATGCAGCAACCCTCTGCCTGGTAGCTCCTATGGAAGGCTAAATAGGCCCTTCATGCTGCAAGGGAAAACAGATGGGTCAATGGAGTTTAGGATGATCAGGGAGCAGATGAGGGCATTATGGTGGTGAAGGGCAAAGGATGGTAGGATACAGGAGGTGGACTGCTTACGGAGATCCTAGTTTCTTGTGTACAAATCAGTGGAGGTCTTAGTCACCACTTAGTCATCCACTTTATGCACATGTAACTTGGAGAATTTTCTAGTTTTTAAAGAAGTCTGAATTATAATGCAGTATATTGTACCTAGAATGCAGCTGGAAGAAAACAAGGAGACAACTGTACTGTGCATGAAAAATAGCCTTTCTTAGTTATAATCTTACTACAATAAGAGCAGCAGAACATAATCATTCTACCTCCCTTATTATGTCTGCAGAGGGTCAGCCAGCTTATCCTGGTTAATAAAAGGTCAAGGAATAGTTTCAGGCTATTCTGAGGACTATATTAGGTAACTGGCAGATAAACTGGACTCTTAATTGTATAAATCTTATGGACCTGGTTCTTGAAGTGTACAGGGTCCTTAAAGCTATGAGCTCAGCCTCCTGAAGACAAGCGTCCAGGAAGGTGACATATGGTTAGGTCCAGTTGATGGTTAATACTTCTTTGCAGGAGGAAATGGTGCCACTTGCTTTGAAAGAACAATTATACAGCCTCTCCTTAAGTAGCCATTGCTAAATCCAGCAGAACTGGACAATTTCTTGAGGAGAACAGCTGGCACTGGTTTTGGAGGCAGTGGATTATCTGGAGCCTTTGCACTAGGCATTAAGACCTGTTATAGCACTGAAACAGCATTGGTTGTTCTTGTTGAATGTCAGATTTGAGACAGAAGTCTACATCTACCACTTGATCTCTGAGTGGCTTTTAATATATTGATTATGGTAGCCTGGTAAGGCTCAGGGACTGGGTGTGGAAGGCACCGAATGATAATTCTCCTTTATCCAATGACAATTTTCATTCAGTCTTGGAAGGTTGGAAAAATCACATCTGAGTCCCCTGCTTTCTGCAATCTCTCAGAATTCCACTGTTCCTACTATTTACTTTATTTATTTATGTAAAGAACTTTATGGCCACCTACTCACATAGTGATCCTAGTGAACTCACAATAACCAAAGAAAGCAGTAGAATAACAATAGAACAAGACTTCCCATCAGATTTTAGACCTAAACAATTAACCTCTTGACTCAACCCATTCTAGCCCAATACTTGGCAGAAGAGCCAATATCCTTGTCTTGGGGAGGGGGAAGCAAGGACCATAAGCCCTCCATGTTGCTATGAGTCAGCTGCACCTAGTTTCTGCCCATCTAGACCATATAGCTCTAAGCAAGCACCTAACTAGTATCATGAATTTGTTTAGTAATTACATAAATTATACATTTACCTAGCATGGGACACAGATGTATTATTGGGTACCATCAGTATCTTGATGAAATATATGAAGCTCATGCTGCTACATGACCTAACCCAGGCATCATATAGATGTTAACTAAGAAGAGAGAGAGCTGAGCCATGAGTTCACCCAACACAACAGGGATCTAGGACTGGACCTCTTCTCCCCTACCAACATTGTAGAGTTCAGATCACAAAGGAAGGAGAAAGACCATTCCAATAAAATTCTACTTCCTTTTAAATTAATAATTTTATTAAGCTTGTCAAAATATAAAATACAAAAGAAAATGAAAATATTCAGAAAATGAGGCAGAGAAAAGGAAGTGAATGAAATTTAGGGGAAAGGGGAAAAAAGAAAGAAAAATGACTTCCAATTCTTTTTAGCACAGTAGAATAAAATAATAACATTACAACCTCAACTTTCTTCTTTTACATACTTAATATGTACAAGCTATTGACTAGCTACAACAAACGTATCTAATCAGATAAACTCAAAGTGAACATTTCATCTTTTTTTCCATCTCAAGCCCAAAGTCCAAAAGTAGTTTCTAAGTAGAAACAAAGTTGGATGTATTCTTTTCTTTGATTAAAACTGTTAAGTTAGCCATCTATGCTAGTTCCATTGGTTTTTCAGTATCTTTCTATTTTTGTGAATAAATCATTCTTGCTGCTATCAACATATATAACAAGCTTCCAGATTTTTTATCCAGTTCTTTGACCATTAAGTCAAAGAGAAATGTCTCTGGTTTAATTTTTATATTCACTTTTAGAATTTTCTGTATTAAAACATGAATCTTACCCCAGTACTTCTTTGCTTTATCACAAGTCCACCAAATATGGTAAAAAAAGCACCCCATTTTTACATGTACATTTCCAACATACATTTCAAATATCTTTATATATCTTTGATAATTTATTGCATGTTAAATACCAATGATACATCATTTAAAAAAATATTTTAAATTATAATATACATTTTAATCCACGTTTTCTCATTATTTGAGTATTACAATATACCTGAAATTCATTGCCTATTGGATCACTCAATGCTTCACATATTCATTCTCCATATTCAATTTCAGTAACTATTTATAAACCTTGGCAATGAAGTGCTACTTCCCAAAGATCTGGTCCTGTAGGATACTATGGATGATGCTATCAAAAGCTGCCAAGAGATCCAAGAAGGCAGGATGATCTGCACCCATCTCTATCATGAGTCCCCTAAAAGTAATGCAGAGGTGCAACCAATGCTGTTTCAGTGCTTTAGCCTGTTGTGGCCCACCGGTGGCCAGCAGAGCTGGCAGCAGAGTCGGATAGTGAGGAGATTGGGGAGGAACTTGGGCCAGTCCTGGGGGCTGGGGAAAGCTCAGACGAGGCCTCTGCGTCAGAGGCAGAGAGGGAGATAAACAGCAGCGAGGCAGAGGAACAGCTGGACCCCGTTCCCAGTGTGTGCCTGTGCAGAGCTGCCAGAAGACAAGAACAATTAAGAAAACAGGGTTGACTCGGGAGTAACAACACACCTTGGAGATAATTGGCCCTCCCATAGGAAATAAAAGAGGAACCAACAGGGAGTGGGCTTTTGTAGGAAACAAACTGTTCTGACCTAGGCTCCCTTAACAAGCAGGAGGCAGGAATTATGGCAAAACCTCTTTTATTTACATGACTGTGAATGAATGTAATTCACAGTCATGTGAATAAAAGAAGTTTTGCCAGTAATTCCTGCCTCCTGCTTGTTAAGGGAGCCTAGGTCAGAACATACCCTGATCTGAATTTTAACTGAAAAGGTTCAGATAAAGTGCTTCATGAAAGGCCTTCACAACTGAGATCACTCTCTTTACAGCCTTCCCTAAAAGAAAAGATTGAGACCAATGGAAAATAATCTGTAAAGTCCAAAGCTGAGCTCTTGAGGAGGGGACAAACCACTGTCTCTTTCAAGGCAGGCAGGACCAATCAATTTTTAACATTTATATGATGATGGGGTAAAGTAACCAGTAACATAAAGCTTGATGTCCTCAATGTGCTGATTATATACAATTACACATTTTTGATCTGGGTTTACCAAGTGATGTCACCAAGATTCTTTCACAGTATCTGGAGATTGTGAGAATATGGAAGGAGGAAAACAAGCTTCAATTCAACCCTGGTAAGACCAATTGGCAATGGTTTATGGCACCTTCTGGTTATCCAACTTTATCTCTGAATGGGAAAGTGCTTCCCCAGGCGGAGTTGGTACAGAAGTTGGAGGGCCTCCTATACTCATAACACCTGTTTTAAAAAAATGCAACAGGTTGTAGAGGACTGACACAACCATGACAATCAGGGGTTTTGTACAAGTTCATCCTTTGCACCAATTGCATTCCTATATGGATTGAAATCCCATACATTCAGTATTGAAAAGACCTACACTAATGCCTTAGTTACCCACTGATATTCCATCCTCTGGCTTAGTGGGTTTCTGAGTACAATTCAAGGTGCTGATTGTCACTTTCAAAATCATACATGTCTTACAGAACCATGATTGTCTGATTGTTTCTGCTCACCTCAATTAACTAGCTTTCTCTGACACAATTGGGAAATGTCTAGCTTTCTCTGCCACAACCTTATGAAATAGTATCCTCCTGTGGAAATCCAGATAACCTCCACTCTCTTGGTCTTTTGTAGTGTCCTTTCAGATATTTGGACTAGGAAGTTAAAGCAGCCCTGCTTTATTATTTGAAAATGGAATGATTTTTAGATCTTTGTTGTGTTTTTATTACTGTTTTGGATATTTATTTTATAAATTATACTTGGTGGAGAGGATTGGGAGGAGATAATTAATCTTTTATGCACCACTAAGAGTCACTGTTGTGAGCCAGGCAACTACATAAATTGCTTAGATTAAAAAAAAAATTGGTTAGCTAGGGAAGATATTTTCCTGCTCTCTCACAAAATGAGCCCTGAAGAGCTAACTCTTTCTAACACAAATCAATAAGACTACCCTGGGTTAGTTATTTGCCCTTGATTGTAAGCCTAGTTTATCAGGTATGACCTTTGAATATATGACAAATTACAGGATATTATGGCTTGAAATATTATGAAAACACTACTTGATTTCTGAAATAGGTCACTGAAATAGTCATGCTCATTAGGCATAATAACTGTTAATATGTTCCAGAAATAGAATATTTGAATGGACACATAGGAGCATTGGAATATTAAGTTTTATGTATATGGTACAGTAGCTTAGATAGAAATGTCCTGTTTTATGCATATTCAAAATGTACTATAAAGGAACAATAACTAAGAGGAATGAAGTTTTATTGTAATGAAATAAACAAAACTAGAAGAAATAAAAGATGTGTGAAATCCCTAAAGTAGAAATATAAGCAAGATGCAAATTACACACCGTCTCTGTTCTTTACTCAATTCTCCACTAATAATCAACAGACAATGTGAAACTTTGCCTCCAAACTGAACAATACTGAAAAGATTTCACAAGTCGGCCTTTTAAATTTAATTGACTGCCATGCATAGGGAAGCTACAGACTAGGTTAAAGAAATCTTCCCAGAATTTCTATTGTGCCAAAATAATTATACAGGATGCAACCAACAAAAGAAATAATTGCTATTATGGTTTTAAGGGAGAAGTGATGACGGGGAAATCAAGAGGTTCAATGAAAAATAGATGCGAGCTGGAAAAACATATAAACAAAAAAATCTTTTAGCATTATAATTTTAAAAGAAATGGCAGTCATATTTTGCAGGTGTACATAAAGAACTCTCCGGCATTTTGCCAACTCATGCTCTGGCTCCCATTTCCTTTTGTCAAGAGGTATTTGACTGAAGTCACAATTGTCTTGGGAAAGAAAAGAATGAACTGCTACATGAATAACTTAAGTGAGAGATTGTAAGTAGCATCTTGGCTGCAGCAAGAAAAAGCCAAGTTAATGGATTTGAACACAAAATAACATAGGAAACAAAACACCTAGTCATCAGGATTAAGGCAACAAGCAAAGCAAAAACCTTGAGCTTCTCTGGGGTAAATTGCTTTTACGGGAGAAAAGAGTTATATTTGGAAAATTAATTCTCTTTATATTAAAATGTAAAAGATTTGGGGATCTTTTACGGTCAATTTAAATCCAAAAGTCTTCTACTTTTAAGTAATAGTGATAGAGTATGTATGGATACAATATAAAAAGATGAAAATTTTTATGAAACCACTCTCCTCTGTATTTCTGCTTCTGGCAATTTCAGAAAAGTACAATTCTGAGAGTTAAATTTACTTTGCTGAAAAAATGTCAGTTTGTCTTTTTATTCATTCTTTTAAATATAAAAGAAAAATTGTTTTTTTTTTCATAAGAAATAAAACTTTTGAGAAAGTTTCATGGGTAAGGAAGGGTATATCTGTATTTATCTTTATCATAATGTAGCCAAAGGGTTTTTGTGTATATCCTAACATTTCCCCAGAAGTCTTCATCTTCTATAGATTTTTACACTTCAGTTAAATCCCAAGAGAATGAACTGCTCCATCCAACTTTTTTTTCAGTTCAGAAGTGTGACCAGCCAGGAAGGATGCTCAGAAATGAAGATACATGATAGAAATTATGACATCATCCTCTGCTATCTTGTAACAAGTCAGTTTAAGAAGAAGGAGGTGGAAGGGAATATATTTGAAATAAATTCAAAAATAACTACTAAAGATAAAAATGAAATTCTTTTTTCCCAATAAACTGGATATAAGATTTAAACATACTATTAGGAATTTGGTGAAATTTGTAGTTTTTGAAGGAATTATGTAAAAGAATAATCTCAGCTGCTTTTTATTTAAAATAAGACTATAAATGAGTGTGACATATGAAGCAACCATTATATTCAAGTTACTCTAACAAATGCATTGCACAACAAGTTGCAGTTCTTGAAAAGCTGTTTTTACAACTACTAAAGTTTTCATGTTTTACAGACCAGGTCTAAAATGGTCATCTGACTATTTGCAAAAGAAGAACCCCCTTCATGGATTACTGTCTTGTTGTGACGAAGGGCCTTGTGTAGCTCAATGAAGTTGTGAACTATGCCGTGCAGGGACAGGTCATAGCAGAGAGTTCTGACAAAACGTGATCCACTGGAGAAAGAAATGGCAACCCACTCCAGTATCTTTGTCATGAAAACCCCATGGACAGTACCAAAAGGAAAAAAGACATGATGCCAGAAGATGAGCTCCACAGTCAGAAGGTAGCCAATATGCTACTGGGGAAGAGCAGAGGGCTAGTACTAGTAGTGCCAGAAAGAGTGAAGCGACTGGGCCAAAGCCAAAAGGACACTCAGCTGTGGATGCATCTGGTGGTGAAAGGAAAGTCTGATGCTGTAAAGATTTTTTCTCCATAGGAACCTGGAATGTAACATCCATGAATCAAGGCAAGCTGGACGTGATCAAACATGAAAAGACTGAACATCGACATCTTAGGAATCAGTGAACTAAAATGAACAACAATGGATGAATTTAATTCAGATGACCATCAAGTATACTACTGCTGGTAAGAATCCCTCAGAAGAAATGGAGTAGCCTTCATAATCAATAAAAGAGTAGGAAAAGCAATACTGGGATACAATCCCCAAAATGACAGAATGATCTCAGTTCGAATCCAAGGCAAACCATTAAATATCACAGTAATCCAACTCTATGCCCCAATCACTGGTGCTGAAGAGGATGAAATTGACCAGTTCTATGAAGCCTTACAGCACCTTGTAGAATTAACACCAAAAATTATGTCCTTATCATTATGGGGGATTGGAATGCTAAAGTAGGAAGCCAAAAGATTACCGGAATAACAGGCAAGTTTGGCCTTGCAGTACAAAATGAAGCAGGGCACAGGCTGATAGAATTCTGTCAAGAGAATACGATGGTCATAGCAAACACTCTTTTCCAACCAGCCAAGAGACGAAACTACACATGGATATCACCAGATGGTCAACACAGAAATCAGATTGACTATGTGCTCTGCAGCTAAAGATTGAGAAGCTCTCCACAGTCAATAAAAACAAGACCAAAAGCTGACTGTGGCTCAGAGCATGAGCTTCTCATTGCAAAATGTAGACTTAAATTGAAGAAAGTAGGGAAGAGCACTAGGCCACTCAGGTATGAACTAAATCATATCCCTGATGAATATATAGAGGTGACAAATAGATTTAAGGAATTAAATATGATATACAGAATGCCTGAAGAACTATGGATGGAGGTTTGCAACATTGTACAAGAAGTAGCAACTAAAACCATCTCAAAGAAAAAGAAAGACAAGAAAGTAAAATGGTTGTCTGAGGAAGCTTTGCAAATAGCTGAGGAAAGAAGGGAAGTGAAAGGCAATTACTTATTTGTGATTTCTTTGTGCCCAAATTAAATGCTATCCTTCAGTCCTTGAGATAGCAGAAATTACTGCTATAGTTTCACTGTCACAATGTTTCTTTTCCTAGTTGTGGGTCCTACCCTGCCACTGGCAAATGTTGCTGTCCTTATTTAGAGAAGAAACATATCGATTGCTTTCCTTACTGTGCTATGGGGCTGGGGTTGCGGAAGAGGTAAATTTTTACAAAAAAGTAGACTAGTGGGCTTAGCCATCTGTCAAAATGTGTTTCAATCTTGCAGAAATGTTTTGTGTAGGTGCAGCCAAACGGAGCCCAATTTTAAGGGACAATTAGACTCCTTTGTACATGAATTAGCACTATTCCAAGAGATTGCTAAGCATATATTCCAAAGCAGGCATGGGGAAAGTTGCAGAGTAGATGAATAACCCTCTCCCATTTCACTATGCAATTCTACTGTTCAAGTGCACCTGTGTCTCAAAGTTGGGGGCCATTTTGGTGACCTGCAGAATACAGAGGGATAATTGGAATGAACTGAACTTTCCTGCTGACAAAATAGAATTGCCTTGGAAGACAGTGTCAAAGATTGCAGTGGTAGAGAGCTGTCTGCACATTCTAAAGTGGCCAATAGTGTTGACCCTATAGGTCACTCCAAGGGTGACCCAAGGGTCACCAAAAGCTGAGAGGTCAGTGAAGCAAGTCCAATTGTTTCCGGGCAAAATCTATGGTGTGGTAACAAAGGATACACTTTATAAAATGAGTATGATAAAGGTAACTTAAGGCTGTGTCAGTAGGGAAAAAATGACAATAACATGAAAATGTTTCAGAAAAGAGGTTTCTGGGACATGTTTGCTCTATAGTTAGATGCAAGGGAGAAAAGGCTTACAGGAAAAAAATCACATTAAATCTCAAGCTTTACTCCCAGTTATCTCAGAATGCATTCCTTTATATATTCTATTAAAAACTGGCTTTAAAATGTTTTCCCCTTCTTATAAATTCCAAGAAAGAATTGTTGTAATAAGAAAGGAACCAATTTCACACTTTGAACAGAGAGATCTGATAGATTGGCAACCACAATAATATTTTATTCATTCCCTTGTTAAAACATTGCCAAACTGGGTGTGATCTAAACTGCATGAATAAATTCAGCTATTCTGGAATCCTTATCATCAGGAAGAGTACTGATAACTAATCTAGGACTTTCCATGGGCATAATATACTCATGCCTTAGTGAGCATCATACCTGCCAAATATTTGTCAAATGAAACTCTTGGATATTCCTTTAGTACAGACTTTCTATTTTAAGAGAAGTGCAACCTAATCAAGAATAGATTGCAGTCCAATCCCAAAGCTTCAATTTCATATGATATAACATTATTTGCTCACTAATAACAGAGTTGGAAGGGACCTTGGAGTCTATTACTCCAATCCTCTGCTCAAGCAGGAAACCCTGTACCATTTCAGACAAATGGTTGTACAATCTCTTCTTTAAAAACCTCTCATGTTTTTAAGACTTCAAAAGTTGTAACCTACAACTTCTGGAGGCAATTAATCCACTGATTAATTTTTCTAACTGTCAGGAAATTTCTCCTTAGTTCTAGGTTGGTTCCCTCCTTGATTAATTTTCATTAGTCTCCATCATCATCATAATTATGAATGACAATGTCAAAGGTTACTGATAGGTCCTTTAGAGTTACAAAACAAAAGTAATAGAACCTAGTGTCAAAACTCTAATATGTCATACTACTCCAGATGATCTCTCCCAGCAATTTCATATAGATATTGAATAATAGTACTAAAACCTACATATGGTAATAATGGTCTTATTGCTGAACACTAGTTCATGGTACCACCTTCTTAACCTGGTTTTCAGGAAAGTTTGGAACTGTAACACAGCGATGCCAAAACTGGAATACTGCAGGTAGTTGAAAATAATCATGAAAGCGAATGAGAAAAAGAAGAGGTTTTAAAGAGTTGTACTCATCCTCAACTAGCTCTTGGCATAAGTAGTCCAAGATGATCAAAACAAGCCTAGTGGAAATGGGCATGGATGATTAGTTGCAAAGCTCCATGTAATATTTATACAGAGTCCCTGGGCAAAGTCACTGAGTGTCAATCAGGAAATAAGCAGGAACAGAAACTTGTTTTGCTCTTCTAAGCTCCTATTATGCTTGTTCAAAAATTGGTGAAGTGAAATGCAGCATATTCTGTCTATTAATTAGGTAGTGGGTCAAAAGTCATTGAAAGAGTGGCCCCTTTTCCCATAAAAATCATAATGTAAGGGAAAAACTTATTGACCCTTTTACCAGCACGGAAGGCAGACCTGTAATGAACACTTTCTCAGCTATTGCTGAGAAATACCTGGAATAGGAGAAATGAAAAGCTCCAGCATTTATCTAGGATGATGCCAGCCCTGTTTCATTGGACAAAGAAAGAGGAATGAAAACTAGTCTTCAAAGGTGGGCGTATCAGTTGCATATAAACTTCAGCATATTGTTCAATGGCTCCTTTTCCCTCCCTTTCACCCACTGCGCATCTCTCCTTTCTTTCCTATCAACCCTAGAATAAGGACTCTGTGTTGGTTATTACCTTTAAAGCCCTACATGGCTCAGGGCCAGGCTATCTTCAAGGCAGCCTTCTACCACATAGCTCCCAATGACCGGTAAGATCCCACAGAGTTGGTCTCCTCTGGGTCCCATCAGCTAAACAATGCCGGCTGGTGGGCCCGTGGGGGAGGACCTTCTCTGTGGCTGCCCCGGCTCTCTGGAACCAGTTACCTCCTGAGATCTGGACTACCCCCACCCTATTGGCCTTCCGGAAAGTGGTGAAGACCTGGCTTTTCTGGCAGGCCTGGGGCCATTGATCTCACTGTTGCAATCTTGCGAGATCCGGCCATGAATGGTGTGCATGGCTTTTAATGTTTTAAAAATGTTTTTATCGTGTTTTTTAATAATTTTTCTATGTTCGCATTATTTTTGCTGTAAGCCGCCCAGAGTCCTTTGGGAGTTGGGTGGCATAGAAATGCGATAAATTAAATTAAATTAAATTAAATTAAATTAAATTAAATTAAATTAAATTAAATTAAATTAAATTAAATTAAATTAAATTAAATTAAATTAAATTAAATTAAGTGATGTGCTCTTGAGGCAAGGAGTGACTGAAAGTAGGAGGAAAATTAGTAAGTTAACAAACAAGTAAGTAGGTATGTAAGCAACTAAATACATTGATGAGGTCCCATTGTATTTTTGGCTGAGAGTGTGCAGATGCTGAAACTGTGTCTAGATTGGGAAGGATGATGGTTAACATTGGATGAAATCTGACAAAGGTGACCCTGTAACAAAATGGTTTTCCTGGGTATTGGGTTGCTACACAAAGCTTTCTGATAAGAAAGGCTATGGTTTGGACATATACTTTGATTCACTAAAAGGGCACTGGTAGCTAAGAGCAGCTGTGGTGGCACAGTGGTTATAATGCTCTATTGCAAGCATTTGATCTTGACTTGCTCAAGATTGACTCAGCCTTCCATCCTTCCGAGCTCAATAAAATGAGGCCCAGATTGTTGAGGTAAATATGCTGACATTGTAAACTGCCTAGAGAGTACTATAAAGCACTATGGGGCAGTATATAAGTCTATGCTATTCCTACTTTGCTAGTACTGGTTGGCTTAAGCAGTAAGCCTTATGGAAGCAGTAAGCAATGATTTATTTTGTTTTGTAACAAAAACAAAAGTCTAGGAATAGTGCTGTTCTGTTTCTGTTAAAGATTAAAGAAAACAATCGGTAAATTCCCTATTTCCCATGCTGCCAACACCTGAAAGTGGGAAAAACATCTACCAATCCCTCTTTCCAACATGGATGGGGCAGAGTTTAGCAAATGTAACCAGGGGCTTGAAACAGAAAGTGTCAGGGACCACTAGTGTCTAGTGCAGTGTTTCTCAACCTTGGTAGCTTGAAGATGGGTGGACTTAACTCACAGAATCCCCCAGCCAGCAGTGCTGGCTGTGGGATTCTGGGAGTTGAAGTCCACCCATCTTCAAGCTACCAAGATTGAGGCTTCCGGTCTGGCTTCCGTCGCCGCCAGATAGTCCTCTGTGACCGCCAGCCCCGTTGCCTGTAAAGAGCCACCTTTACATCTGAAAGGCGGCTCGAAAAACTCCATTTCCAGAAGGAAATGTGAGACAGAGCAGGTGAGGGCAGGTAGAGCCCTCTGCGAAGTCCCCAGAGTTCTTTTTTTACTCTTGGGGACGAGCAGGTTGTGGCTCCCTATTTCCACTCACCGCTGCTCCGGGCTTCGGGAGAACTCTGCCTTTTTGCAGAGCCAGGCACTGGGACCGGACCAATCAATAAAATTAACAGATGGTTTAATTAAAGAGGACGAGATTTGGACTTGGGACCCTAAATCGCAAGTATTTTTAATGATTTTACAAGCGTTTTTAAGTGAAGGAAAAAAAAAGTTTAAAATGGCGACTGCTGAGGCTTGAGAAGAAGAAGAAAGCCGAAAGCAAAAGTCCTTCCGTAACAAGCTACAAAGTAGCGGAATATACAGTGCTGGCTAGAATCTAGAAGAAAAATATCTATTTTAAGTTTCTTTTTTCTTGGAGATTTGTACTTGATCTTGCTTGGGGAAAAGTTTTCTTTCTTTATAAAGAGTTTGTTTGTGTGGCAGGATGGCGTTAAAACTAATAAAGCCTGACAAACAAGCAGTGGGGGGGTGTTCCCCCATTTACAATTATGTGAACAAGTTCTGAGCCTACAGACTCAGCAGAATGGCTTTAATTTAAAAGAATTTGTCTTGGAGGAAATGGCAAGATATCACGAGACTGTGAACCAGAAACTTGAAAAATTTAGGCAGGAAATTAAAGAAATGATACAACTAAAGTATGATAATCTGCAACGAAAGATTGTAACAGTGACTAATGCTTTTTCAGAAATTGTTATAAAGATGGATACAAATATCAATGGAGTCTAAAATGGAGGAAGTTGATGATAAGATTTATAATTTGGACAATAAAATACAAAGAATTGAAAATGATTTGATAAATATTCAAGACAATAGTTTAGAAGTAAAGTCTAAAAAGGAAGCTGGTCACGAGACAATGCAGAAGATATAAAGCAAGGGATTGAAAAAGAAGTTACAATGATGCAATACAGGTTTACGGAATTTGCGGTTAGAATGAGAGGGTTACATGAAAATAATAGATATGATTTAAGAAAAATATCTGCTCAAGTTCTGGCCGGGATTTTAAAGGTTCATCCTGAGGAGGTATCTTGTAAGATTGACAAGGCCTATAGAATAAATTCTTGGATTGCAAAGCAAAGGCAATTGCCTAGAGATGTGGTGATTTACTTCACAGATAAAGAAATAAGAAACGATACTGTGCAAAAATCCTTTAATTCTACTCTACAACTGTATGGAAGAAAGATCTGGATATATAAAGAGTTGCCGCCTAAGATGCTAAAAGATAGAAAGAAATTTGGATTTTTGGTGACTGAGCTAAAGAAACAAAACATCTCATTCAAGTGGGACGTTCCAGTTGCAATAATATTGAGATATCAAGGAGAAAGATATCAGCTAAATACTGTTGAAAAAGCGGAAGAATTTTACTACAAGGTTCTCAAAAAGCAAAATCAGCAAGAGTCAGAAATTCAAGATAAGCAGAAGGAGGTGGAAGTAATGGAAAAACAACAAGTTACAGAGGTCTTTGTAGATGAGCCGCTTCTGGATTCTCCTTCAGAGGTCTCAGCTGGACTATTTATAAATACAAGAGAGGTGGCTCTGGATTCTAATGTGATGACTTATCAAGTTACAGATCAGCATGGAAATCAATCAGTTGATATACAACTCATAGAACCAGAATGGAGATTTAATGGGAAAAAAAGGGGGGAAAAATTTGTATTTGAAAAACTTTTTCAATAAAAAAAAAGATACCAAGGTTGAGAAACACTGGTCTAGTGCAAGCACTAGATTACAGGTATGAAGGTCTTCCATCTTTGTAACCTGAAATTTGGATTACAGGTAATCCTCAACTTTGACCATTCGAAGTTACAACGTCACTGAAAAAAAATGACTTATGACCAGTTTTCCTACTTATGACTGTAGTAGTATCCCCATGGTCATGTGATCAAAATTCAGATACTTGGCAATTGACTCATATTTATGACAGTTGCAGTGTCCCAGGGTCACATGATCCCCCTTTTTGCAACCTTCTGACAAGCAAAGTCAGTAGGGAAGATTCACTTAACAACAAAAGTTAACAATTATAGTGATTCACTTAATACTTTGGCAAGAAGTATCATAAAATGGAGCTAACTCACTTAACAAATGTTTCACTTAGCAACAGAAATTTTGGGCTCAACTGTGGTTGTAAGTCAAGGACCACTTGTAATTTTTACCATGTGTTTAGTATATTTTGGCATGCAGTAATGTAGGAATTAGTAATTGATAACAAGCAAGCTCCATCTTCCAGTAGTACTGAAAGAGAATGACCTTATTCTCAGAGCCAGCAGCACTTAAAAATAGGTATGACCAGTAGTGCGTTCCTCCTGGTTCGGTGCTGTTCGGCCGAGCCGCTAGTGGTGACGATATGATGTCACCAAACCGGTTCTCTTTGTTCAGGAGCTGGGCCCTCTCATCCCCCCTGTTATTCTTACCTTTTATTTGGCCCTGCCCCCAATCTATTCGCTGCCACCCGAGTCCCAGCTGATCGGCTAGAAGGAAAAAAACTGTTTAAACTCTTGCCGTGAGGCTTCAAAGTGTTAAAGGCAGTGTGGTGCGCTCGAAAAATAAATGGTTAGACCGGTGCCTCCAGAAACAAATGAGTAGACTGGAACGCTCCAAGAACAAATGGGTAGACCAGTACAACTCTGCAAGCAGTTAAAAGCCTGGTAGACCAGTACCTCTGCTAAATCCTAAAGAATTGTCAAATAACCATCAAGCCACATCCACAAAATAAGCCACGCCCACAGAACCAGTAGTAAAAAACTTTAGAACCCACCCCTAGATATGACCTATTTGCTTGATTAAACATTTTTAACTGGCTGGTGTAAATTGTTTTAAGTACTGCCATTCCTGCATTTGGTGAATGGAGTACTTTAATTTTTAACTAATGCATATATTATATGGTGCATACTTATTAGATATTATTAGATATTTATCTCTGTTTTATTTTATCATAGTGTTAGGAGAAGGAAAACATTGTTTTATGTCTGGCATAGTTCTCCATAATAGCTCTGGCTCAGGTATTCCCTTCTAAAACGTTGCAACTTTGACTGATTCCTTTTCATTTTCTTTTAGTTTCTTCTGCCCTGTATGACAGACATACAGGACTGGTGGGAATTCCATCTGCTTCTTCCACTCCTTTCTTTACCATTATTCTTGTTACATTACTGTAGTTCCATACATCTGGCTCAGGTCATTCAAACTACTCAGGTTCTTATTCCTTGTTTCCCTTAGAAACAATGTCTCTCAATCTCACTGAGGAAAATGGTCCTTGGGCCATCAGGATTAGTCTCCAGAGCCTCATCTGGATTGAAAATATCCAGCTGGCTTTTGAACTTATTGCATATTGCATCAGAGACATCGTAGGTCAATGCATTAATCCGGAAGTTTTAAATCCAAGGAGATTTAGTGTAGTGATCTGGATAATCTTAAATATAATGTTCAGGACATTACCTGACTTTCTTTACTTTTTAAAAACATTTTTCTATTTTCCATTCTTTCAAGCTAGATGCACCCTTAAAAGTTGTATCCTTTTTTTTTCCTTATGGAAGGCTTGTAATCAATATGTTACTTTTTTTTATTGTCCTCCTTAACATAAAACAACTATTTGATTAACAGTGTTATTACCAACCTTCTGATTATTCCATTTTACATTTTTAATGTTATGTACTTTTTTTCTGTGAAAGTGACATCCTCCCACCTCCTTTATATCACATTCAGCATTTTTGCAGGGCATAATTAAAACATCAAACATTTTTTTTCTCTTGGTTATGCTCTATTCTAAGAACTGGAGTCTGTCACATTATTGGAAATTAAAATGTATTAATCTTTTGCATATACATAATGGCCTTAAATTATTATCAAAAATGGTCTTGTACACTATTATATAAAACTGCCTGATAATGCTGAAATACCTGAATTAAGAATGTCTCTAATTGGTAGCAAGAGAATTCTTGTTAAAAATATAAAATATGTCTTTTGGCTCATTATTTTCTCAGGCTTAATGTGCCTAATTTTCTCATGCGACTTTGTCCCTAAGAAAAAAATAAGAAGTGAAATATATTACCAATACATAAAGTTGAACAGTTCTTGCTTACTTCCTTTAGATGTAATTGTGATCAAGCAGATTAGTGTGGGATAATTTTAATTCATTTGTGTAGGATCATTTAAAATCAAATAGGTGGATAACTTGAAAATGGGGTAGATAAAACGTTCTGTGGTGGCTTTGGTCCACAAAATAAATGAACAACACACTCATAAAAATGTTTCTTTGAAATAAAAGCCTGTCAGAGCCAAGAAGAGAGAATGCAACATGAGGTAAAATGAGTCCACACAATGCTTAGATTCTAGCAAGGCAATGTATCTGTGCAATAGATACAAAAGTGTTCTACAACATTACCTCACAAGTAAAAGGCATGTAATTAGATCAGGGTGGGCAAATGTGGCCCTTTTACAACCTGTGGACTTCAACTCCCAGAATTCCCGAGACAGCTAAGCTTGTAGGTTGTTTATCAAGTTTACAGGTTGTAAAAGGGACACATTTGCCCACCCCTGAATTTGATGGTTGCATATATTAATCCATCTATTCCCAATACAAGATAACAATACTGTGTTATCTTGTTTTTAAAGAACTATCCTTATCAGCTCCAACATATCTAGAAGAGAGCAAGCTGATGATGATGACGGTACTATGGAATATGTGTATGATGAAGATAGACAATGTTTAGGTACTCTGGTAAATACCTAAATGGGAAACCTCCCAGATAAGCTTTTAAACATATAAAAATTATTCACAATCACTATGTACCATTGTTACTTAGATGCACATTTGGCTGGTTTACTATTCCCATTCTCTGTCACCAAAGCTGTCTTCTGAAATGAAATCTCTCCTAAGATCCATGTAGATCCAACCCTGCTGCAATTCTGGAAGGCCTTTAAGACTTAGTTGTTCTCCCAGGCCTTGGGTTAAAGTAGAAAAAGCCCTTGTTGGATGTGCTATTTACCGTATTTTTCTGAGTATAAGACACACTTTTTCCTCCCTAAAAGAGGGTGAAAATTTGGGTGCGTCTTATACACCAAATGTAGCCCCACCCACCCGCCGGCTCCCACCCTTCAGCCTCCGCGTGTCCTCTCAAACGGAGCTTTTGGAGGCTGCAAATGCAGCTTCTCAAACAGAGAGCCTCTCGAGCAGCCTCCAACAACTCTGCTTGCAAAGGAGCTTCTCTTTGCAAAGGTGCATGTGCGCTCACAATGAGCAACTCTTGCTAAAGTTCACCTCTGGGAACAGCTGATTAGGGGTATTTCGGGGGCAATCAGCTGCTCATGCTGAATCAGGCTAATGTACTGAACTGGCCAGGCTGTTTGCTAAGGACGCTAGCCAGATGAATACCAATGGATCCTGGTAGGTAGAGGCAGATTTTTTTTTCTTATTTTCCTCCCCAAAAAATAAGGTGCGTCTTATACTCCAGAGCATCTTATACTCTGAAAAATACAGTATATACTTTTTTTCTTTTGTCTGAGCAGTCTTGTCTGTTTATTCTGTATTTTGTTTTTATTTTGTTTTGTCATATAGTTATGGAGATAGTATGGAAGTTTGGGTAACAAATAAACAAGTTCATTAATGACTTTAATTCAGCTTTGAGGCAAGTGTCAAGTGGAGAACCACAGGATTGTGTCCTGGGCCTTGTGAGTTCAATATGTTCATTAGTGATTTGAATGTCAGTGATTTGTGGGGAAACTTATATAGTTTGCAGATGACACAAATCTGGAAAGGGTGGCCAATATTTCAAATGAAAGAAAGAATATTCAAACAGCTCTAGACAGTAGAATGAAATGAAATTTAACAGGAAAAAATATAAATGTCTGTACCTTGGTAGAGAAACTAGAAGGCACATGTGTAAAATGAGACCCAGCTTGAGAGTACTATATGTGAAAAAGATCTAGGTGTCTTTGACTACCACAGGTTAAATCTGAGCCAGTAGTGTGATTGTGCTGCTAAAAAGACAAATGCTATCAATGGGGTGCATAAACTGGAGGACAGAGTCTAAACCAGGGGAAGCAATTACTCCACAGAACTCCTTTGGAGTGTTAAATACAGTTCTAGGTTTTACAGTTCAAAAAAGAATGTTTGGAACAAGTTTGTGGAAGGGATACTAAGACTGTAAATGGCTTGAGAACCAACATTTATGAGGAACAGTTAAAGGTACTGGTCATGTATAGCCTACAGAAAATACTGCTTAGAGGAGTTACCATAGATATCTTTAGATATAGAGAGAGCTATCAGGAAGGAGGAAAGAATGTATCCAAGAGGTCAGGATCAGAAGCAGTGAATTAAAATTAAAGGTGAGATAAATCAAGTTTGTCATCTGGGGAAAAACATATTGATTCTATAAGCTGTACCTCAAAATAGTGAGCTTCCCTTCACTGAAGGTCTTCAAAAAGAATCTGGGTATATATTTGTCAGAAATGTTCCAGTGGATTCTACACTAGCAAGGAGCTGGATTACATGGTCTCTAAAATTCCTTCTAATTCTATGATACTATGATAGTCACTTTTCCTTAGCTGGGTTATAATTAATAAATAAGTAATTGTATTAATTCTATAAAAGAGCTAGACTATTTTCTTTAAATTAGTCTTGGTAGTTCATAGAATGTGAATCTAGGAGAGTTTCAGTAGTCAAAACTGTGATATTCATTCTACATAATAAATTTAAATAAGCAATATGAACACAACTAAGCCATTTTACAAACATATATATCACTTTATTGTAGAGACATGACAGATAGCTGACCTTGAATTATGTCACAAAAACTGATCAAAACTAAACTTAATTAATATTTGAATGGGAGTATTTAAAATACCAATGGTAAAAACTAGCCTTGAGAAACAAAAATAAATAAATGATAATTTTAAATTATCCTGGAAGATTATAGTGGCAAACCACTTCCATATTATTCCCAAGAAAACAGCATGGCTGCATTCACAAAAGTCAAGTTCAATTTGAGGTAGGCTTTATTTTTTATGCATACTTGAAACCACCTATTCTGATCTGAAAAGTTATAAATTGAATGACTTTAAATTCCATCATGCTTTTGGAAAGGTTTAAACATTAATTTAGGCAAGTGTGGTGGCCTCTCATTCAGTCCTTCTTAATAATGGTTTCCTGTTAAATTACTCACCATATGATTAAGGAAGAGCAGGGCCTCAAAGGATCACTGAAAATATTTTAGTGACTCAGCTAGTGATTAAAAGGAATATATCAGAGATTTTTTTTTGAGAAAAATAGCATGATCTGAGAAAAACATATCTACTGTGGCATAAATGAAGATCTAGCTTACTAATGTTCATCTTGAAATATTTCTAACTCATGCATATTGGGAAAGTTGCATACAAAAATGTGTATATGCAAAACAAGTTTTAAAATATGCCTTCAGGAAAGATAAATATACAGTAGAAGCATAAGGTTACGTAAAGCAGGTACATATTTATTTTATATGTTTTAAAAAATGAAAGAAAGTTTGACAGAATGATTAATACTTGAATATGCAATATATTGAAATAGACCACAGGTGTCAAACTCACCACTTCACATTTCCATCACATGACATTTCACGACATTTTTCCCATTTGCGGAGCTGGGGTGGGCGCCAGTTTGACACCCCTGAAATAGACTGTATTCAGACAGAATTTTCTAATCCTAGTCTCAGTGTATTCAAGTATTATGACTTCTTCAGATACATTCCATTAATCCATTAATCAATTCAAATGAAAACTTAATGCAAATCTTCTTAAGGATGTTGAACTATTTTTCGGTGCATTGTTAAGCCTCCTAATTTCATCTTTGTATGGTTAGTTCATCCCTTTGCCTAATAAGGCATATAATAATAACTGACAAAAATTGATGTTTCTTAATTTCTGACTCACACACATAAATATTAGATTTTTCAAAATTAACTTCATGTCTGGAAATTTTTTCTTTTTTAAATTCTGGAAGCCTTTTCATCTTGCAAAATCAGTCATAGAAATAAATAGGCAAATTAATAAGAAGTTTAGCCATATTGCCTTATCTCCAGAATAGAAAATTAATAAATAAAATCAAATTATTTGCCAGCATTGCAGTAACTTATCTTCATATGATCACATGATTGAAATTATTGTTAGGAACAAAACTATTAGAGGTTCCATATGTCTATTATGTTAATAAGTGAATACTAACAACCAATTTTCCTGTGTCTATGAAAAAATATTTTATTTATTTAGATATATATAGTTTCCCAACTCTCATAATCATACATCAAACAAAACAATGATTTCAGGTAAGAAATCTATAAAACCTTTAAAAATATTTATCTCAGTGATAAGCAAATCTGTAATGATATATGATTACAAATTTAAATGATTCAAGTTCTTTTTATATCATGTAATCAAATAAAAGTATTTTGGCTTCCTATTCTACAGAATATGCAAGAATCAAAGTCAAATGTCTGAAAATTCCCTTATGACATCTCTCTTAAGAATCCACACATTTTCTGATATTAAAATTTGATTCGACTGATCCTTGTTTCAATGAGATTTAGCAAAGGCAGTGTGCTGAAGTATCACTTTTGCATATTTTTTTTTACTTTATAGTTTTATTGTAATAAGGCAACTTTTTGCCTTTAATAATTAACTGGGGAAGGGTAATTGTCTTTCATTCTCTTAGAAGATGTTGTAAACAAGAGAATGGATGGGACATGAAATAGTTGTGTTGAAAGGAGTGGGGTCTTTTGAACATTGGCCTGAAAGTTTTCCATTATTTTTCTCTTTCTCCTGTCTTCAGTTACTTACCCGCTCTCATCTCTGTGGAATTTCCCCACTTTCCCACTCCTTTCCTAATACAATCTGCCCCCCCCTTCACAAAATTTAGTCTCTGTTGTCTTCCTTTTTCTTTTCTTTTTTGTGGTCCATGCTAAAAATAGATGAAGAATGTGTGGGGATGTATAAAAGAGCAATTTGGGTATGTCAGAAGAACTACACGATCAATTTATTTTATAATGCATTACAGTATTTTATTTATCCATTTACTTGTTTATTTCATCATATTTGTGTAGCCACCCATCTCACAAAATAGGATTCTGGGTGAGGTACAATAAAAACAAAATATAAAGTAAATAATTTTAAAAAGAATCCTACTATTAAAAATATTGATACCAGACGAGAAGATGGTTTGGTGTTATAGACAATACATCCACCTAACTAATCCACTATTTCCTGGAGATCCAGAAGTCTGTTGACACAACCATCATTCACTCCAATATATGCGGGGAAATCTCCCACAACAGTATGAGGTGGAGTTAGTAAACAGATGTTGACAAGATAGAGAAATTGGGCATTGCAGTGGATTTAGTCTGTGATTATACTTTATATATACTTTATATACCTATGCTTCCTTTTGAAGTACATGGCACTGTTTGGCTTTAGGGTATTTATGTTCTATTTTTGTTTTTTTAAAAAGGATTATGTATCCTAAAAAGACACAGAAAGCACATCATTTGTATTGTTCTGAAAGTGATAATACAGTTATTATGTTTTTTTTAATGGATTGTGAACATCACCATTTAGAGTTTATAGGGATCATTATTAATTTATCCATGTATTTCATTGGATCTGGAGGCCACCCGATTCCCAATTGGTCTGGAGGCTTATATCTGAAAAGGAAGAAACAATAATATAAAGAAAATAAACATAAACGAACATAAGGAATTATCAGGGGCTTGGCAATCACTCAAACCCAGGCCTGGGAGGAAAGCTGGGTTTTCAAAGACTTTTGGAACAACTGGAGAGCGGGAGTCATACAGAACTTTTATGTGCAGGGGGTGGGGGGAGAGATGGAATGATGTTATAGAGAAGAGGTTGGCAACAGAGAAGGCATACTTCCTAGATACCAGTAGATCATACTGTTCATCATGGATTGTGCCCACTCTCTCTGATATTACTGGATAGGCTGAAACTACTGGGAACAGGCATTTCCTCAAATAACCAGGCCTTATGCCATGCATGATTTTGCAGGTGATCTTAAATTGCACTCAGAAACCAACTGGCAACTAATGTGGCTCACAAAATAATGAGAGAACTGCTTTGTGAGCTACATTGACCCATGAACATATCATGGCATACCCATCACAGCCCATCTACTGCAGTTGGGATAGTCCTGAGTGGGAAGGTACTACCACCCCATCCAAAAGAGGATCTAAAGAGGCCCCAAACAACCACATATGTCTTTTCAGAATTGAGCTTGATCTGTTCTTCCCCAGCTGCACACAACCTGCAGGCAATGAGTCAGCCCGGGGTTAAGATGTATAGCTGGATATCAATCACATATTGATGATACCAGATCCTGAATTATCCTGGGAGATGACCTCACCCAGTGATAGATGTTAAACAAAAAGAATAAGAATGGCAAGCCCTGATGGAGACAGTGTTCCAAGAGAAGGTTAAAAAAAAATCTCGCTTTTTAACATTTTGGATTTTTAAAATGTGACCTATGTGAAACCTTTGGAAGCTTTTCATACCCTTTTTTCATCTGATTTTTGGAAATGTCACATTGAACTATTATGTTGCCACATTACAAATGTTTTTTGCCAGATTTTGACACTGCAATCAGGGTGGGCTCTGAAGACATCCAAAAATATGGCTTATGGCCTAGAGTAAATTAAATTAAGGTTTTTTAACATTATAATTTTTAAACTTTTCTAAGCCTCCTCCATGAGACTTGTATAGAAGTTAGCAGTGCTTTTTTGATGTTAAAATTCTAGTATTAATCCGTCATTAGTAAATAGATATTCAATTTGCATAAATTGTGGACAAGACTTATCAAGAGCCAAGTTTCTTCTTTCTCTCTCACAACCACTCTCATTAGCCAACAGACTGATTTCCATTTTCTTGTGTGCAGATGAAGCTGGAGTTGGGTCAGGAAGGTGTTTCATGGCTTTTGCCTCTTACTTTAGAGAAATGTCTTTGTCAATCACACTAAACTAAAGTAGTTGTCTTCCAAAAGTGCTCTATTTTAAGCTATCACTCTTAGAAACTTAATAGCATCAATATAAATCAGGATACATTTTAAAGTATCTTGGGGATTCTTTCAGTGGCTAAGCTTCCTGGAAAGAATATTTTATGGGCTCCACACCACTCTCTGATCCCCACACCAGATGGCAAAGCCAGGTCTTTATGCCCTCCCAGAAGGGCATCATGGTCGGGGCCAGTATGATTTTAGTGCTGCTGTGTAATATTGTGTTAAGTTGTAATGGTAGCAAACATAACTTAGCACTTATTAAGAAATACCAAACCATACCAAAGGTTTTATTTTATTTCATTGAGGTTGTCCTGACAAAAGTATTAAGAGCTTTGCAAACTACACACAACTGTATATCTAATTCCCTGTTAAGATTGAATCTGTTCTGATCTTGACTGATATTTATGTGCACTTTTCACCTACAATATTGGCTTAAATTAATCTAATTTGTGATGTCCCTTACACTCTTTACTTCTTGATATAGCTTTATAACTTCATGGTTAAAATGTAAAATTATGTAGACTTTCCACTCAATATCACATTAGGATCTGAAAGACTCCCACTAGAAGTGAGAAGGTATTTGATTTAGGCTTAAATTCTAAATCAAAAATGCATTGTTATATAACAAGATTTTTTTCAGCTGTTCCCTATATCATTAACATCCGATGCTCAGTTTTCATTCTGGCTAAGTATTACATGTTGACATTAGCATTATTGAATGAAAGGTTTGAGGATATTCTGTTTCTGTTCCCTTGACAAAATTGAATTAATTGACCATATTCTTCTGCACTGTGCCTTCTGTTCATTCTGGCATAAGGCTATAACCCTGCCATTTTTGTTCAACTACTGAAGAGATACAAAAGATTCTGTTTGCTTCCTTCTAGCCACCAAGTTAACAATGTTATCTAAGAATGTTGTATAATTCTGTGTAATCAGCATTGCAATTTGGTATCCGTATTGTTATTGCATTGTGTTATTATTTTGCATTAATTTTATTGCTATGCATTCAACTTCATTGCCCCAAATGTATTTAGTAAAATCTATTTTATATAATTTTATGGATTACAGTCAGTCTGTAACTAAACTCAACTATTACTAATGCAGAATATAATGCAATCATATATAACATATGTAGCATCCTTTATTTAGATTTATTTCAAATAAATAAATAAATGAGTATCCGTTTGATTTCTCCAAGATCTTAATTTTCAATGTGAATTAAATCCCAGAATTTCATTTCATTCATACTTCTTTTTATCAGATATGCTTCTTCAGGATGATAGTTCTAATCTCAGTGCCCTCAGCTTTTGCTAGTTTTTATACAAGGCAAATTATTTTGGTTCTCTTTATACTCACTGCTCCCAAATATTGGTTTAAACTCCCACACAAATGTGTGTTTAATACAGATCTGTTTGCTTGTAATTTCAGAATCAACAATGTGTTTTTCTTTTCCCTAACTTGTTTTCAGGATAACATAGAAGAATAGTTTTGATTATTATTTTTTTTTAAGTTAACTTAGGGAGAAGAAAAAGCAGAGTTGTCTAGGAAGGATTAAAAGTATATAAAAATCATAGGTGAGTGCATAAAATCAACTCACATTAGGTACTTTTGATATCAGGTAGACAGATGTAGGATTAGGGCATGAATTGAAGTTCAAAAAACAAATTCAGAGGAAACATAAGGAAATACCTTGTCAGTCAAAGAATAATAAATGTTTGGAATAGCCTACTGGGCAAGGTTGTTGAGGAAAAGGCAGTGGGTTTGTTCAAGAAGCAATTAGATGTTATCCTGGGGGAAATGCTATATTACACGAAGCATCAGTATGGTGAATAGAGCCTTTTCTTCTTACTAATATTTCCTATGTTCTTTTACTACAGCACGTGTTTCTAAGGATCTATAGGCCCAGTGCACCATATCAAAATGAAAAATCAGCCCCAGTGACTGTTTTATACTAAACTGGGCTAAGAGAATGAATAAAAGACTTAGTGTCACTATCAGCATGTTGAATTGTATGGCAAACTACATTGATTTTTTTTTTTTTTTTTGCTGGATCCTTATAATGTGAGGAAGAGAATGGATAGGTTTCTTCATTTTATTTTTAAATGCTCAGAGATTTAAATATCATCATCCTGGAACTGTGTTATTTTTGTCTCAATCTTGACATAATGGTGACATTGCAAAGGTAGAAGATGTTCCTTGCTCCGTAAAGCACTGTAAAGACTTCAGAATAAAATTTTCTTGATAAATGAAAGGCTAGGCCATGGCTAACATATCTTTAAATGGAAGCCTATCCCAAGTGTAAAAGGCAATGAAGGAAAGATCTGTGAGATTGTTTGAGGGAAATGGATTCTATCAGATAAAGTTTCCTTATCTACATAGAAAAAATGGCCAAGAAACCAATGAAAAAGAACTTTAATAGAGGCATTTGCCCTGGAATCTCCATAAATAGAAAATTAGTGATTCCTAAAAACCAAAAGAAGCTAAGGCAAAAGAGTCATTGGAAAAGAAGAGAAGCCACTGTTACAGAAGTGTGGGTCTCAATTAATGGAAGCCATTTGCAAAACTTATCAAAACAGTCAAGAAGTGTTTTTTATAAACACATACACACAACTGCCAAAATAGAGATGAAACCAATTGTCTTCTGCCCTGAAGAGACATTATCTTTATAGAAAACCTTAGAACCTTTTTGCTGCCTTGAACAAATAACAAATAACAAAATTTTTGCTTTCAATCCCAACTTTAGTGTAAAATTTAGATTAAAGGCTGAGATTGACACATAAATAAATGTGGCTCAAAAATCAGAAAATGTTCATTAATTATTTCTTCATCAAAAAGGAGACATGTTGACTATGATGCCATTAGGATAGGTCAAAGGTCATCTGCCTTTCAATATTTTATATTAATTATTTGGATGAATATCTGGAGAGAATGTTTTTTAAACTGGATGCAATAGCTGAAAGTCAAAAACAAAATTAAAGATGATCTTGATAAGTTAGAGCAGCGGTTCTCAACCTGGGGGTCGCGACCCCTATGGGGGTCGAACGGCCATTTCCCAGGGGTCGCCAAAGCCCTCTCTCGCCCCCCCCGCCTTCACTCACCCTCTGCCTCTGCTGGATCACCCGGTCGCCGTTCGCTTACCCCGCCCACTCCCAATCTATTGCTGCTCCGGAGTCCCAGCTGATTGCTAGAGGGAAAAAAACTTTTAAATTCTTGCCGCGGGGCTTCAAAGAGCTAGCTGCAAAGAGGTAAATTCCTGGAGCAAGTTTTTTTCCCCCTAGCTATACTGAAAAGAGAAAGAGAAAGCAGGGTCTTTGGTGCAACGTGACAAAATGAGGCAGAGAGGTTTCTTTTTCTTTTTCCTCACCAAAAAAGGTAGGTACAAAACTGCAAACAGTGGGGAATTTAGGGCAAGTGGAGGTTCAAGATTTTAAAACACTAAAGAAAAAAAGCTCTATTTAACTAGGGAATTGTAATAATTGAGATACTATTAATTGTATATTGTGTTGAAAGCAGAAATGGTTAAGTTGTGGTTTGGAGGAATATATGGGGGAAATTATTTGGTTTATTATTATTGATAAATATAATTAATTGATTTGTAAGAAATTGGATTGCATGGAAATAATTGGAATATTCATGTTCATACTGATAAATATACAAAAAATATAGTTATATAACTAATTGATTTATATTAAAATGTTGAATTTGTATTAAACAACTGTATTACATAATTAACCAATGTGAGGATGGATATAAAAATAGATGACAATGCAAAGGGGTATAATATAGAATAGAAGGGAAAAATTGAATTTGATTAAGATTAGAGATGAGGATGAAGGGTAATATTGGTTTTTTTAAAAAAATAGTTGAGGAATAAATATGGTAAAAAGGAAATATAGAAATTGTAAATTTAATTGAAATGACTAAATACTGTGTTGGAAGAAATATCCTTCTGGGTTCTGCTCCAAGTGGGGAAAAAGACACTGGAAACATGGAGACTGTTTGGAAAGATGTTTTAATGGTGGACAGGATCACATGGCTTGATGGGGCCCATTGTGTTAGTTTCTGTTGCTATTGTGTTGCAAATGTCCTTTGACAAAGGATTGACTTTCTGCCTCTGGCCCATTAACAAAGGGTGGGGGGCAGGAAGGTGGGAGCTGCTTTGTCTGTAAAATATGCTTCTCCATTTCTCATCCAGGGAAATATAATATTCTGCCTTTTTAATATTTCCCAAAATATTTCATTCTTCTAGGAAAGGGGTGGCTGCTAACCTCCTACAACTGTTTAAATTTGTGGACCGGCCAAATACTCTGTTCAAAGAAAATATGTTGTATGTTTGTATGTGTGTTTCTAATTATTGCTATTTATTCCTATTTGTTCTCTTTTATTCTAAAGTTTAACAATTCATTCTTTATCTTAATATCTTTATATTTGTTTGGGGTTGGCTTTCTTCCCTTTCATCTTTTTTATTGTACAGCAATCTTTCTCCTCAAACCTACCACCTTTGTCTTTTCTTTCTTACTTACTTTCTCTTCCCCCCCTCTTCTTCTTCTTCCTACTTCCTCTTTCTCTTTCTCCTCCTCTCTTCCTCCCTCTCTTACCTTCACTCCTATTCTAATTTCCCTTCCCTTCCTTCATCCCTCTCTATTGCTGTATCCTTTTATGCATATGGACTACTCAGAGGGCTGAAAAAGTTATTTTTGACTGGTCCTCGCACTTTTGACCAGTCCTCGAACTTACGACTGTCCTCACATTTTACGTTTTTGCCCTATCTTGTCACCATGGTGAAGAGAAGCAGTTGTGAAATGAGTGACATGGTTGTTAAGAATGCTACAATGGGCATAAATGATGACTAGTCATAAGTGCGAAGACCGGTCAAAAGTGCGAGGACCTGTCAGAAATCACTTTTTTCAGCCCTCTGGGTAGTCCTTTTGTGCATATGGACTACTCAGAGGGCTGAAAAAGTTATTTTTGACTGGTCCTCGCACTTTTGACCAGTCCTCGAACTTACGACTGTCCTCACATTTTACGTTTTTGCCCTATCTTATACCATGTTGAAGAGAAGCAGTTGTGAAATGAGTGACATGGTTGTTAAGAATGCTGCACAGGCATAAATGTGAGGATGGTCATAAGTGTGAGGACCAGTCAAAAGTGCGAGGACCTGTCAGAAATGACTTTTTTTCAGCCCTCTGAGTAGTCCCTATACACATAGCCATGGCCACCCGGTCACATGACCAGCTAGCCATGCCCACTCGGTCACATGATCTCCAAGCCACGCCCACAAAATAAGCCACGCCCACAGAACCGGTAGTAAAAGAAATTTAGAACCCACCCCTGGTTGGGGGTCACCACAACATGAGGAACTGTATTAAAGGGTCGCGGCATTAGGAAGGTTGAGAACCACTGAGTTAGAGAAATGGGTTGAAGGTAACAAAATTAAATTTAACAGAGTACCAGGCAAATATTTGACTTATGAAACAAATATAAAATGCACAAGCATAGGATAACAGAAAAACAGACTTGGAAAAAGTTTTCTTAAGTAATAATTTTCTTTTCCTGATTTTCATTCTGTATCCTGTTTTTTTTAAAGTCCAACTTAGCATTATTTCATTATTTTTCCAGTCTCCTAATGTAGAACAGTTTCATTCCACCTCCAAAATGTTATTTGACCAATTTAAGAGCTGGAGGAAAGTTGAATGACTGGAAAAAACATGCAATAATGCACTACTGGATTTACTTCAAAATGAAAGCAAGGGAAGATTGGAAAAGAAAAATAGTAATTGCTGCCAGCAACCTGTTTTAAGTCAGCAACCTTCAATTTATAAAGAATGTGCTTTGATAATAGTCTATTATACAGCATTCATAGTTAGATTATTTCTAAAAGGTATTATAAATGAACAGAGTAGTGAGAAAACAATCTACATGTGCATTTTGATGCTTTGATTTTGTATAGATAAATCACATCTTATTTTAGGTGTAGGAATTTATATACACACTTATAAAAGTATTTATGTCTAGTAACAACCCCACATAGGAAACAAGTGAACTGGTTGTTGTTTTCCTGCAACAGAAATGTGGGCGTGTGGTGGATGGGTTGCTACCGGTTCGGTCCGGATCTTGCGAACCGGTAGTAATGGCAGCAGGAGGCTCCGACCACCCACCTGGATGTCATCATGGACACTCTGATGACATCAGATGCGCCATTTGCTCCCATTGTGAACCAGTAGCAAAAGTGAGTGGAACCCACCCCTGGCAGATACAGTAGTAAGGGAATTGTCCAATAGAAGGACATGATACCCTACGAAGATTGGATATCTTGATACGCTATTGGTAAAGTATCTCAATCCAGACAGGATTTATTTAAAGACAGAGCTGGCATGAGCACAGTTCCAGACCAGCTTAAACAGTAACTGCAGATATGCATAGAGAGAAAAAAGCCAGCAAATGAATGTGTGCACAAGACTACTTATTGAGACTCACATTTTCCCAGCTTTCCCATAATTCTTTTCTTCCAAAAACTGGTCTAGCTACGTGTAAGCGTTTAACTTTATATTCTGTTCAGTCAACATTTACCAATCTACTTCTCTGACTACTCCCAATTATTTTTATAGAACCTTTCTCCAAAGGAGTTGTCCTGTTTCTTGAAGTAACACAAAGAAGTTCTATGCTTATAATCATCAAAGTTTGTGAGTTCTGCACAGGCATTCTTCATCAACCTATCTTTGATAGAGCAGCAGCAACAGAGAGGTATAGGCAATAGTTAAGTTAAGACACTACCTATTTGTTCTTTTCTTCCACATAACCTAAATCAGTACGTCATCCTTTTAAATCAAATTAACTCACCCATCTCAATGATAATTGTTTCTTAAGCATCAGAATATTTTTTCTAATGCTGAAATACATAGTAAAACTGCAACTTGGTAGATGAATTTGCCTTGCTTGTAGAGCAAAATCAACAAAATATTTTCAAAGGTATTTTTCAAATACTGTATGTTTTGATAAAAATTGTCTTCCAATTCTTCCATTGTTTTTGTTAAAAAGATCTTTCTTTGTCTTTCTTATAAATGAAAAAAGATATCTGAGAGAAGATAGAGATAGATAGATAGATAGATAGATAGATAGATAGATAGATAGATAGATAGATAGATAGATATGATAGATGATAGAAGACAGATGATGATAGAGTTTACATCAAATCACCTTGCTCTCTGCAAAAGGCTATTCTGATGCCATAATTGAGCATATAAACTTTATACCTCAGTTCAGGCTTTGTAAAAAAAAAAAAAAAACAGTTTCCCAAGTCAATACATTCACTTAAAAAATGGAAACAGCTAATCTCCAGGTAACATACAGGCATGTCCTGCATATGTCCTCATATACTTTGTACCTTAAATAATAAGAGCAATTTAAAGAGCAGGCATTCCATTAAGTGCTTTTGCCCTGTTGAGAATCTCTCCATCTAGCAGGAGACAAGGTCTTAGATATGGAGATGTCCTGTAGAGAAGCAAAACTCTGAAAGAACATTCCTAATGATGTTCCCGCATTGCTCCTGCTGTGGAAATGCTACCCTTCATCTCATTATCATTTGGAGCCACAATAGTATCACGATGAGCTCAGAGAAATGAACGTGAACTAGAGTGAGGAGGCTGTAAAATGGCTGCAAGTCTGATGAAATGCTTACTAACCCTACAGGTATCTCTGAGATCCTTTTTAGTAGACCTAGATGGGACTGCTTGACAAAAGTTTTGAGAATACTTACCAGAGAGAGGGGCAGGAGAAATAGCAGGATTATCTATTTTCCAAGATCTTAAGACAACAGAACTGTGTGTCTTAAGTGTTTACCTTCGCTCCATTGAAATTACAAATATATAATTCTTTACCTCATTTTCAACATTTGTTTGCACTCTTTTGGCAAGGGAGGCACTATAAGGCTGCATATATATTTTATATAACATAACCAAAGAGTTTCAACCAATCTCTAAAATTCCAGAGTACCAAGTGGTCGCAGCAAAGTGATAGGAAAAATTCTATAAGCTTCTGGCTATGTCTGACCAGATCAGAAATTTTACTATTGTTTCTTTCTGTTTGTAATCCCAAATCAAATTATGTTCAGAAAATGTAATCCTTGCTCATAATTTTTCTGATCTACCCTACTTACATTCTCCATTTGGGGGACAACTTTATTCATTTTATTCCATAACTCAACAGAATATATCTATTAAAAGTAATTTCTCTGTTGTATTGTTACAACTTACTTCCCTTAAACTTCATCTCTTGTTCTTCATCATAAACTCCATCAATTTCAGTTTTTATTGTTTTAAGGAACTCTACCTTTCATCCCAAATGGGAATGAACTGGTATCTAGGACTCTGGAACTTTTTGCACTATTTTGTTTCAATTTCATTTAGGACTCTCTTAGTTCCTTTCTCATTTCTATTTCTGACTCTTTGGTAATAATGCTCTTCTAAGCATTTGATCATGCAATTACTACAGCTGGATAACTGCGTCACTGAGCAAGACACTGATAGTCAACACTGACAATGCCAATGCCATTGCTAGATACTCAACCCATAGCTATAGTTATAGAATTTTATTTGTAATATTGTACTAAATTATGTACAACACTGCTCTGCTTTATTATGGCATATGAAAATATTCATATTTATATACTAAAACTATATACTATAAATTAGCATTAAGTTTAGCTGCTAAGAATGTTCTGTGCTGTGCAAATGAAAAGAGAATTCTCTTCGTTGCATGGCTCAGTTTACAAGGATACATAAAATCATTTCTGCTGCATTATTTAGCATTATGGCTGATGTGAGAATTTAAGTTTAAAGCAACTAGCTGCTTATTTTATGTATTCATTGATTAATCAATAAAAACATTCCTTGCTGGAAGTTGCTTAAGGTTATTTTCCTACATGTTTTAACAACATGATGGCAACATACATACACTGTAAAGAAGGACGTTAATCCTTTTATCCAAACCTGCCCACTTATATTTTAAGAAAGGTAATGTTTACACATAGGGACATTTTTAATAGGAAATAAATAGCAGCATCACCCATCCTAATAATGAAAACAAATCACACCTAAACAACTAGCAAGATATATATTTTCCCTATTTTTTCACATAACAGAAAACTGATCCATCAGTTTTCAACCTTTTAAATCTATAGGTAGGAAAATTAGCAGAAGAAATGAGGGCAAAACCCTATCTACAAAAAGAGAGAGAGAGAGAAAGAGAGAGAGAATGGGGTGTGTTTTTTCTTTACAGGAAGAACTCAACTCAAAGCTAAGTCCGTTCAAGGACCCGGATTTCATAATAGCCTTTGCTCATTGTTCCTTATTATCAGAGCAAGCTGCATTCAGACTAAGGCAGATCTTGTTCCTAAATTTATGTCTCTGTGTGTGACCGCTACAAAATGTGTTTTGTATGCTTTTTCCTGGAAGCTTAATATAGTGACACTGGTGACACAGCTTGGACTCTTCCTTTCATGTATATTACCAACTCAAACTGCAACCTGCTGGCAGATTTTTCTTAAACTCTAAAATGAAGGTCTAACCTTCTCTTCTTTTTCTTCTTCTTCTCTGTTACCTATAATCTTGATTTGACTCACACAAAAGTGACACAGTGGGAAATCCACTCAAGTAGACTTTGACAACTAACAATGGAAGCCTACCTACATGGAAGCTGACTGGTGTTTTATAGAGAGGAAATGTATTAAAGTTTAAAGATGTCATCTGTGTTAACTGATCCGTGTTGTCAAAGGAAAGCTGCATATACATACATATACAGTTTTAGTAGAATGCAAAGAACAAATTAACCAACCAACCGAATTTGTTTAGAAAGAGCAAGACTGCAAAGAATTAGGGCAATGCTTAAATACTACTATGCCTATAATGTGCTAGAAATTATAATAAGACAGATATAGTATAAAATAAAGATTGAGGAAAGAGAAGTGGACTACTGCAATGCTCTCTACATGGGGCTCCCCTTGAGGAGCACCCGGAGGCTCCAACTGGTGCAGAATGCGGCCGCGTGGGTGATTATGGGATTATGGGAGCAAGGGGGCACTCCCATGTGACACCTCTCCTGCGTGAACTGCATTGGCTTCCAGTGGTCGTCCAGGTGCGCTTCAAGGTGTTGGTTACCACTTTTAAAGCGCTCCATGGCATAGGACCTGGGTATTTGCGGGACCGCCTTCTGCCACCGATAGCCTCCCACCGACCAGTACGCTCCCACAGAGAGGGACTCCTCAGGGTGCCATCAGCCAGGCAATGTCGGCTGTCGACCCCCAGGGGGAGGGCCTTCTCTGTGGCAGCTCCTGCCCTCTGGAACGATTTGCCCCCGGAGATACGAAGGATATTGGATCTCCGGGTCTTTTGCCATGCCCTGAAAACTTTTCTTTTCCATCAAGCAGGGCTGGTGTGAACCCCCTCCCCCTTTTTTAGTCTTTTTTTGTTTTTTAGTTTTTAAATTGTCATTGGGTTTTAATTGAATTGTTTTAAATTTGGGCCAGTTATGTAATTCTTTAATAATTTTAAATTTTGTATTGGTATGTGTTTTAATTCTGGCTGTGCACCGCCCTGAGTCCACTAGGAGAAGGGCGGTATACAAATTGAAAAAATAAATAAATAAATAAATAAATAAATAAATAAATAAATAAATAAATAAATAAATAAATAAATAAATAAATAAGTGTATCTTAAGTTTTTTCTTGTATTGTGTGTGATCATTTTACTGTTCTTGAAGCCTTCTAACCAATAACAACATCTTAGATATTTAGTCTTGTAAATTAACCTTGAAATCTGATCATTTTATTATTATGTTTTCTTTACAATAGTTATCAATACCCCTTATGCTGCTGCATACTATCAATCAGTTCAACAAAACAGTGCAATAAATGAATAAAATATTTGTTTAAATCTTATGTAATAGTCCTGTTGTTGTCAGATATTAAAACTAGGAGATCATTGAAGTAAGCAGAAGTACTGACACTTTCATTTAACGCAGCAACAAAATCAGCTTTTGTCTCACTAGCTCCTGCCATTGTCTGTAGATCATATTGGAAAATCATCATTTTGGTGTTGATTGGCCAGTCAGCTCTGCATGTTAACTTTCCAGGAAAAGAAAGATAGATGTAGACTGTCTGCTGATTTTGTTACAATTCCTGGGCAATTTAACAAATCCTTAATGGAAAAAGCCCTAAGTTAGGGATGGAAGAAATTCAGGGAGACATCCTGAAGGCATCAAATAGCTCAAGCCACAAATTCTGTTAATTGTGTTCGAGGATCGTGCCCAATAACTCCATAGACAAGTTCTTAGTAAATCAATTATTGTTTATTGATCATACATCTTATCGTTACAGGTACAAGTCTGGAACTGCTGCAGGACCGCATGGCTGACCCTTAAGTACCCCCGGGGCGTGGCTAAGGTAAGGAGGGGTTATTGGGCTAGGGTGGACCTTGGGGGCTGGCTTGTCCAGCCCCCCTGCTTCCAGCTCTGGGTCAGAGGCAAGGCATTTATTTATGACAAAACCCCCTCTAAATGCCTGGCCGAGATGTTTTTGCGTGGTGTGTGCCTGAGGTGTCCTTTTCAGTAGGACGCCTAATTTTGATGTGAGATACGTGTGCTGCTTATTTTGCAATGGCTTTGTTAGAATGTCTGCTGTCTGCTCTTCCGTGTCACAGTGTATAACCTTCACAAATCCTATGTTCGCGAACTGTCTAACGTGCTTGTACTTTATGTCGATATGCCTCGACCTTTGACCCACCGCTTCAGCCTTAGATATTTCCATGGCAGCTTTGTTGTCCTCGTGCATGATGATGGGGTAGCTTGGCTCGGCCCATATGTCAGCGAGCAGGTCATCAAACCAGACCAGGTTGTTGGCGGCCTTGGACAAGCAGATATATTCGGCCTCCGTGGTGGATGTGGCTACCAAGTCTTGCTTGCCTGTATACCAATGAACTGGGCTGTTGTTTAGAAAAAATATGTAACCTGAGGTACTCCTTCTGCACTTTACGTCCCCAGCCCAGTCAGCATCAGCGTAGCATGTGAGTGTGGGTGTTGTGGTGTTCTCGGGCTCTAATGACAGGCAAGCCTCGGAGGTTTGCTTTAGATACCTTAATACCCTTTTGATGGCCTCCCAGTGGTACACAGTGGGCTTACCCACATGTCTTGACAGCAAGTTAACTGGCAGGGCGATGTCTGGCCTGGTCCAGTTTGCAATGTATAGTAGGGAGCCTATGGTGGATCTGTATAATGTGTTGTCCTTGAACGCCTCAGCCTCATTATACATGTCCTTTAAGAAATCTGGTTGCATTGGCGTTTCACACCCCTTGGCGCTTGTCATGTTGCATTTATGAACTAGTTCCAAAATTTTATCCTTCTGTGACAGTTGAAAGCCCTTGCTTGTTTTCGTGATCTGCACCCCCAAGTATTTGTCTACCTTGCCCAATACTTTTAGCGTAAAATGTTTTCCTAGCTCATTGGCGAAGTTATTACATTTGCTGGCTTGATCACCGATATACAATATATCGTCTACGTATATCAAAACATATTCGAGGGAGTTGTCTGACTTCTTGGTGAAGAAGCAGTTGTTGGCTGAAGTGGCTGAGAACCCCATGGATTTTAATGTCTTGGATAGGCACTCATACCAACGTTTCCCTGATTGTTTGAGTCCATACAAGCTTCGGTTTAAAATCCAGGTTTCTCCCTTTTTGGTGCTTTGGCTGGGTGGCGCTCTCACGTATATCTCTTTGTCGAGTTCAGCGTGCAGGTAAGCGGTTTGCACGTCGAACTGGTGCACTTCTAGCCCTAGCAGTGATGCGATTACGAGTGCACACTTCACGCTCTCGGCCCTGACCGTGGGGGAGTACGTTTCCGTGTAGTCATCAGGGTATTTCTGGGCGAACCCCTGTGCCACCAGTCTCGCTTTGTAGAGCGCTTTGTTTCCCTCTAGTGTCTTGACTTTGTAGACCCACCTAGTGCCTATGGTTGTCTTTCCTGTTGGGACTTTGGAGGGAGTGTATACGTTTAGTTCCCTCAGGCTGTCCATTTCCCTTTCCATGGCTTGTTCCCATTTCTCTCTCTCCTCATCCGGTAACCCCAGTACGTCCTCATATGTGTTGGGGGTTAGTTGGTTAGTGTGTAGGGATAGTATGTAGTCCCCCAACCTTTCTGGCCTTTTGCCCCTGTTTGCCCTGACTGATCTGTCAGGAGGTGTCTCTGTGTCATGCATGTACCTAGCTTCTTTCTCAGTGAGTGAGTCCACTTTAATGTGCGGGTGGTTTTCCTTCCATCCCTTCACTGGTATTTCCTGCCCCTTGGGTTTGTTCTTTACCTGTTCAGTGTCCCTTCCTGCTTGGTGTTTTATCTCCCTTTGATCATCCCCTGGTTCGTCCTTGTTAAGGGACACCTCGTTGAGGTGTATTTTGGACCAGTTGGTGTTTTCGTGAAAAACGGCTGTTCATGATATTACGAAATTGTTGCTGTTGTCTATGAACCTGTATCCCTTCGTCCCCGGCTCATAGCCCATGAACCTCAGCCTCCTGGATACCCTGTCCCCCTTACGCCTGAGTTGCTTGGGGATGTGCACATCTGCTGTGACCCCGAATATGTGTAAGTGTGACACCTGTGGTTTCCTTTGGTACATTAACTCGTATGGAGTTTTATTCAGTACGCTGGACCATAGTCTATTTAGGGTATAATTCGAATAAATGAGTGCTTCGGACCAGAAATGCTGCCCTAGGCCGGCATCATCCAGCGCGCACCTCATCATGGTCTGTAGCGTTCCGTTTTTTCGTTCTACCACGCCATTTTGAAAGGCGGAAAACGGAGAAGTCGTGTAATGGACCATCCCGCGTGCTTTTAGCCATCGCGAGAAGTCGCTTGATAAGAATTCAGACCCCCGGTCTGTCATTATTTGTCTGATTTTGGTGTTGTGCTGTGTCTCCACCCTCGCATAGAATTCCTTAAATTTTTGGAATACCTCATTTTTGTGTTTCAGGGTGTACACGAAGCCATAGCGGCTGAAGTCATCCACTATGGTCAGGAAGTACCTTTTCCTATACTTGATGGAGGGCCTTAGTGGCCCCACTAGGTCCATATGTACAAGTTGAAAAATCGAATTAGTTGTGCGTACTGATTTCTTGGGTCTTGGTTTGGTTTTTAATTTGGAGCCCTTACAAATAGAACACTCGAGATAGTTCTCACAATCCTTTATTTTTACACCTTCAGAGCATTCCAACATTTTCTGCACTACGGGAAAACTAATGTGTCCTAGTTTTCTGTGTAATAGGTGGGCACAGTTGTCATGCATCGGTTTTCCTATTGCTGGTTTCTCCTTCCTGGGTGCCCCCTGTTCACTGGGTTCATCGGTGGTGTGTGTGTGCTTAACCCCCTCTACTTCCTTACTTGCGTTGTCTGTGCTACTGGGTCTAACCCCTCGGTGATTGTTTACTTCTGGCTGTTTGTCCTTGGTTGGGTGGAAGAATGGTAGTTCCCCACTGACTACTACTTTCCCTATCCTTTTACCCCCTCTGGTTACCTGTGCCTTTCCTTCTTTGAAAGTCACCTCTACATTGTTATCCTTGCTCAGTTTTAGGGTGGCAAGGATATTATATGGTATGTTTGGCACTAGGAGTACTCCCTGTACCTCACCTATTCCTGGCACGTACGCGTTACCTTTGCCGGTTACTTGCACGTTATTCTGGTTAGCCACTTTCACTACGAAGCTTTCTCCTGTAAAGGAGGTTAGTAGATTGCGATCATGTGTGGTGTGGTTTGTGGCTCCTGAGTCCAGTAGCCATGTGCCCTCCTCCTTGTCTTGGCCTATGTGTCGCACTTGGTCCCCTATGCCATACAGTGATCCAGTGTGGCTCTCCCTGGAACTGTCCCTGTGGTCTCTCCTGTCCCTGGGGCTAGGGGAATCCCTACGCCTGTGTCTGGCCTCTGGTGAGCGTCCGCTAGTGTGTCTTGCCCTTTGCTCTGGCCTATCTCTTCTATGTATTCTGTCTCCTGTATTTTTAGGGCAGTCCCTTTTGTAATGGTTTCTTGACCCACATATATAACACTCTGTGTTGCTGTGGCTCCTGCCCTGTGGTTCAACCTTTCTGCTAGGTCTTTGCTCCCTGCGGCTTAGGGAGCGGTCCTTTCTGATGCAGTCCTCTGATATTAGTTTGCTTGTTAGTAAGTCCAGTGAGAGCCTCCCTGTCCCTAGGTTGTCTATCTGCGTAATGAAGGTGTCCCAACTGGGGTCTAGGGAATTTACTATGATACTTATCATGGTCCTCTCGCTTATGACCTCCCCCCTTTGTGTCAGCTGGGCCCTAGTATTATTTAGGGATAGTAAATGCTCGCTCATGGGTGTCCCTGCCTTGAGTTTGGTGGCATAAAATTCCCTGGAGAGCCTGGTGGTGCTGGCAACGCTTTGGCAGTAAAACAATTTGTGCATTCTCTGTATTATTTCTAACGCAGTCAGGTGGTGCCTAATACTGGGGTAAATGCTGGGGGTAATGCTTGCAATTACAATACAGTAAGCTTTGTGATGAATGCAATCTAACTCAAAAGTCCAGGGTTTTTCTGGGGGGTCTGTAACCATAGATAATAGGTCTTCCTTAAGCAGGGTGGCCTGGAGTTGTTGATTCCAGTCCAGGAAATTCTCCCCATCTAGCCTCAGTTTGGGAAAGTCACTGGGCAAAGTCCCTGAATTGTAAGTTAAATTACTCACATTATGTCGCTGTCCATGGTTTCTCACGTAAGGATACTCGCAATAAGGCAGAGGGACGACTGTGGCAAGTCTGAACTGACTTGTCTCTATGTGTCTGCGTCGGTGTAGCTCTATGTCCTGTTCCGTTTCTTCTACAGGGGCGTGTTGCGCATGCGTGAGGTTCATTTCTCCCCAGTCGCCGTGGAGCGAGGAGCTCGTCCATGCTGCTCCCGGGTGAAGGCCCCAATCTTCCGGATGGGCCTTCAGTTCTTCTCCGGTCGGCCTTGTTTGCTCGGGATCGTCGCGGATCGTCGCCTGGAGTCTCGGGAAGCGGTGAGGATCGCCGGTGGGCGCTGGGAGTCCCGTTGGGGCCGCGAATGGTCCCGGGTGGCCCGGTCTCGTGCGGATGCCGCCTGTGGGTGTCGGGCCGAGCCCCCTGCCCGCCGATGGACGTCCCCTGCCAGCGGATGGCCTCGCGGTCCACGGATCTGGTCCCGGTCGTCGGTCCGGTGAGTAGTCCCATCGCCCTTGGTGTCCCGTTTTTGCGGGTGGGTCCCTTAGGGGCTCTGGGTGGTCCTGGGTCCACGCGATGGTGGCTGCCTTCCCGGGGTGGGCGTCGGCGCCGGCCCACGTCGCGCTGGGGTCCCTTTTGCTTTTCGGCCTGGCACCGGGGTATATGGTTGGTATTTTCACCTTGTCCCCTAGGGCCGCAGCGATTAGTTCGATGGCTTTATTGACCTCGGGCTCGGTAGGCGAGTCTGTAGGTTTGGGTTTTGGGCTTTTGTGTTTTTTGTGATATTTTTGGTCGGTAGTTTTTGAGTAGGCCCCGATTCCCGCCATGGAATTTAAATCTCGGGAGTCTATTGGTGGATGGTCGGCCATTTTTGATGACGCCGTCTTCCAAGATGGCCACCATGAAAAGGGCGCGAAGTCTCCTTCGGCCTTTGCGGTAGGTTTTTGGTGGGGGAAATTTTCCCTTACCGGGTCTCCTTCGCTGTAATCAGATTCGTCCTCATCTTCCTCACTCGCTGCTTCGCAGCCTTTGATCAGGCTTCAGAGTTCCGCGATGAGGTCGTTGTTGCTTTGCGACGAATCTATCAGCTCGAGGAGTTTTCCTTTTAGGTCGTGCATCTCTTCCTTTGAGGTTTCGTGCTTCGTCCACCCCTCGTTGCTCCTGGCCGGGGTGGATGGGTGGTGGAGTAGGCCGCTCGTCTCGGGTGCCTCTCCTTGCGTGGTTTCGGGTTGAGCAGGTCGTTCTGCCATCTTCTTGGTGAATGCTCTGGTATTCACCCTGTCTGTCGTGGTCCCTTGCATGCTGTGGAGTATCAGGATTGGGCTATCCAACCATCCTCTGCTACCATATTGTTAATTGTGTTCGAGGATCGTGCCCAATAACTCCATAGACAAGTTCTTAGTAAATCAATTATTGTTTATTGATCATACATCTTATCGTTACAGGTACAAGTCTGGAACTGCTGCAGGACCGCATGGCTGACCCTTAAGTACCCCCGGGGCGTGGCTAAGGTAAGGAGGGGTTATTGGGCTAGGGTGGACCTTGGGGGCTGGTTTGTCCAGCCCCCCTGCTTCCAGCTCTGGGTCAGAGGCAAGGCATTTATTTATGACAAATTCAAAAGGTGAATAGCACTTGAGCAGGTTCCTTATCATAATCTCTCAAATATGTTTTTCAGGATTATTTCTGAATAACAGGGAGTATTCATACAGCAGATGTGATGAAGTGACATAGGTCTTCACAGGAAAATCATCAAGCCAAACCAAGAGGGAGAGAGGTAACATCTTCCTTTTCCCTTTCTCTCCTAGCTGTGCTCTAAAGTGGTCGAGAATATGCATGAAGTGGTTTGGGATTACAGTATATATTATATTATTAAACCTTGAGGCTTAAAATGTATAAATTGGTATATAGTACCAAGCTTGTAAACTTCTATATTTTCCATTATTTCTTTATTTTTAGAGTATTTATAATTCTTTTTATGTAGTTCTCACTGAAAAAGTAATAAACATCTTTCACTTCTGCAATGAACTTTGTCTCATGACTTTTTCTATGCATAGGATCAATGATACCATACATATAGAAAAGTAGAAAGCAAAGTCATCAGGTCCTACAGGAAGCTCTGCCTGGAAGCATATTGTCTATTGTGTGATTTATACATAGAAGACCTTGGTCTGCACTAATCTGCTCAAAGTGGGGATTAAGAAAAGGTGTATTGTTAGACCTAAATTTGATGCCATTATCAGATCACTAACTGCTAAGAGTCTTCACCTGGGATTGCTAAATATATTCGGATATATAAAATAGAAATACTGGAAGGGTCCAATAGCATAATAAAATAAGTCATGATGTTCTCTCTAGAATCACTTTATTCTGCTTGATCAAATATATCAAATCAAATATATATATTTCATATTTCTAATTTATCTTTCTACAATCTAAATCTTATCACTTTTTTTGCTACATTCTAGATTCTTCTTTTCCTACCATACTCTGAAATGATACTAACAATTCTTTTATTATAGCAGATGATTTGGGACATCCAAATTATACTAATGTCAGAAATGGTAGGAACAGTTTGTTTTGCCCCTTTGCAACTATTTGCCTTAGGACATATTCCTCCATTGCTTCTGTTTCTTATGGCTTCTGAAGAAAAGATCTCTAACAAAATAACAGCCCCATATACTTTCTGTCTCCTTATCCAAGATTTCTTTGATTCATATCAGTGGTGGGTTTCGAAAATTTTTACTACCGGTTCTGTGGGTATGGCTTGGTGGGCGTGGCATGGCTTGGTGGGCGTGGCTTGGTGGGCATGGCAGGGGAAGGATACTGTAAAATCTCCATTCCCTCCCCAATCCAGGGGAAGATTACTGCAAAATCCCCATTTCTTCCTGATCAGCTGGGACTTGGGAGGCAGAGAATAGATGGGGGCGGGGCCAGTCAGAAATTTTACTACCGGTTCTCCAAACTATTCAAAATTTCTGCTACTGGTTCTTCAGAACTGGTCAGAACCTGCTGAAACCCTCCTCTGATTCATATATACATAATGTCTTCCATTCTTCGTATTGTTTCTCATATAACTAATGAAATGATCATTGTTAATGGCAGTTTTCCAAATTCCCTGAAGCTTGCTTCATTTCATCCATTTAAAAAGTAATAATAAATAGATGAATAAATAAATAAATAAATCATTTTCTTGATGCTTTGAGGGTTCTTCTTTCAGAATTTTTTCACTTACACCATTTTAGGTGGTACCCGCACCATTTCTGTAATTGTAAAAAAAGGTAGAGATTCATAACAGATAATTATGGATTTGTTCTTGGATTCCTAATTCCTCTTCTATTATTTAATTCCCCAAATGTGGTGGTACTTTGAGGATGCACATTGATAATCATTCATTTTTATAAATTACTATTTATAAAAAATAGAAAGAAGGGGAAGAAAAGAAACAGATTTCCAGAATTTCAAAATGCTCAAGCTGTTTAGCATCCCTTGCTCAATTGTCTTCTTGTAATGTCATAATAGGACTATTCCCATGTTGCAGTCAATGAAAGAAGTGGTGATTTGCAATGAAATCTTTAATCACATGTTCATGAGATCAGCTCAAGCAGATTAGTGTGCAAAAGAAGTATCCCTAGAGAAGCATACTTTAGGCATTAACTACAAGAAGGATTGTGATTGCTTTTTCCAATGTTTTTTTCTTATCTACAGAATCAGTCTTGTTATAAAAGAATACAAGACCATTGTTAACATTTTTTTAAAAAAAAACTTGTTTTCAGATTGATTGACCATATGCTGATTATGGTCTCTTCTTCTCTGAACTGAAAAGCTGACAAATTTTTACTATTCTCACATTTTGATACAGTTTTTTAAATGCTATATGTAGGTGTTTGAAACCTGCATGAAGAATCAGAACTGAAGTATAGCATGTCATTGCTGAGCAGAAGATAAATAATGAGCAATTCTGAAAATATTGAAGCCAGTACTCCACCTCAAGCTTCCAGCAGTGAATTACTGGATTATTAATGTTTACAAAAGAAGAAAACAAAACCACTAACGAGAAAGTATCTATAAAATATTGAAGCTGATTCATTGATTATGTGCCATCAAGTCAATGTTGACTCCTGGCCACCACATAAATAGATTTTTCGCCCTTGATAATAAATGCTTAAGTAGTATATATTAAAAATCCCCATAAAAGCAACCAAAAACTATTTGCAAATACTGCTCTTCTTTTTTTTGCCATTCATTTCTCAGCCCAAAAATGCATTTTGGGCAAGAAATTACATTCCGATAAATTTTTGAACAAAGCATCTCAGTTGTTTGTCAGATGTTATCCTTCAGGTTCCTCTGCTCTGAACCTTAATGGAATGGATTTCTCAGGAGTCAGCTAAGAATCTAGTTGTCATCCTTTATACACGCTCTGGGCTGTGGAAAAAAGCCTGGCAAAGTAAGAATCATTCTGATATGAAGCTATAAGCAGATATCCCACCATAAGGAACCAAATTGCCAAGAATTTAGGATTTAATTGAGAACTGATTCTGAATAGACCAAAAGGATTAGGCAACCTGCTGCCCGCTAGATATTTTGAATACAAAATATACATGTTACCAAAATGTCCGGTCCTATCTCTGCTGTAGCTTTTGGAAATCTTTATATTTAATTGAATGGAGCAAGTGAAAGGCATTACCATAATATTAGATCCAGGAGTCCATTTCTTCAACAGGAAAAGAGCTAGTGATGTTACCCGCCTAAGTTCTCCTCATGCCAGGAAGTTAGTGATGTTACCTCACTACGAATCCTTAAAACTCCTGCAAAAACTAGATAGACTCACAGAAAGTCTGAACTTCAACTTTCAGCACTTCTGGGGATTTGAAGGAATACAGGTAGTCCTCAAGTTAGAACAGTTCATTTAGTGACCATTCAAAGTTACAACAGCACTGAAAAAAAGTGACTTCAGACTGTTTTTCACACTTTACAACTGTTGCAGCATCCTCATGGTTATGTGATCAAAATTCAGACACTTTGCAACTGAGCCATATTTATGACAATTACAGTGTTCTGGGATCATGTGATCACCTTTTGCAACAAGGTAACAAAGCAAAGTCAATGGGGAGACCAGATTCACTTAACAATCAGGTTACTGGTTAAGTTAAGAACTGCAGTGCTTCGCTTAACAACTATGGCAGAAAAAGTTATAAAATGGGGTAAAACTCACTTAACAAACGTCTTGTTTAGCAACAGAAATTTTGGGCTCAATTGTGGTTGTAAGTCAACTACCTGTAAGCAAACTGTTTCTGGTTTTAGTTCTTCTGAATCATAAAAATAATTCCTCACATTCTTTACAATGTTGTATTTGTGTGTGTGTTGTTGAGTGCGTACTGTATGTAAAATAGAAAGGCTCATGTTATAACCATAATTTCATTAACTTATAGCAGAACCGTTTATTCAAGACATAAGCAAGAAATTGAATTCTTACAGTTGATTAATTGCACACAAGGAAAAGATAAACTAGAGAAGAAATAGCTTCTCTGAACAAATTCTTCTACAAAGTGTAACATTTGCATGTGGGCTAAAAACTGCTCAGAATAAGCCAAACTTTGCTTATTTTAGTTCATATTCAATGACCTATGAATGGAAAAAAAAACCTGGCCTCACTAATAATGAGACAGAAATGAGATCACTGCTGTTGAGGGCTCGGTTTGTCAGGGAAGCTTGCAACAAGACATGCATTTATCTGCCTTTCTATAACCCTTTTCAAGCCCTCTGGTAGAAAAGCTAAATTGAACAGCCAGTTTAGGAGGAACTTGGAACCTGCTCCAACCTCCGTAAGCCCTCTGGGAAAAAACAAATTATTGTTGGCAGGCCTGCTTGGCTCCAAAAGTTGTTCCAGCATCCCCACCCCCACCCCCACCCTTCTCACCCATGCAGCAGCAGCAACAACAAAAAGGCTAAGAATGTTGTTATAATTAAATACCAGAGGGCTGATTGGCTGGAGGTGGTCCTGAAGCTGTGCTAAGGCAGCATAAAACAACGGCTGCTATTCATTGAGAGCAGCAGCAGAGAGGCTCAGAAGCTGTGTGTTTCCACTCCAAATTTAGTCCCCACCTACCTAAAAATGCCAACTCACTGTGTTTTCAAACGACCACCTGCTTGGCTCTTTTGTAGTTGACATTTTTGAAAGTGACAAGAAACACACAGCTGGGAATCAAGAGGAAAGCAGTTACCTTGTCACAGAAGATCATGAAGGGTTCTGGAGAAACCTGGCAATTGGTAGCAATAAGTGGGCTTGTTTGCGAATATGATTGCAATATTTTCTCCAGGCTTTCTTCCTCTCTCGCCCAGATACTCCTGTAGAATATACGAAATAGGATTGTGGCCAAGCAAGACATAACGTTCACAAAGCTGCGCATTGTAAGTATTCCACAAATATGAATGGTCTCTCTACATTACCCCATACAGGAGAGAGTGTCTTTAAGTTTGCATTGCTCAGGCGTACGTGGAGGACCTCAAGCAGCATTATTGACTTTGCTGTAAAACTGTGAAGAGTCTTGGGGCTTAACTGCAAAGAAGTGTGGCCTTGCTCCACATGAGCAAATCTAAAGAATGTAATAATTTACTAGTCCAAGATCCTAAATATATTAGAGAGGAATTTTAACAAGTTAAGGTTCAAGAGTAATTAAGCAATTAAGTTTGAAACACACACATATGCACTGTGTTTTCCACATGGTCTCTATTTTAATTGTATTTGATTGTATGTTGTTTATGTGCCAGGTATTTATTTATTTATCTATTACATTTTCACACACTGTTGTAGTGACTGGTTGGCTTACAGAATGATATCCAAGCCATTTTATAGAATTCAACCATTAAATAATTTGGAGATCTTTCATTAAGCATGAAGACGGAAAAGACCAGGTATGGAAAGTCATTGGTGGCGAGTGGGAAGAATGCGTTTATCTGTGTACCTTTGAGTCAGTATTGACTTCTGACAATTGCCTGAACAAGTCCTTGCATTTTTCTTGGCAAAATTTTAGAAGTGGTTAGCCATTGGCTCCTTCTTAGGGGTAGGAAAAAGTGAATGGCACAAGGTCACACTTGTGACCTTGGTTTTGAATCTAAAGTGCTTTGAACCTAAAGTGGAACTAGAAGTTACTTTCTAGCATATTACCAAAACACTACACCAAACTGTCTGAGGTACAAATTGTAAACACAGATATTTTTTTTTCCTTGTTGACTCACCATAATTCATAACTGTAGGATTTGTTGCCATCAGGTATGATGATGGCCATTAATTTAAAAATAAACTAGAAACATTTGTGGAATACTTTGTTATTGGCTATTAATATTCAAGTTATATCATTAATCCTAGGTTAAATATCTTAAAATACTGGACTAGATGGCTCTTTGGCCTTATGCAGTGAGATTATAGTATGGAGAATTAATGTTTTGGCAAAAAAAATATGCATACCAAAGAGAATGTTGAGAATGGGCTTTTAATGTTATTGCAGAAACAAGGATAAAAGAAAGCTGGTTACAATAGTCATTCGTTAATTTATGTTTGACATGTCAACCAAAAGCAGTTGGTAATCCAGTAGTGGTCCACCAAGCAACTACAAGGGAGAAAATACACGTTTTTTGAGGGAAACCCTCCCCCCAACTTTTTCAGTACATTAAAGCTTTATTAAGGGAAGATATAATATTTCTGCAGCATTATTTATTTTTCAGGTTTTAAAATGGCAAAATGACTTAGGTCATGAGTGTCCAACTTTCTGATTTACCTGAGTGACTTTAAGTGAAGAAAAAATGGCTTAGGTCTCACATAAAATATATAATATAGTTAATGTATATAAATCACATAATACTATTTAAAGTTTATACATTTGTGGGGCTGCATTATTAGCTCTTCAGGGCTACATGTGGCCTGCAGGCCACAGATTCAACATGCCTGATTTAGGCCATAGCAGACATTCTGAAACTGTTGCATGCCAATAAAAGAATACATTCTATTTACACCAGGAAGGTCAATGCAAACACATGAAAAGGTTTCATTTTTAAAAGAAGCCAAATTAAACTACAGTTTGGCATGATATATGCATTTCTATGGAATCAGACAAACTAGGTGCTCAGTTTGTAGTAATGGTTCTGGGAAGTCATGTTGTAAAGTACCTATAATAAACAGCATTAAAGATGGAAGACGGACAGAAGAGCATTGATGAGATGTGCAGGCAATCTCAAACTGTTAATACATTTATGTTGTATTATATTTGTTTCTAAAAAATAAACAAAGCCCCTAAATATATATTAAAAAGCAACAATCCAGTATTGATCTAAAAATGAGAGCTAAGCTGTGAGACCAACTTTGGGGTAAGAGCTGGAACTCACAATAAAAAATAATAGTAATAGAACATTATATTTAGTCACAGGAAAAAAAAATAGAATACTGAAAGTTTTGAAAGTTTATATATTTTGAAAAGGAAACATCCAGAGAAAATGAGGATAATTGGAACCAGTGAATGAACCTAGAATATTTATATATTTATTTTGTATGTTTAAATCTCAAATGCTACCCAAGAGTTTATATGTACATAGGAATGTCCCTTCCTTTTATCTCAATAGAAGGCCTGTCAGGCTGGATGTAGTCTACTGTACAAAATGAAGAATATATTATTCTGCTCTTGTGGAAAATGGAAGCTGAAGGCTGGGTATGCAAAACTAAAATGTGTACTTTTTGGACTGATTATTTCTATTCCTTTTGTTACTTTTTCAACAGTACTTTTATAATGTCCCATCAAGAGATATTTTTTTTACTTATTTCTTTTACTAAAATAACCGAATTTATGCTTTTATTTATCATATCCAAATTTTCTCAGGCAAGGTCTGAAACATTTCTTTTGGAAGTTCATCTATGCTAATTTCTACCATCATCTTCACATTAGTTTCACCAGCAGCACAACATCTTACTTTCAAAAGTCTCCCTAATTTATTTTTTCACTATCTTGTTTTCCTGAAAATACGACCTATTCAAAAAGTAAGGCCTAGCCCATTTTTTTGGGAGAGGGAATAATATACAGCCTACCTCCCAATATAAGCCCTAGTGAAGGGGTGGGCATGGTCAGCACAAGAGGGAGTCCTTCCCTTCCCCAATCATCTCATGGCTTCTCGGCCCCTTAACCACAGCCCGCGGATCAACTGATCTAGCGAGAGCCAGGAATTCTGTCTGTCCAGATGCCTGGAGATATTTCCAGTGCACTCTTGCTAGCCCCAGCCCTGCCCACAGCGCCAGGCAACCTGGCAGCCAGGGGTCCCTCTGTTCCACAGCTCACCTTGTAGCTATGAAGCAGGTGGTGACCATGCTTTGAAAAGGTTTCCTCTGCACTGTTTCTCTTCTCTGCTCCAGCCGCCTGCCTGCCCCCACACCTGGGCCTGCTAGACACCATCTGCCCCAAACCAAGCAGCAGGGAGGCTTCGGGACAGCGCCCTTCTAGTGCCCACCACCCTGGCAAAGGTGAAGGTGAAACAGGTGAGGGCCCCGTGGGGCTCCTTCGATGGCATCCCCATCCTGCCCCACTTGGGGGTAGCCCATACACGAGGTGTGAGTATGGGTTGACTATGGCATTTCACCTTTCTGCCTTTTGTGAACTTTTGACTGCATTCTACGAAAGCAGCAGAAGCAGTAGAAGTCTTTGTTTCTCTCTCCCAAACTCCGCCAGAAATGAGTGTTTGTGAGACTCGTCAGGCCACTGCAACCTCTTGGAGCAGGACTCTGCAAGGCTTGTTGTGCCATTGCACGCATGAATGGCAGCACCACCGCAAGCTTCATCATACCGGCACAGCTGTCATCCTCATGGCTCGCGGCTGCACCGGTATGTCGAACCTGGTGATGGTGCTGCCGTTCGTGTGTGCAAGGACTCATTTCTGGTGAAGTTGGGGAAAAGAAAGAAAGACTTCTGCTGCTTCTACTGATTTCCTTGCGTGCAGCCAAAAGCAGAAGCAGCAGAAGTCTTTCTTTCTCTCCCCCCAAACTCCGCCAGAAATGAGTCTTTGTGAGATTCATTGTGCCATGCTGCCTCTTGGACCAGGACTCTGCAAGTCTTGTTGTGCTGTTGCACGTGTGAACGACAGCACCACCACAAGCTTCGCATACTGGCACAGCTGGCATCCTTCCCCTCACTTAGCCCCCTGCCCCCTTTATCGAGGGGTGGGGCAGGGGAGAAGCAAGACATGTGGAGCGAGATGGGGCTCCTCTTGCCATCTCTTCTCCCCGGTCACTGACCATGGCAGGGCTTCCTGAGCCTCACTTAGCAACCTGCCCCCTTTATTGAGAGGGATGGCAGGTAGGGAGGGGTGGGGGGGAGAAAGGGTATTCCCAACTCCCAGACCAACTGGCTTCTTCCCGGTAGCTCTTTCTGTCTTTCAGCATTGGCCGTCAAAAACGAGGATTCTCTGGGCAGAAAAGCTTGCCCCACCCACCACCACCCAGGTGCCCTCACTTCCTCCAAACCTTTCTTTGCCTACTGGTACTTGATTTCCAGCTCCGTCGCCTTTCTCACTATTGTGTGCAGGAAGATATGTTTGTGGGACTACCGTAAAAAAAAAACAATTCTCACGAGAAGTTGGAATTAATTGACTGAACTTAGCAGGTGGCTAAGTGAGGGGCAGGAAGCACTGCCATGCCTGGTGAGGGGGGAGAAGAGACAGCAAGAGGAACCCTGTCTCACTCCATGTGCCCCAATGAAAGGCAACAGCAGCCTGGCTGCTTCCCTTCCCCGCCCTCTCTGGCGCTGGAAGTCAACTGACAAGCACACACTCAGTCCCTCATTCATTCCCCCTCTCTCTTCCCTTCCCCGGCCAAGATCAGCAGGCCAGATTCAGTGAGCTGAACATGCTCACTGAATCTGGGAGGAGATGAACGTGAAAAAAGGGCTCTCTCACAGCACTCTTGTCCGTCTCGGACAGCAGCAGTGCATCTGGCTAACTGAATCTGGTCTGCTGATTTTGGTTGGCAGCGGCCATTACCCGATCCTGGCCAGCAATGCTGTGGGCATTGTGGGCGCTAGAAAGGTGCTAGAATGGCGCTGTCCCGAAACCTCCTCGCTGCTTGGTTTGGGACAGATGGTGCCCGGCAGGCCCAGGTGCAGGTGCGGTCAGGCGGGTAGAGCAGAGAAGAGAAACGGCACAGAGGAAACCCTTTCAAACAGTGGTCACCGCTTCATGGCTGCACAGACAGATCCTGCACCAGCCACTTCTCATAGCTCCAGCGCTGGTCCCCCTCCAACCAGGTTGACAGGGCTAGGACTGGCAAGAATGTGCCAGAAACATTTCCAGGCACCGGAGAGACAGAACTTCCAGCCTTCACAGGCCGCTGTTAAGGGGCCAAACAGCCATGAGGTGATCGCGCTCGCCACTTCCTGCACCTCAAAAAAAAAAAAAAAGACCTTCCCAAAATTAAGGCCACGCGATTATTTTGGGTGTCAAAAGAAAATAAGACCTGGTCTTATTTTCGGGAAAACATGGTATGTTAACAGAATAAGAATTAGAAGAGACCTAGAAGTCTTCTAGGCCAACCCCCTGCTCAAGCAGGAAACTCTATACCAATTCTGACAAATATTATAGGCTAGCCATTTTTAAACTTGAACCAAAAGGAAGCAGACTGAAAAAGGGTTTGCCATAATAATATATCATTTATTTATATATAGAAATTAAACTCTGTGTATAAGATTTGCAGCAGGAACTTCTTCTAGAGACATGAAAGTTTCTGTTTATGTTCTTCCTAAAGTGGATGCATTGTCCAAACCATTGTTTTTCACTGTCTTTATCTTCAGTGCTTCCTCTGAGAAAATATTTTGTAGAATGAGACATTGGGCTGGAAAAGTAGTGGAATAATTCTCTGGTGTGCCTGATGCCCATCTCTGAGGAAAATTATTCTCAAGCCACTATCTGAAGCAGGATTGCAGAACTGATTCTGTAAATTGCATTTTATTTATCAAATTTAGAGACCACCCATCTCACTCTTCCATTTTTGGTGCCCTCCACAATTCTTTGCAGTTTCATAGAAAAACTTTAATGAACTTCAAAACCTAACAGCAAAGTAAAAATTATCTCCCCAAAGACACATTAGAAGTGCATAATCATGCGTTGAGTTTTCTGAGATGCATCTGCCAAAATCCATATTAGGCATCTAAAGTATTGAAATACTTAGTCCTTGCCAATTCACTCAATTTCTTTCTTACTAAGAATAGGAACATTTTTTTTTCCTTTTTCACATAAAGTTAACTATTTGGAGTTAAGGCTTAGACAAAGAAGACTATCCTGAACCTAAAGCTCAGATACTTTGGCTACCAAGTGACAAGACAGGACTCATTGGAAAATACCCTTGAAGAAGAAGGCAGAGAATGAGATGGTTAGTGTCATTGATGTACTGAACATGAATTTGAGCAAACTCATATTCAGGGGAAGACAGGGGAATTTGACATGGTATAGTCCATGGGTCATGAAGAATGGGACATGACTTAACGACTGAACAAACAAATCTTTTTTGGGGGAGGGGCAATGTCTGGAATCTGTTAGTAGTGAAATAATTATCATTATTTCATCAGTAACAGTAGTCCTATCAACTTATCCCATTTAATTAAAATTATTCTATTTATTGTAAATCATTTTAGATAATAGGCCATGTTAAATTTAAACCCTGTACTTGTGAGAAAACACTAATGTAACATTTTTTTAAAATGTTAAGTTTACTTATTCACCTGAGTAAAATAAAAGTCTAGTATTGTAGGTTACCTTCTTTATTAAATCCAGTATTCCTTTTAATTTAAGAACTAAAATAAGCAGCTCAATATAAGATATAATTACAATTCATTTCTATATGTTTTGATTTTGAATGCTGTCCAGTTTTAACTTCCAATTCACAAATACCCACAGGTGGAATTATTTTTCTTTTCTACATAAAACTGTAACAGTTACCTCACACTTAGTAATCACTTTTGTTTGGGCCACAATGTCCAATTTAAAATTTGCCTGCAATATAGTATTTCAGTTTTCAAAAGTAGTAATTTCTTGGATGATTTTACCAGATAGACAATGGTTAGAGAATGGCACTAATCATTAGGCAAAGCAAAGTAATTATTTCAGGTGGTAAACTGGGAGAATGACAGGTAAGGCAAAGCCCTGATTCACTATTTTCCTGATCAGCTGCCCATTTTGGAAGACAGGATTACTTGCTCTTTCCACTCATCTGTAAGTGGATTGATATGGAACTATTGAAGCAAAAGTTGTAGCCACTAGCATGTCATTCTGAGTTTCCTCTAGAGAAAACATTATGACTCGCCATGCTTCAAGAACAATTTGGAAGAAACCTTTTGGACCTTGTGGCAGTGAGAGCCCATCACTTCTCTGCTATTCATTAAAGCAGCCTGACTTTGAAATAACTGACTTCCATGTGAGCCTGAAAAAAGATTCCTTTGTTTTAACGGGTCTCTCAAACTACTTGCAACTTTTATACTAATATGGATCCCTTGGAGCAAATATGGACTATATTGCACAACAAAATCACTATGCTGTTCTATTTTGTCCTTACTCTTAAGACCGAGATGGGAATTCAGGTGCCCACAAATATTGAAAGAATGCATCAAGGCTTATACTCTTCAGGAGTGCCGGAATGGCTTCTGGGTGACTACCAGAACTGCATTCAAGACCGGTGAAGTTCAGGATTTGAAAGGCAGACCCTGACTAGTTTCAGTGATTTATAGCTTCCTCACATATTCTTTCAATTTTGGAAAAAGGATCATTTGAACTTTTCCTCTCATCATCACATTGTACTTCATTATTTATTGTATTAAACCAAGAGTGGAAAATGGGTATGTTGATAAAAAAATATTTCATTTTAATGCAAGCACATTCTGTTTTAGTCTTCCAGCTTGTACTTTCCCATTTGTTTTCACTTCAAATATATATCTGATTGTTCCTGCCAGTGCATTTCTTAAAGGATTTTATTGTCAGAGTCACCCCCAAAATAAGTTCACTTAATGCAACAGAAAAGTTTGCTTGTTATTACAACTGATTGCAGAAAAAAGATATCAATATATATGATTACTTTTAGTGTCTACTTTGGAGATAAGCTGTACATGTACTAAGATTTAAGGATGGACCTATGTCATTTTTGGAACAAGTTCTCCTGCTCAGAAGAACAAAATCCACATGTTATTAAATGTATTTTGAAATGAAATTGTTGAATAAAGCCAAATCACCACAATAAAAGTTGTATGGGATACCATAAAAAGTCACAAATAATCTTGATCACTTATTTGTTGGATTTCTGTCTCAAATGCATTTTTATTACATAAAACTAAATATGGGGCCTTTAATGGCCTGATGACAATTTGCCTCTCCTAGTCAACATTAATGCCTATATTTTGATTTAAGAAATATAGTTGTTTGATTTTCTTGTATAATATATTTGTCTTCTGATAGCGATAGCAATAGCAGTGGACTTATATACCACTTCACAGTGCTTTACAGCTCTCTCTAAGCGGTTTACAGAGTCAGCATATTGCCCCCAACAATTTGAGTCCTCATTTTACCCATCTTGGAAGGATGGAAGGCTGAGTCAACCTTGAGCCTGGTAAGATTTGATCTGCCAAACTGCTGGCAGCTGGTGATCAACAGAAGTAGCCTGCAGTACTGCACTCTAACCACTGCGCCATCGTGGCTCAGTACCTTTCATCAATTTGATATTAATAAAAATACACATTTTATAAGATGATAATGCTATGAAATGGGAATTTACTGCACATATTGATGAATAAAATTCTTGTAAACACAGTGATCAATATGGTACCTTGAGCTAAAAAGCTGATCTTTAGTTATTTGCAGAGTCATTGAAATGGCTTGACAGCCCCAGTTTTACTTTTCTTCCCATAACACAGTTTCATCTCAACCCAAGGTTGAGTGGCTGGTGAGCCACTATCAGTCTGCTGAGCCTGGTGGCTCAGCAGACTGATAGCATTGTGATTAACACCAGCTGTCTGCAATTACTGTAAGTTCGAATCTCACCAGGCTCAAGGTTGACTCAGCCTTCCATCCTTTCTAAGGTAGGTAAATTGAGGACCCAGTTTGTGGGGGCAATAAGCTGACTTTGTATAAATATAAAAAAGTATGAGGGCTATTGCTTAACGCATTGTAAGCCACCCTGAGTCTCCGGAGAAGGGCGGCATATAAATCAAATTAAAAAAAAAAAAAGTATGTCAACTTCTCAGACTTGTTTTCTACTCCATAAAGCATGGCCAATAAAAAACAGTGAAAGTATCAAAGAAGCAAATTCACTAGTATGCCCAATCTTTCTATTGTCATAGCAAAGGATAAGTTCTGCTGAGATTTGCTTCAGTAAAAAAAGGATAATATTTCTGATTTCTAAAAATTCGGTAATAAAGCCAGTAGCATGATAGCAATGTATTTCAGTGGAAGCAAGGATAATTCAAGAAGGTTTTAGTAATTGGCAGATATAATATACCTTTCTCCTAATCATGTTCCTGAGTTCTTGTAAAAAAGATGGGTTAAGTAAAGTTTATTTATAATCAGTCTGGATCAGAATGGAGTCTAAATAGGAATCAGACAACTGACTTGGAGTTCTTCAGGAAGTCCTGTGATGTTACTTATCTGTTAGTCAGATGGGAACTGAAACGTGTCAAAATGAGAATTATGTGTGTCTGCTGGACTTCCTTCCAACCATTCATGAGGACTGGGAATGGAAGGCACAATTTTATAATTTTTTTCCTAACTAGACACTTAGAGAGTCCATATATTGGTTTGAGTTAAGAGTATCATCAATATCTAAGGGACACGGTGGCTCAGTGGCTAAGACACTAAGCTTGTCTATCAAAAGATCGGCAGTTCAGTAGTTTGAATCCCTAGTGCTGCATAATGGGGTGAGCTTCTGTTTCTTGTCCCAGTTTCTGCCAACCTAGCAGTTCGAAAGCACATAAAAAAGGCAAGTAGAAAAATAGGGACCACCTTTGGTGGGAAGGTAACAGCGTTCCGTGCCCCCTTGGCATTTAGTCATGCTGACCACATGACCACGGAGACGTCTTCGGACAGCACTGGCTCTTCGGCTTAGAAATGGAGATGAGCACTACTCCCTAGAGTTGGGAACAACTAGCACATATGTGCAAGGGGAACCTTTACCTTTACTTTATCATCAATATGCTGATAGATGATGAGCCGGCCAAAGGGATGGTGTGTCAGTTGTTTTTTTGCACTGAGAAGCTTTGACACTGTGATTTACATCTTTTTAAGAGCACTATTGCATTCTATGTGGTGCTGCCTTTGAACCTGAGGTTGATAAAACCTGAAGTTGGTACAAAATCTCATTGCCCTGATTACTTGTAGATGTCCATTCCAATTTAAAATTCTTAACCTATATTTGTTTAACTATAAAAACTATAAAACTTTGTTTAACTATAAAAACTAAAAGTGAAAGCACTTTTTCATTTTCATTACTCTGAACCATCTATTCATGTGAAATCAGTACATGCAAACCCAAGGGAACATTGCAGATCCTATGTTTTTGACTCTGGCACATTAGTTTTTCTTTAGTAAACTACTCCTAAGCATACATTATTATAAAATTCTGCTAGATCGGGCTATAATGCAGTATAGCCAAGCATGCTTTTTCTTGTTGCTGATGTCACATCAGTAAGTTGGTGTCACTTCATCTAACCAAATGCAGTTCAGGTTACAAATGATCTCAATAAGTTTAGTGTTCTTTTATATTTCTACTGATATTTTTCCAAAGTGGTCCTGTTCATTAAACATCTTTGTTTATATTATTAGAATCTCTCTTTAAAACATTTTTGCATGACTTTTTTTAAAAAAAAAAACTCGACATGGTCATATATATTTCAGTGTCAAAAACACTATAACCATTTTCAGATCGTCATCCTTCATTTTATTTTTGTCTGATAAAAAAGTGTCTTCAGTTCATCAGTCACTGGTTTTTGAGCTGTACTGCTTCTCAGGTTCCTTCCTGTAGTCCATTGTAGCCTCAGCCTGAAAAAATGCTATGTTCAAAATCTGTTTCCAATTCTCTAAACCATGTGAAAAAAAATCCCCCGAACTTTTTTTCCACCTTATTCTCAATGGTTCTGAGTTTTGAAAAATCTTATTGTTCCGAGATGTAGAAAGGAGCCAGCTCTGTTTTCAGTTACACATCTCTCCATCACTCTGCAAGCTTCCTGGCTGATCCTACTTCCTTATCTCAAAAAAAAAAAAAAAAAAGACTCAGTGGAGATGCCTAATGATGTTGTCCCTTGGGATTTAACTGAAGCACGGGAAGCCACAGAAATACAGAGGTGTGCAGTGAAAAGCAGGTCATTCAAACCATCCCTACCTTTATACTTAAGAACCTGTCATCAGCCTGCAAGGAATCTACCAAAGAAATTCTTTTTAGCTGTTATGAACAGGGTTGAAAACATTTTTTTATCTCTTAACATTTCTCTTCTTTTTCTTTCTGAATTAGGCATATCAAATGGTCTTCACACAAATGAAAGCAAATTCTTGTAACTTCATGAGTCAGCCATGGATTTTATGATCTTTTTAGCTTATAGAAATCTCTCTCTCTCCCCACCCCCTCTCTTTATATATATATATATATTTCTAGGCTCCGGAATGCATTCCCTGTTGAACTGAAAAAATACTCTTCTTTGCTGGGTTCACAGCATCCGTCTTCCCATACCCAAACCAAACTGTTGCATCTCAACCCGCTCCTGGGAAGACCTGCTACCATCCACTATTTTACAAAGAATATTACTCTTGTGTATTTACTTAGAGAAAATGTGTGAGAAATCTCCTGCTTTCAGTTTTGTTTTGTTTGCCTTTTTTGCAGCTAGCAGCATGGCTGGGATGCATGGTAGGCTAGGGATCCCCAATGTGGTCCACTATCAGGCCATGGCCTATTCAGAACTGAGATGTGCAAGCAGTAGGGCAGATGTGCAAGTTGAGTTGCGCACTCATGTGCATGCATGTCGGTCCACATGTGGCAGTTTTAACTTATGAAAGTAATACATAAGGAAGTAATACATATCCATCTTGTGCAAGACAGGTAGAGCAAAGTATGACTATGATCTGATTTAGATCAATCTATGAGGGCCTTTTTTTTGTTGTTGTTGTCCTTTTTAAAAGAACTCACCTGAGAGGGAACCCTTCTGGCTCCTGATTCAGTTGCTCGGGATTTCTCAGGCTCTGTTGGTTTCCAAATGGACATGTTTATATTTTTTTGTTTTTTGGAAATGGGTTTTCTCCCCTTCTTTATGTAAACATAAACATTATACATAAACACAAATGTTCCACATAAACCTATTATAAGGGTTACTCTCCTCATTCCAGCTGCTTCCAATCTCAAAATGTTAGAAAGCCTTCCCTCTTCTGAATTTTAATTTTTAGTCCTATTCTGCATTCAATTCTATAGACTCGCTTTTCTTTCATTGGGGTAAGAGCACTTGAGAATGAGAGGAGTGAATGACAGAAAGGAGGTGTCAGTAAAAGATCTTTAGAAATCAAGGGGTGCTGTGGGGACCTTTTGTTCCCTTCCAATTGAGAAGTTGTTTTGGACAGTGCTTCTTTTCATCAACCTAATATGACATAAAGACCAATGTAAAGGAACACAGACACAAAAACACACTTCCTATTCTGAAGGTGAACTCTCAGCCCCATTGGTTTTACTACCTGCCAAAAATCAGTCAACAATCAATTGAAACCTGCCTGGGGGAAGTTTTATCATTTTAAGATTTGATCAGTGTGTCTTCCCATGATTCACACAGCTGCCCAAAGAAACCAATATATTCTGTTGGTCAATTAGTTCCTGTAAGGGTTGCACATTTAAATGATGTCAAGAGATGGAAAAAGGATATTCTCAGGGCCTGTCTGCACATTTAATCTTTCTTTTCCCTCTCTATTTCTTCCAGGCATAGGAAATATATTCTTTACTATTGCTTCTATCATGGCTCATATGGTACTATTCAAGTTATTAGCCATTACCGTCTTCTAGGCAGTTTTTCAATTTTAACCTACAATTTAGGAATGTTCTGTAATATCCCATGAAGTCCTAGCCAAGGATGTGTTCCTCCTTAGTTTCTGAATCCAGGCATGTTTGACCAAAATTGCTTTCCACCTCCTGCGAAAAAGATTTTCTTGATTTGAAGAAAATTATTTGATTTGATCTCTGTGACTACATAGACATGACCGTACAATTTATTTTCTCTTTTTTTGGACAAATAGTACCAATATGGAATGTTTTTGCTATGGCTGTTTTTCCAGTATTCTGGGAGGGACTTACCAGCCTAGTCTATAGCTTTGACATATCTTAGTAGTAGACATTTCTCTGCAACTACTAATCAAGCTTGACCCTCCAGAGATTTTCCAAATCCAGCTAGTATCTAGCTGCCACTATTCTTAGGTAAACAAAAATGTAGGAAAGGTGAATGTGTAGCTTTATTAGCAATTAATGAAAGAGTAAAATAAAATTATATTTAAAACTGAATTGTTGTCTTTAACATATTGTCAGATCTATAGTCCACTTTCAGAATCCATTATATCAAATAGGTTAAAACACATTAATATATTTTACAATAGGTAAACACATGCTGATATTGAGAGACTTGTTAACGTAGTTTTATTTAATTAAATATGCATGAATACAGTATATATGGGTAAAACAATATTTTGAAAGTAGGGCAAATGTTTTAGATAGTGAATATATTATATTATATTAAATCAACATAAAACAATTGTTACTATCATGCCAAATCTATTTTAAAATTCCTAAAATAAATTAATTCCATATAGGTAAGCTATTTCTTGGCTGTGAAAGTTGGACCATAAGAAAGGCTGAGCGCCAAAGAATTGAGGCCTTTGAACTATGGTGCTGGAGAAGACTCCTGTGAATCCCTTGGACTGCAAGGCGATCAAACCAGTCAGTCCTAGAGATCAACCTTGACTGTTCTTTAAAAGGCCAGATCCTGAAGATGAAACTCAAATACTTGGGCCACCTAATGAGAAGGAAGGGCTCACTGGAGAAGAGCCTAATGCTGGGAAAGTTTGAGGGCAAAAGAAGAATGGGAAGAGAGAGAACGAGGTGGCTGGATGGAGTCACTGAAGCAGTAGGCATGAGTTTAAATGGACTCCAGACGATGGTAGAGGACAGGAAAGCCTGGAGGAATGTTGTCCATGGGGTCGCGATGGGTCGGACATGACTTCGCAACTAACAACAACAAGCTATTTCCTCTCCTTACCTGTTTGCTAATTCAGCATTAAAAAAATCAGATTAAACTGTTATACTATTATACTATCTATCTGAAACAGTACTTTTGGGAATAAGGAAGTTGTTAAATCATTACTAATGCAATCATTGTACATTTAAGATTAATTACTATGTTTATGTCTGAACACAAAAGAAATTGAGAAAGTTTGCAACTGAATTTAATATATTTTTAGATGTTTACTGAATGAGTCCTGGGATGAAAATATTATTAAACTGAATATTTGTAGAATAGGAAAGTTGGTAGGAATGGTACATGAAAGTGACATGGTCCTGCTAAGGGAAAGATTGCTGATAGAAAGCAATACATTGAATCTGAACAAAAGCTAGATGAAGGAGATGAAAAGAGAGAAGACCGTAAAGTCAAAAGTTTCTAATGTACTTCACTCTCTGCAGGGATGAATGCTGATCTTAGCAACTATTAAGACAAATTAAAGAAGAAATAAACACACAGCAGAACAAAATCCTTTCCCTAATGTCCTAATTCATTTCTTAAATTTTGGAATATAAAAAATTGGGGGAGGGAGAAAAACAGGGCAACCTAAGAAACTACAGTGCTGAATTAATGTTGGGGAAGCAGACAAAAATAAAGATTTAAAATATTGGAAGACTGCGACAATGGTCCCAGGACGACATCCATTGAATTCTGTCTTTTGCATTCTCAATCATTCAAGTCATGGGTGTCCTAAAGGTGCTTTTTCCAAAAGGCAACTGGACTTTCTTGGGTTTGTCCAGCTACCTTTTGGAAAATGTACATTTGGGTCTGTCTTTTGTAGTTACTGCATTCTCTTTTTCAACGGTCAGAGAAGTCTAGATATAATCCATTAATAGCAAATTAGCATTATAGCACTGTCTCCGATACTGGAAGATGATAACTATATTCAATTAATAAGCCTAAATAAACCATAATGAAATGGCTGCATATATTTCTTAGTTCTTTTCCTATCCTTTTAAGAGCTGCCAGGACCAGAATTTCACCAATATAGATCTTTCACTGCTTTCTTACATTTTAGTAGAGGATATTTATGCAACTATAATCACATTCCAAAGGGGATGACTTTATTGAGTTTTATAGTATTACATACTGTTGTAGCTTGGATGCTTATGTTACTATACGCAAGATTTTAAAGAAAAACATTTAGTTTTTAAAAGTATTTGTGGCATTATGTTCCACCTTTTCTTCAAAATCAATCAAGGTTGACTCAGCCTTCCATCCTTCCGAGGTAGGTAAAATGAGGACTCGGATTGTGGGGGCAATAAGCTGACTTTGTATAATAATAGAACACCGCTTGTGGGGGGGGCAAAAAGCCCTACTAAGCAGGTATATACAAAAGTATGAAGGCTATTGCTTAACACATTGTAAGCCGCCCTGGGTCTCCGGAGAAGGGCGGCATATAAATTGAACCAATAAATAAATAAATAAATAAATGTATGGTGGATTGATTATTTATTCATTCATTCATTCATTCATTCATTCATTCATTCATTCATTCATTCATTTTATCATATTTGTATACCGCCCTACTCCCGGAGGACTCAGGGTGGTGAACAGCCAAGATAAAAGTACAAATAACATACAAAAGTTAAAAGCTATTAAAAATAGATTAAATAATTTGGGCTCAAAAAAAAAAACAAATTTAAAAACATCCAATTTATGTAAAACATTTAAAACCCAATTTAAAAGGGAGATTAGTACTCGTGGCTGCAAATATACTTTTTAAAATAATTATATAGGACAGGAACGGGTAAGAAACAACTGTTCTGCCTTATTTTTATGTCAGTTTGATGTCCTGAAAGATCATCTTGTTGAAATACAATGTCAAGTCACCAGTGCTGTACGTATGATTTTTTTTTACCATTAAGTGAGGAGGCAAATCGATGTATTGAAGTCATCACTATATCATTGCACTAACAAATTTGGTTGGATAATGTAATTAGAAACTTTGTCCCAGGTCACAACATGGTTTCTTATTTCAGTTATAGATTGTACAAATTAAAATGTATTTATTTTTTATTTTATTTTATTTTATTTTTATTTTATTTTATTTCATGTATTTATATGCCGCCCTTTTCCAGAAGGACTCAGGGCGGCGAACACAAGTTAAAAACATGTACAACAAAATCCCATTTTAAACCAAATTAATTAATAAATAATAAAACTCAGAATCAGAGTCAGCCTATTTGTTTGAACAGCCAAGTCTTCAGGTCCCGATGGAAGGAGCGGAGATCAGGAGCCATATTTATATTTCTTGGTATTATAAATATAAATAGTTCAAATTGAATAAAAATAAAATGGTGGGCCTAGTACCACCTCCAAATTATACAAGATTATCTAATATCATCTTTTTGTGACTTTAAACTTTGTAATATTTTTAAAAGTATTACTGGTATATCTTATCTGTAGTCTCCATATAGGACAGTAGAAAAAAGAAATACAGCATATGATTCCTTCTGGTTTAAGTATTCCCATATCTTACAGGGAAAAACAAAATCCGAAGAATATTTATTCCTATTTTTAAAAATTTTATCCATTACAGTATATCATCTTCTAGACCAGAGTTTCTCAAACCTTGGCATTGCTGGCTGGGGAATTCTAGGCAGTCTTCAAACTGCCAAGGTTGAGAAACTCTGGTCTAGACTATTATGATTTATGACCTCCAATACAGGTCATCTTCAATTTACAACCACAGCTAGAATATTTTCCATCGCTAAGTGATGTCATAACTGAGATGCACCCAATTATATTATCTTCTTTTTGCCACAGTCATTAAGCACGGTTGTTAAGAGAATCACAATTGTTAAGTGAATCTGGCTTCTTCCATTGACTTTGCTTGTTGGAAGCCCTCTGGGAAGATTGTAAATGTCAATCACATGTCTCTGGGATACTGCAACCATTGTAAATACAATCTGATTGACAAACACCTGTCTGATCATGTGATGGTGGAGATTCCATGAAGTGTCAGTGTGAAGACCAGTCGTAAGTTACTTTTTTCAGTGCTGTCATAACTTCAAATGCTTGTCAAACTAATGATCGTTAGTTGAGGACTACCTATATAGATGGAAGTGGAAGAATGCTGCAAAACTATGTCTATGTTCATGGTATTATTGCCCACCAATCTACATTTTGTAAATATACATACAAAATATGTATATGTTGTAATTGTTAACTCTATTCATTTCTAGGTGAAAAATATCTGTTAAATTTAGCATATGATTAGATTTTAAGAATCTTCAAAAAGCAAAACTCCTCTTAACCATTCCAAACTGTACAAATTCTCCTTGTATACGTTTGGGAATAAATTCTAAATCAAATGTTCCAGAGACACTTTTCCTTTGCAGTGATTTTTTATATATTTAAAAATATACTAAAATATATTTTTTTAGTATATTTTTGAATTTTTTTATATACTTAAAAATATACTTTTATATACTTTTTTATATACTTTTTTATACTTTTCTATCACTTCTTAAAAAGTATGATGAATTTCCCTTGTGAGAAAATAATGCCGTATAGGGGAAATAATAATAATGGAAACAAGAAAAAAACTTGCTGCCAAATATAGGATGCATGCATTGATGGAATAAGTGTTTTCTATCATGTCTGAAACTGCAAAATTCTTGGAATTGATTAATCTCATAAAGTTTATCATGAACCATTAAAGCAGAATGCCTAAAACTGAATTTAACAAATAAGTAATTGGAAGTCTTTGGCGGTAACAGTCATTTCAGCATTTTATGTGTCACAGATGCATTTTATCATTGCAGTCAAATGCAGATGTTGCATCTGTTCTCCAGTATAGGAAGCAATGTGTTTGCGCTTACTGAAAATCCAGAATGAAGGCATTGAGACAAGCGTAAGGATTTAACATAAAAGAGAAATTTTTCCTTTTTCTAGTATTTGACATGGGACTTTTACAGTAAGTTCCAATCACAGGAATAGGCAAGGAAAGAAGTCTGTAATTTTCTAATATTGAAGGGAAATCTCCAACTAAGCACCTTGAGCTTCTGGAGAAAGTGTGGAATACAAATCTAACAAATAAATAATCTAGAATGTGGAGAACTATCATTTTTTGCTTACTGGAAGAAGTTATGGAAAGCAGAAGCACTGAGACTTATGTGCTTCTTTTAATTGTTTTTTGAAACTACTAGAATTTCTTAGCTCTTTTAAAGGAAGCCCTATTTAAAAAAAAACAAAAACCTGACAACAGTCCCAAGGATTGTCTAAAATTATTAGATTATGAGGCTCAAATTTAGTACATACTGTGAATTTGGGCAATTCCTAGCAACAATTATCTGTCCTGTCTCTTATTGGTCCCGAGTCTATTGCATATTGTACTGAATAGAAAACTTTCTACACAGCATTCAGATTAGGCAATTAATAAATATTTAATAACTATCCTTACCATGGTTGTTGGCAATTTATTCCACAAACTATACACACACAGATTATGTAGCTGTTGTATAAAATGGAGGCAAAAAGTACATGATTGAAAGACTTTTTGGCTGTGATGTAGACCAAGGATTAAAGGAAGCCTATGGTAAATGAGCTGAAACTTTTCATCTGCACATACTAAGTTGCTTTTATTAATCCAGAACTGCATGCTACAGATACTGTACAGCATGGACATTTATTCATTACAAAAATGGCTTCCAAACCATTAAAATGAAAAATTGGAATAAGAGCAATAAAACGGAACAGTAACATCACAACTGTTAGAAAACATTCAAAGGACCCTCCCCCCGCCAAAAAAATATGTCATAGTTAGCATCTTTAATAAACCAGAGAAGAAAACTGGAGACAGTTTTACAATAGCTTCATGTCAACTACAATGGCACTGGATGAACAGATGAACATTTTTTTCAGCTTTATACAGCATTTTATCTTTAAAAAAAAGTTTTTTTTTGCAACATCAACATGCCTAGGATTTTTTTAAAAACTTTGCTACCTACCTGTATGTAGTTAAGTGTACATAGAAGTGGCAGTCTGGTTTTTCCTTTTATGAACAGTCTAATATACAGAATTTGGCCCTTTAGGGTTTATACCTCTTCATTTTTAAATGCTTTCTGGACAATCTGCTACCAAACACATCTGTAATAGGTGACATTAAAAACTACATACATATCTACCTATGTAACATCACAGCAAAACAGGATGAAGAAAAAAAATACAGTGTAAAAAAGTTGTTGTGGAAAGACAAAAATCACTGAGAATTTTGGCACATAAAGTTTTGCTCACAGCCTACAAGTGGCAGGGAAATTTATTTGTATTCCAAAAGGAGACACTGCTGCATTTCCAACAGCATCACAAAAAAGTTCTGTGCTAAATTTTCAAGTCTTATTTCATGTAATGGCTTTAAAGCTTATATATAAGCTTTATATACACACACATACATACTATTGATCCATCTGCAAATGTCCATTTGGTGGCAACTGCGTGATAGAAAACAAAATAAAGAATAAAGTAAATAAAACAAAAGGTAATAAACAAAAATATATATAACATTTATACATAAACTTAAAAACCTTGTACAAATGAGTTGTTTTTATATATATGGTGTGTACATTAAAAGGGAAAAAAACTTTACAAAACATCTGAAGGGGGAAAAGGAAAACATTTAAAAAATGGACAACATACAGGTAACAACAAGCAATTTCTAAAGCAATAAATACTACTGGTCCAATAGCGTTGTGATACTTTTTAATTGAGTAGCATTCCCTCCCCCAAAAAGGACAACACCATGGAACAATGCATATTAACACATTTTAACCTTTGTTTCTGTACATTTAAACAATAACAAGTAACGTCACAAGAAAAAGTTGTATCGCACAAAGAAAAAAATGGGAAAAAATTAGTGGCACTGCATTCATTGTGCCTTTAAAATTTTTTTAAAAACCAGATGTAAAATGATTGGTTCGCAAGCTCGTATTTAACACAAATAATAAAGAACCAATGCCTTCAACAAAGGCTGCTTCAAAATTGCTTCTTTTTTTCATTTTTAAAATCAGTTCTTTGAAATTAAACTATTGGAACTACATAACAGTTATGTATATATATATTTATATGTATATATATATATATATATATATATATAATATTTTAAACGCTACAAAGACTTTAAACAGCTGTTGATAAAAATTTTGGCAGAATCATGAGGCTTTCTTTTCCATCTACATATTTAAAAAGAAAAAGAAATGAAATAACAATGGGTCAAATATTGACCAATGAACTTGATTGACATTAACTAATGTAGCCAGCCATATGGCACCATTTTTTAAAAAAAAAATACAAATGAGAGAAAAAAAAATATCCTGACACAAAAATGAAAATAAAAAGAACACTCAGAAGCTAAAGCTATTCTAAAGACTTAGTTACAAGTGACAGGGGCTGAGGTTGTGTCCCAGACAAAGAATTATGGGAATGCAAAGAGGATGTTGATGGTTGAGCTAACGAAGAGGCCGGTGCTGATTGCTGTAGAGTGGCTGACTGATGGTCCAGCGCCCCATTCTGACAATTACTAGCAGGCAGACCATTGGATTTGCCAGTAGAGCTTTCAGTCAGGATTATGGAGGATGTCTGAGGTGGCATCATTGAAAGGTGTGCCAATGGATCAGGTTTCAATGTAAGCGAGAGAGGCTGGGTCTGTTCAGTCTGTGGTTTTGAGTCTCTTGTGGGGGAGGCTACCATGTTAGGAGAAGATGGAGGAGAATCTAGTAGGCTTCCATCTGAAGAGGGTGGGCTGACGCAGCTGCCTTCACCTTGTATGTAGCGAACGCACTTTTTTTTTCTCCTAGAAACAGAAAAAAATATAACTCCTGTAAGTACAAGAAAATATGCTATTGAATTGTAATCAGAATAAGAATTTTAAAAAAGACCAACGAATGATGCTGGATTTCTTAATCACATCCAATGGGTTTACCAACATAGTACTAGTTACTAGTGGACAATCATTATTTCAGAAGTCTGTTTCTGCTATCTAGAGTAATTTGCTGTTTAGCCTGTTTTAATAAAAAGTTTCATGTTACTTTTGCATTAAATGAATGCATTTTATCGTTTAATTCTGTACTTTGTATATTCTTATTCCATTAAACAACTACCATGTTGCTGATTCTGTCTGACTGATACCGAATCAATATTTTAAATTTCATTAAAATTTTTACTTATATAATTAGATTCTATATTAACTCAGGAATCTTCTTTCATTGAGTCCTGCCTCTTATGAGTCAAAAGTAGTTGAAGATCTATCACTTCTGAATGTTTCTGTTTAGAACCACACCGTGTTGAATGAAAAAAAAAGCGTCAGAGACAAAAAAGAAAAAGAGAAAGTAACAGGAAAAATAAAAGTGGGGAATGAAGAAAAAGAAAGATTAATGTTAAGTATCATCCAAGTTAACAAGAATAACTGGTTGTATTACCTGCAGGGTTTAAGTTACCATATATATTTTTCTTTTCTTTTTTTTGGTAAGGATTGGGGGGGAGGATTCAATTTCTACTTTGATTTATAGGAATGTCATTTGAATTCATTTTGGCAACTTAAAGAAAGTCTAAATGGTTGGTGCAGTGCACACATTAAGCAACAGTATCATCTTAAAAGAGTAAATCAGCCCTATTATGTCAAGCCATAGTCCATGCCCCACTTCTCAAACTTATATAAAGATGACACCTGTCCAATGCACAATGCAGCATCGTATTCAGCAGATATGTCTATAGGGAGAACAAAAATAGGACACTAACAATGAATGTAGCTTGTAGACCAAATATAAACCGGTCCTAGGAAATACTGGTTTTTCTTTGCTAAATGTATTCATGAGGATATAACAAATTAACCAACTGAAAATAACTTGCACATTTGCTGTCATGATGAGAGTGTTAGCTAATATTTTCAAAAAATGTAAAAAGAATAATGGATACTGCCATAAGTTGCAGTTAAGCAGTATTCTGAGAAAAAAACCTGTATAGAAGACAGGTTCCTGTTACCAGAAAGTTATTAGTATAAAATCCAATAAAGGAATATGCAGTTTATTGTTACTGCTTTTCATTTCACAGCTTTTCTTTCATTGCAGTGATGTCTGTTTGGGTGCAGCCCTTTGCAGCTTTGATCACAAATTATATGTGATTTAGAGGTTTGTTTTCGTTCTGAAGACCCAGGTTCATTTCTTTACATTCCCTTTCCTCTAAAACCACAACCATTGGTGTATAGACAATACTGAATCAGATGGACCGATCATTCAGTATAAAGAAGCTAACAGGCCATGTTTAAAAAACATTAAATAAATAAATCTCAGCATCTCACAACATTTGTTCCATAGAGTTTTCATATACATTTGGAAAGTAGAAAACTAAACATTTTTTCCCCTCAATAGTTAGATTTTCTGCCCAAAGCACATTCAACTGTTATGGGAATGGAGAATTTTAATCACACTAATGTACTGATCCATGCTAGAAACTAAGAGAGCCATGCATGTAAAATTTAAGAATGAAACCATTAAAAGAGAGTTGTAACAAAGATAAGAAAATAACAGAAAAGGTTGAGATGGCAGGCAATAGCAAATCATGCTGTATTAAGGCAAGAAAAAGACAAAAAGAACAGTTTGGTGGGCTCTAAACAGAACCTTACTAAACATCTCCTAATCACAACTCTATTAGGCTTAAATTAATGTAGTTCAATGTTCTGATATCATGTCCTTTATGCCTTACTCTTTAATTAGTCCCTATGGGCTAAGGAGGCAATGCTACTGAATAAGTGTTTAAAGCAGCATTTTGGTGTTTTTAAACCGACCCAAGGAAAATGTGCAATATTATGCTAACATAGTGCTATTCATATTTGAAGAATTCGTTCTATGAAGACATTTAGCATTTGGCATGCAAAGTCTTGCTTGAACAAAGCAGTTTTCCAAGTAGTACAGAAGTTCCTACGAGTAAATGTAATAGGGACCACGTGGATAATTTCCCATGCTATTGGTAGAAAGTTCTGGCAGGCCATGCAGCACAAAGCATAGGTGTATACTTGTTTATGAGTAAATGGGTACGGTTTCAAAATACAGCCCCCTTCCTTCCATCATCAATCTTACACATGCCTCTCTTTGCAGTCCTGGTTGCCAAAGATATAACCTATAAGGATCAGTGAATAGGAAAAGCAACAAAAGTAGACATGTTCTTGTTCTGAGATGACAATGATATTGACATATTCCTACATTGAACATTTCATATATATAGTAGGGCTGGGATCAGTGCTTAAAATTTAGTTTCCTTCACTCTCTACCACCCAATTTTTCTTTGTTCAACTTAAATATATTGCAATACTTAACCAAGGAAATATAAAATATTAATCCAAAATGTAGTGTAATCCAGAAACTTTATTGCATATTCTTTGCTGATGTTATGAGTTTGGTTGCTGCCGTTTCTAAAAATCACTTCAAATTAAAATCAGTCTCTTATCCAGTATAATTAGAGCAAACTTATCTCTACATACTCAAAGACAGCAGGTATTAATGTGCCTCAGGACATGTGCAATTACTGTTGCACACCTAGATGAAATACATTAGCTATACATTTACAATTGGATTAATGAGCCTTGAATTCTGAGAGGATTCTAGAGGCTGCTGTGTCTTCAACGAAAGATGCTGTTTCTCTTTTTATTATTTTATTTGTCTGAAGCATATTTATACTTTCTCTACCCATAAATGTTTTCAGAACAAATGGTAAGCTTAGATTGTATGCACATTGTTCTTTAGAAAACCCTGTGCTATGATCATCCAAATTATAAAATAGGTATTTTCTTATTTTCTAGTTGATTCTATTTGAACCAATATTATGAGGGAAAAAAAGAAGTTTGACCACTGGATATTCCAATCAGGCCACCTCAGTATTTAATTATTCAGAATGCATGTATTATCTTCAATATTTTATTCATATATTCAAGTATTAGTAACTTGCTTCATTTAAAAACACACACACACATACTTAGGGTGTTTCATTGGATATACACTACCAGATAGATAATGTAGCTATTCCTTTTTTTATTTATGAATTACCGGAGTGTGGACAAATATTTATCTTAAAATCATGTTCAATTAAGCAATCAATATATCTTTGAACAAAGTATTTATGTTCAATAAATCGTATTTCACCCCACATAGAAAACCTAGCCCAAATGAAAACTGAGGATACTTTATTATTCTACAATTACTTGCTTATCTACAGTAGAAGTGGTATTAAAAATAAAATTCAAACAAACCTTTAATTTCAATGTTGTAGCCAAATGGGATTATGAAGAATAGACCACTATTCCTTCTGAGTGCAAGAAATCAATAAAGAGGTGGACTACTAAGTTTTCTATAAATAGTGACATGAGAGTAGCTGCTTGGTCTTACTGATTACGAACCTGAACTTGATTTTTGAAAATTAACAATATTATTTGTCTGTTTGAAATCTACTCCATTAATGAACTTGCAGTGTATTAATAAAGCCACACTGTGTTTAAGGGCTGTAATCTATCATTATTTATTGCCATTTTTAAAAAATCTACAAAACTAAATTTACACACATTATAGCTTCCAAATCTTAGTCTGAACAATGTTTTTTCATCCAGATGAAATATGTTCTACTCAAAGAAACATGTCCTTTTTAATGTGCACAACTCAAGGATAGTACACTAAAAGCATTCCACATCAATAACAAGAAATTTTAAAACTGGAAATTCCAGTTACAATACATGATTAATGAAAGATGCTACTGTAATTTAGAGTAATGACAGTAAGATGGAAATTACATCTGATAATCAATGCCATCACTTTCTGTTTTTCTCTCAAGATATGGCCCACCCAAAGGGTTTTGCACTGGATCAGAAATTATATTCTATTATCTATGCCCTTTTTGCATGCCAGGATAGAATTAAATATGGCAATACACAGATGTAATGTCTATTGGAAATGCCTATGCGAAAATCTTCTATTAAATAAGTGGATCTTTTTCTTACTGCTGCTTTTGTGGCTACAGCCAAATGGGTGGAATCAACACTGTTGGTCTTTCTCAGCTCAAAACATGTGGTCTTACTGAGTACAAATTTGGAACACTACCTCAATATACCGTGCTTGATTAATACAAGAATAGATGCCTTTGGTCACATAAGTTTTAGCTATAAAATTTAGGCATTTAATATATGACTTTACAACAGCATTTGCTATTATTATTGCTTCTCTCACACAAATCATAGTTCTTAAGCATGCATGGAAAATTACAGGGTATAGGTGGAATTCAACCCCCCCCAAGACTATTCATGAACTTTATCTATTAATTATATGTATCATTTTAAATCCATGTGTATAGCTCAGCATCACAAAACTAATAGAACTGGCATGCATATAACATGAATAACTGCTCTACTTTCTAAAAAAAGGAATGAAGCATATGATAAGGGTGTGAATCAGAGGGGAAGGTGAAGAGGGAAGCACTACATACAGAAAAGAGTGTGTGTCAGAGTGAAATACCTACCATCATAATAGTCCAAATTCAAAGACTGCTTGGATCAGAACAGAGAAATAACAAATTTAACCATATTAGGGGAAAAATGCAAAAAGAAAGATAGTTTGCTTCCCTTCACCACGTGCCTGCAGAATTTACCAAGGGAACTTAAACCTGTAGAAGATTATTTCAATTGTTGTTTTGCGTGCCTTTAATTCTCAACTTGAATTAACAAATGAACTAGTATAAATATTTTTTCTAGGTGACTCCTGTGTGTGCCAACTATACATTTTAGTAATAAGATGAGCATTAGATCGAGTGATGAATTCCTTTCCCATAGTTGTGCCCCCATTCTATTGCATAAATGACATGCCAAAAGGAGTGCAGAGCATTGGAGAAGAAGGTATAAAATAGTTCCATTAGTAAAAAGCCAATCATCATTTGAATGATTCAACATTGTGAGTTGTAAAATCCCAATTTGCATCTTCTTTGCTCAGATCTGAATATATCTTGTTGCAGATGATAAAGCCTTTTAATATCCTTTGGAAACTCTAGACATACACAGAGATCCTTAGGTAAATGTTTACTTAACACAAGAAATACTGAAGTTTCTTGCATGGATAAAAAAAATGTAAGTTACTTCTCCACAGATGAGCACATGTGCATAACCAGTCCAGTTCAGGTACCAAAAGAGATATCATTGTTCAAGGAAGAAAATTCAATTTGTATTGAATCAGCAAAGAATGTCGAAGATCAAAATTTATTAGCAATCTGATCTCACAGAAGCAAGGAAGAGAGCAGGAAGAGGAAAGGATTAAAAATAAACCACATATGTAACACTAAGATGACAAAGTTCATTTACTTCCCAAAAGGCCTAATGGGTTATATACCTGCACGGTTTGCACCATAAAGTCTGTCGGTCAAGCCCGAACAATGCCCGACACTTCTTGGGAGTATTTGCATCTGTTAGCACAAGGTAAACATAAAAAACAACAACAACAACACAATGGTGGATAGAGCTCAGTTGGATGCGAAATCTCAGCTACAGCTAACATTTCACTCCGTTCACTGCCAATCTCTCAGACCAAAGGGCATGAAAGAAAGAGGATCTCTGCAAGGTGACACACACCTACAATGCCTACACCTGCTGTGCATTCCTTGACTTAGCCCTGTGTCTTCTCTGCTGAACTGCTGCACTGTGATATCAAAGGATGTTTGGCAATGTTTTCTAACAATGTATGCAACTTTCCAGAGAGAATGATGGAATTGTATGTGCAAGTCTAGGCTGACGCTGTCTTACAATGGGAATTTTTTTTCAACTAGCGGCAGTGACAAGGACTGGGAAGAAAACAAAATGGGTGAAGGAGAGCAAAATCCTTTAAACAGAAAGAGAGGATCATTCACAGCAGCATTCCACTCCCTTGTGTGTTCTAGATCACAACACAGAGCTACAAAGCAACGAAGCAGGAGAAAAGGGAAGGGCAAGGAAAGTACCAAATAAACCAGCTGCAAAACCAGCCATTGCAAGTTGAAGGGGGGGAGACTATACACACCTGCAGGGACCGCACCAGTTATTCTGTTGATCAAGGCCAAAGCGCGCTCGGCATTTCTTAGGAGCGCTCAGGTCTGAATGAGGTCAAGAAAGAAGCGAGCAGAAAGAGAGAGAAAAAGAGAAAAAGAAAGAAAGAGAGAAGATAAGAAAAAAAAAGAAGAAAAAAACAAGAAATAAAAAATAAAAATAAGAAGGAAATAAAATCAATGACCTCATTATTAACTGTATAATATAAACGTTTGATTGTTCATTTCTTTCTTTTTTTAAAAAAAATAGTGATTATCGCATTTATCACACTATTGAGATTAGCTGTTGCAATTAAAGCTGCAGTATCCCTGGAAAGGACTGTCCATAAAAAAATAAACTTTAACCAGTTAAGAGGCACTGAAAAGGCAGCCATCAACTGTTCCTTCATTAGCTCCAGATGCAAAAGGAGCTATATGAGAACAAAGCTTGATGGACTGCACAGTTGGGGAAGGTATTAAACACCAAAAAAAAAAAGCATAGGGAGGAGCAGTTCAATATGAAGATCTACAACATGCTTTCTTCTTTAAACTGAAACAAAATGGAATAAAAGAAAAGTTTCTTTTGGAGGAGGCGGGTGGGGGGGATAATGCAGCTTTGAAGTAAACATTCCATTTATTGTTCTTTTATTCTTTTTAAAAATGGTTCAGAATAAGCAGATAGCAAAATGGATATGTTAGTTTCAGCCAGAAATAAAAATGATCAGAAGCATGGAAGCAAGCAGTATGCAAGTAAAGCAGAGAATAGCCATGAATATGTTGGAGTAGAAATGGAAAATAAAATATTTTTTTAAAAAATATTGTGGTTGCATGCTGGCATGGGAAGACTTAGTGGGTGCCGTGTGAAATGCCATTAGATTAAGGAGGTTCGTTATTAGGGGTTTTTCAGTTTAGACCAGTCTCTTTAAAGAAATACTGCATATTCAATTTGCACAGTTAGTACAACTGAGTTACTCTTACTGCATTACTGTTTAATTGCCATTGTAATGAATAACAAATCAGAAACAAACAAAACTATCAATCATAGCACATTATAAATATACATGTATGCTACAGATGTGTGAATGATTATTGTTATGTCAGTGTTTAAATGTTAATAAAATCTAAAATGGCAGGAGGAAAAAATATGTAAAGCAATTTACGCTACTACTTTTAAATGGCTGAAAATGACATTAGCACCTGTAATCGGAGGAAGTGAAAGGCAAGGATTTAGGAAACATTCGCTGTGTTCTGAAAAAAAAGAACAAATTATACAAAGGCTTCAAAGGAAAAAATTAATCAGGGTTTTTCCAAAATTGACTATGAGATTGCCTATGCAGTATTTCTAATTTTCTAGAAAGAATGGCAAACCTCCTTAATTTTTTAAAAAAACAATGGCTGTATTTTACCACTGTAAAGGCATGCATCAGACCACACAGGTACAGCTCAAATTAATGTCAAACTCACAGATGCACACACACACATACAGATGCACCCAGACACAGCAAATATCTTAGATAAAAATGCCATATGCATTAACAAACTATGGCGCTATGGTGAGTGGCTTTAAAGAAAAATGAGACTACTATTATAGGACTATCCATGCACTTATTTGGCTACATGTTTTAAAAGGCAAGCAGTATGAAACCAATTTTAGTGGTATTTAAAACCCAGCAGGAAAAGCTGGGTGGACTAATGGACTTCTAAGAAATAAGGCTACAAACTTTCTAACTTTCTAATTAGGAAATTATGGCCTTCCTTGTATCTATAAGGAAGAAATACTAGTTTTACTTACCATTGGTTTCTCCTGGCTGCTTGTCCCTTTTCCTCTTCTTCTTCTTTCCCTGAATGAAACATAAATACACAAAAAGATTGTTAAAAAAGCATCTTACAAAAGGAGATGAGGGAAAAGGACTATTTTGCAATTCTTACAACAATGCTGTAAACCACTAAAAACACACACAGTTAAATGGTATAATAATAATTTAAATTATACTCCTTCTTTTGAACATTCCATTCCATTAATATGGATAATACAACCATATCCAAAATTGATAGCTTAACACAATGACTGATATAGTCTAAGAAAAAAAAGGTATGGATAAGGATTGATGAAACAGTTGTGACACACAAATGCACAATCTAAATCATGTAAGTTCAAGCTGGTCTTGCAAAAATAATTAAAAAACAAAGCAGTGAAGCATATTAAACATACAGTAGACCATTTCTCATTATAACTGTTTAGAAAACTACAATGTTAAACAAGTAGTAGTGTTAGCATTTAGTTTGATCCTTAAAATTTCAAGCTCTTTCCATTCTGCATAATTATATTCTAAATCAGCATGGTTAAATAAACTGGGCTTTAATTGACAACTTTAAGAATTAAACATACGTAAGGATTATCATGTTCTTCCACATTCAACTCTTCTTTCCAACCTAATTTGCAGAGAATTTAGAATTTGGAAAGTTCTCATAAATAATATGAACCAAGTGAAACTCACTATATCTACACTAAAAATGTTTGTAAAGTATCATGAATAAGAATGAATTTCAAAATGGTGCTAAGTATGGGACATTTTCCAAAACATTATAAATTAGATACAAAAGGATGGAAATGCTCTGTATAGTAAATTATATTTTGCTGTAGAACTTCAAGGAAATTGATATTCTTTATAAAATGACCTCAAAAACTTTCATTGTGTATGAAAAGGAGCGTTTTATATCTTTGGTAATAAATAAACTTTTTTTCTCTAAGCAGTAAATAAATACAATCTATTAAGTTTAATCTTTAATTGGCCTAAACTAGACACAACATGGTCCATTAAACCTTTGCTTCAAAAACAAAATAATAATGGAAATTTACAAGGACTCAAATATTCCATCGATTGTGAATGGGCATCATACTTTCAGAGTGAGTTTAATGAAAATACAGCTATAAACGTAAGAAATTATGATAATGGTTGACAGGGGTTTTTCCTATATCTGTCATGTCTTCTTTTCAATAGCTCTGGTCTAGTTGCCACTTCAACAATTCATTTCGGGTTTCTACTCGGCATGTCCACTATGATGTTTATGCTACCTGGAATGTACCAGCAAGAGCAGGAGATGTGAATGTTCCTTTTGAAGATACAGCTCCTACAGGTATCCAGGCACAAGGCCTTTGAACTTGCTTCTCTTTCCTCATTCAGATGGTAAACTGCAACCCTGCTGTTTTGGATGTAACAGACAAAGTCTTGTTCAGGAGAATTTTTGGTGACAGAGGGAAGACTGTGTATTTGGCTCCTTGTTTTGTTAAAATTTAATGCACTACTGGGAATACTCTAACAACTGAATAAGGACTGACTGTAGCAAAGGTCCAGTTTCATTTATACTTTTCATGGGGTGATTTGTGGGGTGGAACTGGGATATCTTTTCATCCCTGGAGTCTAATATCTCAGAGGTTCCTGCGCTAAAAATCAGTCGTATTGGTAGCAAGCTAAATTTTACATCAATTACTAGAGAAATAGTTAAGTGCTTTAGAATATAAAATACAAGAACAGGACACTGTCTCTAAAACAAGACTAGATGTCATAACAAATTTTATTGATGCATAATATATCATTTACTAGTTTGGAAGAATAGGACAGCAGTGAGATATAACAAAATAAATCCCTCTAGAGGAGAAATCATGGAAATATATTTCTTACTGAAATGACTTCCTTCATTAATCACCATATAATAAAAGAGCCTATTGAAAAGAAAAATTAGAGCCCCTAATAAGGCACTGTAAGTAAGTAATGAACAATTTTCTTGACATACAGTATTTAGGGATGAAAATACTAGAGAAAGGAAGGTCAAAAATAGAAGTCAGGACCCGTATGAGTTGGTATGAAAGAGGGACAAATAACAAATCAAGTAAATAGAATAACAAAAGTAGGCAGCATACTTGCAGTCTGCCACATTTTGTTGCAATTCTTAATCAGTAACGCCTAATGAATAAAATTGGACTGATTGGCAAAATTGTTTTTGACTGGCAACTATAAAATACACTAAATGCTACAATACACTGGATCATATACATCGATTTTAAATAAAAAATAGCAAAGTAACAGCAATAAAATTCAATTTGGCCAAATGCCTTCACTCTGTAATAGCAGTTGCACAAGATTTGGTCATGATATCAAAACAGCTACATTCTAATCTGAGAGGGTTCTGAAATGATCATCCAATTTTGATATTTTTATTAAAATAGGCACAGCATATAGTATATGAAATGGCAGTCTCCATAATGAGGAGAGTATTGATATAAATGTCCCACCATTTCAACTTCTCTCATGCCAATAGGAGGACGAATGCTGTGGACATTTCCCTCCAAAGGTAGGAAAACATGGTAGGAATGTGAAGATGTCATTTAATGAACAATTTTTTTATTTGCAGCTGTAAATTCATCAAAAATTATATAAACTATATTTTTCTTACTTAGTATTTAGACATATCTAAGCAGAGACATCACCCTGCCAAAAAAAATGCGTATAGTCAAGACTATGGTTTTTCCAGTTGCAATGTATGGCTGTGAAAGTTTGACCGTAAGAAAGACTGAGCGCCAAAGAATTGAGGCCTTTGAACTATGATGCTGGAGAAGAGTCCTGCGAGTCCCTTGGACTGCAAAGCGATCAAACTGGTCAGTCCTAAAGGAGATCAACCTTGACTGCTTTTTAGAAGGCCAGATCCTGAAGATGAAACTCAAATACTTTGGCCACCTAATGAGAAGGAAGGACTCACTGGAGAAGAGCCTAATGCTGGGAAAGATTGAGGGCAAAAGAAGAAGGGAACGACAGAGAATGAGGTGGCTGGTGGAATCACTGAAGCAGTAGGAGTGAGCTTAAATGGACTCCAGAGGATGGTAGAGGACAGGAAGGCCTGGAGGAACATTGTCCATGGGGTTGCAATGGATCAGACACAACTTTGCAACTAACAACAAGATTATTATAGTGTGTAGTGTAATATACTTTAATTACACTATATTAAATTAACATGCTTTGGTACTAAATATACCATAGTATATTAATTGGTATTGAATATATTACGTCGAGAACTCATGGAACATTGAAAATAAAGATGTATTTCTACACTATATATTGGAGACATAAGAAATATGTAACTTAAAAGAACTGCTTTATGTGATTAGATAAATCTCTATTTTCTATTTTTTCTGTTCAAAATTCATAATCACAAGGGGTGGATTTTCAATTATTGTGCTCTTGCTTTCCAATGTTCAGAGGTTTATGGCAGCCATTATATGTGTTATCGAAAATATTGATCAACTTTAAAAAACAATATAGGTATTCCACAACTTGAAACAGTTTATTTAGTGACCATTCAAAGTTACGTCATTGAAAAAAGTGACATATCATCATTTTTCACACTTATATCCAGTGCAGCATCCCTATGGTGACATGAACAAAATTCAGATGCCTGGCAACTGACTCATATATATGATGGTTGCAACCTCCTGGAGTTTAGCTTTTGTAACTTTCTGACAAGCAATGTCATTTGGAAAGCCAGATTCACTTAACAACCATGTTACTAATTTAATAATTGTAGTGATTCACTTAACAACTGGAGCAAGAAAGGTTGTAAAATGGGACAAAGCTCACTGAAAAGCTGTCTCATTTAGCAAGAAAAGTTTTAAGTTCAAGTATGGTTGTAAGTTAAGGACTACCTGTATAATATATCCTCTATTTAATGGCCTGTTTGACAGAAAGGATATTTGTGCTAAACACAAATGTCCATTAAATTTGAAATGTTCATAGTTTGCATAATTACAATATATGTAAATTGTCCAGACAAATTTTAGATTTATCCATTAAACCTGAGTGATTGTCTGCTAAATAATGGTGAAGTATGAACTCATTTTTTGTCCAATTAATTTAAAACCCATTAAATTGATTACTGCTAAATTAAGGTGCAACTGTTTTAACTAGTAGAAAACAAAATGACATATGTTAATACTGTACTATAAGAATTCCTTATAGTTCCTCTTTTTCTTTCTTCTTCCATTATTTTATTTTATTTTTTTTTTAATTTGATTTATATGCCGCCCTTCTCCGAAGACTCAGGGCGGCTTACAATGTGCTCAGCAATAGCCTTCATCCTTTTTCTATATTTATACAAAGTCAGCTTTTGCCCCCACAAACTGGGTCCTCATTTCACCTACCTTAGAAAGGATGGAAGGCTGAGTCAACCTTGAGCCTTGGCGAGATTCGAACCCTGCAGTAATTGCAGGCAGCTGGTCTTAATAAGCTTAATAACAGGGTGCCTTAAACCTCTGTACTACCAAGGCTCTACATTATTGTCATAATTTTATAAATTCCTTTCTTATTAATCCTTTTGTTATATTTCTTAACATAAAATCATAACCTCTGAAAGCTATTTTTGCAAAGACTGTTTCTTTGATCATTTTATATTTCTTTTTTCTAGTTTCTTGTGTCCTTTTAAAACAGGAAACCAGAAACAAATACTGGCATTCATTTTATAAATTTTTATCTTCTGTCACTTTATTCATATTTCTTCACAGCAAATTTTATTTCTTTACAAATTTCTTTACAAATACCAAGCAATAATTTTAATGAGTACTTTACCTTGAATTCATTATTTCTTTAACAAATATGAATTGAAATGCCTAAACACTGATCATTGTACAACATGTCTGCTATGCTGTTCCATTGATTTTAAGCATCTTACTGTTATTTGGAATATAAAAATGTCCTTATATTGTATGAGTCTTCAGGTACATTGTATTGTTCTCACTGTGAATTTCACTGAATATTATGCATTTCATTAGGGAAATAAAAATAGCTAATGGTATACATATATTGGTAGTTTAAGATCTCTTCTAACTGAACTAAAATTGAATTTTTTTGGGGGAAAACAAACCAATGATACCTTTTCTAGTGTTCATATAATTCTTATTTCAGATGGCAAAAGTTAGTGGCTCAAAGCTGACTATTGAAACATTTGGTTCCTAAAATATAATTTTGCTAAGATTTATAAAAAAGTGAATAATAAAAACCTTTCAGGGCTTCAAATCCCAATGTCATTCTGTGTGCAATGTATAAATAGAAGGGGAATGGGATGTAGTTGTCCATTTATTTACTACAAAGAGGACCCATCGTACATTTATTATCTTTCTATATATATAGGAAAGATGCTAGCCAAATATAGCCTGTGGAAGTCAATAAATTCCAACTAACATTGCAAAAAGATAAAACCCCAACATATCTTATAGTTGTCCTATCCCTAACATGTAGGAAAGTTCCCCTTGAATGTCAGATGGACATAGAATTTGAAGCTGCTGGGAAATGCCTCAGCTCCTTTTGAGCTTCAGATAGAAAGATATTTTCAGTGGTTCCACATGAAGAACAACTAAAGGTAAAGGTAAAGGTTCCCCTCGCACATATGTGCTAGTCATTCAACTCTAGGGGGCGGTGCTCATCTCCGTTTCAAAACCGAAGAGCCAGTGCTGTCTGAAGATGTCTCCGTGGTCATGTGGCCGGCATGCCTAAATGCCAAAGGCGCACGGAACACTGTTTCCTTCCCACCAAAGGTGGTCCCTATTTTTCTAGTTGTATTTTTTACATGCTTTCAAACTGCTAGGTTGGCAGAAGCTGGGACAAGTAATGGGAGCTCATCCCATTACACAGCACTAAGGACAACTATAAAGATCCAAATGCTTATGACAGTGAACATGCTCATATGTCAATATCATAGGGAAGTAGGAGGAGAATATGTTTCAAGCCTTGCAGCATGGCCTTCTGAAATCAGACTGTACAGTAGCAGAAGGAATTTCAGTTAACTCCTAGGAACAATTTTGAACTTGGAATTAATATACCCTTGGGTTGCAAAGGAAATTATCTCAAAGAAGGTCATGAGCACTGCTATCTGCTTAGAAGCAGGAAAAAAGCTAGAGCTAATAGGAATAAACTTTAATAAATGGGACAGGCATGGATTTGGAAAGGATAATGTGAACATTTTGATACCATATATGGATTGCTAGTGTTTAAAACAAAACCTTAATCTATGCTAGTCTCAGAAACAGAACTCCTTGTACATTGCTTGATGATATGCTTGATATGATTGGGTGGCCATGTAAATGTTTACATAAATATATAAATAGGTAATCTATGTGTTTCTATGTAGAAACTTGTTAAAATAACCTAAGTAGAAACACAGACTCAAACAGATTCATAAAAATGAATTTAAGAAATATTGTTAAATTACTGAAATAAGAATGAGTGAATTTGATTTTGCAGAATGGGCCAGTGTAATATGTGAACAAGGTATTTCCTTGTTTAAGGGAGGTGAAACTAAAAATCTATCAAAAAGCAAAAGAAGTCAGGCATCCTCCATATATTACAGATACATAAATAGAGCAATTTAAGTTGTATAACTGTTTATGTTTGAATAGCATGTCATTCTAAAATTTCCCTTTCCCTCTTTTTGGCAGTTGGCTATCTTAAGAGTTATGAACCAGAACCTTCTGAATTATATCTTTCTGAAAACTCAGTTGCTTAAACAGGATATCAGACTCTACATCAACCTGCAGAAAATGTGTAAAGTTCTTTATTTAATCAGGTCAGATATGATGGATCGATAGGATGTTTACCCCCCATTTTCATTTCTTTGGTTTCAGAATTTAGGCAGATTATCATTTTATTTTTACTGCCTTTACAAGGCAATGTATTCATTTTATTTTAATTGTTTTATAACTGTCCAATACAGATGCAAATCTACCATGCAGTTCAGCCATTTTTTGGTGATAAAAAATAGGAGAGAGTTTTATATAAACAGAATGAACATGTTTTTCTCAATTTTTGACTTATATTCTACCAATTCCTAGTGAAAATACTTGGCCTCTGTTTAAAATTTATATTAACACTTTTTGGAGTGTTTAAGTTGTGCGATTGGTTTGGTTTGGTTTTATTAAGTTATTGGTTCATATTGGAAATGGTCCACACTGATGCAATACCTTCACTGGGAGATTCCTATTGCACATTATGAAATAAATTCATATTTCAGTCACAAATATATGGAAATAAACAATCATGAATACAGACTGATGGATCCAATATAGATCTTCAAATCCTCCCTCTACATCAAAATACACATCCAGTCATTTCAGCCAAGCTTAAATGAATACTAGAGAATAAAATGTTCATTTACAATGTATCAGCAAAGTTAACACATAGTCAGTATTATGTATGATGCACTCTTTAACCAGGCTCCCAATTCAAAGAAAAATTCCTTTCAAAGGGAAACTTAGATAAGAAAGGGGCTAAATAACAAAAGCCAGTGAAAGGTAAGTGGTAACCAAATATCATTTTAAACGAACTGTGATCATGACAGACAATTGTACAATGAAGTAAAATATAAAACAGTAGAGGGTGGAATAATTTATTTAGCCCCACTTGAGAGCAAGACTTCCAACAAATCTTTGCCTTCTCTGAAGCTAGGGTAAGCCATTCTTCCACTTTCCACCATACTCTCACACAGGTATGCAACAAGGCACTCAATTTTGGGGTTTGGAGAAAGAGATGAAGGTGAGAATAGAAAGAGAACTGTATTATTATTGTTACTATCATTTTGGTAAAGTATAAAAAAATTGAAGTTCTAATAGAATATAAATTCTGCAAGAAATTTGTTCTCACCAAAACTTTACTGACACACCTCTATTGAATGGGTGCCAATTGTATCCAATTGAGTTGGTGACAGAACGGAAACATCCGCTATAATTACCGGATTGGTAGTCCTTGTCTTTCGTGTGTGGGCGTACTTCAGCAGATTACAGCAGTACTTGTCTACAATCTCTACTACTGAAAAGAATTCTACCTACATAGCCACCTACATAGTTATCCCGTGCGGACCAGCCGGGGTAAAGCTGCATGTGAAGTTGTCGCTCCTTTCTGGCTAATTCATAATATTTTGCTTGTTCTTCTCTAGATAGTGCATGCCACTGTAAAGAAAAAGAGAGCAAAGCCACAATTGAAAGAGTATTCAGTACTTCTTAGAAAGCTACATAACATATCAATAGATATCAACAGAACATATAAATAGATATCAATAGATACATTGTTGTTGATAAAAAGTCTACTTCATTATTACTTCAGTCAAGATTTAATTAATCGCCATTTAGGAAAAATGAAAGGTATAATACCTCAAGGATGGTTAGGTTTGTACTAAGCTATATTTTGAGTGAGACAAAATTATTTTGTAGCCTTTATATCATACTAACTAACCCTAACCCTAACCCTAACCCTAACCATACAATGATGTATGGTTTGCCTGCACAGTAAACTGTTTAACCTTCAACAAGGCATGGCCAGTTCCTAAAACACTGCCAATAAGATTGTGTGATTTTGTCTTGAAGTCGCTGGGGATCATAGCTTGCTAAATGTCACAAAAATAATAGTAGAAGTAGTAGTACCTAGTAATAGTAATTCTACATTGTTAGTAGTTCTGTTGCTGAATGATGGTTCTTAAACATCTATTTATCAGATATTTAGGGTTCTTGCATTTAGAGATTCCAGCATTGATGTCTGAAACTTTGTGGATGGGATGTTCCTGTTCTAAGAGACTGCAAATATGGATCAGAAATTGAATCCATCCACTAGAGTACTTTTAAAAATCAAGAGAAATAAAAAAGCACACCAAATATTTTTGAGAACGGAGGCACCAGATTTGGCTGGCAAATGAAGATGAGAAAGCAGTGATTACAATCAAACCTAAAAATCAAGGGAAACAGGGAAACACATCTATTGACATTAGATAGCAATTAGTTATCCTGTAGAAGTGTAACTACATATAGATGTAATAATCATCTATATGTAACCCTAAAACATAAGGAAATGCCAAAAGCCCATCATGTTAGACCAACAAAGTCAGAAAAAGGCTACACATTCCATGGGATAGGTATAATCTCTCCTGAAGTATGTTTATGGATTGTGTCTTTTCATTTTAGCCATCTTGCTTGTTTCATCTTTCAAGGTGTGTATACATACCCTGACTAGTTACCTACCCTTCGACCAAGAATCTGATTGATGGCAGCACTCTCTTTCAGCGTGCATTCTGCTACAACTTTCGCTCTCATTTCCTTCATGTACAACATAAATGCATTAAGAGGTTTCTTTATGTGTGGTTTCTTTTTCTCCTCTTCTTTTTTGGAGTCCTGATGTTTTCTAGACAGTTGAAAACAAATAATAAAAAATATAAACAGAACTTGCACGACATTATATATTCTATATTTTAACCTCTTCTCAAATAAAACCATAGCAACAACTAGAGGTTTTTTTAAAAAATTCTTACAATGAGATTCATTCAACAAGGTATAAAAATGGGACGTTTTATAAAATGCAGGAAACAGTTCTATTTAATTTTTAGAAGTGCAATTTATATCCCATTGTGCAGGGTTAAAATCTGTTTGAAGTCTGTCTGTCTGTCTGTCTGTCTGTCTGTCTGTCTGTCTGTCTGTCTGTCTATCTATCTATCTATCTATCTATCTATCATCTTATTTAATATACACATAATGAATGGGGCTCCTGCAAGATAGTATGGTACTATTATTTCACAAGACTATAGACAAGAATGGTGCACTACATTGTTGCCTTTTCATTTATTTCAGCAAAACGGGTGGTGTATATGCTGCAATAATGGCTCAGAGCAGAGAAAGATTTTCTTATAGGATAGTCTCAGGAATCAGTAACTGAAAAAAAAAATATCCTCAGCCATACAGGAAAGAAACAGAAGGTTTAGCATGCTATACACAAGATTGTGCTTGGTGGAAATATACGAAATGTTCATTTGATTATTCTAAAGTTGAAAAATAAATACACTGATTTTATAGCAAATGTACTTGAATCATGATAGGATCAAAAGATAGATTGGGATTAAACACATGAGACTGTAAAGAATATTTAAGGCTGTATACCCCATAAGCTACACAAATGAGATTCCAGACTGTTCCAACTGCAGTTTATGATCTTGACTCAATTACTATATGCATGTCTGATATATAATTTCACACATAAAAGCATAAATATGCTTTTCACAGGTACTCTCCAAGCAAAATAACTACTTTGTCTAAATAATTTGACATCCATTCACTATGAACAAAACACACTGATTGAGGAGTCAACAGAGATCTTAATTAAAGCCTAAATGCTCGTGTAAACAAATTTAAAACAAATGGATAATAGGTCAGTGATTGAGCGTAACCTTACAGGACAAAGGTTGATCCTTTGATCCCTCTCAGTTTCCAATAGGATATTAAAAGACTAATGCTGGAAACCCTGGAAAATCACTGTAAATCACTGAGCTAATTGGTCCAATGATCAAACTCAGCCTAAGCCGGCCCCCTATGTTCTACAATGTCAACCCCAATGGTATACAGAAATGCTTTCCAACATCGCTTGCTACAAATTAGACCATTATTTGAAACTAAATTTAAATGTAAACAATGTAAACGTAAGCAACAATAACAACAACTTACGAACTATGGAGTGAGCCAACATCATTCTGGGAAGATTCTTGTTTGACTGTTGGGGTGACTATTGCTGGATGAGGAATCCCAGTTGTATGTAAACTATGATGTGGAGGGACCATGTGTGGAGGGAACCTAGAGGAGATAAAGCTGTGTAAATCGTCAGAATAATGAATGAATGGGGACAGGTGTGTACACACATATCATAAAAGAGACAATACAAGAATATCTATTAAAGCATATGAAACTTGGTACCATTACTCAAAATACATTTTTTTAAATATGATGTATTAAATTATCATTAAATTACATATAAGTAGCAATTTAGTTCATGAAACACAATGAAATTCAGCTCATTCACTTGAATATAAAGCATACATCTTAATTTGCAGCAAATTATGAAAAATAAAGCATTAGAAATTTAACCCTCAGCCAGAATATCAAATCAAATGGAAAATTAAAGGTGGCTGTTTTATTATATATATTAACACATAATAAAATGTTAACAGTACAATAGTAAAGCAATATAAAAATAGGTGTGCAATTTTTATATGATATTATGTATGCATATACTTATTTTAGATATATTTTATTTTAGATGCTATATTAGTACTTAAAATTGGAAGTGGAAAATAAAATTTTGGACATTTGTTTTATAAGGATATTTAGTGGGTATTTCTATGTAACTACATTTGAGTAAGCATTACAAAGATAAGCATATGTTCTGAAGTTCACAAAATAAGAATATATCTATATTCTCCTGGTATATTTTATTATAAATTACATTATTTATTATTAGCTATCTAATATTACATGAATAGTACAACCAGACTTAAATAATGAATTAATGCAGGACAATTTTGAATAAGTGGGAAATGGAAAAAGTCATACAGAACAATTTTTTTTTTTAAATTAAGCAAAAAATTGGTAAAATCCATAATATTGGAATATATGTTACATACATTATTACCAAGATTATTGGAGATGATGGTTATTGTAGTTTAACATCTCAGGAAACTGAAAATTAATATCTCATCTTTCTAGTATTTAAAATAAATAACTGCAAGCATATAACTGATTAGCGTCAATCACTATATTTACTTAAAATCCTAACAAAAGTCTATATTCAAAAGGTGAATAGGGTAGTTGTTGTTTTGTGTTTCTTTCTGTGTGTGTGAGGGGGGGGAGATAACTATATTAATAAATAAGTTAATTGGGTATGTCAATTTATAAATACTTGGATCTCAGAGAAATAGTTCAATTAATCTAGTACCAATCAAAATAGAACAAAATATCTATCTTACTTAAGCAACACCTTTTCACCTGACAAAGGAAGATTGGTGTTTCTTTTTTTCCAAAAGCTCATTAAATTTCATGGCCTTAAATTATAAAATAAAACTCCAACTGTCGATAGTTTTTTAAAAAATCAGAATCAAAATACAAAACTACCTCAACATGAATGGCACTTGAAAATATAGGAGTAGAATTCTGCATCTGTGGTTTGTCCCTATTGTGGTTGGCATGCTGGGGGATATAAAGACGGTTTTTGTCCTGGATCATTCTGACTTGTGTAGAAAAGAGAAATATTTCCTATACTCTTATGTCACAGAGTATATAGCATTACAGTGCTTTTACCTCTATGGCAGAGTTCCCTGAAGTGGCCAAAATTGATCCTTAAGGAACCATGGGACTATACAAGGTTGACACTATTATTATTATGCTTGGTTGCACAATCACTCAGTTGTTTAGATTGGGCATTTTTGTCCATTTATCAAGTCCTTCCCAACGACCCCAGATAGGTAGATATTATTGTTTAATAATATTAAAGATATTCTCACAGGATGTAAACTATTCCAAGTAAAAATGCCTTTTACCAATTGACTGGTGGTGATTTGTCAATGCTGATGGTGTTCAAGTGATGCTCTGGGTGTTTTGGAATTACATCAAAATTACATCTAAATTGGTACTATCTTTGTTTATTTTTGCCACAGTTGTCCTACTTCCCTTTGCAGGTCTTTCTATTTTGGTTCTCCCCCCTCCCACCCACCCACCTCAGTTATTTCTCTCCTATTCTGCTGTTTTCGGATATTCCAATGTCTGCTTTCTAGTCTTTTTTGTCTTTCTTATCCACAATTGAGTCTGTGTCAGATGCTTGTAATGCTTGAATTCTATAGTCCCAGGGCATTTTAGCTTCTTCATTTTCTATTACAGTTCTTGCTTGCAGGCAAATATCACTTTAGATAGCAAGATGGGTGGCATATAAATTTAGTTGGTTAGTTAATTAGTTAGTTAGTTAGTTAGTTAGGTAGGTAGGGAGCAAGCAAGCAAGCAAGCAAGCAAGCAAGCAAGCAAGCAAGCAAGCAAGCAAGCAAGCAAGCAAGAAAGTAAGTAAGTAAGTAATAGGTATTTCCTGCATATATTCCACTGTAGCCTTGTTGCTACTTTGTTGTGCCATTGTTTGTAGTTGGTCTGTTTGATTTTGCAGCAACTAACTAGATGGTTTTCTGTTTCTTCTGCTTTTTAGCAGAGGTGGCATTTGCTGTCTTCTCAATTCTGACCTTGTATATATATTTATTCTTAAGGCTTGGTCTTGTGCAGCCAGGATTAACCTTCCATTTTCCTGCTCTTAGCCATTGCCCACTCTCAACCATCATTGTTATCTGCTTTCCCTGCTAATTATTTTTTAAATGTATCAGCCATATAATACTTTACCTTGCCATGAATCTTTTGTACTATTCATTTGGTCTTTCTTACAGGTCAGTTGATCTTTTTAGCATTCAATCAGTCTTTATGGTTCAGTGCATTTTCTTCGCTGTCCTTCAAATATTCTTCTAATACCCTTTTTTCAAGGACACTTGTTTCCTTGGTAATTAGAATCTGTCAATATCACTTCATGGATGAAGGACATGATTCATTATCATTATTTTTCTGGTCTTCCTATTCAGAGCTTTTACTTAGGTTCAAGCTCAATCTAATAATCCAGATGTATATCTAATGACTGGTGTTGCCCAGCTGTTTATTAACTTGATGGTGTTTCACCAGTGAGGTTAGACTTAAAGATTTCTTCATTCTTCTGAGATATTCACTACTAATCTTCTTCTTGACTTCAACATGTTTGATGTTGTTAACTTGAAAGATTCCCAGGTATTTTTAGTGATCATCTTCATTCATACTCTTGATGTTATTTCCATAGGACATCTGGATTACTTCAGTTTTCAGTATTTTTTTTCCCTGTTGATGGTAAGGGTGGTATATTTGTCCAGCCTAACCTCCACTGCAGTATTAAGAAATTTCCTCCTTCATCACAACTAAGTATATTCAACACTAGCAACTTATCACTGTCTTTTAAAACACAACCAAATACTTCTTCATTCCATACCTCACTCCATGTCTATAAACTCACCTCTAAATCCTCTGCTATCTGACAAAACACTTTGATATTTTATAGCCATGGCTTGCCCTGTTCAGTATTGTACATAGATGAATCAGTGCATTAACAAACAGTAACAGCGATAGTGAGTCTGCTTAAAAGATTCATCTCTTGACACTAATCTCTTCCATCTATCAGCATTGATTAGAAACTGTGTCTTCCATTCTGCAATTAAACTTTGCACAAAGCTTCCAAAATTTCTATTGACTTGATATTTCTAGGCACCTGATTATCTAATCATATGTCAGGGAGTCAAATACCTTCTTGTAATCAATCCAAATTAAGATAGTTCTCACCTTCTGACCATAATTGAGCCCACAATTATAGTAATAACTCATGACAGTCAACAAGCACGTCATCACATGACCATGACCAATTTTACAGTCTTTTTGTTACGTGAATGTTGTGACTGTTAAGCTTCCCATTGTAAGTTGAGCACTATCTGTACATTCAAGTTGATCTTCCTTCTCTTGCAGTTTTTCAAAATGATCTTGTCTGTTGGAAACTGGTCTTTTGAGCAATTTCCTTTCTGCTTAGGTGGAAAGAGCTTGTTTTCAACTTGATAATGTTGGACTGCATCAGCCAACCAGACTAATTAACAATTTGAAATTCGTTGGCAAGCAGGTAATTGGCCTGTAGTTGCCTGGTGCTGCCCCTTTTGCTGGATCTTTCATTATCAAGTAGATTTTACCAGATGTTAAGTAATCTTCAACTTCAATTCCTTTTGGTATGTTGTTAAATGGCTAGGCAATGAATGGGTTACAGCCAAACAATATGCACTTCATCTTCACTGAGTGCTGAACAATTCTTGATTTTCCTTGCTCTTTTCTCCACCACTTCTATTATTATTACAAGTTTTTTCATTTCAATTTTGATCTGCAAGTCCTGGAATTTTATAATTTTTTCCACTTTGAAAATATGCAAATTTTCACCTGTCAATTGCAAAAGGCAATATTGCTTGGAACTGTAGATATATTATGCTAATACAGCATCCTAGTTTCTTGGGAAGCTTTATGTTCATGAAAACAAAACCAACTAAATAACTGGAAGTTGTGATTTCATATTGTTGTGAACAGATAACATTTGGAGCACCAGTTGAACACCAAAATCACCATAAGTTAATTACAAATTTACTTTCAATAGCTCATATTTCTGTAAAAATATCTTTAATACCATCAAACAACTACATCTGCCTATCCCAGGTCCTTGGGAAGGACTTTAGGTGGATAAAAATGCCAATTCCAATCTAAACATCTAGTTGACTATGTCACCAACCATAATAATAATTTTTGGAACAGTTTACATCCTGCAACATTACTTTTAATATCAACAAACAACATCATCTCCCTCTTCCAGGTCCTGAGGAAGGACTCAATAGATGTATCAAAATGCAAAATCCAGTCTGAACATCTGACTGACCATTTGACAAACATAATAATAAATTTGGCCTTGGGATTTAGGATAAATATCTTTCCTGACATTAATTATTACTTGTCATTGCTATGATCTCATTTTTATTAATATTAAAGAAAACAATTCTTGGCTACCAAGCAGCCAAAACTGATAATAAAATCTGACATTTGCTTTATCAGGATTATCTGAAGCTTTCTGAAAAATCAGAAATAGAAATCCAAATATATGATATAGAATTTGACAAATATGGTAAGAATTATTAGTACAGATTTTGCGAAGGAATTGAGACTATAGAAATGTGTTCATGTAAGAATAAAGTGGATAAAATCCTGTATAGTAATGGAGTTTAAATGCCAAATGGCCAAATCATCAGGAGATTGGCCAAGAAGAAACATTGATGCAAGTTAAAAATTTACTGAACGATAAATACTTAGTAAATGTGCAGGAAACAAAACATGAATATCAAAACGATGTAATAAAAACTAGAACAGAATGCTGGCAAAAAAAAAAAGCATTGCATGATCAATTTCTATAAAAGATTGAGAGAGAAGATGTTAAAGATTAAACCGGGCAGTGGTTTACAAACAGAAAAGAAGAAGAAAAGAAACCAAAGTCTTTCTTTTGCCTGCTCAAAAGCAAGCTATTCAAACAATCAAGCTATTCAATGCAATCAAGGCCAGAATTGAAAAATTGTCAAATGATTCAAAGTGCAAATTGTGCAAAAAAGGAGAAGAAACAGTAGATCATCTCAACTCAACTTATTTAAGAAGATTCTATATACTGACTATAAACAGTAACATAACGCAATCACTTAAATAATTCACTGAAATATCAGTAAAAATCTCATGCCACTAATAAAAACGATGAGAAATAGTTTTAAAAGTAGTAGAAAATGAACAGGTTAAAATATTGTAGGATTTCCAAATACAAACTGATAAAGTCTTGGCTTATAACACACTAGATTTTATTATGCTTGAAAAGAAGAAAATGTGGATAATTGAGATGGTAATGCCAGGAAATATTAAAATAGAAGACAAAGAATTGCAGCAGATAACAAGATAAGAAAATTTAAATTGAAAGATTATGGCATTAAGTGGCCATGGTGTGCCATTGGTTATTAACACACTAGGTACAATACCAAAAAATGTGGGATGGCACTTATAAAATATCTACATTGACAAAATTTCCATCTGTCAGTTACAAAATGCCACACTGCTTGGATCCGCACATATATTATGTCAGTATCTGGAGCACCACTTGAACACCATTGGCACTGACAATGAAAATAGAAAAAGTTGTAAAAGACAGCTTTACTTGGAGCAGGTTACATCATGGAACAATATTTTTAACACCATAAAACAAGAAAACCTACCTACCTGGTCCTTTGGAAGGGCTGGAAAGGGGAATAAAATTGCCAAACCAAGTCCTAAATATCTGGCTGAAGGTGCAACCCACTACAATAATTCACAGAAACAAACCTTACTGAATAAAGCAAAAACTATCTCCACCTGTGAACATGGAAAATCCATTTCCACAGGTAAAACTCTTGTGGAAAATGATGAAAAACATCTAAGATCTTATTTCAGTACATGGGTATACCTCATCACCTAACGAGTCATTTCCTCAGAAAGGATTCACATTCTTTGACATATATAAAAACAAATGGGATAGGAAGAAGAGATTGAAAGAGGACAGAGAATAGAAAATGAAAAGAAAAAGCTTTCAATTCCAGATTAAAGAGTAACAGAATAACAGAGTTAGAAGGCACTTTGGAGGTCTTCTAGTCCAAGTCCCTGCTTAGCGAGAAACCCTATACCATTTCAGACAAATGGTTGTCCAATCTCTTTTGGATCATGGTTGACTATGGCAAATTGGGTGTAGTTTTATTGATACCTTGAAAAAATATTTGCTTGTTTTTTCAATTGCGTTCCTTTAACAATGTGGATAAGCAGTAGATTCTCTTAGTTGAATGTCAAAACCTAAGGGTTAGGGTTAGACTTTTTTCCATAAAGGAAAAAACATGGTACCAAACCTAAACTATTTTTATGAAGGTTGTATTATCTTAAATAGTTCTTAACTTTTAAAAAGCTTGTAGACAAAAGGATCAACAGTAAGACAGATGTGTTAATTTTAAAAGCAAGTTTGGAAAGTCAAATTATGGCAAACTGGTTGAACAAGGAAGAAAAATAAAAGGTGATGAAGAGTTATTGGACATATCCTAAAACAAGGTGATAACAAAAAAGGAGCTATTTAATTCATTTCTGTCTGATTTTTGATAAGAGTGGGAAGAACTAGCTATATTACTGCTAAAAACAGATGATGTTGCAATTACATTTTGCTGTATAAGGAGAAAATGTGTATTATTATTATTATCTATGTAGAAATACGCCCTTCTCCAACCTGGAATCTTTCAGAATTGTTCCCCGGGAATGTGGCCTTTGGGAATTTTGGAACTGAGCTTTCAGCACACAACAAATGGGCCTGTATTAAACAGTATACTTTAAACTCTGACTGTAATAATGCATTGAATTCTTTATCTTAGTGTCATTAGGACAGGATTTTTTCCCCCATTTGAATGAAAAGGAAAAATTCACACAATTTTCTACCTATAACTTTTTTCCTAATTCACTCTGGGAAAATCTTAGGCAAAAGTCATGATGAGAAGAAGCTAAACCTTGTGAAACTTAACCTTGGAAGAATAATATAGTCAAAGCTCTGAAAAAGTCTAAATTTAGGAAAATGCTTAAATGACGGGAAAAACAGTAAAGATCATTGATGAAGCAAAGAAGTAAAGGAAGAGAAGATTTTCCAATGTTCTGAAAAACAATGACGACTCCCAATTTCAAAACTAAAATCTGTCTGATTTTAAAAAGTTTAAGACTCAGTTTCTGAGTTTAGTGTTATTCCCCAATGATGGTTTTACTTTGGATGAAAAAAAGAGTTGATTTTGAAACATGTATGTATATGCATCAAAATGCCAGGAAAGGAAATTTACTTTACTTTCTTATTTTCATTGAAATGAGATGGCACAGTGTCAAAAGTATTAAATATTAACCAACAGAATTACAGGTAGTTCTCAAGCTATGACCACAATTAAGCCCAACATTTTTGTTGCTAAGCGAAACATTTGTTAAGTGAGTTTGCCCCATTTTATGACCTTTCTTGCCACACTTGTTAAGTGAATCACTGCAGTTTTTAAGTTAGTTAAATGGTTGTTAAGTGAATCTGGCTTTCCTATTGATTTTGCTTGACAGAAGGTTGCAAAAGAGGATAACATGATCCCAGGACATTGCAACTGTCATAAATACAAGTCTGTTGCCAAAAAAAACAACACTGAATTTTGATCACATGACCACATGGATGTTGCAATGGCGGTTAAGTATGAAAAACAGTCATAAGTCACATTATTCAGTGCCGTTATAACTTCGAACAGCCACTAAACAAACTGTTGTAAGTCAAAGACTATCTGTATTCATTACAATATGGCAATATAATAAAAGCAACATTAATCGTTAAAGTCACATTTTTCAAAACTATGACCCAGTCACACAAAAGGCACATTAACTGTGCCATTTGTGTGACTGGGCCATAGTTTTAAAAAATCCCCATATTAAATAGAAGTGCCAAAAGTTATTTTTTAAATGTCTTCTCTGTGTATGTGATACACGTGCCTCTATGTACACATGGAGTTTTGCTTTATGTCTCTTTAAGTTCCTCAGTATGTAAGGAATAGTACTCTATACATTATATAAGAACATAAGACAGAGTGAGATCCTATGACTTTGACTCTCTTCTGGCAGACCAGCATCTATCCGAATTGCAATAAACATTGTAAAAATTCTAAGTAGCTCATTATATACCCTGTCTGCTTTTATGGCTCCAAGCCAGAATATAATGATGAGCTGTAACTTGTTAAGGACAACTAATTTTTTGTTCCCGGCTGTCTCAGGGGCTTATCTCTCTTATTCACTCTCACTTTATTTCACTGTTGACATGTTTCTGTTAACTGGATGTCATCTGCCTGCCTTGATTTTATGCACAAGCAGTGGGATGCATTTTTCCATGCAACTATTCTGCTTTGAGTTGCATTGGGTTTGTCATTATCCTCTCATTTTCCCCTTGCACTCGTAACATTTCATCTATTCCTGCCTCATTTTATTTTATTTTTTTTCCTGAACCATGGTGCACCCACATTATGCTTTATACATGATCTTGCTCCCTTTGAAGCTGGCAGATTTCAGAGCCAACCCTCGTCAGGAGAAGTGCCTACGACCAATTTAGCAGGCTGAGGGCCCCGAGCTTCAACATCTCAATCTAAAGGGGGTCACGGAGTGGCACAAGCGAGTGTCAGCAAGTGCTGTTTAATTGCCAATCTAGGCTTCTCGGTGGTGTTTAAAGTATAATGACCCATCACTTAATTCTGAGAAGTCCTGGCCCTGCTGCTGAATAGAATGAATATCAAAGGATGTGCCAGAGTAGGGCAAGGAGCATACAATTCTTATAACTGTTGTAAGTATAATAGACTTGTACTTCTGTCATCCCCTTATCACAATAATGTATTTGGTTTTCTGTATACCCCTTCTAACTAGCTCTCTTTCATAAAGGCATAGCTGAGGAATATATTGTCCCCCTTTCTCTCACGTTTCCCTCTCCTGAGAACTAAACAAAATAAATAGAACAACCTCACTGATAACAATTAAACTGAAGTCAATGACATCTTTTCAGATCTGCTTATTTTTTACACATATACAAAATTAATAGAAAATAACAACAGAGCATGGAATTTTAATAATGTGTTTGCAGATAGAATTTGTTTATTTGGCTTTTTCCATTGGCCAAATGGAAAAAGCCTTCCTTTCTACTTCTTCAAATCCCTGCTATTTTTAAGACTCTTCCCCTTCTGCTGTCTAGCCTTCAGAGACATGAGGTTGAATCTAGATCCTTGCTATGTAATACATGCTAATTCAATTCCGAGCCATCAACAAAATGGATTAGCTGATTTAGCCCATCAGGAAAGTCTAAACCTCCACCGATTTAATTAACTGGACTGAAAATCAGATGAACAGAAAATAAAACTATCATTAGGAGCAATTAGTGATTACTTAAACATAGCCCTACCAAGCAGTTTGTAAATAAACTATCATCTCTTGGAAAATTAGGTGAAATTAATTGGAGTTTGGGGAAAAGAAAATAAATATATCTCTTAATCATTAGAGGATCAGGTGGGTCTTTTTATCTGAAATAAAAATATTTGGGAATGAGGAGAAATTTTAACACCCTTCTAACAGCAAAATAAGTAGATTGCTTCTGTTCTTCACCATGTTAGAAGGAAGAGGCCACTGGGAAAACAAAATGTGTAAGAGCATAAGCTCCTGGCTTCTTAATATCCTAGGGTTAGTAAACTGTTTTCCTCCAGTTACTGTAGCTATCAGTTAAAACAAATTAACTTCTAATCACAGTATTTCATTATATATGATAGAGTTTTTTTAATGGAAAACAATGGAGGATAGTTTTTCATATTAATTGGGGAGATCAGTGTATAATTAAGGCATATGATTTAGCAAAGCTTTGTCATTCAAAATGAATAATAAATGGAAGTAGCAGTTGACCCATATCTTAGACCCAGGTATTTTGAACTCACCTTGACATAGAAGCATTGACGGTTAAAGCAGTGGGATAAGGATGTCGGAATCCTCCAGTTGTGATTGGATAGACTGGCTGACCTTGCCTAGAAAGATAGGGAAGGAAATGAGTAAAAAAATAAGAATTATAGGGGATTTTAAAAAAATAAAAATAAAGTTCTCTGCCCAGTAAGTTTTATTCTCATTTGATTGGAACAAAAATCTTGGGGATTGTACAGCAACAGATCAAAGGAAAGAAACTCAGAACAATTTGAATGCCATAAATCTGATACGAATGGCTAATTAAATTTTATAACCTCTGCTTATGTCAATAGAGACCCTCTCCCCAAGCTGAAACTAGGTGTTTTGTTGTAATAATTAAAGGCGAAGTCTTGCTTGCTTTAATGGAGCCATCACACTAATTGAGGGCTACACATCCAAAGGAAAACAATAATGAATGTAAATTTATACCAAAATAAAGTACAGTGAATCAAAGGACTTCAGTTGCGCTTTGGGCCTCTTTTGGTATTTAGATCTCGGTGAGAAAACATTAAATTAACAGAGCTTAATTTGTAGCCTTTTGTCAGATTAACAAGTGTTGACAAGAGTTACCAGGGGAGAGTCCCCAAGAAGTATTGTGGGTAACCAATAGACAATCATACCTCATTACAATAATTAAAAAATACAGCAATATACCAAACAGCATTTTTATGAAAGCTTCATAGATTTTTCTGACTGAGGTTTATTTGTCTGTGCTATGTTATTTTTCATCTGTATTTCAAATGTTTGAACTGAATGGAAAATATTTTGTCTGTGTATGTATTGTTATTGTTGTTGGTACTATTAATATCCTAAATACATCCAATTTGTTTTGGTATGGAGTGGATCCCATGTTTGTTAAATGTAAATTGGTCAAAAAAGCATAAAGAGATAAGTAGACTAATCATATTTTTAAAGTATTTGGTATTGAGGATTTTTTTTTACCATGAATGTTGTAGAAATACAATAATGTGTTTTATGTAAATATAACCAGAGATAAAGCTGTTAAATATTAATTTATTTCTTTTTTTCTGAGAAGTGATTCATGAAGATATATGCTACAGAGATAGCCAATGAAATAAAACATTGTAGAATCTTGCTACTGTATAGAAATGCATTGCTTTTTTCATTTGTTAATTTTCTCTGGTATAAAAATCATTAATTTTCTTCAGTCTCTGGATCATACTTTTCATCTATAAAATAAAAATAGCTCGCATAATGTCAAGAAGAAGCCTTTCACAAAATATAATAATAAATAACTTTATAGAGGTTAGCTCGGTGAAAGCCATTTATTGTGTAAAGCAGCTGACAACCTTATTCTTATTGAAAATAAAACATTAATAATAATTTGTATAATTTTATGCAATAATTTACATTATTTGCATTATTAATATGCAAAGGAATGTGTCACATAGATATGAAATATAGGTTTGCCATGCAGATATTATTAGTCATAGAAGATAATTTAAAGCTAAAAATTAGAAAATTCAAAAATCAGGAAAATAATGAGCAAAAGCTAAACATGCTAAAAATGTTGAAATATAAATTATATGAAGAATTGCACAATTTATTGAGCCTCTCTTATTTTGAGCATGTTGTAGTAAGTAGAATGGAACAAGTATGTGCTAAGAATTATTTGCTATGGAGAATTAGACTAAATGTGTTAGACTATTTTACATGCCAAACACATAATGTTTGATAACTTCTCCTTTTTTGTTTTGTTTATTGCTAAGTAAGAGACTGAAAATATTGATTGAATATTTCTAGTGTGATCCTCATGTCCTGAGTCATGTCAAGTTGATGAACTACTGTAAAGTTGTCATTACATAGCTTTAAAAAGGCAATAAACACTCTGATTAAAATTGGAGTCCTTGATTAATTTTCATGTTATTTACACATTTTAAAAAGTTTGTTTTCTTTATCAATAGTTCCCCTATCCAGTCATGTAGCTCCCTCTTAAAGTTTGAAACATGTTTCATAAAAATAAAAAATATTTCAAGACATGAAAATAATTTATCTTTAGGGAAGTATTAAGAATCATAAAAAATGACTATCAAAATTAGCAAACTGCTAATATTAAACTATCCTGGAAATTTTATTTCCAATACTTAGTACTAACATTTGAAATAAACATTTCATGGATCACCAGAAATTAAAACAAATTAAAAGCTGCACATCATTCTTATTTAATATTCTATGTCCCATCATTTAATCTTTATTGACCAAATTATTGATTTCTCAGTGTCATAAATTGGCAGCTGGCAAACATGTTTATTTTCAAATGCACATTTCAGGCAAAGGAAATAATCATAATAAACATCCCCTTTTATGTATATATTCACAAATACACTTATACATAAACAATGAAAAATAAAAAAAAATAAGAAAATGGAACTGCTTACTGTGGTACTAACCATCCTAGCGGATGGGGAATTTGTCCTACAGTGCCCGGTGATAGCGGATAATAAGGAGATATATCTGGAGGGTGTGGAGGCCGTGGAATTCCTAGGAAAGAGGAAAAGGAAACATCATAAAATTGGGTCAGGGCAAAGCATAAAAAGAGAAAAATGAAGGAGGTAGCACACAATCCTAATTTCTATGCCATGAGTGCTACCCATTACTGACTGGTCTTCTTTCCCAGAACAACCTGTTTAGTATAATACTACAGAAGTAGACAATTGATCTGTCTTCTTCTCCACATTCAAAGACCATAGAGGTCTTTGTTGTGCAAACTTTACAAGGCTAAAGCTCCCACTCTACCTCCATTTTGTGCCATCAGGTGTGTTGCTCTTTTTATCCATACCTTTAATAACTGAAGAGGTATTTTTTAAAATAAGATCATCTTATGATGTGATGTCTTTTTCCTTAAAATTTCTTTCTCATCTTGCATGGATAAATTTGTTCCAGTTTTTGCTTGTTTTAAAACTTTACAACCTTGATGACAAGAGGATGAACCAATCTTCAACCATCTTCAAGGAGATGGGATAGTGTCATCTGTTATTTGCTGCATATTAATACTTCCTTTCAATTACTTGAGTATCTTTCCTGTATACTATAAAGTTTTAAAATGTTTAAAACATTTAAGTTTACTACAATATTAATTAAGGAACTAAATGACGTATTTGTAATCCCAGTCCACACATTTGATCGGGCAGCATGAGTACAAATAATGAGTTGGTAGCAAAGAGGAATGCAACCAGGGTTGGTAGACTTCCATGTGCTCAAAAGGATGGTGTATTTTTCCAATTGTTTCTGTCCATTCTATTAAAATTGACAGGGTAGACATGATTCAAATCTTGTCCATCAAACAGTGCCATCTTGGGGGGAAGGGTGGCAAGAAGAATGCCTTCTCTGTCAAAGCATCTATCTTTTGGAACACCAGGCCTTTCAGATTCATCTGTCTTCAACCCTGCTGGCATTTCCTAATAACTTGAAAATATCGATGTTTCCTTAGACACAGGATTTGGATGTTTGGTTATATCATCAATGTGATTTTTTTTTAGTATAGCTATTATATGGACTGGGTTAGATTGCCCTCAGGCACCATTATGTTATCATTTTGTTATTCATTTTATGCTTACAGTTTCTTTTTTTTAAAAAAATCTTCAATTTGCTATCAGAGTTACAATTGCAAGATGGGCAGCTATAAAAATTATCTAAATTCAGTAGCTGTGCCATTGGCATAACCCGATAGAAAACCAAAAGAGAGAGCATTTAGGGTTTGACCTTAAAGCTGTTCTGTTCCTCTACAAATTAAGTTATAAAAATAAACACAGAGAGATGCTTCCTATCTCGTCATAGTTGCTATGAACAAGCAGTTCTGGGAATGACAAGATTCAGCACAGAATGCATACATTTATTTTATATCATTTTACCATTATATTCAAGTAACCAAAACCTTAAAACAACCTCTAGAACCTAGGCTTAAACTTATGACATTGATGTAATTCACTAAAATCAGAAATAGCTGTAGGATTTCTGGTTAGTCTGTATTAAGCCACATCAGAATAAAAGTCAAAGGAGAAAGTTACATTTTATACAGTTTTTACATACAACAAAATCAGCCATTCATTTAATTGGAAATTTATTTTTCCTTTAAGCAAACTTGCAAGAATATCTGGATAAGAGATGTCAAAGAGAAGAAAACTCTTTTTATGCCTATCTCAGTATAATCTGAATCCCATGTTTTACATTTGTGAGGGGAAAAGAAACAGATGTAATTTCTAAGGATAGGGATATTACATAGTTTGTCCTTTATATTGTGAGAATTGGGTACACTATAAGTAATACTGCTTTTGGATAGATTTGGATAGATTGGGTAGATGCAGCTTGATTTCTAATAATATGCATGCTGCTACACCAAATCCGGTTTTATCATTACATTATAGAGAACAGCAACTAATCCTGTTTTTTAATGATTAAATATATTTGAACTATGTATTACCCTATTTGAATTTAACAATACTTTTTAAAAAAACACATGATTAACTTGAAATTTTTTTAAAAAATCCTCACCTCCCTAATTTTGTGTTGCTGATTGGGTTTTTAAGTCTTTGGCTAAGATAAATGGATGCCTGGAAAGTGTTTATTTGGAATTGTCCAAAATGTGTAGCTGTTCATAATGATATTTCCTAAACTTGTATCCTTCAAATGTCTTATGATCGCAACTCTTTGGCCATAGATTTAGACTAGAATATTTCAACATGTCTATAGAGAGTAGATTGAAGAAAGATAGGTTATAAATGTATATCCTATAATGCTAACTTTCTCAGAAGAGTAACAGTTGGTTAGTATTTTAAATTGGCTTGATGCTTTTCAGTGCAGAAAAAGCAAGATTCGGAAGAGAAAACATTAAAATGAAGAGACACAATATTCACAGCTCTAAAACTATATTTAAGTTATTCCGAAAGCCTTGATTATAAATTAAATCTATTAATTTTCAGGTAATGGCAGGTTTCTTTTTTTTTTTCATTACCTGAACAGATTAACTAGGCTTTAAAAATTTAGTGAGTAGTTTACACCCTTGAAATAATGTTTCACAGAGCAAAGTACATAAGGATATCAACATATTTTAAAAATATTCCATATATAACCATTCTTTAAATGGTAACTAACTGCCAGATATTTGCAACATTCATAGATGGATGCATGCATGATATTCCTTTTAAAGTTAGAATTAAGTGAAATGCAGAACAGACAATTGTGGCGTGTAGAAAAGATGCAATGCAACAATCCATGCATTTCTGGACACATTATCTAAATAAGTTATCTGAAACTATAGTAATCGTTAACTACATTTGACATATATTCAGATTATAAATTTTACTTTTTAATTTATTTTCAAGTTTGATTGGATTCACCTCTTCCTCGCAAGGCCTCTTAAATTCTCGATCATATAGATCATATCTATATGATCATATCTATATGATCTAAAGAGCAAAGATGAATACCACCACTGCAGCAGTCTACTAAAATATATATATTTAGTTAACAAAATAAGGTCTACTTCTTAATGCTAATAAATCTCAACCATGTAAAGAATACAATGCAATAATAATTATTTAAAAAGTAAAAGGAATATACTGCACATAGTACCAAACTTTTTAAAAAATATCAAAAAATGCTTGAAATTTATGATTCTTAAACTAATTTTTAAATAAAAACAATAATAAATGGCTTTGAAGACTTGTAAAGACTGAATGTTATTTATTTATTAAACTTATATGCCACTTAGCTTGCCTAGAGGTGACTCTAGGAGGCTTACAATCATTAAAAGCATTGCCCCGTTTCTTTATTAAATGTTGATTTAAAAATTTCAAAAACTACCATGTCATTTTTGTTCAGATAATAGTAGGGCTCATCCTGTTCAATTTTAAATCAAAATGGTCTTAAACAATTCATAAAAACCTGATCTAACCATGAGAATGCCTTGAAGAGCTACAATGAAACTTTTTGAAAGAAGTTTAGATCAAATCTGGATCTCCTTCTTTTTCAAATACTTTGATTAAAATGTGAATTTATTTTTAACCTTTGGTTTAAGGATTAACTTGGTTGTTAAATGAAATGGCCATAATGAAACTGAGACTCTGCTTATGATCTTATTTTATCTTAGCTTTGCTTTACAGACCTGCGAAGGTCGTAAATTCAAGGATCAGTCATAAAGCTACTTTTTCATCATCCTCATAACTGAAACAGTTGCTTAACAAGGGATTCACTAAACAAGTACTACCTATACTTCTTTAATTTAATAATAGCACAATTGGCCTGTTTTGTAAGATTTAAAAATGTAGTCTAAATGTGACTGAACACAAAACTATTATTATGTTTTGTGACTAATTATGACTATTATACAACACAGTGTATAGATACAGCACAACAATTTCAGATGCATAATATAGCAATATCAGTATCAGACGATTTGTACAGACTGGGCTTTACCTGGTGTTTGGATACATTTAAATATATGGGAATAATTACTTCAATAATATTTTCTTTCTGTAAATGTAATATCAAATGTTCATACTTATGTAAATAGATGTCTATGGATGTCTATGGAGATTCTCAGCCATCAGGTCATGGTTGCCCCAAAGGTGCTTTTTTCAAGAGGCAACGTGACTTTCTGGTTTTTCTTTGAAGACGTTTCATTTCTCATCCAAGAGCTGAAGAAGCTTCTTGGATGAGAAGTGAAACGTCTTCAAAAAAAACAACAGAAAGTCCAGTTTCTGTTGTTAAGCAAGGGGGTTGTTAAATTTCGTTTTGCCCCATTTTATGACCTTTTATGTTGTTGCATTTTTGTTAACTAGTTTTACTCATGTGAAACTGTTATGTTACTGGAATTGATTGACTAGGTGACAGATAAATATATAATACATTAACAAACAAATGACCAATAGACTTCTAGAATATTAAATAGTATCTTATATTCTTAAGGAGATATTGCTTCACTAATATTTTTCATATTAGAACGTTTAATAAAGATATGTTAGCTTTACTATGTAAAATCACAGAGTAAACATTTGACATTTGGCTTGCCTCACAATATCTGTCTGTCTGTCTGTCTGTCTGTCTGTCTGTCTGTCTGTCTGTCTGTCTGTCTATCTATCTATCTATCTATCTATCTCATATAATTTTGGAAAGGATAACATTGTTTAAAGAAATTTATTTATTTTGAACAGCTTTAGAAAAAGTTGAGTATCATCTTGGTATTTTTCTTTAAACCATAGGTTTAATTTCAGGATGGCATCGATGTATCTTACCCAAAAGTAGACATTAGAAATGGACTTCATTATAATTAGAGTGCATTGAATGATAGGTCACATAATTTCAAAGTGATACATAAAGGTAACTACAACTTACATAACTTGTGAATTTTCTTCACATACAATTAGTCTGTTGTTTTCCATCATTTTGAAATTGTTTTTGTTATACTTTACCAATGTTTTTCTTCTTTAATCGACCAGATGCTATCCCATTTAAGCAATTGCTTTAATGCCTAGTGTCCTTTCAAACATCCCACTGTAGTAAGTCTTGTAACCTACCTGTTTTGGGATCTACGTCGGCTGGTAAGTGTGGAGGAGGATTCCCTGGCGTGAAGTGCTCATTGCTGTATGTAATAAGCGGTGTAAGAGGATGTACATGATGTGGGTGCTGCACAACTGGGACTTTGTTAGACTGTAAAAATAGAAAATAAAAAGTGTAGGAAGATGTTGCATTAATATGTTCCAAGTAGACATACTGAACAAGCTGTTTATACATATGCACATGTGCCCATATGCACATACACACACACACACACACACACACACACACACACACACACACACTAATAACACAGTCACAGATGTTTTTAGCATTTATGACTCTTCATGTTCAGAATGTGAAAATATCTTCCGTAGTGCTCTTTATTCCTCCTTTCTCTGATGCTTTGGGATTCTTAAGTTTATTTAGTAGGAAGTAAACTTTAATAAACTCAATATTGTTAAGAATGAAATTTTTGGAATGAAATTTCCTGACCTGTAAAATGAAGCCTCTTTACTCTCTTTTAGGGACTTCTTCACAGTCACTCTTGAAAGCCACTGTTTAAATGGTTAAAATGTTTTTTCAGCGACCTGTCATGTCCTTACCATGGCTATCACAAAACACTCAGGATAAGTCATGAACTGGCTGGTGTTCCCTCCAGTAGACCAATGAAAAAAATAGCTTCCAGTGCCCCCCTGCCCCTAATCCCAATTTAACCACATACAGTACACTTGCTTTTACTGCACAGTGAAATGATGGGGTGCCATGGAGACTTGTCTTTAAAGGGAATGGAAAGCCAAGAAGGTGGGGCAACCTAGGGGTTCCAGCCAATGGGAAACCACCTATTCTGAAGTTCCAGCATTAGTACAGCAAATTGTGCTTGAGTCTTTCCTTTTCCACTGTTTTTGAGTTAGAAGAGGTCTTATATGGTGACGGAACATAGCAAATGAGCCTAGGCTTCATTTAATTTAAACTTTCTAAACTGTGATATATTTTAAAGATTTTAATTGCTATATAAAGAAGCATCTTATCATTTGGAGCAAAACTGCTGTTGTAGTACTAAGGTTTTTTTTTTTTGTTGTTGTTGTTGTTTAAATTAAGACATGATGTTTGCACTATTGAATTTTGAGGGTGTGACAAAGTCTTGAATAGCAGTTGTTTACAGATCTCTACCAGGTGTAAAAATATTTTTCACCCTTTGCCAAATAAGTAACTCTAAAATTGCTGACACAGAGATCTTACTCACAGCCAGAGATGTGTATGCTGCAGAGTTCATTTCAGGGCACATAGCTCTGGTCACATATAAAATCCATGTGTCAGCAATTGTGCTGTTGCTGGACAGGAACCAACCTGAGCCAATCATGCAGCTGATCCACCTAGAAACAAATTAGCATGGGCCCTACAATATTTAAAAGAAAAGGTAGATTTTGGCTTTTTCAAATGCAGCTATCATACTATAACACAGCTTTTCTCTGAATACTTTCAGAGGATAAAGTTTATCCTCAAGATATGTTCATGTTCAGCTCCATGTCTTTCTTAAATTAAAATTTACTACTGACCCACCATCTATTTCTTTTAATTTTAGAAGTATGTCCTAAAGAAAGAAAAAATAATAATTTGGAATTTTAGTTCATTAAACAAAAAACAAAGCAAGCAAGCAAAATTTATCTGATTGTCTCGAAATGGTAAAGCCTGGTGCGAGGCAAACGTCAGGGAACTGAATGGGACTATTGAATTCCAGGGACGCTTCTTCTAAAATAGGCATATAGTCCAGGGTCCCAATTTTCAAATAACAGAAGATATTAATATGTACTTTCTCACTGGTAGTGAATACAATTTAGAGGCAGGAGGTAGTAAGAAGGACATGCTTAAAACCATATCACCACTCTCAAAAATAAAATATCAAATACCAAATGTTGTATTATAGATGAACTATTATTCCTCCACAACAAAGATAGAAAGAGAAGAAGAAAAAAATAAAATGGGGAGGAGGGAATCTGTTTTCATTTTTAATGCACAGTGAAATGCACACGCGTGCACATACACACAATCACATACAAATGAAACAAGCAGACTGCTGAGCCATTTTTTCCTGCAAATAATCCAATTGCAATTCACACAGATTCATACACACTCACAAGAGAAAAGGAGAAGAGGAAAAAAAACCCCTATTCCCTACAGAGGATTTACACTAAAATCCTACAAGAGGGACATTTAACCAGATTAGGTAGCAGCAAAGATAAAGAGTCTAGTATTAGATGAAGAATGGATTAGCGTCAACTTTCATTTTCAAATGTGTCTTCATTTCCTTTTATTACTTTCAGTAAGGAACAATTTGCATTAACATCAAGTAAAAGGAATTACATTAAAAGAATAGGGACAGTGAGTAGTGTCTACAAGCGCCACCTTAGTCCAGGAGCTGTCATAATGTTTACCATTATCCTCAATCTAGATTAGCAGTTGTCGTTCCAAAAAGAGATCGATGGACACTTTCAAAAGATGCAAGAAAACTAGAAGATGCCTTCTTTTAAAATTACATGAATTTCCTTTGAAATACTTCAATCTTTCAACACATTTCATTATGCTATATCAAAATTACTTTGTAATTTTTCAGTTGGACTGAAAAAAAAAATCAGTAATGTGTGTGTGTGATGAAAATTAAAATTGTACCAAAGCTATTTATTTAACTACTATACATGTAAAACTATACACTTTTTTTTTTAAAAAGTAGTAGTTTTAAAAATTGTTATAAAACTTATTTACAAACTTATGCTACAATGATTAAAAACATAACTAGACAGAATCACTGAATGCTTAGGGACTTAGGGTAATCATGGAATAATCACACTCTATAAGAAAGTTAAATGGAAATAGAGGTAATTGTAATAAAGATAAATTAACTTTATTCACTAGTTTGAAAAACAGTGAAAATACTAACAGTTATTGTTATCTGAACTGTGTGGTGGCCTAGTGGTGAAGACACTCGCTTCCCATTCAGAAGGTTATCTGTTCACAACAATGTGAAGTCACAGCTGCAAATTCTTTAGCTGGTGTTGGCTTTCATACGCATCGAGAAACTAAGATGTTATATATTGATATAATATATATGTGAACTCAAACAGAGTAGTTTTTGCAATTGACAGATGGAAATTCTGTCAATGTGCAGATTTTTTTACATCTGTTAAAGATTTTTTGGATTGCTACCCAATGTGTGGATAACCACTGAGACCACCATGACTGGTTTATAATCTTTAAATTTTGATTTTCAGATCTTCATACTTTTTGATGTTCTCCAATTCTTTGTCTTCTTTTCTACTATCCCCTCCTAATTGCTACATCAATTATCGCCACTTGCTTCTTTTCAATTACAGTTATCGCTGGTGTATTATGAGCCAAAATGTATCAGTCTATATTCCGAAATCCTACAAAATTTTAATCTGTTCACTGTCAACTACTTTTTCAACTTTATTACTGTTATAGAATTTGTTTTGCTATCTCTCTGGCAAGGTGAACATACTTATTCATTCTTAGGAAATCAAACACATTTTGATTTTCCCGAATATTATTCCAGCCAGAGAGACACTATATACTGATGGCTTCTATGAATAATCATTGAGGATGATATCAACAGCCAAATAATTTGACAATTTAAACCTACTATTTTATTCATAGTTCTATGTCAGATAGATCTCTGAAATTCAGTTTATTTGTTGACATAGTTTGTTCATCTTTGCACACTCATTCAGTATCCAAGCACAGAATTTTGATACTGAAATTTAGAGGATGTGCTTTATGAATTATCATCAAATCTGCAATGGATGTTATGAAGGAGATCCTTACATTCTTTTGATGTTTTGCTATTTTGATTCAATGCTTAATAGAAAATATGATACAGACTTAATGTGAAGGTTCTCTATTATGCCATTCTCATTCCAAACTCTTACTTAGCTTTCTTTTTTCATGAAGATAAATATCTTATTGAGGTAACTCTTATATAAAATATTAAAGATCATATGATGATAGCCATTACTATTTAGAGACTGTCAAACTCCACATAAATCCGTGTAGCTTATAATTACAAATCATAAAGGGCATAAAACCATGAATAAAAGAAGCATGTGCTTCCAGAAGACATATGATATTACACACAAACACCAAATGGGGGTTGAACATCATCATGGTGGGAGTTATGTGGATGTTTTTTGTGCAACTTAAATTTTTGACAGATATGTTAAAATATATTTTATATTGTGGAAACATGCTGGCAGATACTTTTATACTAACATCTAGACAGAGATAAAACTGAACAGTGCCTGTCGACTACAATTTAGTTTTATTAAACGTTTAATGGCTCCAATATGTTAGGCAGATTTACTGAAAAGAGTTAGGGCAAAGATGGCCAGCAATTTAATTAAGAAAGCAAAGGTAATTTTTGATGTACTTCTGGTTTGTAATAAAGGAAGCTGATTTTGCAAGCAGAATTATGGAACTGCATTAAATAAACTTTCTGAGTGGCAAATCTTAGGGAGAGACTATTAACAATGTGGGTTTTGAAAATTAATATTCAATTTCTTTCTTTTTTTGAAACAAACAGAGTAATTGCCTAATCCCCCCCCCCCAAAAAAAAGCAGTTCTGGTACAATCAGATGAGCATAAAAGGTAACATAGAGAAATTAAGATAAAAAGTACTATTATATTATCTTGGTTCTTTCCGTTTTGCACATAGATTATTGTTTTTTAGTGTATATTTCCCTATTAGTTTCGTTTTGCTTACATTATAATAAAACTAAATCACTATTCATACAACACTGAAATTATATGAAAGTATATCTTTTTGAATGTCATTAATGAATAATAAAACAGGATTTTTCTTACTATAGTTAATAGAATACCAACAAATACAAATATAAGATGGGTGAAAATGTCAGGAGGATCCCATTTTTGGTAAACTTGGTATTTAACTTCTGGCTTTATGAAAAAGCAAATTAAAATACAAATAATTGGAAAAGTTAGGCTTTCCCACCATTTTTCTTATTGTCTGACAACCATTGCCTGAAGTAAAGCAGATTGCATTACAGACATGGAATCAATACTATGAAATTACTGGACAAAAATTAAGAATGGTTTAGTACATGTATAAATGAAGATAACATATACGAGATCTTTTTATTAGATGTTTCAGACACAGTATATTAAAAATGTAGCGGTGCCTTGAGTAAATTACTATAAATTACTCCAAGAGAAAGGTGAAAAATTCCTATAAATTTCTCCAAGAGAAAGGTGAAAAACCTTAGGAGTGGTATACAATTAACTCCCTCTACTGATGGAACAGCTTCTGTCCAAAAAGGAGGTAGGAGAAATAACTTTCTCTTTCTCCAGTTCACCAGCAAAATGTCCTCATTCTCAAAATCTACTCTGGAAGGTTGTGGCTAAAGGTAAGAAGAGAGGAAAACATCTATTTGTACAAGTTGGTTTGCACAATGTTGGGATTTGATCTCAATTATTATGTATGTGGAGAAGTAATATCAAAGATATCTAAATGCAACAGCAATAAATGTACTTAGTACAAGAAGTTACATGAAAGAAAGTAATAAGGACAAATAGAAATAAATTGGGCCCATGTATAAGAAATAAGTTGTATACCTACCCGAATCATAAATTTATGCTAACACAATTAGCAGTCGGGGATTCTAATCCACAGATTACTTTCGTTATCTTTAGTCATTTTAACTAGGCACTGTGTTTTAGACCTATGTATTTTAATTCTTACTCTAAGATACTGGACAAAATTGTAAGAGAAACAAAGTTTAAATTCAGCAGTAAAATTGAAATACAAATTAAACTACATCTCTGCTTTCCATTATAAATTTTCTACCATGGCTTCTTCACACTAGTCTTCGAGTGTAAAATATCGCAAAATAAAAATTGGACTATAAACTTTAAACTGACTTTATAAATCTGATAGACAAATATCAAAAGCAATTACAGTAGGTCTTGTAGGCTTTCTATATTTTGTGTCAGAACTCTGCTTTACACTATCTGCATCATTTTTAATTTTTAATAACTAAACCTTCCAAGGTTATAACATGTTTTTCTTTTAAACCTGGTATCAGTTGTTTACTCTCAATAGATATTATAGTCAGTCTTATTTATCTCCAGCATAGTTAAAAAACTTAGGAAGAATTAGGTCAACAAAAGCATTTTGGAGTTATTAACAATATCTAACTATTTTCTAATATTTTATACAAAATGCACGAACAGGTATCTTAATGCCATAGTTACATTTAATCTTTTTTTTCAAATGTCACTTTAAATACTTTTTGCACACAACAAATACAAACTACTCAATTCCTTCTCATTGCTACTCTTGAGCAAATTAAGAACCATTATATTTACTGACTCAACATACATTTTATTGACATAAAGAATACTTTCACACCTGACTAAGCATTTTCTCCAGGAATCTACTTCTCCTTAGTCTATTGTCACTGATACAGTGCTCTGAATCCTTTCAAACTTTAATGTAGCTCATTTCTGCCTAAGGTCTTGCCCTAAGCTCATTCCCTATTGTAGCAAAGGACAAGGCTTCCATTGATAAACATAGCTCCTTATGTTAAAAGGACTCATTTTCTTCCCTCATGTGAATGATGGCGGAGTACTGACAGCCATGTGTATGGACAATACTTTTCCTAGCCAGACTTTAAAAAAAAAAAAAAAAAAAAAAAGCCTAACCCCTATATCCATAAACCCCTTAAAAGAGGGGGTAACCTGAATACTACCACTTCTGTTCTGTTTTTCTTTCTCTGGCTGTTTCCTGATTGGAGAATTGTTCCCATTAAATAAGGGTTACCAACTTCCTCAAAAGCTAATCAAGCTCCAAATTATTATCTGAAGGGTAACTTCTGGCTTCAGAACTTTGGAATATGATATTCCAAGGAAATATCATATAAAAATTGGGAAATGTTCACTTAGATCCCATAGTCTTTTATCCAAGTTCTCCAAATGTCTGATAAATTAACATATTAAAGAAAACTATTTTTGACGGTTCATATATATTTTACTTAATTGATTTGCAAGAATTAAAAAAATTATTGACTTGTAAGTCTTTTTTCTAATCATAACTATTAACAAAGAAGTTTGAATAAACTCAGGAAACTTACTAGGATGAAATCAGGAGCATTAATTACTCTGGCAGGAAAAGAAAGAGGAAACCCAGAAAATTGAACAATTCCAAAGGGGAGGGGAAAAAAAAGCATATACTTAAAATGGATTATACATTTATTTAGCAAATTTATATATTCTGCCTACCTCACAAAACTGATTCTGTATGGTTTACAAACAAAATTCCAAATTCTAATACAATGTGAAAGATTTATGAAGTGAGAGAGAAAGAAAAAAAGATTGACTTTTAAAAATGTAATTTCTAAATAATATTCAAATGTTTAGGTAAAAGATTTTTAGAAATTGATATCTTGCTTGAAAAGTTAAGTTTTCATTATTAATAAGGAAATACTGCATTGAGCTATTATTTAGCTTGCTATTAAAGTCATCAGTCACATTTTGTTTTGCTGCCATTATAAAAGATTAATCATTTATATTCAAAAAAGATGTCTGACATGGGAAGTTATGATGACAAAATCAATATTTTGGAAATCCAAACATTCTTTGTAATATTTATATTTTCTCTAAACCATACTTTGTTGTTATACATTGCATTTGTATTTAATACAGTAAAGAATGTAATGAAAGTGAAGAAGGGTCCAAAAAAAAATCACAACATATTTCCAGAAGTCAAGGATGCTACACTTTACAAAATCAGAAAAAAGTCACACATTGCCTTACTCCAAAAATATTGTTTTTGATTTTTCAAAGTCACCGCAGGACAGCAATTATGAACCGGACTGACTAGTACTCCCAAACACATTTAATATATATATACTAAATAGCACACAGTATTTATACTAGAGAAAAATAGCACGGTTTCCAGTAAAAGGAATATTTGGAAGCAAAATCTTTTAAATTTCTAATATCTAAAGTTTTGACAGAGTGAAATGAAAGATTAGATTTATCATTTATAAAGTTTTGCTTTCTGTAAGAGGCTATCAAGAATTACAAATTTAAAAAACTGCTACAAATTTTCTAATATCTTTGGAAATATATATAATGAATTCTGCAATAGTACTTATCCTATTTTGCTTAGAAATGTCCTTATATCACATAATTAGTATAAAAGTAATAGTTGTAGATATACCCAGAGCCATTAAATAAATGACATTTGTTTTATCAATTTTCTTGGGGAACTTATAACAGAATAATTTACTCCACACTATTTCAAAATAACTTTCATTGAATTCAATGACTTTAATTTCTAAGTACTATAGAATCCTTCTGAGGGTAAAATCTTGTGTTAGCAGCTATAGAACTAAGCATATGTATTTCAGAGTAAACCTCATATAGTTCCACGGAGTTTATTTCTGAGAAAATATGCTTTGGATAATCTTGACCAACTAATTTTTTTTAATTCCTTTAAATAAAATAACTAATTTTTCAACAAAGTTTTAAAAAAACCAGAATGAAAGAAGTTAATTCATAAGTAGGCCTAAATTTCAGCAAGACATATCTTGTAAATTACATACAAAGAAGTATGTTTTGCAATCCCTAAATGCGGTTTGAAGAATTTTAAATACACATTTCTTTTCATTTAAAATGATATATTTTGAAGATATTATTAACCAAATAATTTGGTGAATTTGTTTAAAAATCGTATCATTTTTTATGCAACAAAATATACATTTCCCCCCACCAAATTAATATTATTTACAGATGAAAACTTTAACTAAGGCAGTAGATAAATAAGATAATGTAAACAATCCGATACATAAAATTCAAATAATTTTTCTGGAATCCATATAGCTTACTACTATAAGTATGCAAAAAAGTAAAATCTTAAATGGGCAAATTGGTTTTAAAAAATATTAAAACAAAAGTCCCATATCCATGTAACTCAAATAAGCATGCCTGAAATCAATGAAATTCACTTCTGAAAAGCCACACATACAACCTATTTCAGTAAACTCAATAATTATGTTCTAAATAATTTGTTCTAAAATAAGGAAAGGTAGAACATGCACAACAAAAGATGTTGCACTATAAAATAAACGAAAATATTATATTTCAGTATGCTTTATGCCTTTTTGTAAATATTTTACATAAGCAATATATCTTCTCCTCCACACACATTTGTTTTCATTGGCAAGCTTTACCCAGCAGTTTTATTTCAATAAATGTAACCAGCTGCAAATTTTGAAATCCCCTTTTCTATGACAACACTACAAAAAGAAAAGAACTTCTCTTCCAAAACAAGAAAAATCAATTTTAATAGTCCCACATCTTTGCATGTGGAAAAAAATATGTTTTGGGTTGTTATGCAATGTTAAGCATATTAAGAGTTCTCACTGGCAAATTACTTTCTCTATTCTCTTCTCCAAAAATGATTCTCACTTTAAAAAAAAGATTATCTTCTGTTTTTAATGTTACCTTTCTGAACTAATGAAAACAAGTTACACAACTAATTCATTACTAGAAAGTTGCACATGCACACTACATGCACCAAAATTCGTACTCACATACACACAAATGCTACTCACCCAACAATTCAAATTGAGATGCCAACAGCCAAAATGCTGGAACAGAGAGAAGCCAGAGGCGAGTGTTTCTCCTTTACCATTCAAATCTTCCATTCCCATTAAAAGTGCATCTCTTGGGTACATTACAGCTTTGTTTTCCCCAGTCTTAATCCTAAAAGCTTTTGTTTCTTCACAACCAAATGAAATTGTTCTATAATTTTCCCTGTCTGCTTTTCCCTTTCTGTTTCTGTTTCCTTCCCTTTCCTTTACCCATGTTTTCACTTAAAGAATGGTCCTAAAAGATCAAGATGTTTCCAGTTTTGAGGCCTGGAGTTCTCTGAACGTTCAGCATCCATTATGACATCGAATGTTGGCTGAGAGAAGTGTCTCGTTTTCTAAGAGTTCGACTGTGGATAGCAAAACTCAGAGTAATCATTTCTAGGTTCCAATACTCAAATTCTCACCCCCATATCTTTGTCTGTTAAGGATAATTTAAAAAAACAACAGTTACCTTGGAAATCAATGACAACAATACAACAATTCAGATAGCATAGTAACATTTAGCTGTGAAGCAAGGCAGCAAGAGAGAATCATAAGGAAACATGAGCATCTAAGTGAAGCAAGCAATTCATTTTATATGAGCAACTGTCAGATAGCACCAAACTATTTTTCTGTGATCGACCTGCAGGAGGAATAAGTTGATTTCCTTGTCACTCTGATGCAAATAAAGTCTTTAGCAGGTCTTCTGCTTTTAGATCAGTGTTCCATGTCTTAACTTTTGCTAGCATAAGAAACTGTCCCTTTGGGTAAAATCGGATCCTTTTGTACAAAAGTGAGACAAAGTCACCTTAGTATGTTTTCAGGATTTTCTTTTTTAATGGAAAAGGTATATTCTGCAGCAGCAACTTTTATTAAAAGTTTCTATGGATGAACAGTAAAGAGAAATATTGCTTCAGTTTCCTCAGTGATTTGAACAATGCTAACTTATTTTCTCCGTGTGTTACAAGTTATTCATGTCAGCTACTTTTTTTTATCATTATTGATTTAAGAGAGAAAAGTTGCCAAGATAGCGCTCTAAATTCTACCGTCGAATTCACTACAAATCTAAAAATAACTAGTGCAGAAGAAAAGACCAATGTGATGGTTAAGCAATTTCTAGCACAAAAGAACATGATCAGTTATTAATACAAAAGCAGCGCAAATAAAGTTCATACATAAAAGCATAACATATTTTACCAAGAAAGGAAGTTCCCAGTAAATATTCCTAGTAAAGAAATCTTGTTAAATCTTCTGAAATCTTGTTAAATCCATAAAGACCTGTCACTCATGGTTTTTGACATGTATGTAGTAAATTAACCCCCAGAATACATTTTTGATAAAAAGGAAAAACTTTTTAAGCAAAACATACGGCAAAAATCTCTGCAACTGTTATGCATTGATTACCCTTATTTTACAGGTGCATTGGCTGCATTATATTCAGAAGTGGCTATGAAATCCTAAGGGTCTGGAAGAACTTCTCCCCAAAAGAGAAAGAGTTCTTCTGTTTGATTTTCTCACCACCATCCCTTTCCCGCACTTATCCAGCCTTTGCAAATAAAGTGTCAGCCAGCAACCGTTAAGGCCCTTAATACCAAAACAAAACCCTGCAATTTCCCTTTACATGGTAATAACAAAAGCAATGAGTCTCCAGTTTGACAAGTAAAAAGCTCCAACAGCACGGCAACTAATTGCATTCCCTCCCTCTATTCACAGCGGCCACCACACTCCATCAGTTGCTTTTGTCCCACGTGCAATTTCTTAAATAAACTGCAAGTTCTCTGGCTGGTGATGGACAGTTCCCAATCATTTAGCAACAATAACTTATAAAATACAGCAAACAGGATGGATTGCCTTAAACAGAAGGTTTCCTTCTGGGTTGTCCCAAAAATAGGAGGTGAGAAAGAAAGAGAACAGATTTTTTCCTGTATTTTTTTAAGAGAACGATGTCAACCTACCAACATTCTTCCAATCTTTTTCCCTCTCCCTAGGAGAATTCTTCTGAACTCATTGCAGGAAAGTCATTTACTTAATGCAATGTCCAAGAACTGAATTATTCTATCATCTATCTATCTATCTATCTATCTATCTATCTATCTATCTATCTATCTATCTATCTATCTTCCAGTTCAGTATTTCCGTGAAGTTTTAGACCTCCTCTCACATTGCAATGAAGTTACACTTATGCATGGGATAGGGAAAATTGAACTTCTGTTCAATCAGATTCCTCTTAGATCCAGTATATAGGTGTTTTTTTTAAAAAAAAAAACTTTAGTATTTATAGAACTTGGAGAAAAAGGGTGCTGAGTTTTTCTACCTAGGTAAGAAAAACTCCCAAACATTCTCCTTCCCTAATTCAACTTTATGCTGATGAAAGGAAGGCAATGGCCTTACTTAACCCAACCGTCAAGAGCTGAATAAACCATAAGGAATAAAGTACACCTTCAGTGAAAACAAAATAAAACATTAAAAAAAAGGATTCTTCAGTCATAATGGCAGAAGCTAATCTAATAAAAAGTTCCCAAACTCCAAAGCATTCTTCTCATGGCAAAAGTCTCCTACAATTTTCTGAACTGACAAAAAATTAACATGCAACGAAAACATGCAACAAAAATGCAACTACCCGTGCTGATACATGAAATGCAAAGTCTCAATCTGCTAGCCCCTGTGTGAAAGGAGGAAAAGGTATAGCTTACCATTTACAACAGTTTTAATCAGGATGCTTCACGCTGCCTGGTTTCAAGCATGCTGCTGCTTGTTATATTAACATACCTACATGATGTGTATTAAGACTGCAGTTGGTTGATCCACTGGAGGGCAGCACCCTACCTAAGCCATTCACCACGGAGCTGCACTGAACAGATAAACACACGGGAACGCCAGCTCTTCAGAAAAGATGCTCAAGTCCAGTTCCATTCATAGAATTATTTCGCTTGGTAGGAAAACGAACAATGCCTGCTTCTCCCTCTGATTCAATACCAAACCACACAAAAAGTGGGGGGGGGGGTGATAACTTCTCATTTCTCTGTCTTCCTCTCCACCTCCCCTCAAACCCCCATATAGTCAGTCAAAAGAACAAAAGCTGATATTTTGTTTGCCGACTTGGCAAATATAATGGAAATCTCAATTCTCCAAAGTTCACCTAACTTGGTGAAAACACTGCTTCACTGCTCATCAGGGAAATGAAGCTTTAATGGTTATTTGATGCCAGTCAATTGGGAAAGGGGGAAGAGGAGGTTCGATTTCAGTAAAAGATGGAAGATTGTTTTGCTCTTTTTCTTCTCCCTTGAAAAAAAATCTTCCATCCCCCAATTCTTATCGACAGGAAAAAGTGAATTATATATTATTTTATAAACATATTTAAATAAATTAACATATATGTCTAAAAATGGGACCAGCAAAAAAAAAAATCAGAAGTATTCCATATATAGTTTTTCTGAAAAGCTTAAATAGAAAAATCACACGAAGTTACAGATGCCTCCCTCTAAAGAGAATGGTCCTAACACATATTAAACCACCGCTGCGTGTCTCCTAACCAGAATAGGAAAAAATGACTATTGATCTTCAAATAGTGATAATTGAAAAGATCAAAAAGATTAAACAAAATCAAAAATGTGCTGACTTACCATGCTATGCTTTTTTTTGTTGCAACTTTGTAGAAATTTCACTCAAAGAAACTGCATCAGAGGTGTCAAATTTTTGAGCGGAGTGTGATCGTATTACTTCCGCCGCCCTGCTTTCCAATGCTTCAGAACTTTTTCCCTTTCTCTTTTTTGTTTGTGGTACCTAGCTTTTTGCCATAGACTTTAAAAGGCTTCAGCTCAGCAAACCAGCACAAATTATCTTGCCACCTTGCGTAGCTCTGATGCTTTGGCCGCTAACTTTGGAAGGCCCTTTACTACTGCATCAAAATTAGCATTGTCAAAGCAGTTAATGAATATTAATATTGTATTTGTCATTGGAGCTGGCCCGTTGCTGAACTCCGAGTCATCCATCAGGGACAAGATTAAGAACACAATTATTTCTGACTGACAGGGACCAAATCTGCTAGAATTTTTTTAAAAAAACAATTCGGGGGGAACCCCCACCCACCCAAACATCATCTTAAGGTGCTTCCCAAGAGATCAGGAGCCAAATTAATACTCTTTTAATGAAGTGCTGATCATTATTGGGTAGGGATAGACTATCCATGATACTTAGTTGTATTTATTGTAAGATTTTTTTAAAAAATTAAAAATACCAACCGACAGTTTTTAATTCATAGTATGTTAAGAAAAATGAGGTTTTTTCCCCTTAAATCTTTGTTATTTAAAGAAAAGAACAAAGAAGCAATTCATACCATCTCGAATAATTTCCCATGTCTTCACTTTTACTACAGCAGCTCAAAAAAGCCAGCACAGTAAATAATTCCTATCCAAATTTGAAGACACCTTCATCTCCTACAAATTCTTTCTGCACCAATTCCCCAGTTCCCAAGAACTGTCTCACTCACTTTATCAACAATTCCATTTATAGAAACTCTTAAATTCCCTTTTAACACTGACATCTTTCTGTAATAAACATTGGAAACTGCACTTGTGGAACTCAACAATAATTATTAAGCAATCAGCAACCAGACAGTAGTCTCCCCTTGGGCTTGGAAAAGATCAAACATTAATTTTCATTCAATCAGGTCCAAATTTCTGAACATCAAATCAACCTTTATGATAAATTCTAATTAATAGAATCATGAAATCAAAAGAAACAAATTGCGAAGGAAACAAATACTGGAGAAAAGATGAGAATTCTTCATACAATGCTCATTTCTGAATAACTTGAACAATCATTGCTGTTAAAGAAATTAAATGTTTTAAAACTTGCCTTTTCTGATCAATTTATCAAGATCTACACTCAGTATACATGTGCACACAAACATTCCCCCTTGCAGAAATATCCAGAAATCAGTTACTTAATAATACAATTTTTACAGAGGCATTTTGGAACATACCTTTGGTGGCTTCTTTCATAGAACTTGCTTTTTGGCAATTTTTATTAATCCTGCCCTTCTGCCTTTTTTCAAGAGAAAATTGTTTATTATTTTAAATGTGGCAAAAGGGGAAGAATTAAAAGGGATAAAAATGACAGATGTGATAGTTAATCTGTCCATGAATCATGGGGGTCTAAGTAAAGCTGCTGTGGCTACTGCGCTAATCTACGGCTCCCACTGACCAGCCTCCTGGCCCCCTAATGCCATTATCAACCCTTAGATGAACATTCTAAATTAGAGTTTTGTTCCAAAAGGGTGTGAAGTTGACCTCTGATGCAAGGAAACCTCTACCATACATACAGATGGAAAAGTTCTTATGATTTCTAAAAAAGAAATTTCTTTTTAAGAAGGATTATGCATTTATGCCTGTCTGTGTGTCTCAGTTTGTAAAAACTATTCGGGTTGCCATCAACTATGCCAGGATGAATGTCGCACTGATACAAGAAAAAATAATTTAGCATTTTATATCAGTGTAATTTTTATTTTTCTATAAATAATATTGCCAAAAAATTGAAACTACCTTGTTTTCTTTGCAGTCTAAAAAGAAAATTTATTTATTAATTAATTAAATTTAAACAATATTTAAGTGGGTTCTTATTAAGCTTTTGCAATATATAGAAAAAAGGATAGATTTGAGGGTGAAATATTAATTGTACATACAACCATATACATACAACTACAGCAAGGTACAATTAAAAGCACAGTACATTTCCTCCAGCTATCATTTGTACTGATAACTTCACTTTGCCTTAAAGCATTTTTTTAGGTATAAAAGCATAAAATAGGGGGGAGGAATCCATGAAAAATATGCAACAAAGCATCTCATATGCCATGCTTCTTTAAGGAAGAATATCATCTTCAAGAGATATAAAATTTTGTGCTTTGTTCAGGCCTTTTATTTTACATTAAACACATTAAAATGTTGCCTGTATTTCTGAACCAAATCTTGGTCATAACAGAAAACCACTAATTTATCATCTCCTTCAACAAAGCAAACATCTAATTTTCCTCTTAATAATATGTTAGAGCTTGGAAATTTTGAGCTGTAACATTCAGAGTTTGGAATTTTGTGGATAGAATCAACAACATCAAGCACTTCTCCGCATCCCAGATCTTAATAGGTTGCTTTCTCCTGCCTCTCTCTGCGTCCCCAGCACGACTGCATCAGCACTAGTATCAAATTAACTCTCCGACTTTGAAACTTATTGATCTGCTATTAAGACACCAGTGAACCTGATGAAATGAGTGCTGTAGGTGCAGTCAAGACTTCAAAGTCTCACACAGCCACATAAAACAAGCGCCTTTGATCCTAACTCCGATCTGCTGAGGGTTTAAAGCCCAATTCTCCCTAAGCTGCCCTTCTTGCTCGTCATGTCTGATGTCTTACCAACCAGTGACTTGATAATGTTAATGATGCAAATTTTAGCAATTTCTTTTTCTGTGCAAAATTACGATATGAATTTATGCTCCTTTCAATTTGGTTGTATAAAAGAGGACAACAAAAAGAATTACGGCAGCATTTACAGGAGGGAAAATGATACCGTAAATCCTGTTAATGTTCTACTTTTTTAAAAAAAAAATTGTAACTGTTTTTATATTTACATTGGCTATGCCAGATTGAAATATCTATTATTTCCTGCGTATTCAGCCGTGTTCAGTGGTAAAAGTTATGCAATAATATCAGCTTTCTATAGCTGGATATGCACTGAAAACTATTTGTGATCTCTGCATTTCCTTTTCCCCCCTTCATGCTTGCTATTTGCTTCAATGGTCACCCTTATAATAAAAATATGTGTATACATGCTATATAATTACATTAAATGATATTAGCTTTATAGAATATATACAGTCCTTAGGAAATATATGCATTATGCACAACAAAAGGACTTGTGGCAGTTATGTGATGAAAAGACAATATTGCATGAAAAATACACAGAAACTTGGTGGCTGAATCCTAAAGCATAAATATCTAAGGACTACAAATGCATACACACAATTTTTCTTACAGTTTCCTCTCTTTATATAAAATATTTCAATTCACTTATACATATTTAAGCATTTGTATACATGCAGCAAATATTTGTATCAAAAATATTATCTTTCTCACAAAGGATTCAACAATTACATCTCTGCACTGTAAAGAGAAGCATTCCTTAATATTTAACTGAGAACATAATACAAATATTAGGTCAGATTTTTGGAAAAAAACTTGAGAAAAGTTCTTTGAATATAATGAATTACACAATAACTTTATAGTAACTATTTTTTTTAAAAAAAAAATCCTTTTGTAATTATTTTTTGGACATTTCTCAAAAGTATATTTATTAAGAAAAATATATATGTGTGTAAATGTACAATAAGGATATTTAACATTATTACCAAAATACTATTGCTGAACATTCAGACTATTTTTCTGAAATTTATCTCTAACAAAATTTTGATTAAAGGTTTTTTTTGGGGGGGGGGGAAGAACTCTTAAAAGATATTGCTATGTTGATACTCACTTAACCTACTTGCAATTCTAAAGAAGTCAACACTTGATTGTGACACTGTTCAAAAGAATTTCCTATGCCACAAGCACAGTAAAAACTTTCACCAATTAGTGCAGGAAAAAAGGAGGGAAAAGCCACAGCGCTGGTGCTCAAAGAGCTAGGCCTTGCGGCAAAGCTGTCATGTCGAGTGGATTGATCAACAGGACCACAATTTCTAATGGCATGTTGTCATGAAAAGTCAGCCACGGGGAGCCACCTGCTTTACTGCTCGTAGACAGCTAGGAAAAGGAAGGGGGAGCCTTTCATTCCTAGCTTCACTAGACCCTTTTACTAGCAATTTTGGAAAAGGTCTCCTGATTTTGATTCAGGAGGAATATGTCTCCAAATGTGTTACCCAGCCTCTAAGATTACAGCTATAGGAAGGCTGAAATTCACTTCTTCTCCCTCTCCACCTCCTCCTCATTTTTCTTTCTCTCTTTTTTGTAAATCACATACATCTACTTTCCTTTTTTTAAAAAAAAGGATAGAACCATAGTGTTACCTTCTCTATCCAAATCTTCTCAGATCAAACCATTTTTGTTATAACTGAGTCTAAAGCAATCACATCCATTGATACCTTAGAATGCCTGCTTTTAAAAAAATACAGATTTCTTTCTTGTGTCTTCAACAGACATGCTACGTTTTATGCTATATAATATTTTATATTTGGATCCTTTCTGTACATCACATTTTTGAAATACTTTGTGTTTAGACTTCTATGCTATTTGCATTTATGGACAAACGTGACATTCAGTTTTGGGTATGATTTCTATTGTAGAAAAGAAAAGCAATAACATTTTGGGTTTCAGGTAACGTATCTGATAGGTGTTCTACTAATTTCCACACAAAAATGAGCCAACACTGTTTTAATCATTTCAGAACATCTATTTCTAGGATAGATATTCAATAGGGATTGTACAATTCCTACTAATTTTAGTTATGAGAATTAATTGTCATACTATCTTAGGATGGTGAAAGTTGTAGTCCAAAACATCTGTAATACATCAGCTTGGAATAGGCTATTTTCATAAAATGTATTAACCTGTGATTTGGACTTTTAGAATAAAGGAATCATATTATACTTAGCTCATATATAGTGTAACGTGATCTAGATGACATTGATGCCATGATTATGGTTTGGTTGAACACAAAAGGCAACATTTATAGAAAAGTAATATGTTTTCCAATTCAGGGAAAAAAATTTTTTTCTTTAAGATGAATGTGTACAAACATTGAACCCTTATTAATCAAACTTCAATGAGAAATCAATCATATGATTACTTTTGTTCAAAATATAAAACATATCCAAAACAGGCAAAAATAGTAATAATTTGCAATGTAGTCAATTTAAAAGTTTTCTTTAAGCAACAAAATAATGTGAATATAAAGAAAAAAGTCAAATAAAAGTTAAAGAACTTTCAGGTTCATGTAAGCAACCCCCAATTAGCATGCAAATCACGTACTGTAACCTTTTATCGGTGCAGCCTCTGGTCTCATCAGTCGATGAAATTCTCAGCCCGCGGCAACAGCTTAGCCGAGGGACGCAGACCAATGAGATAATATTCATTGTGTTAGCATTTCAAATGGCGAGAAAGTAAGAAGAAGCGCTAACTGATCACTACCCATGGAATTAATTGGATATTCCAAGAATAATGTCTCTTACTGAAGATCCTTGGAGGCTGAGCACATTTTGTGCAGTGCGTTCAAAAAAAAAAAAAAGACTGCTTGGGGGTAGTGAGCATATTGGGGGTTAGCGCATTTCACTAAAGGCGAGGAGAAAAAATCAGATGCACTGAACCAAACTCGGCTAATCCATTCCATAATTATATACACAAAATCCAATAAACTCGGTCACATTATTAAAAATTTAAACTATTATAGAAAAACCTTACTATAGTGAGCTCATCTGGCGCTATGAATTTGATTCAAAGAAATTTGGGTTAAGCATACAGATTTATGGAATACTGTTCTTACAATGAAATTTTCCTGTAGATGGAGTTATTTGTTTACTAAAGACTACACAAATGTCCTTATTTTAAAAAGAAGTACATTTCAGCTTTATTAGTCAAAACATTGTGTGATATTAGTGTATTTTACCCTAAGAAACATGTTTAAACTTTTTCAATACCTCTTTTCTTTCAAGCTCAAAACAGCATAAAAATTGGCATTGTTGAGGGGCGTTCAAAGATTCAACTAAGACTTTGGCTTGGTCCAAAGCATTAGCTCTCTCGATAAACAGCTGCTTGTGCAGCTCCATAAGCTCCAAAAGGTTAAAAAGGAAGAGGGGGGAAAAAAGAGAAAAATAAGATTAAGAACCTTCCCAAATGTTCCATCTTCCCTATCGACCACTGGCCTAGCGTGAGGTGTCAATTTTGACTCCAAAGAGAGCTCACAAATTCGCAGTGGTCCCATTATGCGGTCTCTGCGCTCATTGTAAATTCTGTCAACGAAGTCAATCTTATTAACTTCCGCACTGGTTCACACATGACATTTTCTTCAATTTTCTTGCTGACATCAAAAACATCAATTAGCAGCCCGAAAATAGGAAGGAACGAATGACAGAGCCTGATAACGTCAACTATTTGAAGCCAAGGGTAAATCTATTCTCCGGTTCTGAATGCGTTCATTACAATTGCATTTTCAAAGAAGACCTCCAAATAGCAAAGAAAATTAAATTTATCATCTAGAAATGCCTAGAAATTGTTTTTTTAATCCTACGTCTATCTCTCAATCCCAGAGTGTAATACAAAGTATCACAGTTCATTTTATGATAACATGCCACAACTTTAATAGAAAGTTTATAAAATATGCAGTCCCTGCGATACTTCCTACAATCAGAAACTAGAAGGGAAGACAAATTTGTCCACTAGATTGGAGCACTGTCTTGTCTACTGATCAGTTCTTATAGGCTGGCATAGCACTGAAGAAATGAGGTGGGAGGAAGAAAGGAAAGGGAGACAGAGCAATATCTACGGTAATAAAGATAATGTGGACAATACCACCTTCGACTAACTAACGTATTTAAAACAATACAGGCATTATAAGACTTCAGAGTTTGCATTTTTCCCCATCTCAGGTAGAACAAAATAAAGATAAAGCAAAACAAACCCCACATTCATTAAAGCAAAATGAGGAGTCCACTCAGAGGTTTTACACTACCTGTCAAAGCCTGAAAGCATAGGTCTTCAATCATCTCCTTGAACTTCTACTAACTGAACTATTATGCCAGCTCATTTTATTGATGTTTTCAAGAAAAAGAACTTAAAAACATGTTCATCCTAAACACTTATACACAAAATGGTATGCTTGCAGAGTTCAACAATACATCTGTGACAAAGATAGTAGTCTAATTCAGGAGGGGAAGGTGGGGTGATGTAATGCCAAGCTGGTGGTTTAACAATTTTTTTTTCATATGTGTCTGCTTTGTGCGACATCGTAACTTTCATGCTTGTATTACATCTCCTAGGGAGTGAATGAAAGCAGCTTCCGTGGCTACCAAAGACACTCACTCGGACTTAATGCAAACAGAAAGAGGGGCTACACCCTGATAAACAGATCACATTCCTTCGTCCCATTGATTTTTTGATCTTTTGCCATCTTTTAGTTGCTTCCACTCCCTTCCTTGTCTTTTTCTCAATGCCACAAAAGACAAAAATACTCAAACAATGAATGGTGAGGATATCTATTAGCTGTCAATCTGCATTTTTTCCCCCCGGCACCGACTAACAAATTCCCAAATAGAATGCTGAGAACCGGCATGATGATGTATCACAGCGTTTCTTTCGGATATACCTAATCATGACCTCACTTTTCATCTTTATCAAGCACAATTTTTCTGGGAAGAAGTTAGTGCAGGAAATTTGGAATGAAAAGAGACCTATAGGCATGTACAAACCAGGAATTTAGTGCAAGTACTTCAGTCTTACATATATATCCAGAACTTCACACTTAAGACGGTATTTATAAAGACAAAAAAAAATGCTTAAAATATTTAGAAGTTAATGATATTAAAGAAGAAAGGTCAGAAAATTTTCTGAAGCATAATTATAATTTTAATTACTATTTATATAATTATTTATAATCTGATTAATGAAATATTATGTTAATACACATGTAAATAATATATGAAGAAAATATTTCTTATACACTATGCATTTTTCAAAATACTATGGAATATTTCCAGACAAAATTTGAGCCACAGAGTGATATAAACAATATAAATTGATATGTAAAATCATTGTTCTTAAAATTACTTTTTTTTGTAAAATGTAAACATCAGTTGCAATAAATAAGAAATATCTTATACCAAATAGATATCACCCAATTCATATTGTTCTAAACATAAAATATTTTAGTCTACTGATTACAACTTTTTCTTCTGTTTAAATCTGTTTCTAACAAAAAGCTTCATTCAAATGCTTTTTGCATTGAAATGAATAAAAGTTCTGCAGTAATACATTTTTATACATGAATGCATACTCTTATGCTGTTCCCAATTATTTCCATGTAACCTGAATAGGAAAACTTTCCTAGTGAATTATATTCTAACATTTGAATCAGATTAGCTCCGAAACATCTGTAGAAACAAACCTTGCAAGCATTTTGAAAGGAACCTGTTGAATGGAGTATAAACAAGGGAAAGTATATGAAAAACTATCACTGATAAAATGAAAACAAATATAAATTATACTTGCATTTAAACTTTCCTATTACACAATAAAAGCAGGAAAAGGTGGAAATCTGGCTGCTTTAGTAACAGTATTTAATCCCTTTTATTTGTTTCTTCTGTAGAAAATGATCAGAAAAATATAGTATGCTTTTCCCTCAATAGAAAAATTTAATATGACCACAGGTATTTCTTTTACACAAATATATAAAATATACTTGACAGTACGGAGACATTTAATATGTTATGAAAAAGTCAAAGTGTAATAGATTGTAATATTTTACTGACAGTGCCAATAAATTGACCAGAGGTTATAGATAGGATGAACTGTGGTTATGTTTTTTAAACCACACACTGTCCTTGAAACAGAGTCTGCATACAGCTCCATTAGAACTAGCTCCAGTGTGCTTGATCTATTATTTACAAAGAATAACCCTTCACTGCTTAAGTGGCGACTTCTACTTCATCCTTCCATTTCTGACGCATCAAACAACTTGAGGGGGAAGAGACCGGAAAGGGAAAAGTAAATTCATAATACAATATTCTGCAAGTGAAATTTCTATATGATTAATATAAAAGAAGGTTATCTGAAATAACAATGTCATTGTCAGCAGAAAATATATGACAGTTTTATTCAGTTCAAATAGCTAGCTATCCTGATGGGAAATATTGCATAATAACATTCTTTTAAGGTTTTAAAATAAAAGCATACATTTGTGCATTTAATTATAAACTGATGATTCCCTTGTAATATAAACATTTATTTCATTATATTTTTCTTCAAGTTTGGTATAATCGTTAAGATTATTATTTAAGTCCATTCTATCTAATTAGAATCCTTAGATCTCACCTCTAAATTGAACTTTCAACTCTGTGATGCCAATTAAAGAGTATTTTAAATATATTTCCCAATTAAATGAATTCCTATGATCATTTCTGACATAATAAATGAGCTTTTCAGCAAAATCCTTTCAAAGAAACAATCAGGTGTGACTATACAAAGTTGGAATCTTACATAATATTTAGATAATTACAAATATGTGGTAATTTTACCACTTTAATGTCACCAATGCCACCTGATATTATTGCTATTCTATTTTGTTACATATATATCTGTAGATACCTATAGTTTTATCAATGACATTAACATATGGTTCCAGCCAATTACACTTGACATTAAGTATTTGAGAGGGTTTTTTTTTTTAAGTACATGAAGGAATCAAGCAGTTTAACTGTGAAACATTTAAAATTTATAATTATTTAGGTGCAGTTGCCTATTAGGAATCACATCCACAAAACAGTTTTCTGATATGTAACTATTCACAATCACATGCTTTCAGAAAAAGCAAGAAGGTAACTCAATTTATGTCCACAGCTGTGGATACAAGGAGAAATGTATATGCAAACAGAATATTTAAGAAATGTCTATCTGTAGTTCTCATCATTCAACAACAATTTGCATAAAACAGTGCTATCCCATTAAGCTTTCAGTTTATTTATACCTCATAGTTTCTGTTCTACAATAGAACTTTTAAGGTGGGAAATATAAAAATACCCAACAATAGAATAAGCCTACAAACAATATCCTATAATAATATCTAATCTAATAAAATTAAGAATATATAAAAAAGAAAAATGTTCAATCACTATATGAAACAATTAAATCAAGTTATTACTTGTTACATATTGAAAAGGGAATTACAAGATGGTAAAGCTAAGGAATGTTAGAAGTTACAATGAAAAACTCTGATCTTGTGTAACTAACAATTAGGAGTAGGACACCGGTTACATTAACCTAATTTGCTTTCTATAGGAACTGGAATGTAGTGAAGCACTAGAGGCCTGATAATTCAGGAGCAATGCTGGATAAGAGAATGCAGGTCGATCCCAAACAGATTATATATCTATATCAGATTATATATCTGTTTTAGCTTTATTGCTCTAGCTTAAAACATTTTTTATCTTGTAGATATTAAATCTCAGTGTCTACCAGAAGCCATCAACCACTGAATTTAGACCATACATTGCCTCTTTGAAATTAAATGAAAAAAGATACAGTGGTAGATGCTTACAAGCCATTAATGTCATCTACCTTCAAACCTCTGGGCAATTTCTCTTGATAATTACACATGAGTATTAAAAAGATTGGAATCCTGCATACATAGAGAACTGCTGTGCACATTATCTGGAGGCTTTAAAGCAGTACACTGAGTGTTTATGTGCAAAGTATCTTGGCAAATTATTTTTACTGTTCTAGAATGTCTATAAAATTAATGTATGATACAATAGCATCGCAAATATTGTATGATCGAAGCACAATTCTGTTCAAGAAGTCTGGTCACTTTGGTACCAGTATATAGTATGTGAAGAACAGTAGATTGAGGGAAGCTGGAGACCAGCTAAAGTTAAATATCTAGCAACATCTTTCTTTTATAGACTAATCTTCAATTTTGCTTTATCATACAATTTCTTATTAAGGAAGAAAATGCAATGCTATATAGTTAAATGCATTGTAATAGGTATATATAAAAAAGGCTCATTTCATGATGGGTACAAAAGAATGTGTACCAAATACAGTATTAGTCCATATATGGAATGTAAATTGCATGAGAGATAATTCCAGCTGTATTAAGTACCCATTTCTAATGCAAGGCAGTGATTCAGTAGGCAAATATATTAAGGAAAAGTGCAGGTTTGGAGGTTAAGAGCAGCAAGGCGAAGATAAACATATCATTAAAGGCCAAGTGGTTGACTTGAATTTTCATGGCAAACTCTAATCCACCCAATTCTCAGAATTATAGTTAATCATAGTTTTTAGAGTGTATTAGCTGCCTAAATGAAATGATTACAAGCTGTGTTTGTAGGAGAGATGTACTTGATTGTGCAAGTTGGTATCTGTGAGAAAAAAAAAATCAAATGAATATTTCTGTACTGAATGTCTTCCTGCCTCTGTGTCTGCCTAGAGTAGAATAAGAAAATATTCAGCTATTTGCATTTAGGAAGAACACAAAATTAAATCTGTGATATGTTTTTTTTTCCCCTGAAGGTATTACTTTACAAGATTATAGATCTATTTATCTAAGCTAACATTGAACAAATATACAGTATCCACATCTAAAAAAAATCAGTTCTGAACCCATACTCTTCCTTTTGGTATTCTCAATATTGTCTATTAAACAGATCATTATAGGAAACTATTTTTCAAAAAGATTTTTTTCTTCTATTTTTCAAAAAGATTTCAAAAGATTGATAAAGCATTCGACTTGCACAGCTCCTAAAGAAATTTGTAGTAAAATAGTAGAAAATTGTATTTTATAGTAAATATGGATGAACTGTATTATATTTATTATTCTTCATACATTTTACTTGCAGCAATATCTAGGTAACAAAACAGATGATGGTTTTATACTGTTAATAAAATTGTCCACCATTAAATGATCACATGTATGATGGGATACTGCAGAAGAGTAGATTTCTTGGATGTTAATTTTTCTTTTGAATTGTTAAAACATTTATGACTGGGCAGTAGACTTATAAAAAATAAGCCCTGATAGGGATCACCATATTTTATAATATTCAAAGCATAATTGACTATCATGTTTAGTGGCCTTCTGAAAACTAGTATGCTGAAGCCATGATCCACTCAATGCTAGCTCTTCTGTTACATTAATTTCCCCAGGATCTAGTAAAACATATTTCTAGGTCTACTGCTAAATATTACTTTAAAAGCTTTAAAAGATGTAATCTGGAGAACAGTATATTTTCATTTGAATTTACTGTATAATGGTAGATAATCTTAACAAATAACGATAACTGAAAAGAAAAAAAAATTCAAAATGGAGCTGCTTAGAATTAGACTCATTTTAATTGGTGAATCTTACTCTCAAGAGATTAGTGCTGAACTGTAGCTTTAGTGAAAGGATTTAATCAAGAATGATCATGGTAAAGTGTGATTGATTTAACATAGTTTAGTGAATGAGAGCACTAAGTTCATTCATTCATTCATTCATTCATTCATTCATTCATTCATTCATTCATTTATTTATTTATTTATTTATTTATTTATTTATTTATTTATTTATTTATTTATTTATTTATTTATTTATTTATGCCTCCCTTCTCCGGAGACTCAGGGCGGCTTACAATGCGTTAAGCAATAGCCTTCATACTTTTGTATATTTTATACAAAGTCAGCTTATTGCCCCCACAAACCGGGTCCTCATTTTACCCACCTTAGAAAGGATGGAAGGCTGAGTCGACCTTGAGCCTGGTGAGAATTGAACTCGCAGTAATTGCAGGCAGCTGGATGTTAAGTGCTGCCTTAGTAGGAGGCATTAGCCTCCTACGCCACTCAGGCTCCTTAAGTTTTACACTGCAGAGCAGGAGTGTCCAACCCTGGCAACTTTAATACTATGAACTTCAACTCCCAAAATTCCGTAGCCAGCTATGTTTAAAGTTGCCAAAGTTGGACAGCCCTGCTCCATCTCTGAGAACTACAGAGATAGCCTTGAAGAGATGCAAGAACCATTAAGCAAATGTCACCTTCGTCCTGAGAAGGAAGAATGAGATGAGAAAGAAACTCAAATGTAAACACTTATGTATTATTTATTTTACAAATTTAACAATCAATTCTAAATTATTCTGGGAGCATGTAGTTAAACAATCAGACAATGCAATTTAAAAACACTAGTCAAATGCTCAAAGAAAAGCAATCATTAAAAGATAATGGAGGTGGGGCCAACTTGTGGAAATGGTATTTCAAAAAGCAGAGGCATGATAACCCCTCCTTGATTCTATTTGGTATAAAAGGGAAAGTGGGAAACTGCAAAGGATCAGGACCATATATTAAGTTGCAGTTCAAAAGATTTATTGCTTTACACAGTAATCTAGTCAACTGAAGTTCAATGCTAAATTGGCACCAGATAAAGAATTGAATTCAATTAAATTAAATTAAGGTTGGACTTGGACTATTTGTGACAGTATAACAAATCTAAGCTGATGATATGCTTAACTCTGCTCCATCTCTGCCTGCATTACTCCTACAGACAGGTTTTCAAGATTCTTTTATTATGTTATAACAATAGTCCTTGCATTGTCTGTTCCCAGACCTGGCTCAAAGACTGACTCATACATATGGAACTATAACTTTTGTATCATACTCCATTCCAATCCAAAACCAATTTTAAATGTCCCTTGAACTTTTTGAACCAATTGTCAACTGCATGAGAATACAATGGTAGCTTTGGAAATGGGCAATAGTTTGTTTACATGAACAGAAGTTCATCTAAGTCGATTTAGCAATTCACAAATAACGTAACTAATATGATTTAGTCATTATGAATATTAATTAAATCAATTAACACTAGAAACATTTTAGCTACTATTATGTTTGGTAAGTCCCAACACATTTCCATGGATAGTGCATTCACCTTACCATTACAGATAATTTTAGCATAAGATCCAGTTTGGTATAGTGATTAAGGTATCACTACACCAAACTAGAAACTGAAAGTCTATGAGTTCTAATCTTGATTGAGGTACAAAGTCAGGTGGTGACTATGGGCCAACCAGTCTCACTCAGCCCATGGAAGATGACAATGGCAAGGCATTTCCAAAATATTTCCAAGAAAACTGCAGGGATTTGTCCTTGCAGATATTATAAGTCAGCAATGATTCAAAGGCGAAGGGGGGAAAAGTGATTTTTTTCCGGTTATATTTGCTTAGATATATATGGTCTGTCCTCTGGAGTAGGGATGAATGATCAAAGGATCTTGTTCCCAGTCCACTGTGTGGTACTTGAGGCCTATTGCACCTGCCTGGCTCTCGGTCCACTTAGATTTCATAAATATTTATTTAAGAATAACAAAATGAGAAGAAGCTGCAGAGCATGAGCCTCAATATAATCCGTATTTCCAATACCATTGCTGGGATTATTTTTCAGGAGTTTCTGGTTGATAAACTTTATGGCAGTTTATCTTTGCTTTGATTTTTATTAATAACAATTCTACAGCAGTATAAAAATTGTTTTAAAATTCTAAAAGTATTGTTTTAAAGAGTAACAAAAATACATGCAAAATTATTATACTTAGGTTATGAAACAATTTAACTGTGGATTGTGACGGTCCTTGAGTAAGTGAAAAAAATCCCAGGTTCCCACAGCCTAGCACAATGAGAAGTAAAATTATTTGCTTGTTGAGGAATACAGTACAAAGGTAGTCCTCAATTTATGACCACAATGGAGCCAAAATTTCTGTGGTTAAGCAAGAAATTTGTTAAGTGAATTTTACCTCATGAACTTTTCTGCCACAGTTGTTAAGTGAATCACTGCAGTTGTTAGGTTAGTAACACAGTTGTTTAAGTGAATCTGGCTTCCCCATTAACTTTGTTTGTCAGAAGATTGCAATAGGTAAACACATGACCCTGAGACACTGCAATCCTAAATATGAATCAGTTGACAAGCATCTGGATTTTGATCATGTGACGTAGGGATGCTGCAATGGTTGTAAGTGTGAAAAACGGTCATGTCACTTTTTTCAATGCCATTATAACTTTGAACAGTCACTAAACGTACTGTTGTAAGTTGAGGACTATCTATATAACATTAACACACCCTTTTTTAAAAAAAGGAATTTGTGTCATGCCTCTTTAATTTGGGAAAGAATGGGTACAAACACAAAGTTATTGATCAACTAAAGACATGGTGAATTGAATAGAACTGTAGATCTGAACGCCTTAGTGTGATGCAGCCCTGTCAATCCTGACAGAGAAAAGCCAAACCAATTAAAATCTCTTACTGCTATACAGTGGTTTTTGCAGTCTATATCTGATACTCCGAAACATGTCTTACATATTTAAAAAAACAGATAATAAAGATTTTTTAAAAAAATTGGTATTATGTTACATTATTATATCATGCCATTGACAGTTTAGATTATAACCACAAAAATAATGGAGTTGGGGAGCAAGAAGAGTTTACTCCACCCCTGTTTCACACTTTAAATGCAATTATGACAATCTGTGATTATATTAGACTGACAATGAAAGCATCGTGGTTGTTGCTAATTCCCCTTTATGCATGTTATGTAGCTTGGGAGACAATTATAAACAGCTCTCAAAAGTGCAGGATATGAAATAAGAAACACTGAAACTCTTGCTCATAATGAATATTGTAGCAAATGTATGCAGAGTGAAAGAGAGAGAAGGATGTGTACGCATGCACTCACCTGCTTTCAAATAGATCTATGGAATAATTTTTTCATGCTCTAGATGTCCCTGTTCAACTTCTTGTACCAGCTATATGATTATTAGTTCAGAAGCAAAGAGAAGATTCTAAATTTTGGAATGACTATTTAATTTGCACTCCATGCTTCTGTTTTCTGATAGTTCCTTTTAAGAAATTAATATTTTATTACAGAACTTGAATGTTACACTGTTTTGCTTCCAGTAATGAATTTTCTTGTTAAATATATTACATTTGTATGAACCAATATTTCTTCTAGTTCTTCTTTGAACGATTTATCCACTTATCCTTACGATTTATATTGACTGTTTCCTAATATGATTTGATTGCTTATTTGTACCCTATGACTATCATTAAGTGTCGTACCTTATGATTCTTGACGAATGTTATCTTTTTCTTTTATGTACACTGAGAACATATGCACCAAGACAAATTCCTTGTCTGTCCAATCACACTTGGCCAATAAAGAATTCCATTCCATTCCATTCCATGTATTTTATTACAATTCTTTCATATTCTGTTGCAGGACGTCTTGTCAGAAAAAAATAAGTTATTGCAGAAAAAAATATAGAAAGACGAATATAATGCAATTTTATATTAAATATCAACAAAGCTATCCCAGAGCTGGCAATCTGTGGCAACTTGGCACCCCTCAGAATCACACTATTGAAAATCAGCAACAAAAATATCATTGTTAACATTAAGAAGCTTTAGCCATCTATTTCTCTGCCTTCTTTAATGATGTTAAAAAATGGCCAAAACCACATGCTGCTGTAGCCCTTGAGATTGGAAGCAATTAGCTAGTCATCTATCTTCCAAGTAAAATTTTAACGAATTACTCTAAATTGAGTTATTTGAAGGTAATTTTCTATTACCTTCATTTTTTGCCAAACAGACAAACATTTGATCTGAAATGTTCCTATCCAATTTTATCATTCACTCCATAGACAGTGGAAGTGTTGAATTCTTTTAGCAATTCTTCACAGAAGCAAAATAAATGCCAGACAGGTACTCCTCACTTGCCAATTCAAAGTTATAATAGTTTAAAACAGCCCTGCTTTGCAACCGATCCTTACATTTATGATCATCACACCATCACATAATTATGTGATCACCATTCAAACACTTCACGATTTACATTTACATTAACAACATAGCAGCATCCTAGTCATGTGCTTGTCACTTTGTGCTTTCAATTCATTTGCAACAAGCAGTTAATAGACAACACAGTGGTGAACTGTAAGTCACCATCACGTCAGGTTCTGTCTAACAACTATTGTGACTGCTTAAATGAATGGGAAGTGAGGTCATAAGCTTTGTCATGGTCATATGATTTTCTGCTTAGTGAACATGGCACTTAGAGATGGAGTTGCCATTTGTAGCATTTGTCCCATATGTGGCCATTAAACAAGAAGTTCCTGTAATGACAGAAGCAGCCCGTTTGAATAAAATTCTGCTTTGGGTGCTGGGGGATCACACCTGAAATTTAAAGGTTTATCATGAGCATTGTCTCAAAAAGTTACCATAATAATTCTTTTCTCTTTAATAGAATATAGGTACAAGTAGAAGGGGCAAGTCACAAATAGATTTAGAAGAAGGCAAAACTTAGACTAATCTGAAATCCAATTCAACATATTGCCATGTTCGACTGGAGTTCCTATTCCTTTCAATTTACAAGAAAATATGTATGACTTAAATGAGACCCAGAAGCATTCTTATTAATAAAGTTGATGTTAGAAGCTGGCATGTACAAATCAGCTTGTCATGTAGTAGTTTTAAACACAAGAATGCTTTTAAAAAAAAAAATAGAAAAGATGCAGAAAAGAACAAAGTGTGAAGTATTGTGTTATCTGTTCCATGTAGAAGTCATTCTTAGAAGTATTTTGGCCACTATAAGTAGACGGATAAATTCATTATTTTGTTCTATGCCATTTAGCCAATAAATAATTTACAAATAAACAAATTCAAAATTAATTATATGTGATAAATTAATTGTCTCACAGTGATTGTAAGAGTAACCACAGCTAAGGATTTGGGCTACTTCAAGTATGGCTTATTTGACTGATAAATTGTGTGCCACCAGGAGGTCTACTAATAACAATCACATAGATTTAGGTAGGGTTTATTTACTACTAATTTTAGTTTACTTTAATCCAGAATTTGAAAACCAGCTTCAAATCATGGGTTGAAATTTTGGTTAAAAATAACTAACAGAGGCTTCAGTTCATTTTATTTTATTAAGATAAAAGGAAAGGCTGCAAGAAGTTTCTATGTGAAAGAAGAGACCAGAGAAGTATACAATTAATATTAGAGCAATGTACCTAAAACATTTCAAAGGAATGTGAAAGTTACACATGGATTTGAAACAAACAAAAAAGCATTTTAGTAAACCATAATTTAATGCTTTAATTTGTGTTCTGCTGCGCTCTCTTTATTTCACATACTACGTGCAGAGTTCAAATGTGTAATTTTAACAAAATTAAGACAGCCCAAGAATTATTTTCTTGAAAGTTGCTTTACAATTTATTACTCACAGAGAAGGCCACCAAGATTTCAGTTTAATTTTCAGGACCACAAAACTCTGAAACTGAATTTACAAGCATGGTTTGGGTAAAACTGAAAGACTCCTTTGTCAGCATGTTTCTTGACAATAATAGAATGAAGAACCATCTCAGGATTTTGAGAATGGAAGTCTTGAAAAATGAGATTTTTCTTTCTCAAAACTTGCCTGCTGAAATAGAGATGAGGGTTCAAAACTAGCAGGAGTTCTAAGCTATAAACTTTCACTCATGTTACCAACGCCACAGGTTATCCTTATTACCCTTTATTAAAACTTAATCACATGTTCTGGAGAAAGGATTTGTTAAAGAGCTGACAAATCTGGGATTTTAAAATATTGAATCCAATCAAAAAGATACCAGAAAAGAGGAGCTTCTACATTTCTAATTCAGAATTAATTTAATGGAAAGTACACTATTTTCTTTAAATATTATTGGGAAAAATAATAAATACAAATTAATTTCATCAGTGATACCAATCACATTATAGGTAGGTAGGTAGGTAGGTAGGTAGGTAGGTAGGTAGGTAGGTAGGTAGATAGATAGATAGATAGATAGATAGATAGATAGATAGATAGATAGATAGATGATAGACAGACAGACAGACAGACAGACAGACAGACAGACAGACAGACAAATGTTTTTATTATCTTACTTTTTTTTTTCTTCAATTCAATTGTATCTGATTCTAACAACTCCCTGCTGTTTTCTTGGCAAGATTTTTCAGAAGTGGTTTACCATTGTCTCTTTCCTGGGGCTGAGGTAGTGACTGGACCAAGATCACCGAGTTGGCTTTGTGGCTAGGACGGGACTAGAAACTACTAACCTGAAGTCTTAACTGCTGCACCAAATTGGCTCTCATCTTACTTTTAAATGTGTTCAAATATAGCCAGGTGACCTTTGGTTTGTACAAATCCAGAATACATTTTATCTTTTCCATATATATTATATGAGTATATGACGCAAATAATTTCCACATTTTGGCATGTTTGTAGTTATTGCTTCCTTATTGATAAACTTTTTTTCTCAGATTGAGTAGTTTAAAAGGAAAAAGGAAAATCTTCATTGGTACCAACAGACAGAAAAAAAAGAGAAAAAGAAAAAGGGAAAAGAAAAGGGATTAATATTTATATTATGGGAAATTTATCTTGCCGGTAGAGAGGATTTCAATATGAAACAATGAAAACAATTGTGAATTTTAAAGAAAAAAAAGTCAGAGGTCATTTGCATCCAGTTTAACTAACAAGCATGTGCACAGGTTCTAAGCTGTTAGTTCTAAGTAGAATACATCCTAACATTTTTCAGATATTTAAAGGTTAATTATTAGTCTCCACAATGTTCCATATTTTCATTGCTTTAAGTTTTAAACAATATTTTGAAATAATTCACTATTCAAAGAGCTTAGAATACTGTACATTAGCAATAACTTTGCCCTGCTAGGTGGCAGCACCTAGCCAACTTCAGCACCTAGCTTAACTTCAGATCTGAACATTTTATAAGGGACAGATTAGTAACTGTATGAAGTACAGGAGAAAATTCCAAGTCTGTAAGATAAGTCTGGAAAAAACATTCTGAAAGAAAGCAATGGACACTTCAAAATCTACAAGAACATGGCCATGAAATCACTAGGCATTGAGCTTCTGACAAAGGGGGCTTTATTTCTTAAGCAACACCTATCGTCAATTAATATAATTCTGCATTGGTACAAATTTCCTATAGCTTCTCAATTTTTCCCCATGCATCAGATTATAGAAAGAAAAGATAATGCCTTAGAAGACACATAAACTGGGAAAGTGATTCTGCAGGAAAATATCAGAGACAATATGTGTGGGGAAGGAGGCAGGAAAAGTTCATGACCTAGAAAATGCAAAAAAGGCTGATATGGTTGTCCAATTACCACATCAATTAAGACTGAGATAACAAATGATTCCTACAAACTCTTTCTCAACTTTCTTGTATTGTATTTTCCATAAATACATGTGCTTTTAATATTTTTATATTAATATAAATGGTAGCCTGAGCTTAATTGGACTCCAGAGGATGATAGAGGACAGGAAAGCCTGGAGGAATATTGTCCATGGGGTCACAATGGGTCGGACATGACTTCACAACTAACAACCCAAAAAAATGGCAGCCAGAAAACAATTTCATTGGAAAATGTGCAGAATATCTTTCCTACATAATTTAATTTCTATATCGTCTCACTTTTTCTACACTTTGCCAAAAACATACAATTTTTCATGGACAGAAATTAATTATTTTTATTGTAAGGGATATTTAACTGTTTGCAAAATCTGGTGAATGCAGATGGCATATGTCAATCCAATTGGGACTACAACAGTGGACAATGTGCTATTTCCTTACTTTTTGTACTAGAATCTCAATCTAGATTTAATCCTCTGCATATTATTTTTGAAAGAAAACTATTAAAGAGTTTGAAGCTCAGAAGAAAAGAATAGTTTCCTCTTGTAAACAGTATTTCAGCAAAAAAAAATAAATCATAAATTTTTTCTCTAGATTTTAGCAGTCTAGTGAACATTGCTTTTTAAAAAATAAAAATTGCTAGAAGAGAATGCAAATTGTGAACAAAAAACCATTCCTTGTCCTTCAGCACTCTATCACGAGTCTGAAGTATTTTGACGCATAGTCAATCAACTGCCTAGACACACACAGAGACAGAGAGACAATTACATCATCAACCCAACATTTTACCTAGTTGTGAAGGAAAATATCATGCAATACCTTGCTTCAAATATTTATGAAATCAATAAATCCTGTATTTACAGTACTATATGAACTATAAGTTACAAATGAGAATGTATTAACTAAAGCCTAGATCAAGGCTAAATTAATTTGAAATCCAAAGGTTTACATCTGTCCATGTAAAGAAAATGTATGTTTGAATCCAATCTGTTCTTTTTCATTTTCTGGAGCTTCAGAAAGATTAAATCATACTTATGTTTCTTCTATATTGCATTGAAAATGTGGCAGCAACTCATGCACACATGAGCACGTACCACAAAGTAAAAAATAATACAAATGCTAGATTAGATTTCCAAAGAAACCTATTTTCAAGACCAAATTTTTTGGACCTCTGAATTAAATTCCCAAATGTATTGGATACCATCTCTGCACATTTATTCTAATAACTTGGTTTTACTTCTTTATGAATAGCTAAATAAGAATGTTGAATATCATACTTGACATACAGATACTTAAATGCAGGGTTCATAGAAGATATTCCTTAAAATGTATGATAATCCTTATGTATACACAGTTACAGAATGTGTAGACTGTATAATTTACTGAATCATTACTATAAAATTGGCAGAGAGTTATTAATGTCCCCAGAAGATACTAATATCTTAAAGCAGAAAGAATTGTACAAAGAAAGTTATAAAATTGAAAGTTATATGAAGCACATCTTCTACCCTTTGCTCATCATTTTTAATCTTCCAGTATTTAACTAGCAATCTACTCAAAGCTGATTGATAGACAGATTTACTTAGGAAAAATGATTCCATTGGAATCAGATATTTAATATAAAAAATACATATGAAAAATTATGTACATCCTGCTTCTAAATCTTTCTCATCCATCATTTAAGGGTTGGTTAGTGGGGTGTTGTGAATGGAAAATATTTTCAGTAACTCTTCTTTCCTGGAATAACTCATGTAGCTTTGGGAAAGGCCCAATGTCTTGGCTTTGATTCTCCAGTAGCCACACACATACAAACATACATCATTCAAAAACCTCAGCCAAAAGTGCTATATGGAACATTAGAAACTCTTCTGAATGGACTCTTGAGCCAGTTATATTGCCATTTGCTGACAGATTATTAGCATTAGTTTCTAATATACCACAAAAAATTCTGAATAGGAGCAAAATCATAAACATTGGTATATCTCATATGCATTCAGTTGAAACAATTCATTCTATTATGAAAGAACAATATTCATAGGATATATTATTTTCTTTGTATTCAACCAATGCTTTTATCGTGCACTTATAACTAACTCTTCAACTATTGGTGATCAAAATGATTTTTGTAGCTGTTTAGTTGTAATCGTTTTTAGATTGCAAAGCCAAAAGATGGGACTTCCTTGTTTTTATTAGCCATTAAGGGAGATTTTCTGAATTAAGTACAGAAAAAAAGGAGGTATTAAAATGGAAACATGTAAAGTCTAAAAAAAATAGACATCTTCATTGCTCCTGATAAGTCTGCCACAATATTTTACACAGCATATAAAATGTTGAACACTCTTACATGCACAGAATCAATCTAACATATATGTGATGTAGTAAAAGAAATAACTGTTTTCGCTTTAGTGGTTATTAAATATGATGACCACTAGTCAGGCAATGAAATAATCACGATCTCATAGCTATTCTTGGAAACAGAATTCTGGGCTCTTTTGTCCATGCAATATACCAATTATGCTGTCATTCAAGTACTAAATTCTACTGGATAAAAAGAAATTAATAGTAATGAACAGCCCTGTTTTTAAAACAGAAATTTAAAGCAGTTTGTACCATTAGTCTTATTTAAAAGTACAACAGTTTGTCTTTTGCCAGACAACGTAACTCACAACATTTTGATAGTGAGAATTTCTAAATGTTTAAAATTATCTATAGAAGTATTCTCAAATACCTCATTACAGGGGTGAAATCTACTTACCTTCCTTACCAGTTCGGAAGCGTGCGCACATCATGTGCATGCGCAGAACTTTTGCGCATGTGCAAAACCTGTGCATGCAGAGAAGGTAAAAAACACCTGGGTGGGTGGGGGGAGCTTCGCTCCGCCATCACTACCAGACCACTGAACCACCAGCCAAGATTGCTACCGGACCGGGCGATCCAGTCCAATCCGGAGCATTTCACTTCTGTCTCATCACCTGTAGGCTGTACACTTGCCTAGCCCTGCTTCACGAAAGGGAGGGAGGGAGACACCTGCCTAAGACATTCATGCATCTTTTTCTATTCATAAGGGCATATAACAGGAACAGGATGCCAGCAAAACTTTGGCTGTTTAGTTTTGAAATACTACTTGCTGTGCATGATCTACTTGCTGTGCATAGATCCTTGCAGGAACATTCTGACAGTCCTATTGGGCAGGATGTCAGGACAATAGATTAGATTTTGAATCGGAGAAACCACAATTTAGTAATAATAACTAAAGATGCAGGGAATGGAGAGGGAGGGAGGGAGGGAGGGAGGGAGGGAGGGAGGGAGGGAGAGAGAGAGAGAGAGAGAGAGAGAGAGAGAGAGAGAGAGAGAGAGAGAGAGAGAGAGAGAGAGAGAGAGAGAGAGAGATGAATACGACAAATAGAAACAAAAGCAGCATCTTTTTTCCTACCAAATTATTTTTTCTTTTTTCAACATAAAAGACATGTTATTTTAGAACTTAATAGCATCAAAAGTATGTCTCATGCAAGGTAATATCCACATGAATCTTCTACTAATATAAATAAATCACATTCACATCATTTGTTTTGAAATGATATCTAATATCTAATTGGGTCCATACAGTCTATTAAGTCATGATTTGCCTAATCATGATTTGTAGAAATCCCAGAAGACTTGGGTCATAAAACATACTAAATCAAAACCAGTTAGGTCACATTAGCTCTTTGGACAGTATGTGTATAGTGATTAACCTGAAGAAGTAGATGGGCTTAGAAAGCTATTTAAGTGTCATTGCTACTTTGGAAAAAAAAATGAGGGGGGAGAATTACTTAATATACATAATATACATTTTTTCAATTATGAAATTGCTGGCAAATTATAAATATTTGGCTGCATCTGGGAAAGAAGGGGTTTTTTATAGCAAGGATATAGTCCCATTCTCTGTCTCTCTCTATAAAAATTAAGTGCTGATTCAAGACAAGTGCAGTTTGCACTTATAATTATTAAAACTTGGGTTAAATTATGAAAAATCCAGTTGCATCTTAGTCATAAATTTATTACTGGAGCTGCATCAATGGTGACCTGTAACTATGGTCAAGTGACACTAACTTTCCCTAAAGGACAGAATTATATTTTTATTAATCAATTGATCTGAAAATCTCTTCATGAGGCAAACTGTGGCAATCTATCCTGAAAAGCAATTTGTTGGCATATAATATGTGCAAATCCCTGAAACTATGGGAATCCTATATCCTCAAATTGAATCAATTTAAGTATACACAGTGGTAAAAAAACAAAATTTATGCATAATTCTGAAGTGGTAAATTGGAAATTTGGATGACTGGCACACTCAAGCTTCCCCATGTGCAACCTGAGATTGAACAGCCCTGTGAGAGGACCCTACCAAGTGCTATCAATTAATTACTTATGAATCCGATCTTTATAAAGAAAAATAGAAATATAACCGGTGGCCGTGGCCTTCATGGTCCTACAATGAATTCTTCAGGAGGACAGGTGGTCTAATGTTTTGCTAAATACATGATTAGTCATAAAGAAGTCCTTGCACTTTTGACATTGTCAATTTACCAGTCTCTAATATGATAATTTTGGAAGAAAGGTAATAGTTATATTCTTTTAAGCATCCTTGTAGCTATAGATGCTGCATGACACTTTAAAAAGCCTGAAGTGATTCCACTTCCCTCCATTATCATTAGCATGAATGCACTAACAAACAGAATTGAAACAAGCAAAAAAGCAAGCTGCCAAGCAGTCCACTTGTGGTCAATATACATTGTTCCATTTAGCAGAAACAAAAACCGCAGCAGACTGGCTAGAATTTCCCACTTAAGGCAAATGTTGTACAACTTCAAAGTTGTATGATATTTGCTTTTGAAGTGATTGTTTTTTTAAAAAAAAAACTAAGATGAAAGAATCTTACATTTTCCATCCCCTTCATCAAATAAAATAGCCTAAATACTTGTGCAGAACATGAATAATGAGATACATTAACCAATAGGAAAACACATAATTTCATAAGAAAATCATTGTAGAAAACCCATATATATATGCTGAAAACAGTGTTGTAAAATGTTTGTAACTGAAAGGAAAAAATATGGAAAATCCCCAATCCTAGTATACAGTGTTGGTGTACCACTGAAAAGACCCTAAACACAAGTCACTTAGTCCAATTTTCAAATTCAATTGTAGCAAACAGGCACATGTGGGAATGGGCAGAGTCTTGGATGCTTCCCCAAGTCGTTCAGATCTTAAGTGATTAGGGACAGCTCTTTAGTCTGGAATTCACTGACTCTAAAACCAAGTGTAGATATTGTAAGACCAAAGTACTTTGTGATAGTTTAATGCTCCAGATAAAAACTGAGCTGTATTTTGCAAGCTCTGGCCTTACCTGCTCATGTTCCATAATTAAGTCATAGGCTGGTCCCTAAAAATAAATAAAGGATTTGTGGATGTAAATACTTTCTGGAAAAGGCTGTAATTCTGGGAAAGGTAGAAGGAAAAAAGATGATGATCAGCAGCATGGTGGTTTGATAAATTCACTTACAGTGGCAATGGGTATACTACTAGGAGATCTAAAGACCAGGTTAGAGATAAATTGTCATGAACAAAATCTATCCATATGACTGCTAAGTCAGTCATACTCAGTGGCATATATCAATCAAATGTGAATCCTGAAATTTGTATAAGGTAAGGGAAAACAAAGCAGGATCTTAAGTCAGTGTTGTCAACAGCTCTAACCACACACCCCACCAACATTGACAAAGCAAGTTTCTCTATATAAACAAGGAACATATCCCACACTCACTATCTCTGATGATGTTACCTAGTCAGGTAATGAAATGTCTGTAAGCAAACAACTAAGTCAGAGAATACGAAAGATTCCACAAAGCAGAAAGAATCTGGTAAGACCTATTCTGACTAATATAGTTTATTAAAAGCATAAGCTTTTGTGATCTACAGTTCAAGTCATTAAATTCATGGAGTGGCCAAACTGATATAGAAATTAAATTGGGAACAGGATGAAGCAGGGTTGGGGTGGCAGCAGAGAGAAGGAAGGCAAACATCGGTGGTTTGTTCAAATTATATGAGAAGCAGACTACAAGCACCTTATCAATAAAATTTGTATATTATGACTCATTGTGTTTGTGGAGGCCTACTTACACAACCTGAAATTTTGATGTAAAGTCAACAATCTCTTGCTCAATTTATGCAATAAAAAGTTTTTTCCCCCCTAAAAATGTGATATCTGCAATATCTGAGAGGCTGTTACTATTATTTGTTAAATTTGTGCCCATTAATTCTTTTGTGCAATGTTTGGCCTGCTTGTCTTAACATAGAAGCCAAATGGCATTCCTACCAAATTATGGAACATATTATATAGGAGGAAGAGCATTTGAAGTCTCTTTAGACTGTTTAGTTTATTACACATGTAGCCTGTATCTGTTTAACCAAGCTGTCTTCCACTATCTCCTCCCCCATCCACACTTCCTCAACCTTAAAATCCTACATCATTTTAGCCACTCTGTGGTTCTGATGAAATGAGCTGCAGTTCTTCTTTTCATAAAAGGTCTTAAGTGCTACCAGGCTCCTCTTCAGTTTAGACTACCACAAACCAACCACAATTTACAGGCAAAGACACTAATTAACCTACCCTTTGGAACAATCTACCCCCAGAGATACGAGTGATCTCCGACCTCCGGACTTTTCATCGGGCCCTAAAAACTCATCTCTTTCAGTTAGCCGGTCTCTCTTGATTTTATTTTATTTTATTTTATTTTATTTATTTTGAATTTGTATACCGCCCTTCTCCCTGAGGACTCAGGGCGGTGAACAGCCAAGTAAAAACATCAAGTACAAATATTAAAATACAGTTAAAATATACATATATAAATTTGGCCCCATTAATTAAAAACAATAAACAAAACACTTAAAAACACTTAAAAAATTAGGCCAGCCCGGCTTGCTGGAAAAGGAAGGTTTTAAGGGCACGGCGGAAGGCACTGAGGTCTTGGATTCTCCTTATCTCTGGAGGCAATTGATTCCAGAGGGTAGGTGCCCCCACAGAGAAGACCCTCCCCCTGGGGGTCACCAGCCTGCACTGTTTGGCTGATGGCACCCCGAGGAGGCCCTCTCTGTGGGAGCGCACGGGTCGATGGGAGATCGTCGGTGGCAGCAGGCGGTCTCGAAGATAGCTAGGCCCTATGCCATGGAGCGCTTTAAAGGTGATAACCAACACCTTGAAGCGCACCCGGAAGACCACTGGGAGCCAGTGCAGCTCGCGCAGGAGCGGTGTTACATGGGAGCGCCAGGCTGCTCCCGTCACTACCCGCGCTGCTGCATTCTGGACCAGTTGGAGCCTCCGGGTGCTCCTCAAGGGGAGCCCCATGTAGAGAGCGTTGCAGTAGTCAAGGCGAGAAGTGACGAGGGCATGAGTGACTGTGCACAGGGAATCCCGATCAAGAAAGGGCCGCAACTGGCGGATCAGGCGAACCTGACAAAAGGTCCCCCTGGTTACAGCCGTCAGATGTTCCTCCAAGGACAGCTGCCTATCCAGGAGGACTCCCAGATTGCGAGCCCTCTCTGTGGGGGCCAACAACTCACCCCCAATAGTCAGTGATGGAGTCAACTGACTATATCGGGATGCCGGGAGCCACAGCCACTCAGTCTTGGAAGGGTTGAGCCTGAGCCTGTTCTTCCCCATCCAGATCCGCACAGCCTCCAGGCACTGGGACATCACTTCAAGGGCATTGTTGGGGTGGCCTGGGGTGGAGATGTTCCTCCCAGATTGCGAGCCCTCTCTGTGGGGGCCAACGACTCGCCCCCAATAGTCAGTGATGGAGTCAACTGACTATATCGGGATGCCGGGAGCCACAGCCACTCAGTCTTGGAAGGGTTGAGCCTCCAGGCACTGGGACATCACTTCAAGGGCATCGTTGGGGTGGCCTGGGGTGGAGATGTACAGCTGGGTGTCATCAGCGTACTGGTGGTATCTCACCCCAAAGCCACGGATGATCTCGCCCAGCGGCTTCACATAAATGTTGAACAGGAGGGGCGATAGGACCGACCCCTGAGGCACTCCACATATAAGAGGCCTTGAGGTCAACCTCTGCCCCCCTGCCAACACGAACTGCGTGTTGGCAGCGGGGAAGTAACCCTTACTCAACGAAGCGTTGATAACACCCTGGAGCCAGCCTCGTGTAACCTCCCGGGAAGCCAGTACCAACCAGGAGGGACAAATAAATAAAATTGATATGATGGAGTCATATACTGCAGTCATTTACTTGAGCAAAGTTTATTACAACTGAAGCATATAAATGAGAATTTAATTCTTGCAAGATTCTATAACTAATCGCTGTGAGCTGCATATGCTTTATTTTGTAGATAAGGATAAAATACTAAATAGCTTTCTTAAAAGTTAACATTGCTTCATTAATATTTTTAAGAATGTCTTGAAAGAAACAACGTGTTTTGAGTTGCTGCAGGGAGGTAGGGAGGCCTGTCATAGACTGTCTGCATGTTGGAGAGGTGCTACAGTCTAGTGCAAAGCTGCAGCCATCCCAGCCTGGCCCAGCAGTATAGTGCAAAGCTGTTATGTCCCAGGAAGCCTCAGTTGTCACACCTGATCTAGCAGCCTTTGAGACTGCAGGACCACTGCAACTTCTCCCACCTGCTCATCTCCCCACCAATCTATGTCCTTTTGCCCAGCCTGCACAATGGTGGCAGGGCAAGCACGGAGGTGAAATAGAGGCTCAGGGATCTTCTGCAGTTTCAGCCAGTTGCCACCACTTCCAGGCCTCTATTCAGGCCCAATGTCACTCCTGCCATTGAGAAATGCTGCCTCAAGCCGTATACCACAGCCAGTCCCCCACTGTTGCCATTGTATAAAGCCTCCTTTGTCCCTGCCCACCCTGTGCTTCATAAGCTCTGCTGAGCCCAGTTGATTTTGGCTGTTTTACACCAGCTGGGCCTAAATGTACTGCATGAGAGGCAGCTGCTGGCTGTAACAGACCTTCTTCCTCAAACCAAAAGGGCATAGGCGGGTAGAGGAGGACTGCACCCCTGCAGCCATAAATGTGGGTGGGATGCTAAGTGGTCAAATTTTGATCATGTGAAGATAGGAGCACTACAAGTTAGGGCACGGGTGATAAGCCCGTTATTTTCAGTATAGCTGTAATTTTGAGTAATTGCTAAATGAATGGTCTTAAGTTGAGAACCTGGACTCTTCTTAAAATGAAACTATTAATTCATTATAAATAATTAAATCCATTAATTTTATGAATGTAGTAAATTACTTTGGGTGTGAAAATACATTCAAAATTACCACTTAGTAGAGGCACATTATCAGCAAAATTGATGGAAATTTAATGTTATCTTGGGACTAACCAACTTGATTGCTGGAGAAGTTGTTTTAATTTTCTGTTTTCAGAAACAAAGACTTCCTATGATATGATGTACATTTAAACAACTCTGAATGTCAGAATCGTGGAATCCTGGGTTGGAAGTGAGTTCAGAGGTTTTCTGATACAACTCCAGGGCCAGGATCCTCCTATCAATCCAGATACACCAAACTACCACACAATTGCTTATAAGAAAAAAATAATAATTTGTGTTGTGGTCCGCCATCAGTCTGTGGAACTGGCAGTGGAGTTGGACAGTGAGGAGGCTGGGGAGGAACATGGGCGTGTCCTGGAGTCCAGGGAAGGCCCAGACAAGGGCTCTGCATTGGAGGCAGAGATGGGGCCAGGGCCATCTGTGAGTGATGCGCAAACTCTGGAGCCCCCAGAGTTGGATAGCAAAGAGGCAGAGAAACAGGAGGAGCCTGTTCCTAGTGCACGCACGCACAGAGCTGCCAGAAATCAAGAGCAGCTAAAGCAAAAGGGATGACTCAGGAGTAAGCCAGAATTGGCCCTTCCCATAAGGCTTAAAAGAGAAACAAAGACACTAGGGCCTTTTGCAGGAAAGAACGTTGCTAACTCTGTTTCCAGTCGGCATCTCTTGTTTGTTTCTGAACTCCGTGGGGTTTTACCAAAGTAAGGCCTTTGGCAGGGTGTCAAAGAAGATAAAGGTTGGTGATTATCCCAAAGGACTTGTTTTGCAACTAATTGGGACTCAGCTGGGAATGAATTTAATTCTCAGCTATTACAATAAAACAGATTTGTTTGGGACTAATTGTGTCTTGTAATGATTCAGTAAGCGTAGGTCACAATAATTTGAGAGGTATCGGGTGATAATAAAAGAAGGTGGTATCGATACCACAGTGCTTCATCAGGACTATACCTGAACAAATAACTTATTTGTAGAGGGGACTTAACTGGCATTTAATTGTATGATTCATATAAGCTACTTTATAACAAAATTAAAAGAATAGTCAATGTTTGCACTATTGTTGTATCAAAAGGAACAAGATACCAAGGATGAAGATGGATGATGGGTAGGTGATATGCAAACTTTGACACACTAATATATACACCTTATAGTCACTTCCCTATGCCTTTTTCATCCAGAAGATTCTAGAGGCTGTGAACTTTGCCAGAACACATAAATTTGGAGGAAAACCAAATGACCAGAATCCAGACTCAGTGTACACTGACAGCACCATTCTTTCTCCAAGATTGTTAGGACTTTTATTGGAGGAATTTTGCATACAAAGTATGTGCATTGGTAGTAAGTTATAGAATCCAGAAATCTTTTGTGCGAAGCCTTGCACAAGCCAATGCCCTCTAGAAACATTGGAAATGGACTTCTATTATGCTTGGCCTGCACGTTGAAACATTGTACTCCTAATACATTGAAGGTTCACAACAGCTTGCAGAAATGTTGTTTGAAGATACTTGGACTGATAGAAAAAGAAGGAAACAGGGGAAAAAGTGTTCAGGTCTTGTGTTCTTTCACAGCAAATACTGAAAACTGACTCAACACATTCTTCAGATAGCATTAAAAAAAATCAGGTAACTTCTAACTTCCACATTTCAATATGCTCTTAAAAGCAGGTTTCTTACTTGTCATTTCAGATTGTGGTAAACGTGATCCTGATGCAAAAACTACTGGTGCTGATGACACACTAAAATAAATGTCTACTGATTAAGGCCCTTGTGATCACCTTTGACCCCATTTCTGCAGCTCATGCTAAATCTAACGTTATCTCCCTGCCAGTGTGTTTTAATAAGAGCAATGACTTGCTGGAGAGTTATGGCCTGGAAATACTCTTGGAAAAATGTTGGAAGTAGAAATTTAAGGCAATTATTGATATTCAGTGCTAATCTCTGAAGCTCAATCTTTTTTCAGCAAACTTTTGCACTTCAAACAAACATTCTGAAAAAGATTACAAAGGGCTCCTGTTGCAATAGAAAAACAACACCAAAGGAATGAGTTGAAGGTGAAAAAGAAACCTAAATGATTTTTTTTAATTAAAAGAATTATGAATTAATTTCTAGTTTACCAAGAAGCATAATTTTTATTGTACATCACGTTAAGATGTAGAATAATTTCTAACACATCAGAAAAGTTATATTGCACCATTTCTTTAAAATGAATTTTTAAAGAATTTATTAAAAGTTATAAAAAGAACATAAAAAGGGAGGAGGGAGGGAGGAAGGGAGGAGGAGGAGGAAACTTCTGATTTCCTTTGCAGAAATTACAAGTATGATTACAGAGTCATCTCTTTAATATTGAAACCAATTTCTACATACAGTAGAAGATAAGCTTAGCTGCACATAGAAACATACAGTAGTTGTAAATTCTGCTTGCATTAGCTAAGATAGTTAAACATTAATTTCTCATCATCATTAAATTCATCACATACATTAATATAGGCATCAAATGATAATATACTTATCCAGCCTTAAAAATCATATAGTGTCTTTAATGCAATGCTGTGTAAATGGTTTTATAAATTCTGAAGTAGAGAACAATTTATTTAACTTGTTCAAATAAGTTCAGATTCCAGTTGTATTAGTGCTAGAAATATAATTATACACTCCAATGTATACTTATACTTATTCATATTTATTTATATTTCCTATTTCTTAACCACCCCGCTCCTGCAGGGTTAGGGTGTTAAATTATGACCCTCAAAAGACCACTATTCCTATACTTCCATATGTATTTATATGTATAAACAACAGAGGCTCTTAATATTTCATCTGCTATATTAATCTATGATAAAAGTTTCTGTGGCACCTTAAGACACTAATATGTATTACAGTAAAAACTTTTATGGAATAGCTCTACCTTATCAACTATCAGTTTAAAATACAATGCTCTTTGAATATTTTCATTGATACAAGATACAGTCATGACATTTAATTACTTTCTTTATAACAGAAAAACAGAGTTATTTCTTGGAATGCTGCATCACTATAAAACTTTCTAAAAGCATTTTACCATATTGCGTTTTTTAACTCTTAAGAGTTTGTTTACATAATTTAAAGGTGAAGATCTGCAATGGCAATGAAAGCTAATTTGATCTTCTGACTAAGGCACCGAGGTTAGAAACCAGGAGACAGTGAATTCTAGTCCTGCCTTAGGCATGAAAGTCAGCTAAGTGCAGAATGGGACAACTCGCCATGACCAACTTGCTACGGCCAGCTCACCACAGAACAACTCACCTTGGCTAATTCACCATGGGACAACTCACTCAGGGACAATTTAACAATTCAATTTAATTATTTAAATTAAATAAAAATTATTTTAATTTTTGTCAGTCACATTTCATTCTGTCCCTCCTTTCTTTAATGATTCTATTCTACCATTTTTTGATATTGGTGTAACTCTTGTCCTGTAGCAAGTTGCCCTGTGACTAATTGGCTACGCCGAGCTGTCCTGTCCTGTGGCAAGTTGTGGCGAATTGGCCACACCTAGAAAAAATATGTGAATAACAAGTAACAAATAAGAATAAATAAAATGGTTACAGTTGGCAGATGACTTTGGTTCCCCCTTCGTACTGGCTAAATGAGCATGAATGTTCCTCCTGGCAATCCTAAGGAGGATTTTTTTCATCTTCCAAGAGCCTGATTTGAACCAGACCCAGGTGATCCTCAGGCTGCTTTAAAAGTTTCAGGATCAGAGCAGCTGCTACTACAATAATCTGCTGGTTTCTCCAGTTGCTTGGCCCAAAACTCATACTTGGTTCTTCCAAGATGACAAATGTGCATCGAGATATTATGGCACAATTTTTGTGTCTTACAGACATCATGTCACAAGTACCAAAGAGCGAAGTTTACATGATTATTGCATGATGCACACTTCCTCATGATGGTTAGGTGTGAAAGTCTGTGGGATGAAGAGTTTGGGCTTATGTGAGAAGAGGCAACAGATACAAGAGATGTGGGAAAAAAGGATTTCTAACATATCCTGCCTTTGTTAATGTCCTATCACAGTGATGGCTAACCTTTTTGCCATTGCGTGCCAGGAAGGGGGGGGGACGGGGTAGGTTCGCGCGTGCGCATGCCCACACCCATAATTCTATGCGCCCTGCCCTGCGCATGCAACCCCCCTCCTGGCACGTGCTCCTGGCACGTGATGGCCCGATAGGCCCGTTTTTCTTTCTTACCTGGCTCCAGATCCTCTATATGCATCTGGGAAGGGTGAAAAGAGCCTTTCCCACTCCCTCAGAGACCTGAAAGAGCCCATTTCCCAACTCCCGGTGGAACAGAAAGTGACTTTTTTGCCATCCCCAACTTCCAGAGCCTCTCTAGGAATCTCTGGAGGCTGGAGACAGCAAAAAAGTCACTTCCTGTCCCACCTGGAGTTGGGAAATGGACCGTTTCAGGCCTCCGGAGGGCCTCCGAGGGAGTGGGAATGCAGATGCATAGAGAGGATCTGGAGCCAGGTAAGAAAGAAAAACGGGCTTTCCCCATCCCTACCTCCACCCCCAGGCCCTCCAGAGGCAGGAAACAGCCTGTTTCCCTACTTCTGGTGGGCCCAAAAGGCCCAAAAATCAGCTGGCCGGCACGCACATGCGCGCCACAGCTGAGCTGGTGTGCCCACTGATATGGCTATGCGTGCCACAGGTGGCACGCGTGCCATAAGTTTGCCATCACGGTCCTATCATTCAGATTGGGAATTTATTAACTGTTTTCAAGATTTTGTTTTTATCCTATTCTAGCCCTAAGTATATATTCCTATAATCTATATTATTCTTGTTACTTGGTTTGCCTGAAATGTGAGCAGACATTAGCTATGGACACCTGACAGCCAGTCTATTTGTAACATCTCCTTAGCAGCTGCCAGTAGAGTGGGAGACAGGTCCCCTGCCTTCATTTCTTGCTAACTTATGGAAGCAATAACAGTATCCCCTCTGCTTTTACTAAGCAAGCTGGCAAGTTCTTACAAACCTCCAACTTTGCACAACTTTAGTAAATCCTGCTAAAACTGTGATTTCTCCAAAGTTGGTCACGTTTAACCATATATGTTTGTTTGTATCTTGTCTTTACTATTTTTTTTAAATAGATAATTCAAGGCAATGAGCATATCCTCAAGCCTTCCTTCTCCTATTTTTCTCTATTACAACCACCCTGTGAGATGAGTTGGGCTGAGAAGAGTGGCTGGCTCAAGATCATTCAGCTGGCTTTCATGGCCAAAGCAGGTCTAGAACTCAAGTCTCCCACTTTATAGACTAGTGCTGTAACCACTAGATCAAATTGGTCTATTAATATATAGTATTATTCTTATATGTTATCATGCATACAGCTCCAAAATCCTGAACACAGGCCCCATAGGAGTAATCTTTTTTGTGGCAGAATTATCTCAGAATACTGATGACGATGATGTCTAATCTAAAGACCCATCCAAAGTCAAATAGGTAACTCAAGCATTTGACTGGAAAAAGAAGTGAAAAACAATGTTTTTTATTAATATGCCCTCTCTCCACTAATCCTAATGAAACAGAAAGAGCTGCTTCGCTATCAGGAACAACCTTGCTCTTAGAGCAATTATAGGGCCTCGGATTTGCCTTTTCCCTGAGTACACACCCTGCTACTATCATTATTAAACTATGTTTAATGACCTAACTACCACCATTGCTTAGGGTGGCTGGTTATAACTAAACAAAAGGAAGTGAATGATCCATTTTCTATGATGTTTACTTACTTAGTAATGTTTACTCTGGAGATCTCCTCCCCTTCCCCCTTTAATGCAAGGTAGTGAGAAAGATTCATTTACTACATTAGGAGGTTGGAAAGGAAGGAAGTGTTTTTTTAGAAAACAATACACAACTATAACAACAAAAAAATCCTATACTTTTATTCCAGGAATAAAGAAAAACTGCCACAGAACACTGAAGGCTTCTATGCGGTGGAGGCAGGAGATTGTCATTCTGCTATCCAAAGGATTGAATTTATGGCCACAGTTTCAATTGGTTGCTACCTTTGTTATCTTCTAACTTTGTGTAGAAAAACTGAACTATGACCAATTATCAGAAGGCTTATTCACAGAAAGCAGACACAAGGGAATGTGACAGATATCCCTAGTGTCACACAACTGATCTATACAGACCCAGATAGACTTTACAACTGTCATCTTAATATAATTAAAAGAAATCTAAATGCTTTGATTTATATAACTACATCTGTAGGGGTTGGGGGAGGCAAGCTAGTGATGAAACATAACATCAGATGTCAGGATACAACTACAAAAGGCCACAATGTGTTTTGTGATGTTGTGAAATGCTTTCTTTGTCATTTTCCCATTGTCATGGTTTCTAGCAGCCACCTGTGGATTTTAAATGCTGCATTATGGAATTTTCCCCCCTTACATTCAATTATGCAGGTTTTTTTCAGCAAAGTTTTTCAAAAGTGGCTTGCCATTGCCTTCTTAGGGCTGATGGAAAGTGACTGGCTTAAGGTCATCCAGCTCTCTTTGTGCGAAGGCAGGAGTAGAACTTATGGTTTCCCAGTTTCTAGCCTGATACCTTAACACTAAAGTACTGTATTTTTTGGTATATAAGACGCACCTTTTTACCCCCAAAAAAGGGGTGAAAATCTGGGTGCATCTTATACACTGAATGTAGCCCCGCCCACCCGCCAGCCCCCACCCTTCGGCCATTTTCGGGCAGTTCCAGGAGGCAGGGATCTGAGTCAGGGCACAGCCTGAGGAACAACCCTCTTCGTTATGGTCTGGGGGGGGGAATCTGCCCGGCAGCTTCGGGGAACAAGGCGGGTGCCACGATTTGCGGCTGGTCACCTCTGGCTGCCCAGCAGGCACCTTAGGGCAGGCAATGGCCCCAATGACTTCACTCCCTTGCAATGTGAGGAGCTGCCGCCTAAGGCCTCTGCGCCCAGGAGCTGAGCGAGCCAAACGAGAGCTGCTAAAGAAAAATGCCCGTCCTTTCCAGCCACCGCTGCCCGGATTCCCCAACGCAATAATCAGAGCCGCGTTTCAGGCAGCAGGTGGCCAGTTCCTCTGCAATGTGAGGAGCTGCCACCTCTCTGCGCCCAGGAGCCGAGTGAGCCGAATGGGAGCTCCTAAAGTAAAACACCCCTCCTTTCCAGCCACCGCTGCCCAGATTCCCCAATGCAATAATCAGAGACGCGTTTCAGGCGGCGGGCAGCCAGTTCCCCTGCAATGTGCAGCGGGGAACTGGGAACCATTTTGGATTTGGGGAGGGGATTGCAGCGCTGCCACCTGAAAGTGCTTTTCTTCCTGTTTCACCTTGTTACGGTTGACTCTCCTGCACACCATCTATCTTTCATCCCATAGCAGGGAGCTAAAAAGTATAACAGGGAGAGAAATGGTGTATCTAGAGAAGCTTAATTCTGGAGGCAAGCACTTTGGGAACTTCATTCCTGTTATTGCAAATTTCAGACAATATTCCTCCCTCTAATTCTATCTTAACTATTATATTACCAAAAAGTTACTGTAAGTATATACTGTGTGAGTAATATCAAGCGGTAGGGTTTTATTTATATTGAAGTCATGATTATGTTTCATTTATTTTAGTGGAACTACTTTGAGTAAAGGTAAAACCCTTATTCTATGCTTTAAAAAGCCTAAATTTGGGGGGGGTTGTCCCTTTTGATTAAGTTCTTTGTAGGGATATACAGTTTAAATTAAAGTTAAAATATTTATTACATGTGCAAGCAACCTGCATTTGCTTGCCAAGTTTCAAGAGCTCTGTTTGGTTTGGCCTCCAGTATGCAATCCTTCACTTGTGTTTCCTTAACTGCAATTATACATCCATTTCAAGAGTGGATTTGTTCCTGTGATATTCTAAGAACAAAAATTAGTCAGCTTTAACATTAGAGGTGTTAGCAGCTTATGGAAAAATTTCCAGATATTGCTTTGTCAGGTTCTCATGACATAAATAAAAATGTCCTTTAAAAGCTAAAAAATAAGCAATCAAACTTATGAATGCAGATTTTAAAAAGGAATATAATGCTGAAATTGTAACATTTATTTCTTGCAGCTCACCACATTTCTGTTTTATCAAGAATTTCATCTGCATTTTCTAGTGCTTTCCCATCAGATTTTCTCATCTGATCTATAATTACTAGACAAATACCTACAAATTTTTCCATATATTTATGGATACAAAGACATGTTTACAAGAAGCATCCCTAAGTATTGTGGAAATGGCACGCTTCTTTCCTATACACAACTGAATAGCCACTGCACATTTGAAAAGCATATTCCAAATATGGAAATGTGTACTTAGGTTGTTTCCTCAAGTTGAGTTGGTTTCCTCCTTGAATGCAACTGATTTATATGCATGGATTTGTACATACAGAAAAAAACTCCCCAAAAACAGAATAACAGAGTTGGAAGGGACCTTGGAGGTCTTCTAGTCCAACCCCTGCTTAGGCAGGAAACCCTACACCACTTTAGACGAATGGTTATCCAGTATCTTCTTAAAAACTTCCAGTGTTGGAGCATTCATAACTTCAGGAGGCAAGTCATTCCACTGATTAATTGTTCTAAGTGTCAGGAAATTTGTTCTTACTCCTAGGTTGCTTCTCTCCTTGTTTAATTCCCACCCATTTCATGGTTTCCACCCATACTTGTGTCTCAATAATGCCAAAGCACATTAGCTTGGAGAAATAGTAATCAAAATCTGGTACTTAGGGCCTGCAAATCATTTATATTCTCATCAAATGATAGAGCTGTTTCTGCAAACTTTCCTTAGAGAGTTCCACCTGAAAATTTTATTTGAGGAAGTGATTGTTTGGCAATTCAAAAAGACAGATCAAATTTTACAAAGACTGTGAGGGCTACCTTGCTATATAGCGTAACTCTGAGGAAATTTGTGAGTGAAATTTAAAAAAAAAAATGATTACGTGCCACATTCCAAGCCAATTCGTATTATTTATTGGTTCGATTTATTGGTTCGATTTATATGCCGCCCTTTTCCGGAGACTCAGGGTGGCTTACAATGCGTTAAACAATAGCCTTCATCAGTGGTGGGATTCAATTTTTTTAACAACAGGTTCTGTGGGCGTGGCTTAGTTGAGGGTGTGGCTTGGCAATCATGTGACCTGGTGGGCGTGGCTATGTGCATAGGGACTACTCAGAGGGCTGAAAAAAAGTCATTTCTGACTGGGCCTCGCACTTTTGACCGGTCCTCACACTTATGACCATCCTCACATTTATGCCCGTGCAGCTTTCTTAACAACCATGTCACTCATTTCACAACTGCTTCTCTTCACCATTGTGACAAGATAGGACAAAAACATAAAATGTGAGGACAGTCGTAAGTTCGAGGACTGGTCGAAAGTGCGAGGATCAGTCAGAAATAACTTTTTCAGCCCTCTGAGTAGTCCATATGCATAAAAGGATACAGCAATAGAGAGGGATGAAGGAAGGGAAGGGAAATTAGAGTAGGAGGGAGGGTAAGAGAGGGAGGAAGAGAGGAGAAGGAGAAAGGAAGAGGAAGTAGGGAGGAGAAGAAGAGGGGGAGGAAGAGAAAGTAAGAAGAAAAGAAAAGAGAGAGGTGGTAGGTTTGAGGAGAAAGATTGCTGTACAATAAAAAAGATGAAAGGGAAGAAAACCAACCCCAAACAAATATAAAGATATTAAGATAAAAGAATGAATTGTTAAACTTTAAAGAATAAAAGAGAACAAATATGAATAAATAACAATAATTAGAAACACACATACAAACATACAATGTATTTTCTTTGAACAGAGTATTTGGCCGGTTCACAAATTTAAACAGTGTTTAGTCATTTCAATTAAATTTACAATTTCTATATTTCCTTTTTGCCATATTTATTCCTCATCTATTTTTGTAAAAAACCAATATTACCCTTCATCCTCATCTCCAATCTTAATCAAATTCAATTTTTCCCTTCTATTCTATATTATACCCCTTCCCATTGTCATCTATTTTTATATCCATCCTCACATTGGTTAATTATGTAATATTAGTTGTTTAATATAAATTCAACATTTTAATATAAATCAATTAGTTATATAACTACCTTTTTTGTATATTAATCAATATGAACATGAATATTCCAATTATTTCCATGCAATCCAATTTCTTACAAATCCATTAATTATATTTACCAATAATAATAAACCAAATAATTTCCCCCATATATTCCTCCAAACCACAACTTAACCATTTCTGCTTTCAGAAATATACAATTAATAGTATCTCAATTATTACAATTCCCTAGTTAAATAGAGCTTTTTTTCTTTTGTGTTTTAAAATCTTGAACTCTCCTCTTTTTCTCTAAATTTCCCATTGTTTGCACCTACCTTTTTTGGTAAGGAAAAAGAAAAGAAATCTGCCTGCCTAATTATCCAACCTTGCAGCAACAGCAAAGCAGTTTCAGTTTCGTTTTTCAGGATAGCTAGGGGAAAAAAAAATTGTTCCAGCAAGCAGCAGAGCCCTGAGCAAAACAGCTGAGACAAATCAGCTAAGACTCGGGAGCCGATCTAAGCAAGGGCTAATTAGCCTATGCTGAAGCTCCGCAGGCCAATAAAATTACAAAAAAACACCGAACCATTTGTTAAATTGCTGGCTCACCCATCCCTCGCCCACCACTATTTATTGGCAATAAATAGTGGTGCGGAGGGGTGGGGCAAGCCAGCAATTTAACAAATGGTTCGGCTGCACCACTGGCTATAGGGCGGCCCTTTGAAGCCCCGCGGCAAGAATTTGAACAGTTTTTTTTCCTCTAGCCATCAGCTGGGACTCCGGAGGCAGCAATAGATTGGGAGTGGGCGGGGTAAGCGAACGGCCGGCGATCCAATAGAGCAGAGAGTGAGGGTGAGTGAAGGCGTGGAAGCTGCTTTCTCCATCCTGCTCTCTTGCATCTGGAGCTGGTGGGGAACCACGTGGCAGCCCACGTGGATCCCAGGCAGCGGAACTCAGGCTAGGGAAGGGGTGGGCAATTGTGGCTCTTTTACAACCTGTGGCCTTCAACTCCCAGAATTCCTGAGACAGCCAAGCTGTCTCAGGAATTCTGGAAGTTGAAGTCCACAGGTTGTAAAAGAGCCACAATTGCCTACCCCTGGCTACGGTAGGCTGGAGCCACGCGGGTGGGGGGCGGGTGAGCCAGCAATTTAACAAACGGTTCGGTGTGCTGCGGGGCCAATAAATTACAAAAAAACACCGAACCATTTGTTAAATTGCTGGCTCGCTTGCCCCATTTATTGGCAATAAATAGTAGTGCGGAGGGGCAGGGCAAGGGGCGGGGCGAGCCAGCAATTTAACAAAGGGTTCTGCCGAACCCCCTAGAGCCCCCAGAATCCCACCACTGGCCTTCATACTTTTGTATATACCTGCTTAGTAGAGCTTTCACCCCCCCCCCCCAAAAGCGGTGTTCTTTTTTATACAAAGTCAGTTTATTGCCCCCACAAACCGGGTCCTAATACCTCGAAAGGATGGAAGGCTGAGTCAACCTTGAGCCTGGTGAGATTTGAACTTGCAGTAATTGCAGGCAGCTGGTGTTACTTAACAGTGCTTTAGTCTGCTGCGCTACCAAGGTATTGGTTGCAACTTTCTTGTTACTGGTGCTTCTTTGTTTTTATTGAACAGTGTTTTGTCTTCCAAGATGAAAAAATGAGTCATGTTAATCAAGAAACTAGGAAACTAGTTCTTAGTTTTGTCTAGTGATTAAGGCACCAGGCTAGATATCAGGAGAGGTGAGTTCAAATTCCACTTTAGCCATGAAAGCCAACTTTAAGTCAGTCACTCTCTCTTAACTGAACCCACCTCATAGACTTGTTGTGGGGAAAATAGGAAGGGGAAGGTGTGCTGAATATGTCACTGCCTTGAGTTAATGTAAAAATAATAAAGGTGACATATAAATAAATAACTTATGGAAAATAACAATGCACAGAGGAAAGATCTACTATTAAAATACTTAAAATACTTAGAATATCTAGAATATTGGGTAAGATTGGTCCTCAAAAACCAATAAAAATCTTGGTTTACAGGGCAAACTTATAGTTTCCCTAACAGGGAAATGAACACAGATCCCAACTATGATTAACATTTTAAATCACTAAAAATATTTTGTATTTTAGAATAGATGTAGTGGATAGGTTTAATAATTGAATATAAAATGGGGTAAAAAGATATTGATTCTCTTTAATTTGTGACGGCCTTTGCATCAAATAATTTTGTCAAATGCAATTTCCACCTTAGTCATCAAACTATCCCCCTTAAAAATACAGCTGTCCCTGAGATAAAAGAATTTTCTGAATATTTCCTCATCTTTAGGGATACTAACTTGAAAAGACTTGTCCCTTTAAGTCTAGGGAGTGGTGGGATATTGACATTATTTTGAATTATTTAACAGAAATTTCTCATCCTATGTCTGTCTCCAAGCAAAGAATCATATCCTCATGTCTATATTGTAAACCCAGTTTCTGGAGTTAGAAAATGGTTTGTTAAACATATAGTCCTAGATTTCAGTAATTATATTAATTTCTACTTTATTATAAGAATGACATATCCTGTCCTACCTAATGTTATACTAATAAAAGATCAGCAACACATATTAGATACTAATTGACCACCATGACAGAAAGTTTGCATATTAGATTTTATCTAAAAGTCTGATAGAAGGTATTCCTAAAGGCTGAATGAATGAGAAAACTATGCAACTGCTTACTACTGTTGCCAGAGAGTCTCCAAAATGGAGAGATGAAGAGAACAATGTTATTTTTGTACAGAATGTTGAAAGTGGGAATAAAGCACATGCAATCAAAACTATCACAGATGTGTTAAAGAATACACAAAATTCACTGTATTAATGGAATACATTTTTTGAAATTACCATTGTGATATTGATAGTATAAATGGAATGCCAGTGTATTACAAAATATACATGTTCCTCCCACTGCCCCCTATTTTGGACAGTGGTTGGATATGTGCTGGCATCACATTGGCAATCACAAATAACAAAGCCAAGAATTATTCCAACTAATAATAATTAAATGTAGCTATTGAAAGAAACAAAGGTAAAGTAAGGTCACATTTTTTTAAAATGAAGACGACAGATTTAATAATGGTTGCCAAGTGGCAAAAAGCATTTGTGGGAGACTTCTTTAATCTGCTCTAAGCCCAATGATAAGGTGTACTACAACATTCATTTTGTAAATATTATCACTGTAATACAGATTGAGAACTAAGAGATTACCAGTTATTTGTGACTTTTCTCCTTATAGGAATGATTCATCAAAAAATATCCAGGTCTGAATGTGTGTGTGGGCACTCCCACTATTCCTCTGATATGACAGTTCAAAATGGAATTCATCTTTTATTTTCTTACATTTTTTCAACATAAAAAAAACAATAAGAACAGTATCAAAAAGATTTGCTCAAAACAAAAAGGAAAGACAATAAGATCTCGGAAAACCCCAAGAATCCCTTGTTTATTCAATACTGAGAATGTTCCAAAACTATTATGAATGATTTTCTGGGGGGAAATGGGTAAGTTTTATTTACAAATGGAATAAACTTCAACAGAACATTTCTCTTCCTCTTCTTTCTTTAGGAAACTTCCCATAGGCGTTTCTCAAAAGTATGCAATATTTTGATACAATGTAACTGAAACTGTGAAATTGCTAAAGTTTTCTTAATGATTTCTTGAAAAGTGTTGGGCTGATTCCTATCAAAGGGGCTTCTAGTTTTCTACTAATTTATAAAAGTATTTTAGATTTTCTTTTCATGATACTCAAACTTATTTTATTGCTACAATAAGGCCCTACTTCTATTCCTGTTTTTTCCCATTTTGTTAACACAATTAGAAATTATTTATATATTATATTATATTCAGAATAGAGCTGGAAGGGACCTTGGAGGTCTTCTAGTCCAACCCCCTGCTCAAGCAGGAGACCTATACCATTTCAGACAAGTGACCGTCCTGTGTCTTTGTTGAATTCATCACAAATTCGTTTATTCTATCTTTCCTAAAACCCATGCTTTCTACTTTGGAAATGTAAGAAGTTATTCCATGGTATCTTCTTCTTCTTTTTTTTTTTTTATGCTTTTAACACTTTATTATATATGTGGAGAGTATGACAATGAAGCAAAGAGTATGAACAAGCTTTCACAAAAGCAAAGAATATGGAGGCAGCATTTACAGTGTTCCATACATTATAACTCTCGTTAGTGAAACTGGCTTGTGATGCTTCAAAATATGACATAGATGGAGTTAAGCCATACATCATGACAGATGGCAAGAAGTACCCAGTAGCTTTTGCATTGTGTTCACTCATAGCTGCAGAGAAAAATTATGACAGGCAAAGAAACACCGAACCTGGATTAGTAGTAAAATATTTCAGGCAGCATTTGTAAAGGAAGTTGAGTTTATTCTTATTACTGGTCATCTGCCACAACTGTTAATTTTTAATGACCAAAAACTGACTCGGCTACATGCATTTGCTTAAATGTCACATTGGACTTTGTTCCTTGGGGCTGGTGGAGGTCTGGGAAGGCACTGATACAAAATAATACACAATCATGCAAATTACAGACAGAATGCCTTGTTTTCTTATACAGGATGAAAAAAACCCGGATCAGATGGGGATTTTCTTTCATAAAGCTTGAGACTCTTCCTATCCCTGCTGACACAGAAACTAGGAAATTTAAATATGGGAACTTTGAAAAGTTATAGACAATTAATTATGGAATAATGCAATTTCCATCATCATAGAATTAGAATACAGGCAAGAATTACTGGCTGTCTGCCTCTGTGTCTCGCACACATATCAACATCTTTTTCCCTTAAGGTGATACAATTAAAACAAATATTTTAAAACTGATGTTTTTTTTTCATTCAGTGACAGTTAGATTTGATTAGTTGATTCTACTGGTATTGAAAGACAATATAGTTTTTACAATTAAGAAAATTCCACTCTGCATTACTTTCCTTCATTCATTCTCCAAATTTAACTCTGCAGATTTGAGCTTGAATGCCAAGGAGATAGTGGAGAACAGGAGATGAACGGAAAAAAATTATTACAAAAACAAGTCAATTTTGAAATCAGAACATTATCATCTGGTACAGTATTAAGTTATTTATTAATTTATTTTTATTTTAATTTAATTTGTATACTGCCCTTCTCCCAAAAGGGACTCAGGGCGGTGAACAGCCAAAATTAAAATACATACAATACAAAAGTTAAGATAATTAAAAGAGATTAAATCAATCGGCCTCCCAATTTAAAACCCCAAGTCTATAAAATTTAAAAATCCCATTAAAAACCATTTAGGCTAGGCCGGCTTGCTGGAATAAATAAGTCTTCAGGGCCTTACGGAAGGTCCGGAGGTCCGGGATCAGTCGTATTCCAGGAGGTAGGTCATTCCACAGGGCGGGTGCCCCCACAGAGAAGGCTCTCCCCTTGGGGGCCGCCAGCCAACATTGCTTGACCGACAGCACCCTGAGGAGGCCCTCTCTGTGAGAGCGTATTGGCCGGTGGGAGGTTATCGGTAGCAGCAGGCGGTCTCGTAAGTACCCTGGCCCTAAGCCATGGAGCGCTTAGGGCCAAGTTATCAATCTTGGTGGGGTTTTTTTAAGAAAAAAAAAGATAAAAGTAGCAATATTTTCAACATTTGTAATTATAACACAAACAAAAAGACCCGCTAATGATGCCTAATCATGCCAAAAATCATGCTTTTTGAGGTAGTGGCATAGCTGCCTTGAAATTTTGCAGTAAGCGATAAATACAAAGATTTTAATATAAGACCAGAATTTCTTCATTAATTAGACAAAAATTCTAATGAAAAAGAGAAGCAGATTTTTTTTTTCAAATGCACCAACACAAAAATATTGAAACCACGGCCTCCATTTAGGTCATGCTGATCTGAGTCCCTTTAGTTCTCATCAATTTTATTCTTCACTGAAGATGGTATACCTTTGATGTGAACTAATTACATTCAAAACATTTTGTCAAACAGCTTAATGTGGATGCCAAATAAGCTCTATCTGTCTAAACAGGGCTTTAGAAAACTTATCACTTTCACTGTTAACTAAGAGCTATGTTCCACTTCAAACAGACGGTTATCCTGAACCCAAAGGCAATCTGCATTTAAAAACAGCTAGTGGCAAGTAAGGGGTAAAAATAAACCCCCAATTTCTCTTTTAGTTTTAGTATTTGCATCGCAATCTATAGAGAAGCATTGTTCTTTATTCTCTACATGCGTGTAATATATAGAATAAAGCATACAATGCCCAAAGCAAGATTTTTTTTTTATCTGATAAAACCAACATGATAAGATAAAGTGTTTCAGGACGAGCATACTTCTCTGATATCTGCAGCATTATTTTAAGATTCTATCTCAAGAATCTTGTTTATTAAAAATGCATTAAAAAGGATTATTGTAAAACAAAGAACAACAATAAGAGAAGACCACATAGAGAGTATTGGAACTTCGCTGCTGAAGCTTAGAAAATGCTGTGTTTAGCCCTGTGAGCAAAAATTGTACTTATTTAAAGATTTTGTGGAAAACTAATTTTCCTTTTTCCTTCTTTTAATGGAAGATTGTATAGATCCGTGATGGCAAACCTATGGCACGCGTGCCAGAGGTGGCACATAGAGCCCTCTCTGCTGGCACATGCGCCGTCCCCCCAGGTCAGATCTCCATGGTGTTTCTTTTGTGAGCTTCTGCTTCCCTGCAAACGATGAAACAGAAACTCATGAAAGAGAAAGATCTTACCTCTTGCCATGTTGCCAGTGTTGGGATGACCCGCCTCCTGCCGGCCAGTTGGTCTTCAGGTCTCTGCTGCACATGCACGCATGTTCGCACATGTCCATGAATGCACATGTTCATGCATGTCTGTGCATGCACACGTTTGCGTGCATATACATCTTTCAGTTTGGGCATGCATGCTTGCACTGTTTGGGTACTCGGTGTCTAAAAGGCTCGCCATCGCTTGTATAGATGCTTAAAATGGCAGACTTAGTTTCAAGAAAAAAAGCTAGCTGTTTTTTAAACTATATTTTTGAAGCAAACTTATACCTTACAAATCCTTCAAGACTGCTTTTGCAATGAAAACTAATATATAAATTATAAAATAAATCATTATAAATCATAATGGTCCAGTTAGTCAAGACAAAGTTGTGAGAAAATATGGCATTTCAGAGCATTTTTGGAAGTCTTAACTTTAAGGGAAGAAAAAAATCATTTTGAATGGTGTGTAAATGATGTTTACACACATTTATGTGTCTATTGATAACTGATTTGTTTAAATGCCAATCTTTTAAAGTTTCCCAATTGAAACATGGGTTATTTTGTCCATGTGTTGTGATATTTAAGAATTTTTCATCTTGCCTTCTGACTGCTAGTTAGACTTCATGGATGTGCTCTGCTAGACTTTTGCCTGTCTGTTCCACATAGTGGCTATTACAGTCCTTATACTGTATTATATTCTATTACTGTTTGTCCTTCCCCCTCAACACACACACATGCCTTGGGCTACTTTGGTATCTTGGGCTTCCTTAAAATGTTTTGGAAGACTTTAGTTGTTTGTCTGCTACAGTAATACCATGTGGTTTTAATAGTCTATTGGTTGTTTCCGAGATGTTTTTGATGCATTGAAATGTTACCCTTTTTTATAAGTTGTGTTGGTTGTGCTATAGTGGTTTGAATGGTGAAGCACTCTTTGAGAAAATTGTGTGGGCATCTGTTTTGTTTGAAGATGATATATAGGTAGTCTCTTGTCTTTTTTTAGTATTCTGAGTTGTGCAGTACATTTGTACTTATCTGAATAGTGTTCTTACTCAGCTCCTCTTATGAGAGATTGAATTGTTACTTTGATGATAGACTACTTGGGTAGTGTAGGATGTTTTTTGATAGTCTATCAAAAAACTATCAAACTTGGTAATCGGACAAATCATTTTGGTGTTCAGACAAATCAGCCATTATTAGAACATAGAGATAAACCACACCTTTCAAAAGAGATAATAAAAAAGTTACAAAGGAAGCAAAAAAACCAGAACACATCCTCTCCAACAGCCTAAACCCAGATAAGCAGGGATTAATGCCAGACAAATAATCAAGTAGAAAACAACAGTCTAAAACAGAAAAAAACAGAATAACAGAGTTGGAAGGGACCTTTGAGGTCTTCTAATCCAACCCCCTATTTAGGCAGGAAACCCTATACCACTTCAGACAAATGGTTATCCAATATCTTCGTAAAAACTTCCAGTGTTGGAGCATTCACAACTTCTACAGGCAAGTTGTTCCACTGATTAATTGTCCTAACTGTCAGGAAATTTCTCCTTAATTCTAGGTTATTTCTCTCCTTGATTAGTTTCCACCCATTGCTTCTTGTCCTGCCCTCAGGTGCTTGAATCCCTCTTCTTTGTGGCAGTCCCTGAGATATTGGAACACCGCTATCATGTCACCCCTAGTCCTTCTTTTAATTAAACTAGACATACCCAGTTCCTGCAGCCATTCTTCATATGTTTTAATCTCCAGTCCCCTAATCATCTTTGTTGCTCTTCTCTGCACTCTTTCTAGAGTCTTCACATCTTTTTTATATCATGGTGACAAAAATGCAGTATGCAGTATTCCAAGTGTGGCCTTACCAAGGCATTATAAAGTGGTATTAACACTTCACGTGATTTGATTCTATCCCTCTGTTTATGCAGCCTAGAACTGTGTTGACTTTTTTCTAATCAAGGAACTACCAAAAACTCCATCATCAACTCAGTAGGACAAGCTACTGCATATAAAAATAGAAAAAAATACCCCCACATACAGTAGCACTGATGATATTACCTAGTCAGGTAATGAAATGTCTGCAAGCAACAACCAAGTTCAGAGACCACCAAGGACTCTATAAATATATCATGTTCATATATTTATTTAGGTGAAACGTATCATATACAAATTTGTTTGTGTCCTGGATAGATGTGTTAATCCAATATGAATGTGCATATGAATTAATCATATTAACCCATTTCAAAATGAACATCTGAACTGATTCAGAAGATCTGTCTATTCAACATTCAAATAATTTTCATAGGAAATTTCCCAATGTGATCTATTTTGGGATGATTCAGATCATAAACATTTATATGATCATGGTCAGAATGTATCTGAATCAATCTGAAATTATTCAAATAATCAAATATTTGCACACAAGTAACACTTTGCTTCACTATATGCTTAGAAATACAATATAAATTAATCCAATGCATTTAGAGAGAGATATACATAAAAGCGGACACCACTTTTTCCAAATGAACTCTCTTTGTAGACAATCAAGAGATCTGAAGTAAACATTGATAATGAAAGGGCAAGCAAATGACTTGGTACAATTTGATATGCATGTGAATACTTGAGGAAAAATTACATTCTGCTTGTCATGCACCTCTTAAAAGAGAGCTTTAAAAGCCCTTACAGTAAAAATGCAGTGGCGGTTAGGTTTTTATCTTAGAATAAAAAGGGAATGTATACATATGTATAACATATCTCTGAAGATATCTATTCTGACTGCAAAATTCAGATTAAAGGTCAAGGACTGGGTGAGTGAAAGCAAAGAATAGAAGCTAAACCATATTAATCCACAGGCTGAAAATTATAATATCTAGTTCTAGTTAGTATCAAGGTTCTACATCAACATTGCACACACTAGAAATCCTCTTGGATTTTTACCATTGTGATTTGCCAACCAATAGCTGTCCTCACAAACCAAGAGAGCTTAAGAATGCATTACTTAAAAATTGCTAAAAAGGGTGCTTTTAGAATAGCTCTTTTTATCTTAAGAATGGACCACTATAAAGAGTTATATTTTATTCCTCTCACATTCTATAGGAAGTAGTGGGTACATCTTTCTTCATGTGCCAAAGCCTACTGATCCTTTCTTAACCAGAGGATCCTTTAATCCTTCAGTTTTAACACACTCAGCTATAATCCAGTAAGAAACCAGGGGCATAATGCATGTCTTTAAGAATTTCCAACACAGCAGGTCACATTAATGTCAATTTAGCTGACTACCTGAATGCTACAAACTAATATACTCCGTTACCTGTTTCCATATAATTTTCACATCAGACATTATGAGATTCATTTTCACCTTCTAAAGTAGCTAATTGCATGACTGGCAGCTGAGTTTCTGTAGGTTTTGAGCACAATCAAAATTCTCAATAAAGCATAGTCAAGCTCACCAAAACACTTGCATTTTTTTTTAATTTACACCTTTCATTTACTTCGACATAAAAATCCAGAAAGATATAAATGCTGCTTAGTCAAGAATTAGTTTCTTTTTTAGATTGTGATCTTTGTTCCTATTTTTTTTAAAACATGAAGAATTAGAAATATGCCATTGAGAGCCATAAAAAACTTTTAAGACAAATAGCAGTGTCTATTATTTTGATCACTCTTTCTTTTTCAATACAGAAATCCCCTTGTCTTACAAATTTAACTAGAAAAGGTGAAATAGGTGGTGGGAAAATCTGTACCTCATATGCCTTTGAGTGATCTTCACTAATGATCAAGTAAAAGTTGATTTTAGCACAAAGATGAGGCTAGCAGAATGCAGCTCATAAGGGACTAGCTCAGTCTATGGGAAAAATTCTTCTCAGCAAAGTAACCGAAAAGCTTTTATATTACTATATTTATGCAATAAATTGAATTTTTTTTTACTTACAAGATGCTCACTGGACTACTAAGCTACATCAGATATTTATTTATTTATATTTAAGGCAATATGATTTTTAATTTTACTTCTAGTATTTTCTATACAATACTGTAGGAAGTAGGTGGTTTGTTTTTTTTAAAAAAAAAGATGGACACAGACTTTTTTTCCAATAAAAAAATACAAGACTATTCTTGATAGAATCATACTCAATGATTATATGTGCATTTCATTCTTAAATGGTGATGTTTTAAAATAAAGCTGACCCTATAAATATCACACTTGACTATCTTTTTAAATATGTATAACTACAATAATATTGTTATGATAAAAAAGCACTGTAAAATGCAAAGGAGCTAATACAGATGACCTTCCTACTACAAAGTTTATGTATGATTTTATAGTTAATTGTAATCAAATCTAGTTCAATAATTTCATTGTCTGACTTATAAAGAGAAAATGCAATTTTAATGGGTTTGTTGCAATATTTTTAGGATCAGACTCAATAAAGATAATAGAAGTTAGAGATTTAAATATATTTCTCTTTAATCATAATAGGCATTCTATATTCGCTGAATATTCAAGATAGAAGCAAGGAAAATGGGAAGGATGGCTCCTTATATATACAAGGGGTGGAGCCAGGAATGGGAGTGGTAAATTATGAATACATTAAAGTCCAAAGAATAAGTTAACCCCTGATGTTCCATATATACATTATTTACACATTAGAGAATAAGGCATTTACATCTGACAAATCCCCCTCTAAATGCCGGTTCGTTATACAACACCAGTTACATTCAGATTCAGGACAATATAATACATATAATTTAGAAGTTAAATATTTGTGTTGTTTAGAAGGTAAGGGTTTTGTTAATATATCAGCTAATTGTTCAGAAGTATCACAATGTATTGCTTTGATGAATCCGTCTTGAGATAGTTGTCTCACGTGCTTAAATTTTATATCAATATGCCTGGACCTTTGTCCAATTGCATCGGATCTAGATATTTCAATGGCCGCTTTATTGTCTTCATGCATAATAAATGGTAAAGTAGGTTTCTTCCAAACATCTGTGATCAAATCATTGAACCATACAAGGTTATTTGCAGCTTTAGACAAGCAAACATATTCCGCTTCTGTGGTAGAAGTGGCTACCAGTTCTTGTTTACCAGTATACCAGTAAACTGGACAATCGTTCAATAGAAAAACATAACCAGAGGTACTCTTTCTGCATGATGTATCACCAGCCCAATCTGCATCAGCATAACAAGTAATTTTTGGTTCTTTGTCATTATTTGGTTCCAATATTAAACAAAAATCTAATGTACTTTTCAGATATCTTAAAATTCTTTTGACAGCTTCCCAATGATACAAGGTTGGTTTGCTAACATATCTTGACAATAAATTGAGAGGTAATGCAATATCTGGCCTAGTCCAATTAGATATATAAAGGAGTGAACCTATAACTGATCTGTAAAATGTGTTGTCTTTAAACTCAGGGGAAGATTCATCAGTGTTTCTAAGAAAATCAGTTTGCATAGGTGTGTCACATGTTTTGGCATTATTTAAGTTACATTTGTTTAGGAGTTCAATGATTTTATCTTTCTGAGTAAGTTTGAATCCCCTTTTAGTTTTGTTAATTTGTACACCAAGGTATTTATTCACTCTACCTAGTGATTTCAATGAGAAATGTTCGTTTAACTTATTTACAAAGATTTCCCTGCTCTCTTTATGCTTTCCAATATATAAAATATCATCCACATAAATTAATACAAATTCAATATGATCATTACTCTTTTTTACAAAGAAACAGTTATCAGCAGTGGTGGCGTTGAAATCCATGGTCTTAAGTACTTTTACCAAACAATCGTACCATCTTTTGCCAGATTGCTTCAATCCGTACAGACTCTTATTTAATAACCAAATTTCGTTCTTATTAGTGTATTGACTGTGTGGTGCTCTTACATATATTTCCTTATCTAATTTTGCGTGTAAGTATGCAGTCTGTATGTCATATTGAAACACGTCCAGATTGAGTGCAGATGCTACTACAAGAGCTGTTTTGACACTCTCTGTTCTCACTGTTGGTGAATAAGTGTCAGTATAGTCTTCTGGATATTTTTGTGCATAACCTTGTGCAACTAGTCTGGCCTTGTATAAGGTATTACCTCCTTCCAAATTCTTAATTTTATAAATCCACCTGGTACCTATAATTGTTTTATCCTTAGGTGCGATCGCAGGTGTGAATACATTTAATCCTTGTAAACTTTCCATATCTTTTTCCATAGCTAGTTCCCATTTTTCTCTTTCTTCACGGGGAAGTTTCAATACTTCCTCATATGTATTAGGTGTTATTTGTTCTCTATCCATATGCATTATGTAATCTTTGTATTTATTTGGTATTTGGTTTCTATTGTTTCTAATATTTCTTTCAGGTTTGCTATGGTTGTCATGCAAATATCTGGCTTCCTTTTTTGTTAATGTGTCTGTCTTTATTTTATGCTGACTATTTGTCCAAGTTTTGGTTTTGTTCTTACTTTTGTTAATATTTTGATTTTCTGTTGTTCCTTCCTCGCAAGATATATTATCTTTGCTTTTATTAGGAAATATTTCATTAAGGTGCAATTTAGACCAATTGGCCTGCTCATGGAACACAGCTGTTCTGGATACTATAAATTTGTTATTATTATCAATGAATCTGTACCCTTTGGTTCCAGTTTCGTATCCCATGAATCTTAATCTCCTGGATACGTTTTCTCCCTTTCTCCTCAATTGTTTAGGTATGTGTACGTCTGCAGTAACTCCAAATATGTGCATGTGTGCTAATTTGGGTTTTCTATTGTACATCACCTCATATGGTGTCTTATTCACAATACTGGACCATGTTCTATTTTGAGTGTAATTTGAATAATGTAAGGCTTCTGACCAAAATTGTTTGCCTAAACCAGCATCCTCTAATGTGCATCTAATCATGGTTTGTAGTGTGGAATTCTTTCTCTCTGCAATCCCATTTTGAAATGCAGAAAATGGATTGGACGTGAAATGTAGCATCCCTCTATCCTTTAACCATTGGGAGAATTCTTTAGACATGAATTCACATCCCCTATCTGTCATAATTTGTTTTATTCTGATATTATGCTGTGTTTCTATGCGTTTGTAGAATTCCTTAAATTTCTGAAAGGTTTCATCCTTGTGCTTTAATGTGTAAACAAAACCATAGCGACTGTAATCATCCACTATTGTTAGGAAGTAACGTTTTCTATAGGTAATTGATGGAGTTAATGGACCAACTAAGTCCATATGTACCAAATCAAAAATATTGTTAGTTGATCTGTTAGATTTTTTTGGTCTGGGACTGGTTTTTAGTTTGGTGGATTTACATACTGAGCATTCCAAATAATTTTCACAATTTTTTATTTTGACACCTTCTGCGTGTTCAGTCATTTTTTGTACTACGGGAAAGCTTGCATGTCCTAACTTCCTATGTAAGATGTGAGCACACTCATCATGAATTGGTTTACCTATTTTTGGTTTCTTCTCATTGTGTGTATTTTTGTTATCATGAGTTATTTTACATTCATCATTGTCACTGTTACTGACATTTTCATCATCTGCTTCAATACAATCTTCCATATTTGAATCAATGTTATGTAACCATCTTTCTTTGGTTATCAGATAGGGTAGACCCCCTTTTATCATCACAGTACCTACATTTGTTTTGTTCTTTTCTATAGTTGCTTTCCCCTTTGAGAAAACTATATTGATGTCAGATTCTCTGCTTAGTTTTATAGCACTCAATATGTTGTGAGGTATTTCTGGGATTAATAATACCCCCTCTATTTTCCCTAAACCAGGCAAGGTCACATTTCCTCTGCCTAATACTTGAACCTTTTCTTGATTAGCTACCTTTATCACAAACTTATCTTCTGTAAATGAAGTTAATATACTTTTGTTGTTAGTGGTGTGATTTGTTGCACCAGAATCAATAAGCCAATTATTGTTCTCATCTTGTTGTGTTCTGGTGCTGTCTTGTTTATTTAGCCCATTTAGTGACCCAGATTTTCTCTCTTTTGAATTTTCTCTACCCCCTCTACTTTCTCTGTAATTTGGTGGACTTCTATATTTGTGTCTATCTGTGGAAGATTGTCTGTAATTGTATTTGCTCCTATATTCTGGCCTATGTCTCTCCCTTGGGACTTTGGGACAGCCTCTTCTACTGTGTTCCCTGGATCCACAATTGTGGCATCTAAAGACCTCATTATATTTATCTTGAAAGACTACTTTCCTAAAAGATTTGTGTTCTGTTTGGTTACTGGAACGATTTTTTCTTGAATTGTCTTCTGCTATCAATTTGTTAGATAGACTTTCTATTGATAAATATCCCAAATTAATGGTATCTAAGTGTGACATAAAGCTATCCCATGATGGATCAAGTGAATTGATAATAACACTTTTCATTGTTTGATCTGAAATCACTTCCCCCCTCAATTGCAGCTCAGCTCTTATTTTGTTTAGATTTATCAAATGCTCACTTATAGAAACCCCTGGTTTCACTCTAGAAGAAAAGAAATCCTTAGACATTCTTGTGGTTGTGGCTACGCTATCGCTGTGAAATAGATTAAACATGCATTGAATTATTTCTGATACAGTTAGGTTTGGTTTGATGCTATGATACATTGCAGGAGACACGCTAGAAATTATTATGAAAAATGCTCTATGATGTAAACAATCTATTTTTAAAGTCCAAGGTCTTCTTGGAGGACTAGTTATAAAGAATAGTAAATTTTCTTTCATGAAAATAACCTGAAGCTGTTGGTACCACTCTTGTAAATTAATGCCATCAACTCTAAGTTTTGGGAAGTCACTGGGTAAGTTCCCCACATTATTTTGTCCATTACTTACAACCTGAGGCAGTCCGTGGTCTCTCAAGTGCAGGAAATTACAGAACGGCATTGGGATGCTTGTAACGAGTCTGCGCGGTTCTCTGGCCAGTTCAAGTCTTTCGGGGCCGTCTACGTAGTTTTGCACATGCGCGTTGCTCATTTCTTCTTTGGCGCCGTTGTGGAAGGTTCTCTCCATTTCAGCTCTCTCGATCCGCTCCTCTTCAGATGAGTCGGTCTCTGGCTCGGTTTTTGGGGCTTTGGTGATGGCGACGGTTCTTCTCTTTCTCTTGTGTGCGCTGGCACTCGATTCTGTCTGCGGTGTAGGACGGAATCGGCATGGCTCTCTGGGCTCGGGTGTCGTCGTTTTCGAAGTCAGGATGGGAGCGTGCAGGTCTTGAGTTGTCGGTTTGATTTCTTGCTTCTTCGTTGATGTCTTGGAGATTTTCAATCTTGGCCCAAAAGCAGCAAAAAGCGTTTTCATTGCTGACTTTACTTGAGACTTTGTTAAATCGTCTTCACTTTCTGATTTTGGTTCATCTGAAGAGTTTGAGACTTCTTTTTCACTTTCTTCGTCTGATAGCGTTTTTCGCGCCAGAAATTTTGAACTGAGCGTTTTGATTGGCTCTGCTTCACTCTCTTTTGAAGTTCGTTGAAACCAAGATGGCTGCCATTCAAAATTTCGCGCGAGGTCACATCTTTTCTTTTTTACAACTATTTTCTCAGTAGTCATTTCACTCACAGTTTTTTGATCTTTGGGTTTTTTTTTTAATGACGTTTTTCTCTCTCGCTGCTCCGCTGTTCCTCAGCATCTCCTGGAGGTCCGCGATGAGGCTTTCATCATTCTTTTGGCTTTTTAGTATCTTTAATATCTCTGACCTGAGTTCGTTATTTTCTATCTCAATTTCTTCCTGGTCGTTGTTTTCACTCATCAGTTCTTCTTCTTCAGTGGTGTATTCTTCGGATTCTCTCGAAATCGCATTAGTGGATTCGTTGATCATCTCTTGATCAGTTTCTATTTCTTTGCTGTAGGCCCTGGTGTTGGGCTTATCTTTCTTGTACATTTTTAATTACTTATTGAGTCAATTAACCATCCTCTGCTACCAGCTTGTTGCAATATTTTTAGGATCAGACTCAATAAAGATAATAGAAGTTAGAGATTTAAATATATTTCTCTTTAATCATAATAGGCATTCTATATTCGCTGAATATTCAAGATAGAAGCAAGGAAAATGGGAAGGATGGCTCCTTATATATACAAGGGGTGGAGCCAGGAATGGGAGTGGTAAATTATGAATACATTAAAGTCCAAAGAATAAGTTAACCCCTGATGTTCCATATATACATTATTTACACATTAGAGAATAAGGCATTTACATCTGACAGGGTTTTTATTTCCAAATGTGTTGTATCTATTTCCCCAGTAGAACTGAAAAGAATAAAAGATTAGCAAATAAAAATGATAATTCAAGATGCCACTCTTACTTTTTCACAATTATTTCAGCTCTTGCTATCTTTTTAGCTGATTTGATTTTCAATGTTGCATTTTATCTTATACTTTTCATATTGCTGTCATTATTTGTGTAATAGTAATGAAGGAGTCAATGTAACTATCTTGATTAAGACAATTCAATACAATCATCCTATTAAAACTTTTGGGTTAAACAATCACTGGTCGATGTAACTGGCTATTTAAATTTGTTGACCATTCATCAGGAAGTATTTATAATAGCCAAAGAATGTAATTATATAATCCTAACTTGCTTTATCTGTAAATAATATTGATGCAATTTCTAATCTCTCAACTTCTTAAGTGTTAAAGGAGTAGTCCAAAAGTCTAGTATATATTCGACATCACATAAAAACAATTTACTATATTTAGCTGGACCTTCATGCATTTGATAATCATATTATCTAGTATATAGGTTTATAGCTAATGGCAGAGGAATATACCGTATTTTTCGAACTATGAAACGCACCAGAGTATAAGACACACCAAGATTTTGAAGAGGTAAACAAGAAAAAAATGTTTTTGCCCTCCCCGGCCCCCATCCCATTTTTCACAAAAACGGGGCCTGCGGAGGGTTTGGGAGGCCTGCAGAGTGCTCCTGGGACTGGAGAGGGCAAAAATGTGATGCATGGGGGGTTTGTGAGGCCAAAAATGGGCCCGTTTTTCATAAAAACTGGGCCTGTAGAGGGTTTGAGAGGCCTGCAGAGTGCTCCTGGATGCTGGGGAGGGCAAAAATGCAGGGCAGGGGGGGTTTGGGAGGCCAAAAATGGGCCCATTTTTTTCAAAAACAGGGCACACAGAGTGTTTGGGAGGCCTGCAGAGTGCTCCCGGGGCTGGGGAGGGCAAAAACACCCCATTTTCATGAAAAATGGGTTATTTTCGGCCTCCCAAACCCCCCATGCGGCACATTTTTGCCCTCCCCAGCATCCAGGAACACTCTGCAGGCCTCCCAAACCCTCTGAACATCCTGTTTTTTGTGAAAAATGGGCCTGTTTTTGGCAAAAACAGGATGCGCAGAGTGGGATTTTGGGAGGCCAAAAATGGCTGCATAAGACGCACCAACATTTCCACCCTCTTTTGGAGGAGGAAAGTGTGTCTTATACTCTGAAAAGTATGGTAATTCCAGTCATGCAATAGAATATACTATTTTTCTTTCCATATATTGTACTTTATATATATTCCATATAAAGACTGTGATGTTAAAAGGTCATTATAGTTTACAGTTGATATGTGATACTATTCAAAATTTAAAAAAAAAAAAAACCAGAAGAAATTTTATTCACATTTCGAAAAGTAAATAGCTAAAAAGGGTACAAGAAAACAAAATGCATTCATGATCACTAATATTAAATAAGTCTTATAATATGAAAACCTTTCTCATGAAATGAAATAATGTTAAGCACTGCATAAATATTTATGTGTTTTAAAAAGTATTTTAAATGTCCATACTAATCAAAATCACGTCTAAAAATGACCTTCATTAAAGGAAGCCACTTGGGCACTTTCTCTCTCTCTTGCAATTAATTAAAATTAATTTAAAACTGAAAGAACAAGAAACATAATGAAACTGATATATTTGTCAATATCTGGACTACCTATTCATCCACATGAATAATAGTATTCACATTAATTATGTTCCAAAATCCCACTGTTATTGAATTTTAATTTTGATATATCTGTTGATCTACCACTAATACATCATTCAAGAGCATCCTCAGCCTTAAGCGCAGTAATAAAGTTTTCACAGTTACAAATAAGATATGGTTCAAAATAATGGCTGAAGCCTGCAAGCTAATAATTTAAAAAACAAATTCCACAAATGGTTGTGAGCTGAAATGGGATGAATTTTTCAACATAATAAAATATCACTTTACTGTGCATGGGGCTGCCTTTGAATTCAGAAGGTACAAAATGGTAATCATTTGATAATCATTTCAGTTGGTAATCCAGGTTACTAGTAGGTGGGATCTGCTATGTTGTTAATACATGTACTCTTTGGATGCTACATTGAGTGCTAATAAGCTTTTCACCCTCAACTCCCTACATGGTTTTATTCCAATAGACTTGTGATGGCGAACCTATGGCTCGTGTGCCACAGGTGGCACACGGAGCCATATTAGTGAGCAGGCCAGCTGAGTTCTGGGGCGCATGCGCGCACCGGCCAGCTGATTTTTGGGCCTTCTAGGCCCACCAGAAGTAGGGAAACAGGCTGTTTCCTGCCTCTGGAGGGCCTGGGGGGGTGGGGAAGACCTGTTTTTCTTTCTTACCTGTCTCCAGATCCTCTCTATCTGGGAAGGGCGAAAACAGCCTTTCCCACTCGCTTGGAGGCCCTACGGAGGCTGAAAGGGCCCATTTCCTGACTCCCGGTGGGACAGGAAGTGATTTTTTTGCTGTCCCCAGCCTCCAGAGATTCCTAGAGAGGCTCCTAGAGACTCCTAGAGAGGCTCCTAGAGACTCCTAGAAAGACTATGGAGGCTGGGGACAGCAAAAAATGTCACTTCTTGTCCCACCAGGAGTTGGGAAATGGGCCGTTACAGGCCTTTGGAGGGCCTCCGAGAGAGTGAGAAAGGCTATTTTCGCCCTTCCCAGATAAATAGAGAGGATCTGGAACCAGATAAGAAAGAAAAATGGGCCTACCAGGCCATCATGTGTCAGGAGCCGGGGGGGTTGTGTGCACATGCGTGTGGGCATGTGCGTGCGCAACCCTCCCCCGCCCCCCGTCCTGGCACGTGATGGCAAAAAGGTTAGCCATCACTGCAATAGACTGTAAGGATTATTTTCTTCTGATGGAATACGTCCAGCCTGTCTCTGTCTCTGTCTCTCTCTCTCTGTCTCTCTCTCTGTGTGTAGAGAAATTAGGACCCAGGCCTTTGTGAACACCAAGATGTTCACCAAGGTGTTTTGGAGTTCCACTTCACATTCTCTTATTAGGTTTCCACAAGTTAATTAAAACAGTGTTAAGTGGATGTTTAGGGTTTAGATGGCTAGCTGAGTATATGATCTGCCATTATATATTATACAATTTTTGTTACTATGGTTCTTGATGTTACTATTGCAGTGCTCAAACCACCAGGAGTTGCCTAGCAAAGGGGTACAAGAGTGCTTTAATCCTGTGAAGAAATATGAAGACTAGATAGAAAAATTATTTAAGTACTGCTCCTTAAAGTTCCCATATTCTTCTGCAATTAATCAAAAGTAAACTGACTGAAATAATACGTATTTTCCTAAGTTTAAATTGCCATTACTTCTGTTTTCCTCTGCTCCTTCCTCATCAATCCTAACACTAATCTACACATAGCTAAAATATCTATGATAAAAACCTGCCATTTATGAGTAAGTAAAGAGTCTTTCACATTAATTCATAGCCCATAAAACCAAGAAACGGGAACCTAGGTCAATGTCTTATCTGGTCTAGGGTCACTATGATATTGTGCAATTTCCAAGCAAACACAATTTATGGCCTTGCATAACATCAGTATTGATAACGCAGCATATGTGTTAAGCAGCCTTCAATTCCATTTTGCTGACTTTTTTAAGAGTGGGATGATAACATTTATTTATAAACTTGCCAGTCTATAAGATTGTTCATTGAATGTCTCAGTTGTTAACATCATCATCATCATCTCAACTCCTATCCCATCACTTTCACATTTTTTTTGTAATTGATATTTGTGCTGTACAAACACTCTGTACAGGACATTCTTCTGGTTTAATTTTCTCAATCTGTTATCTACCATCTGTATACTTGTCCACATTCTTTTTGCCCCTCTCTCTTCATATATTGAAATGGCTTGCTACACACAATGATGTAAAGTAACAATTTTGGTTTCATGTCTCATTAGTACACATTTTTTAGGACAAAATGTCAGGGTGAGGTTTCTATTCCATAATGTATTCCCAGCAAGAAATACAATTATTGTGGCATGGTATTTTTGTTTTTAAAAAGATAATAGAAGGGCAGCAATACTCATCATTATAGTCAACATCATTACCACCATCTCCACACAATTTTTCAGTCTCTTGCTTCAACTTCCTCTTCAGAAAGCAGCACAGGACTCAACCTACATTTTTCTTCTTCTTTTTTCTACTCGTGGAAATAAAATATAGGAATGTTTGAGCTGCCTTTCTGATTTCCTCAAAGTGGAATGAAGCTCTGATTCTTTCACTTTTCCACTTCAGCATTCCATAAAATATATGTTGGCAACCTTTACATGGCTAAAGGCTACACTTAAAATTTTTGAGATGCTCCAAAACCTTGTTAGTTGAGCTAATGATAGAACTGCAAAATGTGCAGAATTCCACTTCACATAGAGAATATGTTGAGATGTTCACTTTTTTGTAGAACACAGGCACAGATATTACTTCTATTTTATAATGTACAAAACACCTTTCATGTATTTTCTACCAAAACTACATGAAGGAAAAAAATACGCCATCAATTTTTGGTAATCATAATCAGCCACAAAAAAGTTATGTGGCCCTGCATGTGGTCTGGAGCTACTGATGCCCATCTAACCATGTTTACAAGACCCTTTCATTTTTTGAAAATTCACATTTCCCTAACTATATAAATAACCAATACACACAGAATTATTTACTCATTTTATTTATTTAAAACATTTATCTGTCTGCCTTATATCTAACTCTAGGTGGATTCCAATTGTCACTGGTGGGTCCTAATAATCATAATAGATTGTCTATTCCCCTCTAATATACTGATTCTAATTTCATAATGAAACCGACTTATAAAACATATGGTACCTGCTAATATTGAATGGTCACCAATGTAATATTCCTTATAGTGCTAGATAAAACTTTACCATAAAGTTTTGTCTTTATCAGTTAAACCTTAGTAAAGTATATTGTTAGTTTTCACAGAAAAATAATAATGCATTTTTAATTAAAAATTTGAATTAATATTATTGCGTAGTCAATTTTGACACTATTTAATCAGCTGTACTAGTGGAAAGTCCTAATTCTTATTGCCACCATTTCTATCTGGCATGTTTCTAAGCCTGATCAACATAAAATCCTTATCATTTTTCAGATAATTAACATATAGAATTCTGGACTTCATAATGGCAGAAATTCTTTAGAATGTTGACTAAAGCCCCCCCCCTCATATTTGTGAGTATGTATGTTGATCACTTTGTCCTTGTCTGCTTGCTCTGTCTAGACACTAAGCATTAGACAAACTATACACATTATCTGACTGAACAGCTTTCAACTGCAAGAAAAATATAGCTGTTAACTTCATATGACCTGTGCAATAAACTAAATTCACTGCATAGATCTCTCAGCTCATACCATTCCAAATATACTTTAAACTAATTTAAATTCATATAAAAGACCACACTTCTTAAAGTTTGTGCAATACTATTCAGCTCCATTAGCTAATGCATTGCTTAGGAGGCATTTTAGCTTAGAATTCCTAGCCTCAAAAAGCTTGATAAAATCTAAAAATGAAGCTTGTAAAGTCAACCAGTGTATGTGCTAATTTTTAGCTAGAGTTTGGGTTAGACAGAGCTGTTTGCATACTTTACTAATGAGATCAGATATTGAGAAAGTTCCATCTATTAGACTCTAATCAGGCAAAATTTAATCAATATAGGATTAAATCCCAATGATAAATAATAATTCATCCGAAGGGCTAGGGGTGTAATTTAGAATACTCTAAACCAGGGGTATCAAACACAAGCGAAGTGGTCAGATGCAGACCGCAGGGCCATCCTGGAAAATGTAAGGGACCAGCCCATGTTGCTTTGGCCCAGTCTACCAGTGTCACTTCAGCCCAGTCTACCACGTCATTTCAACCCAGTCTACCCAATGCAGAGGAAACATCGGGCCAGCGTGGCTTCATCCTGGTCTACCCAGTGTGAAGATGAAACATGCCAGCAGTTTAGGAAATGGTGCCAAGCTGGCCACACCCACCCAGTTGGCCATGCCCAGTGAGTGGTATCAAGCTGGCCACACCCACCCAGTTGTATGAGGTGCAATGACAATAAAGTAAAGTAATGTTGGTCACACCCACCCAGTTGGCCATGCCTCCCGCCTCCCGCTCCCCGCTCCTGAGGTCAACCACAGCCCTGATGCGGTCCTCAAATTGAGTTTGATACCCCTGCTCTAAATTATAAATATTAAAGTTCATGTTAGAAAAATGGCATACAATATGTTTATAAGTATTAATTTATACATATAACATCTTCTTTTTTATCCAAATGGTTATCTCTGCACAGTATTTATGCATTTTTATACTTTCCTTCTACATCTAGTCCTGCCCTTCCTGCAAATGTAGTGTCTTATTTTCATATAAGTATGAACTCAATGAGAGAATTGTCACATCTGGATGTACAGCTATCCTGCATTACAAGGAACAAAATGAGGTAATGAGCAAAAGTGCCAATTTCATCATAAAAAGAGGTAAAACTAACCTGGAAAATTGGTTACCTTTGGCCAGATGTGAATAAGATTAGGATTTTACTTATTTCTTAAGAAATTGGGCTCTTATGTCAACAACAAAGTGAGATAAGCCAAAGTTAAGATCATAATATAAGAGCCTTGGTGGCGCAGCAGACTAAAGTGCTGTTAAGTAGCACCAGCTGCCTGCAATTACTGCAAGTTCAAATCTCACTAGGCTCAAGGTTGACTCAGCCTTCCATCCTTTTGAGGTAGGTAAAATGAGGACTCGGATTGTGGGGTCAATAAACTTTGACTTTGTATAAAAAAGAACACCGCTTAGGGGGCCCCGAAAGCCCTACTAAGCAGGTATATACAAAAGTATGAAAGCTATTGCTTAACGCATTATAAGCCACCCTGAGTCTCCGGAGAAGGGTGGCATATAAATCGAATAAATAAATAAATAAATAAATAAATAAATAAATAAATAAATAAATAAATAAATAAATAAATAATAAACAATTATTTTTCCATTAGTTTTAACTGCTGGCTTCCTTAAAGAGGAAGTTTTAATCAAATACGCTTACATGCGTAGGAAAACAGGAGAAGCTAGGCAACCTTATATGTAATGATGAGTAACCATATCTAATATGCTAAAAAGAAAAATGATGGAGTTTAGAGACTCCATTTAACAGAGACTGGACCTCAGTGTCTGTTAAATTCATATTAAAAATGGTTATCTATAGTCACCATTTATCATATTTGCCAAAGTCCAAACCATGAGGAAGAACATTTAGTTTTGAAGAGATTTTAATTTAAGGAAAGTATAATAATATAAAAAATAACAATTATGCTTATATAAATCAATGAAGGGACAGAAGTAGCTACATTTTTCTCTTCTTTTCCTTTCTTTAAACAGATCATTGTTTTATGACTATTGGCTTGCCCTCTGGTATTAGGATGCTACTTCTGAATGCCATTACAGTTTATCACAATACAGTCATTATTTATAATTTAATAATGAGAAGAAATGGCAACTTGACTTACCCATGTATAGTGATAGCAGCATTGAATAAAAAGCACTGCATTAGTTAAATATTCTTAGTTTTATTTTATTTAATTTTTTTCTTCCTCTCTAGAAAAGCCTGAAGAAATATGGCCTCCTCTTGAACATTTAAAAAAAAACTGATTAAGATCAGCTATGTAAGTGACATGAGCTGAGCTGAAGTTCCTGAGATGGAACCAACAATTCCAAACAGGGCCGGATTTTCCTATAGGCTAACTAGGCTTTAGCCTAGGGCCTCAAGATCAAGAGGGGCCTACACAGTGGTGGGGTTCTAGGGGGTTCGGCCGAACCCTTTGTTAAATTGCTGGCTCCGCCCCTCACCCCGCTCCGCCTCCCACCCGCGCGGCGCCAGCCTACCGTAGCCAGGGGTAGGCAATTGTGGCTCTTTTACAACCTGTGGACTTCAACTTCCAGAATTCCTGAGACAGCTTGGCTGTCTCAGGAATTCTGGGAGTTGAAGGCCACAGGTTGTAAAAGAGCCACAATTGCCCACCCCTTCCCTAGCCTGAGTTCCGCTGCCTGGGATTCACGTGGGCTGCCACGTGGTTCCCCACTGGCTCCGGACGCAAGAGAGTAGGATGGAGAAAGCAGCTTCCACGCCTTCACTCACCCTCACTCTCTGCTCTATTGGATCGCCGGCCGTTCGCTTACCCCGCCCACTCCCCATCTATTGCTGCCTCCGATGGCTAGAGGGAAAAAAACCTTCAAATTCTTGCTGCGGGGCTTCAAAGGGCCGCCCTAGAGCCAGTGGTGCAGCCGAACCCTTTGTTAAATTGCTGGCTTGCCCCGCCCCTCCGCACCACTATTTATTGCCAATAAATAGTGGTGGGCAAGGGGTGGGGGAGCCAGCAATTTAACAAAGGGTTCGGTGGTTTTTTTGTAATTTTATTGGCCCACGGAGCTTCAGCATAGGCTAATTGGCCTCCCGGCTCTCAGCTGATTTGTCTCAGCTGTTTTGCTCAGGACTCTTCTGCTTCCTTGCAAAGAGTGCTGATTTTTTTCCCCCTAGCATTGCTGAGAAATGAAACTGAAACTGCTTTGCTGTTGCTGCAAGGTTGGAAAATTAGGCAGGCAGAATTCTTTTCTTTTTCCTCACCAAAAAAGGTAGGTGCAAACAATGGGAAATTTAGGGAAAAAGAGGAGAGTTCAGGATTTTAAAACACAAAAGAAAAAAAGCTCTATTTAACTAGGGAATTGTAATAATTGAGATACTATTAATTGTATATTTCTGAAAGCAGAAATGGTTAAGTTGTGGTTTGGAGGAATATATGGGGGAAATTATTTGGTTTATTATTATTGGTAAATATAATTAATGGATTTGTAAGAAATTGGATTGCATGGAAATAATTGGAATATTCATGTTCATATTGATTAATATACAAAAAAGGTAGTTATATAACTAATTGATTTATATTAAAATGTTGAATTTATATTAAACAACTAATATTACATAATTAACCAATGTGAGGATGGATATAAAAATAGATGACAATGGGAAGGGGTATAATATAGAATAGAAGGGAAAAATTGAATTTGATTAAGATTAGAGATGAGGATGAAGGGTAATATTGGTTTTTTACAAAAATAGATGAGGAATAAATATGGCAAAAAGGAAATATAGAAATTGTAAATTTAATTGAAATGACTAAACACTGTTTAAATTTGTGAACCGGCCAAATACTCTGTTCAAAGAAAATACATTGTATGTTTGTATGTGTGTTTCTAATTATTGTTATTTATTCATATTTGTTCTCTTTTATTCTTTAAAATTTAACAATTCATTCTTTATTTTAATATCTTTATATTTGTTTGGGGTTGGCTTTCTTCCCTTTCATCTTTTTTATTGTACAGCAATCTTTCTCCTCAAACCTACCACCTCTCTCTTTTCTTTCCTTCTTACTTTCTCTTCCTCCCCCTCTTCTTCTCCTCCCTACTTCCTCTTCCTTTCTCCTTCTCCTCCTCTCTTCCTCCCTCTCTTACCCTCCCTCCTACTCTAATTTCCCTTCCTTTCCTTCATCCCTCTCTATTGCTGTATCCTTTTATGCATGTGGACTACTCAGAGGGCTGAAAAAGTTATTTTTTTTACTGGTCCTCGCACTTTTGACCAGTCCTCGAATTTACGACTGTCCTCACAATTTACGTTTTTGCCCTATCTTGTCACCATGGTGAAGAGAAGCAGTTGTGAAATGAGTGACATGGTTGTTAAGAATGCTACAATGGGCATAAATGATGACCAGTCATAAGTGCGAAGACCGGTCAAAAGTGCGAGGACCTGTCAGAAATCACTTTTTTCAGCCCTCTGGGTAGTCCTTTTGTGCATATGGACTACTCAGATGCTGAAAAGTTATTTTTGACTGTTCCTCACACTTTTGACCAGTCCTCGAACTTACGACTGTCCTTACATTTTACGTTTTTTGCCCTATCTTGTCACCATGGTGAAGAGAAGCAGTTGTGAAATGAGTGACATGGTTGTTAAGAAAGCTGCACGGGCATAAATGTGAGGATGGTCATAAGTGTGAGGACCGGTCAAAAGTGCGAGGCCCAGTCAGAAATGACTTTTTTCAGCCCTCTGAGTAGTCCCTATGCACATAGCCACGCCCACCCAGTCACATGATTGCCAAGCCACACCCCCAACTAAGCCACGCCCACAGAACCTGTTGTTAAAAAAATTGAATCCCACCACTGGTGAAAGGGCCTCATAAGCGGAATAGCCTAGGGCCTCTTTTCATCTAAATCCGGCCCTGATTCCAAAGCTCCTATGGAGATATAGCTAGGCATCCAAGGCCACCAAGCACTTACCAAATATCTATTAATTTTGATGGGCAGAAGCAATAAGCATACATATTAACACACACACATACATACACATACCTATACACACACAAACATATAGATACACCTCTAAGTTCTTTTTATTATGCTGAGCAATCAAATGTTGTGTGTAAGGCTTCGTTCTTGTCTATAGCAAAGTTAGCCGAGTCATATCTTGAATTCATCTGCCAAATTAAGGTGAGAAGTTGAACTAAAGGTTAAATGTCTGGAAACTATGCTTTGCTGCACTTTCCAAGTATAAAGACTGACTTTAACAGACATGCCTTCTTTGTCCAGATGAAGGAATGTTTTGCTATTTTTGATTGAGCTATATTAGGTACATAATTGCTACCAAGTTCAATTAAGATGCTGGTACTTCCCTCTTACACTCACAAACACTTGGAAAAATTAAGTATTAAATGATTGCCAAATCTAAGAGAAATAATCATTTTTCTAAAAGGGGGCATCACCAAGCCTTAAAAACAAATGCATACCATGCCAGAATTGAAAAGACAACAGAGAGCATACACTGCCTCTGCAAAGAAGCCGAAGAGACCGTGGTCCAACTAATTTCTGCAAGAAGGTTGCACAGATTGATAACCAAGAATGGCATGACAATGTAGCAACAATGGTACATTGGGATATCTGCAAGAAATGCCATTTACCTATAAGCAAGAACTGACAGGACCACAAAATAGTCAAAGTAATTGAAAATGAAGAAGCTAAATAGTCTGGGACTTTAATATTCACAGACAATCACTTGTCACATAACAACCCAGACTTAACAACTGTGGATAAGAAAGACAGAAAAGTCTGGATAGTGGACACTGCAGCACTTACAGACAGCAGAAGAGAAGAGGAAGAACTGGAGAAAATCACAAAGAACAAAAATGTGCAAATAGAAGTAGAATGGCTGTGGCAAAAGAACGCAGAGATAATACCAATAGTAATAGGCACCCTAGGTGCAATCCCAAAGCAACTGGAATACCACAGGAACATCATTGTGACTGACAGAATCACCTTAGCTTTACTTAGAACAACTTACATCCTGTGACGATATCTTTAACATCACCAAACAACATCTGCCTATTCCAGATAAAAATGCCAAATTCAATCTAAACATTTGGCTTATTTTGTGACCAATTATAATTAAGATAATAGAAAAGAACTGCCTATATTCATAGATACTACCTTTATAATTCTCAGGTCCTCAGTTATGACCTGAATTATTAGGTTTCCATCAGTCTTAGACTATGAATCTAATTGTAGATTACCCACAGATAATAATCTGTCAATTACAAAAGGTCACACTGCATGGATCCACACATATGGTATTCTGATACATTAAGACATGTTAGATTCTTGGGGAGAATTCAATGTGTATGAAGGCCAACACTAGCTAAAGAACTGGGAGGTGTGATTTCATATTGTGGAAGGTGTGATTTCATATTGCCAAATCCATCTGGCTTACTGTGCAATGAAACATAACAATATAGATATGGATAGTTGCATCAATATTGGGAGTCAATATTGACCAATTTGGATAACTGGTTTTAAACCTAACAAAATGTGATTTTCTTGATGCAAAAATCAGCTCAGACTCTGTTTTCTTCCACATCTTTCTTTTTAGGATGTTCTAGCTGCTCTTCAAGCAGAACTAAGGAAGATCAGGAATAGCAATGTTTCAGTGTCATCTACCCATTACAACATAGTCACCATTTTATACGTTAGGAGATCAACAAGGTAATGAGCCATTGCAATGCTACAAAGACTATGTTTCTGAGTGGGATGCTACATGATGCTGCTTTGAAACTTAACATAGTTCTCTCAGCTGCTCTGTTCCTAGAAAAAAGAAACAAACAAAAAGCCAAAAATTGCCCCCATCAGAGAATTAAATAAGTCAAAATGTAACAAAATACAATTCCAAATAAATGTACAAAGGTTTACATTTCTTAATGCAGCTGCAACCTATTCCAGGATGTCAACTTATAAATTCTTGAATCCATCTATCATAAAATCTAGAATTCCAAATTTATTTATTTATTTTTAAATTTTGTATAGCCATTATCTGAAAAAAAGTTACTCTTTGTAACAACAAAATTACAAAACAATAATTCACAACTAATATTTAATATTATTAAAAATATTTTTTAAAAAACTATAAAATGCAGCTAAGGCACCCAGAAGATCCAGATTGTTGAAAGCAATATGCTGACTCTGTAAACCGCTTAGAGAGGTCTGTAAAGCACTGTGAAATGGTATACAAGTCTAAATGCTATTGCTAAAGAATATAATGGGCAAAGGGACTTTAATTCACTAATAACAAAGCCATTTGCTAGTTCTCCAGCTCCCTGGGGTCTTGAGGAGTCTTCAGAAAGTCAGGAGTGATGGTGTCAGACTAATCTTTAGGAAGACATTACTCCACAATGCAACCACCACAGCCAAGAAGGCCTACAATCTACAGCCCACGAAATGTAGCTCCCCTAATGTCAGAATCAACAGCATGCCTTCTGTACTAAATCTGGTGGGACTGGAAGATGTAATTGGAGAGAGAGAGTCCCATGCCATGTAGGCACAAAATAAATTAAAATACCTGCCTTCCCTTCCCAAACAGTTTATCAACTTTCTTAACCTCTTTTCCTAAATGTCCCTCCTTATCTTCTGACTTTGGATATGGACTTGGATTTTTTTAATAGATATTGGACAGGATCCAGGACACCGTGTAACTAATTTCTGCATGCCTGTGGAGGCATTTCCCTTGAACATGTCTAAATTGTATTTTGGTGGTAAATGGCATTTGGGTGAACGTATAAGAAAGTAGAGGGATGTCTACAACCAAAGTAGCCAATATAAAGGCTACAAAGATATAATCCACTAATAAGGTTTCTGATGGAGGTTTATTGGAATAAAGGGAGCTGCACACAAATTAGTTGTACATAATATATTAATAGTAGACTGTGCTATAAAGACACATTTTGGTTAATCCGGTTATTGTAAACTTGAAGGAGGATAAATCAATAAACATTCAGATATTTTAAGGAAACTATTCTGTGAAACAAATATCTGTGATTCAGCATACTCTAGGTTTATCACGTTATGTGCTTCCCACATCACTAAATTAATTAATCTTATATTAAGTGATGCAGCCTGCAGCTCTTAACTGAGAAAAAACAGTTCAAGGTCTTCAAATTATACTATTCTTCTGACCCAATTCACACTTACTATTAATAATCAGCCTACAGTTGCAAGAAATGTATTCAACAAACCATTAGCTGTAGAAATAGAGATTTTGGAGTTTTTCAAATGTACATTATATTTTCACTTATATTAAGGTTAATGCATGAAAGCCAGTTCTTTCATAATGAATCATAAATCATAGCAATGTACTCAACACAAATCTTTTTTTCCTCCCACCTCCACTTTCTGTCTCCAAGGTGGCTGGGCTTCTAGGCTCATTGTTTCTCCCTATGTTATGAGCTTCACACATAACAGTTCTGTTGAAAGTCAGCTAGGCTGAAGATACAGATGGAAAACATGAAAGTAAATATACTTGTGTATTAAAGTACTATTATTAATACTAAGAGACCCTGACTATACATTGTGCTTCTACTTCAAGGAAATGTCTTTCATGTCCTTTAAGAGAAATAATGTTTTGTAACATTATAAACACCACTATAAAACACTCTTTTGTGAAACCAGCCCTTGCATCATTATGGAACTGTGGCCTGAAACCCTAAATTATTAGCTTTAGGGAGCCGCCTTAGGCATACCCAGGAAAAGTGGTAACCCCACAAAGAGGAATGTTTCCAACAAGGGATCCTCAGTGAAAAACTTTGCCATGTGGGTGCTTTTGTGAAGCAATAATACATGCCCAGTGTGTGATTAAAATATTGCAGGTAGGCAAAGATGGTGTAATTTCTCTAATGCTCTTTTATATTTATGCTTCCTTAGGTTTCATGCCACTTATTAAGTTTGCAGCCTTGCCTGAAGCAAAAGGATAAACAAAAGCAGATGTGAGGTTTTCTGTTTAAAGGGCCTGCCAACCTCCTGCAATGCATGTAACCAGCTGGGAAAGACTGATTATCATCATTCCAATATTTGCTGTTCAATCCATTCAGTCTTCTAATAAGCACCGAGTTAAAGCCACATTGAAATGGGGTTGTGCCCCATTAACAATGGCACTGAGCAGAACCTCTGAGATTCTGAAGACAGGTCTACTTCTTGCACAACTGGAACAGATATAAATCTTTGGTTTAGCTTTTTATACCAGTGCAAACAATGCCATATTAAAATGATTTAGTATAGTTGGGTTGAAGAAATGTAGAACCGGCCTCTAACCTTTACAATCAGAGTTTTCTCCTGTCATGTAAAAATGTCACCTCCAACTATGCTACCACACATCTTCTAAAAATCTATTCCTGGGGCAGAAGGATCAGCCAGTTCAACAGGGAATAGAGATGCAGAATAATTGAGCGCATATTATTCCTTTGGTTATGATTGCTGAGAATTATAGTAATTATATACTATTTTATTATTGTAAGTGATCACAACTGAACATAGTTCTACATGGCAATTGAAATTCTGCACATCTATGAGATATTAAACTAAAGGTAGCTGCTTTCGACTAATCCATTTCTATCAGAAAGCAAGATAATTTCTTATACAAGTAGCACTTTGTTAATACAATGTATGCATTTGGTATCAATTTAGAACAGAAAATATAGAATAGGGTTGGAAGGGATCTTCAAGATCTTCTAGTTCAACTCCCTGCTGAAGGAGACTCTATACTAGTGATGGCGAACTTTTCAGCACCAAATGCTGAAAAGGGAGCACTTCGTGTGCATGCGCATGCTCGTTAGGGCTGCGACCTTGAAGAGGAGCTGCCCAGGGGGCATGCACGTGCCAGATAAGGTATTTCCGGTTACTGCCGCGCATGTGCATATGTCAATCAGTTGGCTGGCGCGCAGTTCACGCCGGAAAATGGAAGACCAGCTGTTCCAGTTTCCAGCACTGTCGCACACACAAAGGCCAGCTGATCATCGTGTGTGCGTGCATGCCAGAAACCCGGAAGAGGAAGGGGCAACACCGCACATGCCAGGCATCATAGCTCTGCATGCCACTTCGGGCACGTGTGCCATAAGTTCACCATTACAGCTCTATACCATTTCAGACAAACAGATGTTCAGTTTCTTCTTAGAAACCTCAAGTGATACAGCACTCAGAACCTCTGGAAGTAGTCATTCCACAGATTAATTATTCTCAATTTTATTGTTATTTTTTAACTGATTTTTTAACTTTTTATCTTTTGGTTTTATTTTTCAGTTTTGTTAGCTGCCTTGAGGAAACCAAATAAATAACCTAGAAAGCATCCTTGTAAATTTTGGTTGGAGTGAAATATTTTCATAAGCTTACAAAGCTACTCTGCCTTAGCAAAGAAGCTGTCATACACAATTGCATGCTATTGATTTCTGAAGTCACTGTTAGTCTAGGTGACTCTTTTATTTTCAAAAAAAAAAAAATAGATCCTTTAGGGGCACTTAATTACGGCAATTCCATGGCTAATATAGTAAGTTTGTATAAGATTTCACTTCAGAGAAGAACAAGATTCTTGTTGTTGGTGTGAGTCTATTCCTTGAAGTGATAGTAATTCTGGCATTTGCAATCTTCTTATATGTCCCAACTGATTAGTCGCTGTTTTTATATCAATAGTTTTTCAGCTAAAGTTTCTTCACGATGTCTACTTATTAAAATGCATATTTAAAACTGATTTGAAACATAGCAATGCTGTCTTAAATGCAGTGTCACTAGACAACTTAGCTATTGCAACAAACTGGAATTCCTTGTATCAAGATAAAATCAGATTAAAATTATGATGTTTCAGAGAGAATCAATAACTGTCAAGAGTGAGAAGAAAGGGAGCACTTAATTCATTTCACTTTTATCTACTACAAATGGAAGAGAAAAATGATAGATAATTGAACCTTTGGTTTTTGTAGGATACTGCTGAACTTAGTTACCAACACTAGCAATGTAATGTCTGGCTCAATTAGAAGAGGAAGAGGAAGAAGAAGCAGAGATCAAGGTTGAAGCAATGGCTGGACAAACCTCTGTCAATTCAGGCCACAGAATAAATCCAGAACCAGAATTTCTTCAGTTCTCCTTGGTGGAGTCTGAGTCATGGTTCTAAAACCTGAACTTAAAAAAGCAATATGGCCATTTTGTGGACATAAAGTAAGCTGAACATGAGAGAAGCAGCAACAGTGAGTCCTTGGAACAATGGACTCCAACTCTGGTTTTTTAAAATGCCAGTTGAAACTGTGGTGGGCTCATATAGCCATACAAGAACAAATAGTGTGATATAACATTTGCAATCTATAACTCTTAGACTAGACTTGGCTACTCATTTGCTTATTCCTTGTGGTGAACTTATTACTGTGCTATCTCTTCTTGTCTTTCCAAGAGCAAAACACATGAATACACAATCCACCATAAGAAATAAGCAAATGAGTAGCAAAGTCTAGTTCAAGTATGGCAGTACTTGATGAGTTCATAAACCCATTTCCTAAATCAAAATTTATGTAGTTCATCTATCTATTCCTAATAAATGAGTGAAATCTTTTCTGGGTTAAGGTCAACTGATGGTGAAATTATAGACACTGATGTATACAGGTGGGAGATGGGATAACACTTTTGAATATATTTGATAGTACTTTGTCATGAATCTTTTTTCCCAATTTATCTCATTTGCCAGTCTAACATGCACTTTTGAGATATCAGGCAAACTCCAGACGTCTTGGTTTATAAAGCCCAGATAATGCTGACTGCTGTATTTTTATAGTGAAGGGAGGGGGGGGAGTACAGATAGAATTGAGAAAAAGTCTTTTCTTCAATGAGCTACATTAAAATATACAAACATTATTGGATAACCATCATTTTAGACCATTCAGATTACATTAGTACCTTGGTTTTAATATTCATTCATTTCATTTCATTTTCATTTTATTAAATTTGTATACCGCCCTACTCCCGAAGGACTCAGGGCGGTGAACAGCCATAAAATAAAACATATAAATACAAAATTTAAAATAGAGATAAAACAAATTAAATAAATTTGGCTGAACCATTTTAAAACCCCAATAATTTAAAACCAAATTTAAAATTCCCATTTAAAAGAGGAAAAGTTTAGGTCAGGCCGGCTTGCTGGAATAGGAACGTCTTAAGCGTGCGACGGAAGGTACGCAGATCCGGAATCCTCCGTATCTCGGGGGGGAGCTCGTTCCAGATAGTACGTGCCCCCACAGAGAAGGCTCTCCCCCTGGGGGCCGCCAGTCGACATTGTTTGGCCGACGGTACCCGGAGGAGCCCCTCTCTATGGGAGCATACTGGTCGGTGGGAGGCTATTGGTGGTAGCAGGCGGTCCCGTAGATAACCAGGTCCTAAGCCATGGAGCACTCTGAAGGTGATGACCAAAACCTTGAAGCGCACTCGGAAGACCACCGGGAGCCAGTGCAGCTCGCGCAGGAGAGGCGTTACATGGGAGCGCCACGTCGCTCCCATCACCACCCGCGCGGCCGCACTCTGCGCCAGTTGGAGCCTCCGAGTGCTCCTCAAGGGGAGCCCCATGTAGAGAGCGTTACAATAGTCCAGACGGGAGGTGACGAGGGCATGAGTGACCGTGCGTAACGAGTCCCGATCCAGAAATATCAACATATATCTGGAAACAATGGTCAAGAAAATTTACAAACCTTACTCTATGATATTATTTGAACTGCTATTATAATGTTCATACACCTCTCTTCAGCTACTGACCCAGAACACTAAAGCATGTAATTTGATGATCCATCGTTTTACCCTGTCATGTTTTCCTGGTAAATAATCACAAAATATCAAAACACAATCTGGCTTTCTCTCCTGCAAAAAGCAAGCAGATAGCTTTCATCTTTAATATGATCCAAATTAGCCACTGTTAATCAGTTGCATATGCAGGCAGGGAGCTCTAGGAAGAAAACCAACACGATTATATTTTAGTGTTCAAGTTGCGATTTTTTTTCAGCAATCTTTTAAACAGGATTAATATCATTATTGACTTATCATGGTTTTAAGGACTGAATGTGTGTCCATGCACAAGCACATGTGACCTGACATGCTATTTCTCCATATTAGCTCTTGACAATTAATGACTTTGTAGCAGAGGCAAAACTTAACAGAGAATGTTGCCATTTATATATTTTAATACTCATGGAAGTTTAACTATTGATATATTAGCCTGTATAGTATATAAATATGGAGGCACAAAGATGAATTGTATGAGATTCAGACAGCAAATTGCCTTGATCAAGTGATCTATGTCATTTGTAAAATGGCACAAGATTTATCTAATCTACATCTGAATGTGATTTTCTCATATGGTCCAAATCTTCCTATAAATCTGGAAAAATTATAAATAATTACTTTAGCAATAGTTGCAGTTAATTAACTACATTAACAATACAATTATAAATGTAAAGTAATTCCATAGTATTATAAACTATAGTAATACTTTCCTGCCAAGCCAAATTCAGTTTATACAATTAACAGTACTGCAGTATCATTAAAAGATTCATATGTTAAGTGCCAAATATTGTTTAAAACATATACTAAGATCCCTGAGATTTAGCCTTGACTTGCAGCTTACAGTAATTCTAAACACATTTGCCTAAACTTTATTGCTTTTGATTTATATTTTCAGAGAAGTCAGACATATTTGAATTTAAAGGCTTTGGTTTGGCTTCTGCTGGGCTGAACCCCGAAAAGTAAATGTGACCAAACAGATACAGCCTGAGGAAGGACAAAATCCCATTTAATGGCTCACATAAGGTATATGGAGACTCGCTATACTGTATGTTTATATTTAGTGGTGGGATTCAAAAAAATTTACTACTAGTTCTGTGGGCGTGGCTTGGTGGGCGTAGCAGAGGAAGTATACTGTAAAATCTCCATTTCCACCCCACTCCAAGAGAAGGTTACTGCAAAATCCCCATTTCCTCCCAATCAGCAGGGACTCAGGAGACAGAAAATAGATGGGAGCAGGGCCAGTCAGAAGTGGTATTTACTGGTTCTCCGAACTACTCAAAATTTCCGCTACCGGTTCTTCAGAACTGGTCAGAACCTGCTGAATACCACCTCTGTTTATATTTCTGTCACAGTACATGTTATGACTTGTTTACAACTTTTTGAGAAACTATGGTGACCATGTCCAAATTGTTCAGTGACCACCAAATATAATTCCTTCATTATAGCCTGACATAAAGAGCTTGAGCTTATTCACGCTTTTCCATGGTTTTCTTTGAGTCATGTGACTTTAGTGGGTTCTGCTAAATCCATATGGTAAAGATGTATAATACCATAGAAAATATTTTTCATATGATTCTTCATGCTTATTTGCCTTTGTGTGCTATATTTAAAATTAATTGCTTAGAAAATTTTATTAACAATATCATCACATCCTGATGTGAGATTCAGCATGTATCTCACATCAGGAGTACTTTTACTAGGGATAAAGTGGTCAACTTTAAATGATAATGTCTATTTTAAAAATTCATTTCTAATAAGCCAAATGTCAGCTTTTGAAGCCATATTAGGCCAGAAGCTTCCATGCTGCCACATTCTCCTGTGTGGGAAAGTAGGAGGGGGGATTTTCATAGAGGGATTGGTTTTAGACAAAATAGCATTCTTCCTTTCAGTCAAGGTCAGGACGATCCTGCATCTGGAGAAGGAGTGGTTGGAGTGCTGTCTCGAGATGGTGATTGGACGAATGGTGATTGGAGCATGTGATCAACTGATGATTGAGGGGATTGTTTTGGGGGTTTTGATTTACTGAGGGAAAACCCAGAACTCTCAGATTTGGGTTTTCCCAGATATGCCAGTATACCTACTCAAATAAAAAGAACTTTGAGAAATGTTTGCTTCAGAGTTTTTAATTGGAGAGGGGTTGTTTCTGGAACGCTGACATCAAAATCCAAAATATGAAGCTTAAAAATCTACAGCTCATTAAAGGATTTATATACTTGGGCTTGATATTTCAAGATAAAATGCATCTCTTAGAGAGAATCTGTATTGTGTTTCAGGTTGTAATGCCTTAAGTAGTGGCTTCCTGTCCGACAAGAAAGAGGAGCAATATAGAATTTAGCAACCTATAAAATATTGAGTAACAGTTTTAAAAAGGAGACAAATTACAGGGAATTAAGAGGAATACACAGAATGAGTACAACCTAAAACAAACATGCAAGAAAGAATGGATAACTATTCAGTTAATGAACCATCTGTCCTTCATAGTAATTCAAACTTTTTGTCATAAATCAACAAACAAGCAAACCACAAGTAGTCCTTGACTTATAATCACAATTGAGCTCAAAATTTATTTTCCTAAACAACACAGTTAAGTGAGTTTTCCCCCATTTTATGACCTTTCTTGCCACTGTTGTTAAGTGAATCACTACAGTTATTAAATTAGTAACACGATTTTTGAATGGATCTGGCTTCCCCATTGACTTTGATTGTCAGAAGCTGCTAAAGGTGACCACATGACCCCAAGACATTGGAACTATCATAAATACATGCCAGTTGCCAAGCATCCAAATTTTGAGCATGTGAGCATGTGGATGCTGCAACAGTCATAAATGTGAGAAATGGTCATAAATCATTTTTTTCAGTGCTGTTGTAATTTTGAATAGTCATTGACCAAATGATTATAAACCAAGAACTACCTGTTAGTTCCTGGTCCTGAAAAAGACAAGAAGAAGCCTACTAAAACAAGTTTTAGCTCCTTGCAAGGATGCTTCATATATTTATGCCCTGAAGAAATTATTCCTACTTCATTTTCCTCCAAACATACATTTTAAAAGATGCTGACAGAAGACTTGCAAAGTTTCATTTTTTTCAAATGCCTTCTAAAACAGCTGACAATTTACGGATTCTTGTTTGCTTCTAGGATAAAGCCAGTGCAAGTATGGGCAGAAGACTACAAATCTTTACCCTTCATAAACTCTTTATATTTTGACATAAAGAATTTAAAGGCCTAAAACACTATGAGACAACAAGTTGCTTCTCAAATTTCACCTTGTTTCAAAACTCTCTTGTCAGCACTAGAATATCTTATAAATTAAAGAGCAACCCCTTTGCTGGCTTGATTTTATCTTTCCAATGAATTATATGCATGATGCACACATACATACATATATACATATTTCCCCATTCCTAATAGGAATTCATGACACATTTTCCTCTTTAATATTCTGTAATTAAAAGTTTTAAAAAGTAAAAAAAAGACATGGATGGGAGTTGGAACAGCAATCTTTTAAACACATGGAACATTCAACTTGAATGTTAGATAAATATGTGGAGAACAGGGTGACCCTTCTCTTATCTTCTACCGACATGTTTAATCACTTCCAAAAAGCAAACAATTTTAAGCACCTCTCAAGCATGGATGAATAATAAACAGTTAACCTTCCAAAATCCACTTCTGCGTATGAAAAATCAAGGAAACAATTGAGACATTGTCCAGTGAACATGATTCCCAGGGACTGATATTTTTTTCACATCCCAATTTTTGTCTGTCAATTTTCACAACCGATGGTAAAGCTTGACTTGTACCCACTCAGTCCACCCAAACTTAAAAGGCTTCACTTCATTTATTTTACTAAAGCAGCAGTGCCTGATTAGTATTCACACTACCCTAGCTTCTCAATCTCCTTTACTTTTTGAACTTTTGCCTAGTAGCCTGGTGTTGCAACTCCTTTTTCCAAAAGGCTGCCAAGAAAACTAACACAATGTTTTTTAATACCAGAGATAGTAGGACTTGCCAAGATTGGGGGCAGAGGGAATTCTGTACTTTATTATCATTTTTTTCAATAGCACATAAATATTGAAAATAACAGTGGTCTCATTTTAAAAAAACAGAATCAAATGAACATGACAGGAAACTATTGAAAAACTAAAGCCATCCACTTTTTTCTCTGGGGCAATGGAGATCTACTCTCACATTTTGCTAGAACAACTTGTTAAAACTGAAATAGCATTATCAACCTTCAGAATTGGCAAAAATATGCCTGATATGTTCTCACATTCTCACTGTAACTTCCTCTCCCTTAAGCACCAAGTGCTTAAAAACGGTCTCCCATTACTTTATCTCCATGAAAAGCACACATCGTGGTCACCAGCATTTCCTGTTTGCAGAATGTGCTTTAACTACATTGCACTCAATGCTGCAGTAATGGAATGCACAATGTATGGGATTGTGAAAAGGTTTGCAGTTAAAGGCAGAAATGCAGTGCTGCTGGTTTATATCAAATCCTGTCATTCTGTTCACCAAGGTCTCTCTGTCTCTCTTTCTACCTCCCTCCTAGAAGTGTAGCATAGCGTGCACACAGCAGTAATTGTGAATTTTATGAAGGATATTCTGAAGACAGAGTTCTGTAAAAATTCATATTCTATGAGCAACTGCCCACTTTCACACATTCCATTAGATATCATCAACAGGAGATATTTCACACCTATTTTGATGGCTGTGCAGTTAGCTCCAACACTGCCCCTCTCACAGACTTTGATTATATTATTCTCCCACCAGAGTCCCTCCAGATGCATTGCAATATAATCTCATAATCCCCAGCTGCTTCATTGCCAATACTATATACAGTGCTATAACAGAATGGGGAAAGTATATTTCCTGCCAATGGATTGCCTATGAACTACCAATGGCATTAAAGAACAATATCATTAGCAAAAGATTTCTACTTGGCTACGATGCTCTGAATATTTAATAAAATAGAATATTAAATTACTAATCCCTTAAATCATGAATTCTGGATATTATTGTTGCTGTTGCATTTAAATTTGTTATTGCCACCCACTCCCATAGACAGTATAGAATGTGGACTCTGTATAAATATATTCTCATTTACAAGCTGTCTCTTCTACGTTTACAGCCTCAGACACAATTAACCTTCAGAATGAAATCAGAAAACCTCCAGTTAGTTCAAATCTCTAGTCTAGATTCCCAGAATGAAATTTTGTGATTACATGCCATTTTAAATGCCAATACCTTTTTCCTGTAAAACACCCCTTAATAGGTTTTAATATTACTGATCCAGGGCCTTACTTTTATTAGCCCTATAGCCTGTAATAACATTCCTAAAACTACAATCAATAGTCAAATACAAATCTATTGCACTTTGACTGCTGCTATAAGGAAAAGGGAAAAGGTCTGTGAACTTTTTTCTGGGTGGCCTACTTAAATAATCCAAATCATCTATCATCATTCATTACCACTGTGGCAATTAAGTGCAAGAACCAAAATGTTTCTCCCACAGAAGTAATTACAGGTAACAACTGCATGGAAGTTTGAGAATCACTATCAATGTGTAACTATGGACCTTCCTGCCTTTAGAAAGGTCAGGCTACTTTTGTGTTTTTTTAAAGCTACTTATCAGTTTCTTATTGTTTCCAAAAGCATTTATTCCACAGGCAGAGTTTAAGATTTTATCTCCTGTTTTGGCTAATTTGTACGATTTTTTTTTCTTTTAATTTGAAAGCATGAACTTTTAATAGTTTAGGTTAACAGCTGTTTCTTTCTTCCTTTTAAGGATAGAATGTGCTACTTTCCTGACATGCTTAAGTATAAATTGTATTTAACTATTGAATCCAAATCCACTAAAATACAAAATATTTTAAAGTTTATGTGTTCATATATTACTGTATTTCATCTCTTAAGATATTAGTTTACTTTTTCTATTAACATTAGCAGCTTTCTCCACACTTAACCTTTTTATTATATGTCATATTAGAATACTCTATTATTCAAATATTACTTTGGAATTACTTAATTCCATTCTTTTCAGTGGCTTCAGATCCCTCTGCACTTTAACTTTAATAACAAATTGTCTGCAGTTCTGTATCAGTCACCTCATTAAGTCTGTCTCGTTGTTACTTAATATTTCATATGGAAGAATCATAGTCACATGACATTACCATGGAGTAAACAGTAAATAATGCCAAAATATTATTTCCTCATGATTATCTAGAAATTGTTAAGAAATCTGTGAATAATCCCTCTAACCACCTAACAAAGTTGGTGCAGGTATAAGGGGACAGTGGAGAAGAATTTGCATTTGTATACAGATACGTTTTAATTTTCCTCCAAACAATCTCCAAATCTTAAAACCTTTTACCTCTGACATAAAAAGCAAAAGCAATCAGGACAGTTTTGAAATGTGATAAACTCAAGTTAGCACACCTGGCTTATATAACTTTCAGTCCCCTTCTGCAAGGCCCCCTTTGAGCAGAGTAACGAAAAAAGGTGAAAAGGTAACCCATTAGAAGGCTTTAAAAGGTGTGCCTGCAAAATATTTTAGTTACAGCATTTTGTACAAGGGCATGTAGACCAGGCTTTTCAAGCTGAGCAATAAAGAAAATCTGGTTCTGTTATCAGGATTCACAGAATGAATTAATGAACAGCTATTCCATCAATACCCAATTCAGCCTTCTGTATGTGCTTCACAGAGTTTGCCCCATATTCCAACAGAAGATAGGTTCCTATACCTAAAACAATATGGTGGGCTTAAATATACATAAATAAATATACATAGTATCATAATTTCCGTGTAGCCTTGCCTATTTATAGTGATGTGTAGCTCAAGTCTCTAGAGCTTTGATACCAAAACTACTTTTCTACTTACAGCATCTTATAGTATATTCTTGGCCACTGTTAAAGCAATACAAAGCCTGTCCTTATTATTGTAACAATGATGGCTGGATGACTCTAGAACCGTGATGGCAAACCTATGGCATGCATCCAAATGTGGCATGCATGCCAAATGTTGCACACAGAGCCCTCTCTGTGGGCACACGCGGAGTCACCCCAGCCAAGCTCCAATCACATTTCTCCATTGCGTTTCACTCAATTCCAACTTCTCGCGAAAGAAAAAGATCTCATGAAGTTGGAATTGATTGAGTGAACTTTTTCACTCGCACGCTTCACAATGGGGGAGATGGGATCCCGTCCTCCTACTGAAGCTCATTACAACGCGGAGCCACAATGCAACCCTGCGTCATCTCGGCTCTGCAAAAAAAAGCAGTTGCTTTTCCTGCACAGCTGCCTGTGTTGAGATGCCTTGCCTCCCCGCCAATCAGCTGAGCTTGGGCACACTGCTCCTGGGCTCCCAGCACCAATTCAGGGGTTCCTTTCCCCCCCCCGCCCGTGGAGGTGGGAGAAACAGAGAAACAGAGTGAGGCAGAGATAGATAGAGAGGGAGGGAGGGAAAGAGAGAGAGAGGGAGGGAAAGAGAAATGATATTACAAAAGTTTTTCTTTTTTATTGTTGCTGAACATAATGTTTCAAAAGCAGAAAAAGTCATCCCAAAAAGTCACCTTAAAGGAGTCTTTAAGGGCTAAACGCCAAAAGACATGGATTTCCTCTGCCTTCTGCATTCCCACTCCGTGCTGAAGTGAACCAAGTTGGCTATGGTTTCTCCACTAAGCGGCCCTGCTGAGCTGGCTTGCAAACTCTGCCAAGTGCGGCTCCAAACATTTGTCTCACACGTCCCTCCCAGCCAGTGCCACAGTGGTGACAGGGAAGGTGCGTGCCCTGCCTGCTCCACTCTCGCTGGCCAGAGGTGGGGCTCTACGCCACTGCCTCCCAGCCAGAGTGCCATGTTGTTTGCTTGCTGGTCACCTCCAAGGAGGGAGCTGCACTCAGGCTGCCCGGGCGCCCACCATAGAGAGAGAGGAAAGGGGGAGTGTTTCCCCGACAGGATCCAGGTTGGAGTTGCCTTATTTTGTATGGATCTCTAACGCTTGGCTTTGCCTGCCAGCCTCCGCTCCCTTGACAGCCCAAGTGATTGGATTCACATGACACGTGAAGCTGAACAGGAAAGCAATTAGCTGAACCCTGTGTTATCATTATTTTAGGTAGTAAAATCTCATTATTCAGATTAAATTGTCATGTTGGCACTTTGTGATAAATAAGTGGGTTTTGGGTTGCAGTTTGGCCACTCGGTCTCTAAAAGGTTCGCCATCACTGGTCTGGAATGTCTCTAATGGAAAAAATTATACCTAATATCAAGAAATTTTTCTAAAACAAAATTTATCAGTGTTCTCACACTGACTAGTAGCTAATCAACAATAATATGTCATATTGATTCATATGCAAGAAATAAATTAACCCATTAATTGTTTTATAAATTAATCTTTATACAACATTTTGAATATTCTGTCTTTTTCAGAGACTACAACGGAAAAACTGCTAGCACAGCTGTTAAGTGATACTGAAAAATTATGTATACACAGCTTCATTTGGACTGTTTTCTACCAATGTCTTAGGATAAAGAGCCTTGGTAGTACAGGGGTTTAAGGCACCCTGTTATTAAGCTGGTTATTAAGACCAGCTGCCTGCAATTACTGCAGGGTTCGAATCTCGCCAAGGCTCAAGGTTGACTCAGCCTTCCATCCTTTCTAAGGTAGGTGAAATGATGACCCAGTTTGTGGGGGCAATAAGCTGACTTTGTATAAATATACAAAAGGATGAAGGCTATTGCTGAGCACATTGTAAGCCGCCCTGAGTCTTCGGAGAAGGGCAGAATATAAATCAAATTAAAAAAAAAAATGAAGATTATCAAATGCCAAAGTTGTAGAAAGCCCAAGATCATGCCTTCTATGGAAAAGCAATTAAAAATAATAGCATTTTAATCTGATATAAAATGCAAATGGTAGAAATAATATATTCAATAGCTGTATTTGGTTTATCCAAGACTTTAAATGGCAGTGCCTGATATTCAGGGTGAAATCCAGCAGGTTCTGACAGGTTCTGGAAAACCGGTAGCAGAAATTTTGAGTAGTTCAGAGAACCAGCAAATACCAATTCTGGCTGGTCCCAGAATGGGGTGGGAATGGGGATTTTGCAGTATCCTTCCCCTGGAGTGGGGTGGGAATGGAGATTTTGCAGTATCCTTCCCATGCCATGCCCACCAAGCCACGCCCACCAAGCCATATCACGCCCACTAAGCCATGCCCACAGAACCGGTAGTAAAGAAAAATGAATTTCACCACTGCTGATATCCTATATTCCTTATCCTGCAAATTATTGGATGGGTGGATGGAAGCAGATTATATTTATCACCTTCACTCACCTGCTGAACTGGCTCAATATTACAATTTATGAAATGAAATATGTAACTAATATAGAACTGAAGGTTCAAATGAAGATATATGAATCGTAACTTTTGGTTTGATATATCGGCAGCATAGGTACAACTGGCTTATTGCAATTGCCTTTTATTATTTACTACATATACTCATAAAAATGAAAAAGACCTTTTGGTTCAAAAAGGTTTGCAGATATTACAGATGTGTTATTTATCTAGTCATGCATCTTTATGTGTGATCATATATGTTCCTGAAGTTATTTATAATGCTTAACTGGAGATGAATTAGTTATTTGTAATTCCTTGTAAGAAAAAAGTTTGGGAGGATATTGACGAAGAATACAAAGTGACCATATTATTATTATTAGATACTAGCTTTGTGATAGGAAGGTTACACAATAGCATTTTATCCACACCAGCTATTATATTTTCCAACTTAAGTCAATTTTCCCATTTAAAGGAATTAAAGGAATCTGTGATCAATGCAGTACCATTGCACAAACATTAGAACTTTGGCTTTTTGTAATCACAGATGAATCTATTAAATTTGAAGTAATCACTGATTCACTGTACTAAGAATGGAAGAAGTAATAAAATAAACATACCATATTTTGAAATTTGCCTATGCATTGACATGTGGCCTAGTAAAATAGTCTAACATGCACACAATAAAAAACCCTGTTTAATCTCCATGTGCACTTTTCACATAAAAACGTACTGTACTAAAAATGAGAGGCAATTTGTTTCTTGCAAGAAATCCGGGTTTACACATTTCAGAAAAATCATGAATAATGAAGCATACATTTATGAATTATTATGGTTTCTCTGGTTATGCAGGAATATAGTCCCAAAAGGCAACAAAACATAAAATACCAGTCTTATCTCAAGAGAGAAGTTATGAAACAAAATGGCAATCAGCAACATTATTTTATGTTCATGTAGAAACATAGTAAAAGCTAAGAATTATATTTAAATACATGCACATACTTTATTTCACTTTTACCCTAGTTTTGCCCCTGTATCTCCAAATTCAGGCAAAGAATATGCATGTCATTAACATCAATTTAAATTATGATATGTGCAGTTCACAAGGATTAATTTGGGCCAACAAACTTTGAAGAAAAGCTCCTTTGTGAATCATGCAGTAGTAATAATTATTATTACACCAAGCATTCATAAAAGGTTACAATCCTATCCCAAGTGTCACTACCAAAACCACCATTTTGAAATGCATGGCCCTCTTTGACCTTATATTATACAGCATACTTCTTATGAGAAATGAAATGAATGATGCACAAGTTATTCCCTATGTAACACCATAAAATCTGGGTGGATTTCAATCTGCAACCTGTGTGCAAATATGACACATTTGAACAATTTAGCAAGAAGAAGAACCAACACAAGGATGCAATCTCAAATATCTCTTTCTGTATTTAGTTTGGTGACAGATCATGTATAAGAAAAGAAACAAGAGCTGCTACAATAAGAGAAATAAATATAAAATGACATGTGTTTCAATAATTTGGTGATACTGCTAACATAATTCTAAATTCAGTTTAAATCTTGCATATACATTTTGCTATAATGATTCAAATAGTTACTAAAATATTAGCGAGAATTACTGGAATATCTTAAGTATGAGATGGCTTTTAAAGATAGTCTTAGTGTATAGTTGACATGAAACATGGCAGTGAAAGTTTTAACAGTAAGTAAGAGAACTTTAGCTTATATTATTGAAGTTCTGTCTCAGTTTGTTTCCAATCTTATTCTAAGTGGCTTAAAAAAACACTTGGCGCCTTTGGATTTTGAAAATTCATAGAACACCTCTATTCTTATGGATCTATGTCTATATTAAAATAACCTGCTAACTTTTCAGGAGTTGTCTGAGGATGGGATGGGATGAAAACAGGACAGTCAGAGAATGCCATCCATATATATATAGCGTACATATTTATTTATTTATTTATTTTATTTATTTAATTTCTATACCGCCCTTCTCCTGCGGGACTCAGGGCGGTGTACAGCCAAGATAAAACATAGCATATAAAATTTAAAAAACAATTTAAAAAACAATTACATAATTTTGGCCCAAGTTTAAAACAACCCAATTAAAACCGAATTCAATTAAAAACTGAGAGGATGGGATCAAGCCAGCCCAGCTAGATGGAATAAGTGTGTTTACAGGGCCCGACGAAAAGTCCGTAGGTCTGATATCATGCGTATCTCAGGGGGCAGGTCATCCCAGAGGGCAGGTGCTGCCACAGAGAAGGGGGTCGCCAGCTGGCACTGTCTGGCCTACGGCACCCTGAGAAGGTCCTCTCTGTGCGAGCGAACCGGTCGGTGGGAGGCTATTGGCGGCAGAAGGCGGTCTCACAAATACCCCGGCCCTAAGCCATGGAGCACTTTAAAGGTGGTCACCAACACCTTGAAGCACACCCAGAAGACCACAGGAAGCCAGTGCAGCTCGCGCAGGAGAGGTGTTATATGTGAGTGCCCATCGCTCCCATAATCCCCCGCGCGGCCGCATACTGGACCAACTGCAGCCTCCGGGTGCACCCCAAGGGGAGCCCCATGTAGAGAGCATTGCAGTAGTCCAGGCGGAAAGTGACGAGTACTTGAGTGACCATGAGTAGGGAGTCCCGATCCAGAAAGGGACGCAACTGGTGTATCAGGTGAACCTGATAAAAAGCCCCCCTGACCACAGCCATCATATGCTCTTCTAAAGACAGCCGTGCATCCAGGAGGACACCTAAGTTGTGAGCCCTCTCCGTGGGGGCCAGTGATTCACCCCCAATAGCCAGCGATGGAGCCAGCTGGCTGTATCGGGACGCTGGAAGCCACAGCCACTCGGTCTTGGAAGGGCTGAGTCAGAGCCTGTTTCTCCGCCATCCAGGCCCGCACGGCCTCCAGGCACTGGGACATCACTTCAAGGGCATTGTTGGGATGGCCTGGGGTGGAGATGTACAGCTGAGTGTCATCAGCGTACTGATGGAACTCTACCCCAAAGCCACGGATGATCTCACCCAGCCGCTTTACATTAATGTTGAAAAGAAGGGGCGAGAGGACCGACTCTTGTGGCACCCCACAAAAAAGGCGCCTCGGGGTCAACCGCTGCCCCCCTGTCAACACAGATTGCGACCGGTCAGAGAGGTAGGAGAAGAACCACCACAGAATGGTGCCCCCCACCCCCAGCCCCTTCAACCGGTGCAACATAATACCATGGTCGATGGTATCAAAAGCCGCTGAGAGATCTAACAGGACCAGGATAAAGGAACTACCCCTATCCTGAGCCCTCTAGAGATCATCCACCAACGCGACCAATGTCGTTTCCGTGCTCTGCCCAGGCCGGAAGCCGGACTGGAGCGGGTCTAGATAGACAGCTTCATCCAGGTACTGGGGAAGCTGCCGCGCCACCACACTCTCAACAACCTTCGCAACAAAGTGAAGGTTGGAGACTGGACGATAGTTAGCCAAAATAGCCGGATCCAGAGAGGGCTTCTTGAGGAGGGGCCTCACCACTGCTTCTTTCAAAGCGGCCGGCAGGACCCCCTTACTCAGAGAAGCATTAACAATCCTCTGGAGCCAGCCTCGTGTAACCTCCCGGAAAGCCAGTACCAACAAGGAGGGGCACGGGTCCAATAAACATGTGGTCACATTCAGCTGTCCCAGGATCCTGTCCATGTCCTTGGGAGCCACAGGATTAAACTCCTCCCAGATAACACTCTCAAGACCTGCCTCAGTCATCCCGTCCGGACTTACCCAGTCAGAGGCCAGGCCTTCCCGAATCTGAGCGATCTTGTCATACAGATACTGCACAAAATCCTCAGCTCAATCCTACAAGGGATAATCCCGCGCTTCCAGATGGAGGAGGAAGCAGGTCACCCTAAAGAGGGCGGCTGGGCGATTATCTGATGACGCGATAAGAGCGGCAAAATAGCTAGATTTCGCCACTTTTATCGCCACTAGGTAGGTCTTAATATGAGACCTCACCAGTGTTCGGTCGGATTCGGAGCGGCTGGTCCTGCAACTACTCTCCAAGCATCTTTTCCAGCGCTTCATCTCCCTCAGCTCCTCGGAGAACCAAGGAGCTAGGTGAGTTCGGTGCCGGGTCAGAGGCCGCAAAGGCATGACACTGTCCAAAGCCCCGGCGGCCACACTATCCCAGGTGGCCACCAGGTCTTCAGCCGAGTCATGAGCCAGAGTCTCAGGAAATGGCCCAAGCTCCATCTGGAACCTATCAGGATCCATCAGGCGCCTGGGGCGAAACTACCTGGCCGGTCCCGCCTCCCTGAAGCGAGGTGCAGTGGTTAGAAAGTCCAGTCGAAGGAGCAAGTGGTCAGACCATGACAAGGGTTCGATGACTATATCCCCTGTATCAAGGCCACTCGACCACTGACCAGAGACAAAAACTAAGTCCAGAGTGTGCCCGCCCATGTGAGTAGGGTCATGAATTAACTGAGTAAGGTCCATGGCCGTCATGGAAGCCATGAACTCTCGAGCCACCTCAGACATTTCACCGATAGATGGCAGGTTATATATATATAACACTAACTATATATTAAGTGTTAGTGCTATATATATATATAGCACTAACACTACATATTCTGTGTGCCAAGAAAAGTATATTAGGTATACATATATATGCTTTTGTTTCTCATTTATGGTTTTGCATTTCTTTGCAAAGGAACTCACAATAAATATATAGGATAAATATAGTACTTGGCAAGTACATTAGGTGTTTGTTTCCTCTGTGGTTTCACCCTACAGTGCTTTGGTTAAGTGTCTGTGGGTGTTCCAAATTCTCCTGGCACCACAATTCTTCAGGATTGTTTTTTCAATTACTCAGAATATGCTTATTACATACTATAGTGTCAGAGTAGTTGTATTGTAGAAATCCATTCCAAGTATTCCCAAGATTTCAAAAATCTTCTCCACAAGTGGAAAAAGAAATCTCAGAAATTCCTGAGGAATTTGCTTTATGATTACCAAAACACTATTATCTGGCATGCAATAACTGAATTTAAGTTATTACATAATAAAAATTTATATAAAAATACACAGATTCGTGTATTTATGAATAGTCTTAATTTGTAGTTTTGATATAAGAAAAAAATTCTAATAAGCTTGGAACTTGAAGAGGAAAAACAAAAACACTGCACTATTATATAAGATACATAAATTATTAGATAAAAACATTTTTAGATCCTAAATGAGAAATTTGAAAGTAACTGTTTCTTCCTTTCAATATATCAATGTAAAAAATATCAGGGAAAAAATCTTGCAATCATTATATTGTATCTAATAATGACAAGAGAACAATTTTTTATTGAAGTTGTTTCACTAAAGGCCTGAATGTAGACTTGGCTGCAGTTTATCTGTGCTAGCAGTGTATCCTAAAAAGTAAAGTTATAATCTCGTTTTTTTAAAAAAAAAAATCCTCTAAAGACATGAAAAATTCTCCAGAACAATATGGAAGATGATGGAGGAAACTCAAAAGTACATCATTTCTTTCAGTACATTCCTTTCCAAGGAAACATTTTAGTCACTACTAGACAACATGTGACTTGTCATTATTTCAGAGACATTTCTTTACCTGACAAGAGAAACAGAATGATCAAGGGCAAAAAAAGTAGTGGGAATGGGAATGGTTGGCTTGACTGCGAATCTGGAAGCAGAGCGGCGGAACCAGTTTATCTAACTTCTGGAGGGCTGGGATAGAACTGGTCTACTGAACCGCTAGGCAGCAGCACTGAAATGACCATAAGGAGCAGGGGTGGGATTCAGCCTATTCGGACAGGTTCGGGCGAGCTGGTTGCTCCGACAATCAGCTGAGAGTGAACTGGTTCACTCTGACAATCGTGTGGGCCTGCCCGCCCCTGCGCTATAGTGACCTTTATTTTCTTTTTTTGAAGCCCAGCAGATTGCCATGCCTCAGCTGTTTTATTCACCGGGGCTGCAATCGAAGGTAAGTTTGGAAACGAACCACGTTTGCGCAGAGTGTGTGTTTGACACGCGTGTGAACGAATCAAGCTGAGCGTGCACAAAGTGTGTGCAAAGCGCACGCTCAGTGAACCAGTTGTTACACCAGTTGAATCCCACCACTGGATTCAAGGATTAACCAGACTGAGATATCCTTGGTTCATAAATTGTTGCCCTACAATGCACTATTTCACCCAGTTAAAGGTTACAGACATGACAGTTGTAGTAGCAGATAGATAGATAGATAGATAGATAGATAGATAGATAGATAGATAGATAGATAGATTTAAAGCCTGCTTTACACACACACACACACACACACACACACACACACACCACACACACACACACACACACTTTTCTTCTTTTCTCTGCTATCTGGGTGTAGGAGTAAAAGTTTCCTGGATTCTTAACTATAGTTTCCTGTGAGAGACAAGAGCTGGCTGTATGGAATCTGAATAAGGAACTGATTATTTTTACCATTTCACCTAAACAATGTCAAAAAAATCAATAGGATATAACAAGCATGCCATTAGTAATGATCAAGATCTCTCTCTCTCTCTCTCTCTCTCTCTCTCTCACACACACACACACACACACACACACACACACACACACACAATGTGCCTTATGCCTTAAATGTTGCTTATACCTGTAAATATTATTAATCTTTTTTCAAAAAGGAAGAAATGTAAGATACAACTGTAAAGAAGCTTTTTCAGAACTATATTAAGCTTTAACAGAAAAAAAGTTTCATATTAACCTAGTGCAACTTGAGGAATTTATCTGGTATTTGGATCAATCTAAATAAACAATTAAAATATAGTTAAAAACTTGCCCTAAAATATTTAAATGACATTCTACTTGCACATATATGTACAGTGCATAGCCATGCATAAAATATTTTCAAAATAAAAAGAACAGAAATGGAGGTTTGTTTTATAACTTCTAAATAGGTGTCAATTGGTATAGAGTCCTGCCAATTGTTACAAAATTGGCAGCCATTTAATTATGTATTTGAACTGTTTGTACCTTTAATTTTCAAGAGGAACATGAACTTCTTTTCTACTTCCCTTTCCATCCCTTTTATTTATATGTCATGTGTTCTGGTTATAAACTTGAGCACATGGACTGTTTCAAAACTGAAACATGTAAAATCTAAGTTGACAAAAGCATAACAGCAAAACAACACAACACAAAAACTCTTAAATAAAAAATATAACCCCTAATGATTTATGAACTAACGTATGTACTTATCAGTTTCCTATGTCACAAAAAACGCACTTTAAAAAATGAAATTATTTTTGCACTCCTATTTCTTACATTCTGTATTAGCATTTTTACAATACATAATACTCCTGTTGCTTATGAGCTATTTCTTACCCTTCAGCAATTTCCTACAGCGTCGTCAAAATGATTACTTACATAATTAACTTTAATTAGTCTACACTTTCCGCAAGACATGAAGAATTTTTTTAAACAGGGTGACTATTGCACAGTGTGACATTCTCTCAGTTTCATCATTGGTGCATTTGAAAGGTAAAGTGGTCAGCAAAACTGACTGCTTTACTCCAAGTGCCCAAAAGGAAGGCCTTTTTAATTGACTCACCACAATGTGAGCTGGAGATGGGGACCTGGCATCTTTCAGGGCTTGTCTGCTCTGTAGGCTTCCCGCTTGGACATCCAGCAACGGCCATTTCATCTGGAGATACTGGATGGAGAAAGAAAGACTTCAGATAGGAAAGGAAACGGACAAGTAAACATTGTGCAACGTAGTGAAGGAGAACTAAATGGTATGCAACAACAAAATAAAAAACACTTTAAAAAATGTTTAACAGTGGTGGTGTAAGCAAGTATTTTCATAATGTTTATTTACAAACTTTATCCGACTACCTAAAACTCCTGTATTCTAGGCAATTTACAGGGTTTACACATGAACATTTATTGAAATAAAGAAAAATAGAAACATTATATTGTTATTTTAGGACTAAAACATGGAAAAAGAAGACATTGTGCAGAAGCAAAATGGAAAGAAATAAAATGCGGGACAAATAGCAATAGAAATAGCACTTAGACTTATATACTGCTTTACTGTGCTTTACAGCCCTCTCTAAGTGGTTTACAGAGTCAGTCTATTGCCCCCAACAATTTGGGTCCTCACTTTACCTACCACAGAAGGATGGAAAGCTGAGTCAACCTTGAGCCTGGTGAGATTTGAACTGCCAAATTGCAGACAGCTGGCAGTCAGCAGAAGTAGCCTGCAGTACTGCACTCTAACCACTATGCCACTGCAGCTCCTCATGATCATTACTATCACTGCAAGAGCAGAAATAGTTCTACAGTATATCTCACAACAGAAAAATCCACTTATGCTGTTTTACTAAAAGGAATGGTAATCCCACATTGATAATTATTTGCCATAAAATAGTCACTGAAAAGTTAGAACTTTAAAAATTTATTTTAGAATCTGCACCTATAACATACACACGGATATTTCATATTTAAAAGCCATTTTTCAAAAATGGTGTGGCTAATGGAAACATATGCTAAAGTTCTCACTCAGAATTATGCATTAAATCCAGTGTTTCCCAACCTTGGCAACTTGAAGAAATATGGACTTCAACACAGGGCCTGGTGGCTCAGCAGACTAAAAGCATTGTGATTAACACCAGCCGTCTGCAATTACTGTAAGTTCGAATCTTACCAGGCTCAAGGTTGACTCAGCCTTCCATCCTTTCTAAGGTAGGTAAAATGAGGACCCAGTTTGTGGGGGCAATAAGCTGACTTTGTATAAATATACAAAAGTATGAAGGCTATTGCTTAATGCATTGTAAGCTGCCCTGAGTCTCCGGAGTAGGGCGGCATATAAATCAAATTAAATAAATTAAATAAATAAATAAAACTTCAAGAATTCCCCAGCCAGCATTATACTGGCTATTCAAACACTGCATTAATCCAATGGTCCTTGAATTACCTTGCACACCTATCACTGGGAATATGTCAAAGGACCTTTTCCCAAATCAGTACAAGGGAAAATCAGAAAGCTATGGCAAGAGCAGTGAGAAAGCCAGGAGACTGAGCAGAGTTGAAGAAAGAAAGCAATTCAGGTAGTTGCCAGCCTCATGTGCTAAGGAATCTGATTTCTATTTTTAGGCCTTATGTCATTCAATAAATGATTTGGCTTATGAGTTAGGAAATATGATTGTCAAATTTAGATAGCACCATTTTTCATTACTCTATTTTAAGAAGGGTTGACAAACTACGGTGTGTACAGGATTTCAGAAGGAAAAAGCAGGAGTAACCACCATCTCTTTTCTAATCCCAGTAAAGCATTTGATACAAAGTGGGGTTTTTTTCCCTTTCATGCTTCTAGAAATCTTCCCACTCATGCATACATGCTCACCAATTCACGTATCCATTGGGTGCTGCATATAAACCTACTGCAAATAATCTCAGGCAATTTCTGAATAATCTTTGCCATGCTCCAGCCTTTGCTTTGTCTTCGCTTTCTGCTGAAAGCCTCCTAAAATTGAACCTTCCAAAAATGTACTAGAAAAACTTTTTCTGATTCATTTCTCAGGCTTTTCGTCAGGTTAGCAAAAAATGTGCAAAACGTCTTGGAAATACAGTAGGATTGCAATGTAACAAAATGATAAAAGAATTGCTATGGGTAGATTACTAAAATATTTATATCAATACAAGGTCAACCTCACTTATAAAAATGTAGCACAAAGAATTATAAATCTCTGCACCATGCTCTCTCTTAATGTCAGCAATTTAGTTAGACAAACAATTTCATTCTTGCCCATCAACACGAGCAATAAAAGAGTCAGTTTGTTGGTGAATATGCATTCCCATGACATACAAGCAACCTTCCAGCCAAGTGGCTGGTTTTGCCTGAAACTGACACTCAGTAAACAATCCTATTCATGATGCACAAGCAGGAATAGGGTACAGCTCTCTCACTCCAACAAAAACAACCAAGACATGTTCTTGTTACTGGAAGTTAATCGAGAGGATTCAGAATTTACAAAGAAAGTTGGTCCCTGCTGAGAAAGTATGTGCTGAATTTATTGAGAGTTTGCAATGCAAGTAAGGCAAAATCTTTTGCTGAATTTTGCTGGGTCAACTTTAATATATGATGCTGATGTACATGCTCAAAATGTGAATAAATTTCATCAGCAAACCAGGATAAATCTAGACTAAAATTTGCCCCAATATACAGAATCCTAGAGTTGTATGTGTATTTTTTTTCCCTACTTCTGAAGTGTATAACTCTTTCAGGAAGAAGTTTATATTGCTTATGAGTAAATTAAATTCAATTGACATAATCACATTCTACATATTTAATAATTTTCTCTTATTATAATAGCAAAAACACAATTTGGCAATAAGTTCTGGAGAGCTTTATTCTTTTATGTAGCCATTACAAGAATAGCTTGCTACAACCCTTCCAATTAGATATCTTATTTTATCTTTTTTCAACATGGTGCTCTCCAAATATATCAGAAATATAATTTTCACAATTCACCACCAACAAGAAACCGATAGATTAAAATGGGAAGCTTTGCATTTCAAGAGTTCAGATACAAAACATTTTACATTCCCTAGTCGGAATTACTGTAAAATGATTCAAGCTTTTGTCATAGAATAGACAGAAAACCTTCCACTATTTATTAAATATTAAAAGGCTGTATTTTGAAAAAATGATTAAACCCAGAATTTTTCAGCAAAACTTTGTGTTATAAAAATGATTTTACAGGTTTAAACTATCCTTCAAGCAACATCCCAGTTCACCTGCAGCTTTCTTCATGATCCTGTAACTTATTTTCATTTTGGTAACAAAGACGCAATTACTCAATTGAACTGATTTAGGAATACAGTATGGTGACATCAATAACAGCAAATGAACATTCTTACACTGCTCTAATCTTGAGCTACTCATCAAAATAATGACATAGCCCAAACCAGCTTAGTTTGGTAATAATGTCACTATTATTAGAAAGAAGAGAGCAATTTTGACCTTCCTCTGCCTTTCAGAAACTGGCTTCAAAGGATTTTTTATTAATATGTTTAACCCAGTTTATTTTAACTAAATATAAAATGCAGCTTTATAAGCATTAGGAGTGCAAGAGATGTTTCTATGCAATATTTGCAAAAAAAAAAAAAAAAAAAAAAAAACTCCAGCATTTGGAGAGTTAGCATAAAGGATGAATTTTGAATGTTCCTGAATCTTCAAATATTCCATCCCCTCTACACCTTTACTTCATCCAGTTTAAACTGAAAAAACAACAGCTCTATTGACAAAGAATAAAACACTTGCTTTATTCAATAGCTTCAAACTTGAGCCATAATACAATATTAATGTGGTGGCTTCTAATTCTTATTTTACATAAAAGCTTCATTGTGTGCCAAATCCAATCTCCACAGGCTACCTGAGCCCTAGATTTTTATGAGTCTACATTTCAGCACTGCAAGTCTACAGTACACATAATTTTCAATTATGTTAGGGCAGGCCAAGATCACTGCCTATATAACGTTACTGGTGAAGGAAATGAGAGTCAGTCCTGCTATTGAGTGAGCTAACTCAACCCAGATGGGAGGAAAAATGGAGAAAGAAAGATGTACTATTGGAATTAGGAAGCAGCAATCTAATCCTGCAATAACTTGCATAGTGGAGTAAACTGCCAAGTAAAAAGCCCATCATCAAGACATTATTTTAAGTATCAGTCTGGAAACAAAAAAAGAAAGAATTGTTTTTTTGCAGAGAAAACATTGCATCAAAAACTGCTTATAGAAGGAGGTACATGTTCCATTGTCTTTTTAGGTTTACAACTGCAGCAAGAATAGGTTTATATCTAGTATTTTCAACAGAACAAAGGTAACAGTGATAGAGTGTCCTATGAGAAACACAGCACTATTTCTCAACCTTAGCAGCTAGGATCTGTGGACTTCAACTCCCAGAATTCTCAGCCAAGTCCACACACCATAAAATTGAGAAACACTGTATGACAAATAACAGCAGGAAGTCCTTTAACTCGCAAGTTGCTATAAAGGAAATTTGGAGGCAGAATTAACTGATTTTATTTTAGTATCAGCATCCCAATTTTCATTGAGCATCCAAGGAAAAATAGGAAATTCAATTTGTGTTTAAAAAAAAATCTGATTGACTCTGTCAATCCAAGAATCAAGTATGAATATTGGAATAGAAAGCAAAACTCTTACACTGTTTGTAATATCATATTGTATTTGTTTGCAAGCTTTTCTGACAGGGTGAAGGGACCTTCTTTTTTTTTCACAAGAATACTATGGGATAGACTAAAAAGTTAAGAAAGAATGGTTGGTGAAAATCATAGAGAACTTCCATGGCTCAGATCTAATCTAGCTCTTCATTTTATCTTTACATTACATTGCCTCAACCTCAAATTGTGTAGAATTCATAAATATAATTCCTTTTGTATCTAACTGCTAAATATTCTAATTCCTATCTCAGGGACAACAGATATTAGAATTCAATGTGCAGTCCCAATCTATTCAAACTGAAGTTTCATGCATTCTGATGTTCTAGAAACCACCAGAGGCTGCAAATATATAGGCTTTATGATAAACATGTAAAGAATACCTAATATTTGAGATAATTTCTCAATTTAGAAATCTAACCCTAACTCTTAATTAACACTATTATTAAAGAAAAAAACACAGACTAGAGATCTTTTACTCCTTATCTTCCTTCCTGCCAGAGCTGCAAAAGTCTTGATTTCACTCACAATACAGAGGCCTTTAGCAGACCAATAGAATATGTATATAAACTCACTTAGATCCAGAATACAAAATGCTGACTTGATGAAAACAATGTGGCTTGCAGATCTTGCTAAACTCACAGGTGACAGGAAGGAGATAGCAAGTTCAATCTCATTCTCATTTTCCATACATACCAATGAAAGCTAACTAACAGATAACCCTAAAGTTTTGGCAAGCATATTTCTTCAAATCCTTATTTATAAAAGATAATCATTTGTTAACAGTATATAGTAGCTGCAGAAAATTGCTGAGACAAAAATGCATGTGATTCTCCTGATGCATGAACTTTTAACTCATTTTTCCCTGCATCCATTTGCACATCTAGACTTGGAATCCAAAAGAAGTAAAAAAAAGAATGTCGTGATTTAACATTTATCAAAAAGAAAAAAAATCTTTCCATATTATTGTTGAATCCCAGTAAAATCCTATGGCAACATTATCACAGCAATGTACTTCATTGCCAAATCAGAGAGGTATATGAGTTGATGAACACCTTTCAGTTACAGTTTTAACATGATAATTTTTAATTTTAAAGTTTTGGGGCAATCTGTTTTACAATTACTAAATTTATATAACTATGTTATAACTAGAAAGATTAATAGGTAGATGAAAAATTCAAGATAACTTTCTGACATTTTAGCTGGTAGACATCTACAGGCACTGATTAGGGAAGTATATGTAAAAAAAAGATAAATCAGTATTAACCCATATTGTAGAAATATATTATCTTTTTTTTAAGAAACAAGAAAATTTAATAAATTTGTAAAAGGTGCTCCCAAGAAAACCCAGAATCTTTCCGTTCATATTCTTTGTGGCTTTCTCTCTGTTTGGACCTTCTCAATGACAGGAGTTGTTACTTTATGCTTCTTGGGTCCTAAGATGACTTGAAATCTTGCATACTAAATAAAAATAAAAAGTCCAAGAATACATTTTCCCCTGGTGCCTGAAACAAGAAGGAAAGTGGCATGTTTTAACATTAAAAAATATTTCAGTTAAAAAGGAGAGGATCAGAGTAGAATGTAGTCAAGTCCTAACCAAAACCTTTTTGCTCCAAACTTACTTACAATCCTTTTACTGAATTTTGTGCATTTTTCCTGTAATGTTTTACTTCTTTTAAAAATGAAGAGAAAGAGAAATAGGGTGTGTGTTTTTTTATCCTAACCTTTTTCTCACAATGCAGGCTCTGCTCTTCTATGCAGATCAGCTGAGTGGTTGCAACAGGAATTGACTGACCCGGCTTGTTACCTGATCCTGACATTGTGGGTTGAGATAGAGCCCAAAGTCACCCAACCAGTTTTCATGCCTAAGGCAGGGGTGGGTAGTGGCAATGATTCTATATAAATGTCCTAATTAGATGTAGACTGATTTGGTTATGAAACAAAGACCAGCAAAATTTCTTGCACCCATTTTCCCTTAAATATATAAGCTGTTACAAATATTTATTACAAAAAATAAAATATGAGAACTAAAATCCCCTCACATGAAGACTGAACACTTTCAATCACTTGTGATTTGTGATGACACTACAAATGTCTAATCCAGGGCTGTCAAACTCCTGGCCCACAGGACAGATGTGTCACGTGCTGGCCACGCCCATATCAGGGTAAAAAGTCCTGATACATCACGTGACGTTGCGAGTTTGACACCCCTGAATTACAATTACTCAATACTGGGCCTACAGGTTCCCTCAGCCAATCACGTATATTCTTTTCCAATACTTTTTTTAAAAGAAAAATGATTCAAAGAAATAAAAGTAACCTGCAGAGAAAAAGACAAAGTTTATAAAAATATAAGTCATAAAAAGCAAAGCAAAGCAAAATAAAATTTAATCGTTTTGCAGGTCAGCAAAAGCCCACTGTTATTTCTCCAAATTACAACAAAAATATTTGATTTGGATCAATATATATATTTAGGATATATTATGCTATAAGGATGAAGGTGAAAAACAACATTTCATAGAGAAAAGTTACTGGGTATACGTGCAGGAATCTAACTAATATATCAAAATGATAAACAGCAGAAGGAATTTTGATAGGGCATTCAATCTTCCAAACAAGGATTAGTTATTGCCAAAGAAGATATTTTTAAAATTAAAAAGCAGTTAGTAAGATATATTCGGTCAAAAATACAAAATATGCAGCTATGTACTGCCTTTTTACTGAGTAAGAGATCTGATATTAGTAATGGACACAAATCAACTTTATAGCATTTTTAACATCAAGATTAACAAAAATGTTATTAGTATTTGATGCAAAAGCTGGCAATACTCCAATACTGTAAAAAAGTTTCCAGCTTTATTGAAATAGAAGGTATTATGCAAAACCCAAGACATGGTATCTTTAAAAAAAGCAACAGTGACATTTTGCAGACTTAGAATGCTGCAGATGTCATAAGCAAATAGAGAGCAAAACATTAAGCAGCATAATTTGGACTCCTTAATATTTCAAGTCCTGCGGGCATTTTGCTCACTGTGCCAAATAGCTGTGGTACTCGATGAGAAGGATACTCATAGAGTGTGACTGGGTGTGGGAGAGAAAGCAATGGGATAGTTTCTCTCTAGTAACCAGACTGAAGAATTCTTAGCATGCTGATTCTTGAGAAGTTCTCACCACAATTTTCCCAGTAGACAAAACAGCACCACAGGCATCCAAACCACCAAGCCATGTCCACCAATTCTACTATCCCATAATCTCTGTCTGAGGACCAAACACTCTTAGCCTCCAGGCATCAACAAAGAGGAAGTCCGAAGAACCACTGGACTATTACAATCTTTAAATAACTTAAAGTGATCGTTTGTTACTAAGCATAGTTCGTGTTTTAAAATAACTAACCCACAAAGTTACTTTTGATACCAATTTTTATTTAACGGCCTGTGGGTTTCTAGGAGTAGGAAATGCAACTGGCTATGGCTCACATTTGTCATTATACAAATGCAGCAGTGTAAACACATACATATGGTACATACACAAAATAGAAATGGAACTGTAATATATCTGTTTATTTTTAAAGTAACTTTTACTTAAAATAACTACTTAATCACATTCAAGTTAAAATGAAAACTATTTAGCTGTACCAGAAGTACCCCAAACCGCAATAAACTCATAACTAATGTGTTTATCAAATAAAATAAACAGAGCTTCAGATGAAACAGATAATGTTTTGTGAGTCCAAACATGTTGTGCATAGTCTGATTAAATTACTAGAGCCTTTATCAGCAGGAAAATCATAATACTGGAAAGATAGGCACCACTATGCTTGCAAATATAATGTAACTTTTTTTAAAAAAAAATGATATATTAAAGCATTGTGAATAGTTTGTTTCTAATTAAAGGTTTTTAAAAAATATTTGGAAGGTTCTGTGGTAAATTTGAACTGAAAGATAAAATTATGTGCCAACATTATCACCAGTAACATCTTTAAGCTGCACTGGACTTGTTTAGTAGTTGAGTCACATTTGATTGTTAAGGGAAAATGGCAAGGAATGGAAGGCCAGCTTATGTAATGGTTAAGGTGCTGGCCTAGAAGCTAGGAGACTGTGAGTTGTAGTCCCAGCTAATGAATGAAAGCCAGTGGGGTGACGTTAGGCCAGTTAAACTCTCTCAGCTCAATCACCTAGCAATATTTTTGTTGTGGGGGGAAAAAGAGGAAGAGAGGAGGCATTACTATATATGAGTTACTTATAAAATAATAAAGGCAGGATAAAAATCTAATAAATAAATAAATTAAATAAGGCTGAAAAAGAACAGAAGTTTGCATGGGAGTGGCATTGCCTATGCTGTGTTGTATAACTTGTGATGGCTTTTGCATGTAAACATGCATGTGATTTGCTTTCTCTAGCAAGGATATCTGTCTTTTCTGCCCTGTGGATTTTCCCCCCTTTTAATCTAACTACTTTGCCTTCTGTAAATAAATGTTCTGTAACATAACATGTCTATTATTACAACTACTTCATAAATGGGCACATTCTGCCCATTATGACAGTCATTTGAAAATGTACAAATTCCAAACATGCCTACTGAGCCAAAATATTTAAAGTTCCTTAGCTTGATTGTCAGTACTGTTCCTGGTATTCCACGGATCAGTGTTTTCTTATCCCATGAGCTCCTTTCCAGTCGAGCAACAGACTCTCATTAACCAACATATTGCCATAAGAAGGACCTTTTAGCCACGTTCAGATCAAGCCAGTCTTATCAACTACATTTGGATTAATCACAACCAGAAGCAAAAGAAAGGATACAGTTGTATAAATGGCAAATTATGGGACCTGTACTATCACATTACAAAGAAACCAGATTATGGCTGATGTGGGCTTTCAATAAACTACACCAGGAAATTAATATATATATATATTAGTTCATTATGAAACTCAGAAATTGTAAAAATATTAGCACAACACAAATAATAATAATTCCTACCAGCACACTTCTGCTCACATCTTAAGTTCTATCCATTTCTAAGACATTTGCACATTCTAATTTTTAAAACACACAGTGAAAGAGTTATTATCTCCAGGCCACAGAGGCTGAGAAATAAGAAATGGCTGATCTGTGATCAGTTATTGAGTTCACTGCGGGGATAAAAATCAAAGTGAGCACTTCCGATTCATAGAAAAGTCTCTTAGGCATCTTCCATGCCAGCTCACTGTGAAGTTAATATTTATCAAAGCAGTACAAAACTGTAACTCCTCCTCCTACCACATGCTTTTTATAGGTTCTGTCCCTAATATATCACTTTAGCTCACTCCTGAATAAATGAATACACACACACACATATATAGACATAAAGACACACACAGACACACACATAAACGCACATGTCTCAATATGCCCATGTAAGACTTTTACTTTCTGAGCTACCCTGGGTGCCAGTTTGCTTCCAGGATGTTATTCAAGTTGGTGATTTATTTATTTATTTATTGGTTCGATTTATATGCCGCCTTTTTCTGGAGACTCAGGGCGGTTTACAATGTGTTAAGCAATAGCCTTCATACTTTTGTATATACCTGCTTAGTAGGACTTTTGCCCCCACCCCCCAAGCGGTGTTTTTTTTTACACAAAGTCAACTTATTGCCCACACAAACCAGGTCCTCATTTTACCTACCTCGAAAGGATGGAAGGCTGAGTCAACCTTGAGCCTGGTGAGATTTGAACTTGCAGTAATTGCAGGCAGCTGGTGTTACTTAACAGTGCTTTAGTCTGCTGCCACCAAGGCTTTATAGATTGTGACCTATAAAGCCCTGCATGTAATAGACTTGGGACTGCCTGTCTCCCATATCGTCTGTCCGGCAATTCTACAGGATATGCTCCAGGTTCCTTCAATTAAATCATGTGACCCCACCCCATCCCGAAGGATACTTTCTCTGTAGCAGTGCCTGCACTATGGAATGCAGTTCCTACTGGTATTTCAAAGGGGCTTTCAGAGGTCCTCTTCTCTCGCAGGTCATTAGGGATGGGGAATGAAACCCCTCTGAATTATTTTTTATGTTTCAACCCATTTCTATTATGCTGCTATCTTTTATTTTTTACTTTTATTTTTTGATTGTATTTTTTAAAAAAATGTTTTCTTGTCAACCACCTAAAGTTATTGGGAGTCAGGCAGCAAACTAATTTAATAATAAATAGCAAATAACTCTGTATTTCTTGGTAATAATAGTTGGCTTTCACTTTCCAACATGCACAAATATGAACTTTTACTAAATAATTTTCATGCTGATAGATCTAAAAAATAATATACAGACAATTTTCTATTGAGAATTCTACCAACAGTCTCCTCATCCTGAAAACAGATCTTGATGAGGGAAAAATCTACACAAATGTCTGACTTTTCACTATGTGTGTTGAATAAACCTATTAGTCCGTGCAAGTATTGTGAATTTTTTTAAAAAAAGCTTACTCTAAAGAACTTTCAAATGTTATAGCACTTCCAACAGATGGTTTTAATTTTGTATCTCAATCATTGTAAATAAAGGACTTGACCAAGCACCCAGATGTATTCATTTTTTAAAAAATTCAATTGCACTTAAAGAGTCTAGAATATAGAAGACATTTATTTTTATTGGGCAATTATATATATTGGCTGCATCTCATCAAGAAATTTCCTATATTGTCTATTATATTATCTTCATCTCACAACTTTTTATGCTGAACTGGAACAGAAAATTGTTTACAATCTGTAAACAATGTAATTCAGACTGCAATTCAAATCACATAAAGCTGTTCTTGAGATCTCTCTCTCTCTCTTTCTTTCCTTTCTTCTATTGTAATTTTTTTTTAGTTGTTATGAGCCACCCATAGTCATTGGGAGCTGAATGGCATTCAAATCTAGTAAGAGAGACAGTCAGACTGATTTATAATATATCCTATTTCTCATGCTCAGTGTAGAAGATGGGAGTTAGATGTGGACATATAGCCATAATATGCAAATACATTGTATTTGAATGCACAAAGAGTACAGCAAATATTGCAGATCACATATGGGAATGCACTACATTTGATCTAAAAATACCTCTTAAGGCAGTGCTTAAGGAGTTGCAAATTTCACAACACCCAAAACCCACTTATGAGAAAGTCTTTAGTTAAATGTCTCTGTTGTGATTTGATAAAGGGATAATGTATCCTTATTCAAAGATAAATCGCTTTTTCCCAATTTTGGATAGTTTACTCAAGTTTGGGAAGCAGTGGTCCAAGTCAAAAAGGTAATATTGAATAACCCAAAGAGCTGTGGTGGTGCAGTGATTAGAATGCAGTATTGCAGGCTAATTCTGCCAACTGCCAACAGTTCTGATTCTCACTGGCTCAAGGTTGACTCTGTTGTGGTCCATCATCAGCCTGCGGAGCTGGCAGCAAAGTCAGACAATGAGGAAGCTGGGGAGGACAATGGGCCAGTCCTGAAGTCAGAGGAAAGCCTGGACAAGGGCTCTGCATCTGAGGCAGAGATGGGGCCAGGGGCATCTGGAAGCGATGCACAGATTCTGGAGGCGGACAGCAGAGAGGCAGAGGAACAGGAGGAGCCTGTTCCTAGTGCACACATGCGAAGAGCTGCCAGAAGGCAAGAGCAGCTAAAGCAAAAGGGACAACTCGGGAGTAAGGCCAGGAGATGATTGGGCCCTCCCATAAGGCTTAAAAGAGCAGCTCTTGGGCTCTTTGTAGGAAAGCAACGTTGTTTCTTATCAGCTTCTCTTGTTTCTAAACTTCATGGGGCTTTGCCAAGAAAAGCTTTTGGCAGGGTGCCAAAGAAGACAAAAGTTTGTGATACGGTCGAAGGATTTTTTCTGAAGGACTTGTTTTGGAATTAATGTGGACTAAGCTGAGAATGAAATAATTTTCAGCTGTTCTAATAAAATATGTTTGTTTAGGACTGATTGTATCTGGTAATAACTACTTGGGCCTAGGTCACAACAGACTCAGCCTTCCATCCTTCCGAAGTTGCTAAAATGAGGACCCAGATTGTTGGGGATCATAGGCTGACTCTGTAAACTGCTTAGACAGGGCTGTAAAGCACTGTGAAGCGATATACAAGTCTAAAATGCTAAGTGCTATTGCTACTCCAAAGATCATGTGTCTCATATTTCCAAGCTACTACTGAATGCATTTGTATGATCAACAGAGCATGATATGCCATAACATTTTTATTAATCCTTTTTCCTCATATCCAAGACATTATTGGATTCTGTTGCTTCTTATTTGCAGCATTTCCATGATCTGCCATGCATTTCCTACCTTGCAGAGGTAATGTAATCTCTAATGTAATTCATTTCTCAAATCCTTCTCCTGCTTTTTCACTCTTTCTAGTATCTATGCACTTTCCCATACCTGCAAAAACAATCCCTCTTCAAGATATCTCTCTTTCAACAACTTCCTCAGCACAAATGAACAAAGCATTCCTTAGCATCATATATAATTACTTTACACAAAATGTAGATCCCTAGAGTAAGGAAGTCTTGCAATTAATGACAATGAGATTAGCAGTGATTCCTGTGTTCTGAAGGATCTAACATACAGTTATCACTAATTAAATCCATAGTAATTCTAGGAAATGCTGATTATATTCCCCATACAAACTGCTTGCTATTCCATATCTACAAGCATCCAATAACTATTTCCTTTAATTGTACACACATTTCATCACTGTTCAAGAGTGTAAAAGATTAGTCAGCTAAAACTGACCTTTTCATTTTTATTGCTTCTGGATTTGTTTGATATCTGCAGCAAAACAACAACAACTCTGAATTTAAATAATGGAGGAAAGCAGAAAATTTGTATTTCACAGCTAACTTCTAGCAGCAAGGAGTAACTGATTACTTAAGCAACCAAAAGCAAAGAAATACTTGAGGTCCTATTGGCTCTAATTTCAAATCTGTATTCTCTGCACATGAGCCATTGGTGTACATTTGTTTCTCACTTAAAATAGATGCATGTACTAAATCAAGTGCATTAACTTTAAAATATTTTGTCAATGAAATATATTAAGTTTGAATGTGATTTACAATTGGATTTATAAAACCTGAGTTTCACTTCAACTATATACCCTTTTTTATTTAAGCAGCAACAAGAAAACAGACACACACAAAAACATCTTTTTATTTTTATTAGGAGGCCAGAGAAAAGGAAAAGGGAGGGAAAAATCGACTGCTCTATTAGCCAGAGGCACTTTGCAAGCAGGAAAGTAGAACTCAAGATGTGGGCAGGCCTCAGGTTTCAGTGCCTCGGGGCACATCGAAGAGACACCAATGTATTTACTGAGCAGTCAGTAAAGCAATGTCTCCAATCTTATCACATGCTATAATCTCATATTTTATGAGAATCCACAGTACATTTCCAAGTTCAAGCAGCGGATACAATTGCTTAGATGAAGTATAAAGAAAGATTATTAAGCATCTATCCGGTATAAAATAACTTAGACATGAATTCAAAAGAACATAATTTCCCCTTGTTTCCCAAATAAATCCAAATTCCAAAATTGGGAATGGGAGGTAAGAATCCTACTCCGGTTATTTTAATGCAATGGAAAGCAGAATTCAATTTTGTGCACACCTGTAGAAAATCATTGTGCATCACTTGTATACTACTAAAACTCTTATGTCTGTTTATCTCTGTCTCTTATGCCTATTCAACCTTCAATTGGGGAAAGCCATAGTTCATAGGACAGCTCATTTTGAATAAACATACTTTAAATAGGCTAACTTACAAAATGTTAAAATACAGGAGTCATGTCTCCCATGGAATTGAAATTCAGTGCTGCTGCACTCAGCTGCGGTCATATAATTGCCATTTCCAATGTTTCCTACCAGCTTCCCACAAGTCAGTGGGGAAGCCAGCAGGAAGTGTGAATTGTTCTGAGGTAATGACAGAATTGTATACCTCAGGGATTGAAAATGAGCAAAGTAAGTAAGGAAATAAGTAAAGGAAATGGAGAAAAAGAAGAAGAAGGGAGGGAAGGATGCCTGCCCATAATCATTCTGTTTATCTATTTAGGGAAGTACACAATATATATTGACTTATTGGTATTTGTTGAGGGAGGAAGAGAGTTGTTTAATCTTATATAAAGTTAGTGAATCACTGATATGTGTAGCAAAAACTATTACTCAGGCAATATCTTGGGATTCTTTTAGCTTAAATGACTTTTGGACACAAACTCTTGCCAACACAATCTCTTGCCCTTATGTTATTTTGTCAGATTTCCATACAATATATTCAAATATTCAATAATCTGTTTTCAACATTAATTTTTTGAAAATGCTGCTACTGGAATGAGAATGGGAATGAGCAGTACTTCCGGTGGCTCTGCGAAATGCCGACAGAGCTCCTTTTAGGAGCTCCAGCCCCGTGACTCCGTATAGCCACTAGAACAGCGAAAATCAGCTGTCTAGCAGCTTAAAAACTCTCCCCCAGGGAAAAGGGGAGAAAAGAGCAGAAGGGTCTGGGCAGAGCTCCCCTAGACCCCCCAGCCTTTTTTTTTAAGCCTGGGGTTTGCAGGGTGAGAGCTCCCTGAAAGCCCTTTAAAGCTCCGGAACTGGGACGAGTCTGCTTAAAAATAAGCAGACCGAAGTGTCGCGACCACACCAGCAAAGCAACTAGAAAGATTATAAAGAATTTGGATTTTGGATTTTGGATGCTGTCAGAGTTAATCCAGGAGACTAAAAATGCAAGTATTGTATGTTAACTCCATTTAAAAAGGGAAAGATGGCGCCTTAGGGTGTGAAAATGAAACTTATAAGTGAAAGTCCTTGTTAACATCAGTAACATTGTTAAACCTATCGGGTCATTCAAGAAAAAGATTTAAAGTGGAAGTGGAATGGAAAAGACTGTGGTATTGATTTCAACTAACTTACATTTTTAATTTGCATGGAAATAATTGGAGTTAATGACCTGATAGCCGAATTAATACAACCATAAAGAGACAATTGAAAAATGGCTGAAATTAAAGATGGATTATATGAGTCAGCAAATTTACAAGTAGTGACTGCGAAGGATTTAAAAGATTTTTTAAAATCTTTTACTGTTGAGATAAGACAGATAATTAAAAGAACTATTCAAGATTTTAAATTGGGGAATAATAATGACTTGCTGTCTGGAAAAGAGGAAGAAATTAATCAGGACAATGTGCCTTTGGAGGATAAAAGAGACATTGTTGGGGCTAAACTGGAGGTTATTATACTGAAAACACAGCTTCTGGAAGAGGCTTCCATTCAATTAACTGAGAAATAGCAAGAAGACTCTTTACTGCAGGTTGATAAATATTTTGACAAGTTTTGGTTCTACAGACAGAATCAATATATAAGGAACAAACTGATGGACTACAAATGCAGGAAGAGTCGAAATGGGGGCTTCAAATTAAAGGAAACAACCCCAAGAAGAGAATGAATTCCAAAGACACACCAATTACAATTTCAAACCCAAAATTTTTTGAAAATAAAAGCAGGGGGAGGAGCAATGCTGAAGAAGAAAGTATTATTGAAGAAGGACTGGAAAAAATATAGAAAGAAAGAAAGACTGGTCATATTTTGGAGATTGTCTCATGATGTTAAAAGATTTAATTAAAGTTGGATAACTTTCTGAATTTTATTGTAGTTTTAAAGTATTGAAGTTTAAAGGTGGATAACTTAAAATTTAATGGATAACTTTTTGAAAGTTTTGAAACCTATATTTTGGAGAATGTTCTGCTAATGTATTAAGAGATTTTAAAATGTTTAAAATAAGATTATGGTTTTGTGTTTTTTTCTCTTTTTTTATAAATGTGAAATGTGATAAGAGAATTTATAAAAGGAAGGTTGAAGTATATTTTTTTTTAAAAGGGGAGTTAAGAAGTGTGAGAGAGTTTTGAATTCTGTAATAGCATATTTTAGCTTATGTTTGTTAAATGCTATATCCTGTTTTTGCTCTGGGAAGTCGGGGGGAGGGGGAATGGGGGAGGGGAGGTTGGGTGGGGATAAAATGAAGTATGATAATTGATTGTGTAGTGTTTGGTTGTTTGAATATAAAAAAATAAAAACTTTTGTTTTAAAAAAGAGTGAGAGAGAGAATGGGAATGAGCAGCAATTCTTTTTCTGAATACCACTCTTAGAGAGTTAATTGCTATCCATTATCCACAATTTAACTTATCTTGCAAACATCTGGTTTATTCCAGTCAGCAGAAAAAAGAAAACCAACATTATTGAAGAAACCACCCTGCTACTTGCAAATCAAGAAGAGACAAAGAAACTATGAATATTGCCAGAATTTGATATGTGCAAGATGCTGAAAAAATTCCCATAGATAGAGAGGTCACTCAGACTTTCTGGTCAATATAGCCTACAATTAGATTATTGAAAAGTAGTGGATATAAAGGCACTATTTTGGGAAAAGGTGAGTTAAAGTGATTATTGCAATAAATTATAGACAATACAAGCTTTTATTTAGAAACATGGAAATTGCTTTCTCCATTTACACTAGTATCAATGTAGTAGTCTGTCCCTAACTTGTAGCAGCATATTAGCCATTTGCATCACCTGCTATCATATATTTCCCCTAAGCATGCTTTTTTTCTGCAGGAATAGCAGATATTAAACTTAATATCTCCTCATTCAAAATAAATAATACCATTGTTACTGAGTTTGGCTGTTTTTGATTTACAAACACAAACAAGTTATAAACACAACAGACTTCTACTAACGCATTTGAAATTTTGGGAGTGTGTAATAGGAGCTCTTACAAAACAGCTATTTTGATGGGTTTAACCAGTCATAAAAATCCATTCGTCAGGAAGCAGCCTAGTAAGGTTAGTTTTCTCCATTATCTCTAATCTTCAAGATATTCCCTTTCACCTCATTTTACCTTCTGTTTCTTTCTTTGGAAGATGGACAGCCTTCTAAACAAACCATGGGATTATAGTCAACTCAGAAGCATCACTGAAAATCAAAACAATATTTAGTTGGGGCTTTGCTGTATCTGGCTTATCATTTACTTTATTGAATAATGCCTTCAAAATTGGGTTGGAAAGAGAACTAGAGCTTCCAATAGGGGTGTTTGCAGGCATATTGATATGCCTGGCTGCTACATAACCAAACTCAGAAACAGGAAAATTATGCTCATTCCTTTAAAATGGGAAAACTGGGCCCTGAGCATTTTCCTGAGTTCTAACCAAACCTGCTTCTCCACTTCTTTTCTCATTGTTCTACATGCACAAGAAATGCAGAAATGTAAGTGTGAAATAATAGATCAAGAAAATGATCAGAATTTGGACTGCAAGGACAGAGTCTAGATTTATTGGTTTTATGTAGGATATAGCCTAGATTTCTGAAATTCTTCTGACTACTGTCTTCTCAGTGTAACTGATTGTATCGATGAGGTGAAAAATATACAAATTGACAACTCTTCTACATAAATAGAATGTAATGAGGCATATTCTCTAATTATGATTATAACAAAATGCTGCTTGCAATACTGTAGATATTATTTGAGCTTTTTATTCCATTCTGCAAATGACTAAAAGTGGCACTTTAAAAAAAAACCTGTCACTCATCCAAATGCAAATTAAGCTTTTTTTTTTTTTTTTTAAGTACACAATATTTGGGTCAATTTCCAAGAAATGCTGTGGAACTGCCCATGTTTAGTGCAGCTCTGGCAATGCAGTACAACCTTCAGTCAAGCTATTAACTTGAATGTTGAACTTCACAGCCTGGCTGTCTTTTTCAGCCATCCTTTTGATGTTGCCTCCAAAGCAACTGATCAAAGGCTCCAAGTGTGGTGAAGGGAAGTCCCAGGCTCTTAGCCTACCAGCCTGAGATATATGTTAAAATGCTAGCCAAAAGAAAGAAAGAAAGAAACACAAAGAGGGAAAGGAAAGGAAAGGAAAGGAAAGGAAAGGAAAGGAAAGGAAAGGAAAGGAAAGGAAAGGAAAGGAAAGGAAAGGAAAGGAAAGGAAAGGAAAGGAAAGGAAAGGAAAGATTGTAGAACAATGTTTTTAAGAATGTACCATCAACTGCATCTTTGTGTCTGTTCAGTACAATACTGTTTCATTCACATGCATATATATATATATATACATACACACACACACACACACACACACACACACATATTCAGACTACTGCCAAGGTGCTTTTAGTGATTCCTTCCTTTCATTTTCAGTAAACCACTAAACAATGAGTTTTACTGCTATTTTGTATAGAACTCTGAATGTTAGTAGAACGACAATTATCACCGGTTGTGTAATAGCCTATCTTTGTACATTACAGCAACCTATCACTGCATACAGCATCTTTATCTTTAAGTCTGTAAATCCGGTCACAGTCACATATTAACACTGCCTGCTGCTATAAATTTAATAATATGGCAAATGTCATTAAAGGCAGATGAGAAAGTTGTTCCTGCTTTGGTGGAGGAAGGGGGTCCATGAAGCATATGAACTGCATGCCAGGCAACTAAAAAAAGCTGCTGCATTTGGAGTTTCAGTCCTGTTACCCAGAATGTGAAGACATTTCTCCACCTACATAATGGGCCTTATTTACCCATAACATTTTTCTTTTAATTTCTGCTCCTAACCCTCACTTGAAATAAATACACTCATAGCACAGGTAAGCAAGTTCAAGTGCCCTATTTCATCTGAGTCCAAAAGTGTGTTCAACAGAAACATGCATCTGGTTTATATCTTCAGTTCTATTGCAGCAAGTGTACTAGAGTAGCTTTCTTCTGCATGAGCCTGTGGAGGGAGGGAGGGAGGGAGAAGAGAGAGAGAGAGAGAGAGAGAGAGAGAGAGAGAGAGAGAGAAAGAGAGAAAGAAAGAAAGAAGGAAGGAAGGAAGGAAGGAAGGAAGGAAGGAAGGAAGGAAGGAAGGAAGAAAGAAAGAAAGAAAGAAAGAAAGAAAGAAAGAAAGAAAGAAAGAAAGAAAGAAAGAAAGAAGGAAAGAAAGACTGAATGTAAATCCTGTCTTGGAATCTATTCCCTTAATTATATACAAAATTACTTTTTGTTTGACGTTATTCATTTTTGCAAAATAAACATTGTTGAGAATTTATAGCTAAGAAAAGAGAATAAATCAATAGCTCACCAAAGCCATGTGTTGTATCAAGATAGAAACAACAGAAGGAAATAACCAAGAATAAAAATAGTACAAATTCTGATCTGTATTTTGCCACATAATAAACTACCACAATCACCTGGACAGGGAAAAGAATGGAAATACAGTATTTTTTTAATGATATCAAAAATATTTTCAATATGTATAATTAGAGTATTACTGTACTTTATTTCTCTAATTTTTTTTTTACTTAAAACACAATTTTCTTCAGATTTTCTAACTAGCCACAAACCTATTTAGCCAAGGTAACAAAAAAATAGTCTCAAATATCTAATTAGAAGGAAATTAGCACTGTAGCACAGGAGTGGGAAACCTTGGCTCCTTCAGATGTTATTGAACCATAATCTCCAGTAGTACCAGCTCGCATTATCAAGTTTGAAAGATGTTGGGTAGTCCTTAGATTCCCTTCCCCTGCTTTACTGTATACATATGTCACATATTTAACATTGCACATGCAACAATTGTCTACAGCAAAAGGCTGTACCTAGCTGACCTTACCTGATTCCCAAAAATTAACCAGGGCTGGACCTGGGTAAGTACTTGGACAGAAGACACCAAGAAATCCCAGTGTTACAGTTTAGATTCAGAAGTTGGACAGACAGCCTACAAGACAATGAAAACTACTTCATCACTATTGCCAAGTAAATTCCACATAGATGTATCTATGTAGTCATCATCTGTCAAGCTCAATTCATTATTTAACAATTATGGTACTTCTCCAGCAATAATAAGAACTTGTAATATCTGATTTTTTTTTCTTCCCGTATGACTTAAATACATCAATGGTGTCAAACTCAATTTCATTGAGGGCTTCATCAGGGTTGTGTTTGATCTCAAGGGGCCAGGTAGGTGTGGCCAGGGTGGGCATGGCCAGCTTGACATCATTCATGTTGGAGGTGCCTATGGTGGCCTGAGCACTCTATCAGCAAAAACAGAGCTCAGGACAGCCGCATGTGACACCATGGGCCAAAGGCACCATGGGCCAGTCCTTTGCTGTTTCCAGGGTGGCCTCATGGGCCAGATCTAAGCACCCTATGGGAGATTTGGCCCACAGACCTTGATTTTGACATACATAGTCTTGCAGTGATCCCAGTCTCCTGTTGGGTTTTATACTGCTGATCCAATGTCTCTCTTTCCTTCAAAATCACAAGCTAAATTATATCTAGGAAAGTACGCAATCTGATGAGAATTTAATGATACCACATTCTATCTGCTTTTTCCATTTTTAAAAAAAGAGATATGAAAAGTTGCCTCCATCAAGATGTAAAATTTCTCTCAGAACTAAATCCTATAATCCCATTTAGCAGAAAGGAGATGGAGCAGCACCTTTGTGCTTAAGATATTTTAGTCTTTAAAGGAAGTAACAATCTCTTTTAACTTGCTTCTCTTCAAGAATGCTTGGGAAAAGATTAAAGTTCTCGCTGTTGATTATTTAGCTTCTCAAAATCGAAAGGGAAATTGTTCCATAATACAACATAGATGTATTTAACATGAGTCCCTTGACAATTCCTAAAACATGACTCTGGACAATATTAATTATGATATCCATGCTTAAAAACTACATTATCTTTAATACAGCCTTCCAAATTATATTCTATCTAGCCCTGAGAAGAAGGAGATAACTCTTTTCCAAAAGGAAAGCAACTGCAGATCACGATTGGAAGAATAGAGAGCAATCCATTCAACTCCCCTTCGGCAAATGACCTATCAACAACAGTACAAGCATTTTGCTTGACTCAGGCAACTGGGGTTTTCTGCTTAACCCACAGGCATTTTTCCTATTTCAAAGTTTCTATTAACTCCCTACTGATGTACCCTAAAAGAATTTTTAAAGGCTTGGAAGCACATAAATAAAATACTTTGATGGACTGGCACAGCCAAATGAAAGTCTTTCTCCTGCAGTGGTAGTGATAAAAGTTTCAGTTGCAGTTATATATGCAGACCTCCCTAGATTTCTGATAGTTGGCATTGCTGACCAGTCAGTACTGCTCTGCATTCAAGTTATCACAGATGATATTTAAGATGAGCAGCAAAGAAAGATTTATCTCTCTATCACCTACCTACTTATCTACTTATCCATCCATCTATCTATCTACCTACCTACCTACCTACTGTATATGGCCGCCCATCTCACATAAGGTGATTATTTATTTTTGGATAATGTCTTAAACTGTATGCTAATTGTGACCAATTTCACCATGAGCAGAAAATTGTAAAAGGAAATGAGACTACACCAATGGAAGAGAAAAGGCTGCTATCAAATTCAATGAGGTGAATTAAACCTTATTTTCTTGCTTGTATTATTTAAACTTGTGCAGAACATTATCCTCCCATATCTTGCTTAAATCACATTCTGAAATATTCTATTAACAACCTTACACTGTTAAAAATACGTAAATATGAAAAATGTAATATTAAACATTTGCAATTAAAACTCCAGTGGAGTCCACTGTCCTTCAGCCTTTCAAAGATAGAGATAGCACTATATACTTATTTCTGGTTAATGACCATAACAAATATGTTCATGTGTACAGTGCGCAGCATAATTGAACAAAAAGATGAACTAAATCCTAAATAGTCCAGAAAAATGAAAATACAAGAGAGAATGGGCGTTGGTACTTACCTGATACGCCTCTTCTCTGACTGTCGGGCACGGCAGTCAGGATGGGTGGAGACTTGGTTGAGCTTCCATTGGACCGGGTCTGCAGAAATAAGGGAAGTCCCTCCTCCTGACTGTGCCTGTCAGTTTTGAGACGAGGGAGCCTGTGCAGAAAGTCGTATCTAGGAATTGAAAACAAACACATGAGAAACACCCCAGCCCCCTTCCCAGTGAGAATGTGCAGGGACCGGTTTCCCCCACACAGGGAGGGGCTGACTGCCGTGCCCGACAGTCAGAGAAGAGGCGTATCAGGTAAGTACCAACGCCCATTCTCCTATAGTCGGGCACGGCAGTCAGGATGGGACATACCAAAGCGAGGTGTCCAGTCGGGCGGGAGAAGACCGGTCCCGCACTCAGGAGGATGTATGGACACCTTGGAGAACCCTACGCCCAAAGGCTGCGTCTGCTGATGCAAACTTGTCCAGGCGGTAGTGACGGACGAAAGGGGAAGGTGAAGCCCAGGTGGCTGCCCGACAAATCTCATCAATCGTGGCCCGAGTGGACCAAGCCGCTGACGTGGCCACACTTCGTGTAGAATGAGCTGTTATGTTGCGAGGAGCAGGAAGCGCAGAAGCCTCATAGGCCGTGGAGATACACGCCCGAATCCATCGGCCCAAGGTGGACGAGGATGTCTTAGATCCCAGGGAGGAAGGTAAGAATGACACGAAGAGTGCATCTGAGCGTCGGAAGGCTGCAGTGCGGGCGATATAAACCTTGACCGCTCGTCGAACGTCCAGGGTATGCCAACGCTTTTCAAGGTGATGGCGAGGAGCTGGACAGAAATTTGGGAGGACTACTTCTTGGGATCGGTGGAAAATGGAATTCACCTTCGGGATGAAGGAAGGGTCCAGTCTGAGTACCACCCTGTCTTGGTGGAAAATGCATAGCTCTTTCCGGATCGAAAGGGCCGCCATCTCTGAAATTCGACGGGCCGAGGTCACCGCCACCAGGAAGGCCACCTTGAAAGAAAGGTGCTTCAAGGAAATGTCTCGGATAGGCTCAAAGGGTGGCCCAGTGAGGGCCTGTAGGACTTTAGGTAAATCCCACGTAGGGTACCTATGGACTGCGGGCGGTCGGATGTTCGTCGCGCCTCGTAAAAATTGTCGGATTAGAGGTTCCTTGGACAAAGGATCCGTAGAAGAGCTGGACAATACCGTGGAAAGCGCCGCCACCTGACGCCGAAGAGTGTTCGGAGAGAGACCAGCGACAAAGCCGTCCTGAAGGAACTCAATGACCAGAAGAACTGAAGCCGACGTAGGTGAATGACGTCGCCTTTTACACCACAACGAGAAGGCACGCCAGGTGGATTCATAAATGCGGGTAGTAGAGGCCCTTCGTGCTGCCTGGATAGTAGAGATGGCTCCTTCCGACAAGGGGAGTCTGGTTAGCAACCCCCGCTCAACCGCCAGACGGTGAGCTGGAACCAGAGAGGGTCCGGATGCTGTAACTGACCCTGGGAGAGTGTCACCTGATCGTCTGGTATCCGCCAGGGTGGTTGAACCGACAGGGACACGAGGTCTGCAAACCAAGGACGCCGGTTCCAGGATGGGGCAATGAGAATCATCTCCGCCTGTTCTTGTAGTAATTTCCGTATTACCCTGGGCAAGAGGTTGATTGGGGGAAAGGCATATAGGAGTTGTCTGGACGGCCACGGACACCGCAGCGCATCCACTGCCTCCGCCTCGGGGCAGGGGAACCTGGCAAAGAACCGAGGGAGCTGATGGTTGGAAGCGCTGGCGAAGAGGTCCACCGTTGGAAGCCCGAAGCGGCGGACTATTTCCTGGAACAGCTGAGGAGAAATGGACCACTCTGCGTTGTCGATCGGAGCCCGACTGAGGGAATCGGCCATCTGGTTGTGAATTCCGGAGATGTGAGCCGCTTGTACCGATGCCAGGTGGGTTTCCGCCCATAGGCCCAACCGTCGTGCTTCTCGCATTAGGGCCTTGGAGCGCGTGCCCCCAAGGCGATTCACGTGCGCCTTGGCTGTTACATTGTCGGTACGAATCAGGACATCCCGGTGAAGGACGCGAGGTTTGAAGGCTTTTAAGGCGAGGAAGATAGCCCGCAGTTCGAGCACATTGATGTTCATTCGTTGCTCGCTCTCTGACCATTGGCCCTGAGCCAGGTGGGGACCTAGATGAGCGCCCCACCCTGACAAGCTGGCATCCGTCGTGATAAGAAGACGGTGAGGTTCTCGGAACTTGGTCCCTTTTAACAACGCTCCCGACGTCCACCAGGAGAGAGACTGTAGAACTGGAGGAGGTAAGATCAGCCTCGTGGTCGAGTTGTCCCTATGGGAACGTTGAAAAGGTAGTAGTAGCCATTGTAAGTCCCGGCAGTGTAAACGAGCCCAAGGGACTATTCCAAAGGTAGACACCATCTTGCCAAGAAGGCGAGAGAGGGAGAGGACGGAAGAAGCCCCCCTATCTTGTATTCGGCTAGCTAACCCCCTAAGGCTGTCAACCCGGTCTGGTGAAAGGAAGACCTCGGAGGACAAGGTATCAATAACCGCCCCTAAGTGGCGAATCCTAGTAGAAGGGGTTAAATGGCTCTTAGACCGATTTACCGAGAACCCATGGTTCTGGAGGACCTGAAGGGTGGTAGCTAGGTCTGTCTGTGCCTGCTGCAAAGAACGTGACAAAATTAGAACATCATCCAAATAAAAGGAGACCCTGATTGGGATGGTGGCTACATATCCCATAAGGGAAGCCATTATCTTGGTAAAGGCCCTGGGAGCTGAGGATAACCCAAAGGGAAGGGCACGGTACTGAAAATGCTTGTTATTATAACAAAAACGGAGGAATCTACGGTGGTTGGGAAGGATGGGAACGTGGAGGTAGGCTTCAGTTAAATCCACGGAGGACAAAAAATCTCCTTCCCGAATACAAAGTAAAATTGTTTGTAAGGAATGCATCTTGAACCGGCGATAAGTTATGTGCCGGTTCAAGGCTTTCAAATCAAGAATAGGGCGCCAATCCCCCGAGGACTTTTGTACTAAAAAGAGGCGGGAGTAAAAACCTTGGCCAAATTCGGAAGGAGGAACGGGTTGTATGGCCCGAATAGACAATAAGTGACCAATAGCTGCTTCTACCTGAGCCCGTTTCACTCTGTTAAGAGAGACTGGGCAACGTATAAATCTACAAGGAGGGGTAGACAAGAACTCCAGGGAAAGGCCAAATTTGATGGTATTCTTAACCCACTCATCAGTAATGCTATTCTCCCAGGCCTGGGAGAAAAGGGCCAGACGGCCCCCCAGTTGGGCCGGAACCAGATTCCTAGCGAGACCTTCGGAAGGGACGTCCTCTACCACCCCTCTGGGGTCTCCTGGGGGGGTATCTGGGACCCTGTCTGACCTGATTGTCCTGATGAAAAGTCCCCCGTTGTTGGAAGGGGCGCTGAGACCTCTGCTGGAAATAGCCGGGATCGGAGCCACGAAAGGACTGTGATCGAAAGGAGCCAGATGAACGACTCTCTGCCCTGCGAGACATGGCTGGCAAGATTTTACGGTGGTCTCTGGTCTCAATTAGAAGGGGTTCAAGTGAAGGACCAAAAAGTTTGTCACCCTCATATGGCGACGAAGCAAGACGCCATTTGTTACGCACATCAGCCTGCCAATATTTTAACCACAATAACCTCCGGGAAGTGACTGCGGTGCCTATGGCTTTCGCGGAAAATCTGGCCGCGTTCAAGGTGGCATCCGCCGAAAATTCTACTGCTGCTAGAATTTTGTTGATATCTTGATGTGTTCTCACATCAGTAGAGGGTATACGACCTTGCAGCTGCTTCAACCAGAGGATCGATGCTCGATTAAAAAAGGACGCAGCCGACGCTGCTTGGACAGACCAGGCTGCTGCTTGGTGACCCTTAATAAGCGTACGTTCCGCCTTTCTCTCCTCCGGTCTTAGAGACTCCTCTGCAGGGCCTGAAGAAGGTGAAGGTGATGAAAGGGCTGCTACTGGTGCATCCACAGAGGGTATCTGTAAAAGAGAAGCATACTCCGACGCCAAATTATATAAACGTCTATCAAGGCTGTTAGGAATTGGACCTGTACTGGGGTTCTTCCATTGCCTCTGCAATACCTCTGTAAATAATTTAGGGGCTGGCACAATTTCGGTTTGAATTGCAGGCATCTCAAATAGGGAGGAAGAAGATGCTGAAGACCCTGGCTGAGTCTGGTCTTTGTTTTCTGGCAAGCCAAGGCCAGTGGTGGTTTGTGCCTTGTATAACAAAGAGCGGAACATCTGAGGGCGAAACAAGCCGACAAAGGGGGGTTGATCAGGTTCCAAACCCTCATCTTCGGATAAATCTTGCTCAATAATGGCCTGTTCCTCTTCCCCTGAAAGGGAGCCTTGGCTAGCCCTGGAAGGAGAAACTGCTCCCATTGGGGTCTGAGATGAGGCCTGCAAAGGCTGGGAGCGTACAGAAGGGGTGTGGCGGCTCAAATAATCAGAAACCTTGGAAGAGGCTTTCTCCTGAAGACCTTGGGCAATCCCCTGCCTGATGGAATTAGCAATCAACTGGGCCAAAGCTGGGGTGACATCTAGCTTTTGGCCTTGAGAGGCCTGGTTATTCTGGTCTCCAGTAGACTGGGGGTCTGGATTCTCATCTGCTTGTAGAGAAGGGTCCCCAAGATCCCCTGAAGGAAAAACTGCCTCTGGCACTGGAGCTAAAGTATCCTCAGTGACTGAGATATCTGGGGAGAGATCTGGTACAAGAGAAGCCTGTGTAAAATCCCCCCCTGAGGCAGGGGCAGATACTGGAGTAGTAACAGGCCCGGGCTGTGCCCTCAAAGAGGAGGCCGCTTTATTGCAGGCCTTCTCTATCGCATTATGTCTCCTCTTTTCCTCTCTGGACATTGAAGTCTGCTTAGGAGCCTGAGATCTAGACCTCTTAGCCTGGGTGCCCCTGGAAGTACCTTCTCCTGGATCCTCCGATGAGGCAGGGCGCTTCCCTTTATTAGTTTTACTGTGAGCCCTGGCGTCCGCCATCTTGAAGAGCTCTGAAGAAGGGCTAAAATGGCCGCCAAACCTCCGAGAATAAATTGGGCCCAACGAAGCTCGCAATGAGCTTTACTCACAGTACAGATGCTGCCACAGACAGAGAAGGCCCTGGGGTGTGCTAGCCAGCCGGTCTAAACACCCCCAGACGCGCGGAATTTCCCTCGCGCTAAAAAGCTGTCCGCCGATGTTAGAAGAGGCCACGCTGTCTCCCTGAGGCCTTAATTAGCCGCTCCGAGGCGAACAGGCGATGAAAGTGCTAGCCAGCCGGCCTACAGCACTAACGAGGCGCGGAAGACACGTCGCGCCGAAAGGGGAGCCGCTGGGCGATCGATCTTCGGACTCCTGCCGTCCCCGCAGCCGCCTGATGTTACTGGGCCCAACGCGACGGAGCGAACTCGTGCGCGTGGGCGAGGCAATTGCCAGCCGGCAATTGAACCGCAGCGCGGTCTCCAGCGGAGCGAAGTCTGTCGCTGGACTGATTGCTAGCAGGGAGCTAGAAGAGGATAAGATGACAATTCCCTTCTGTTGGTTTTTTTTTTTTTTTTTTTTTGCTTTGGAATGGAGCTATCCTAGATGCGACTGGTCCGGACTCGACCGAGTCGAAAAACTGACAGGCACAGTCAGGAGGAGGGACTTCCCTTATTTCTGCAGACCCGGTCCAATGGAAGCTCAACCAAGTCTCCACCCATCCTGACTGCCGTGCCCGACTATAGGAGAAAGAGAATTATTATTTGTATTTAACAGTCCTTTTTTTTAATTTGAGCTTTTCTTCCCAAAATATGAATGTCTCATTGATATGTCCAGGACTGTTAATTATCAAATAACACTGGTTGAAAACAGTGCTACTATCCCACCAAAAAGTAAAAAATTAAATTAAATTAAACAATATGAACCTGGTGTTTCTCCTATAAACAGAATAGTTCACCTGCAAGCAAGAAAGCATGCAATAACTAAATAAATGGGATTTGATTTGATGCTCTTCTTAGTGCTAGAGTGGCTGTGCATTTTGCCAAACCATTTTGGCAACCTACACTGCTTGCTGCTCTGTAAGAGAAGGAAAGGGGAAAGCTTACTTTCTTGAAAGGGTTATTGGGAGGTAATCAGATTAGAAAACAAAGAAAGAAAATGTGATTCTCTAAGTGAAAGCTACAGATTGATAGTATTTACAGATGTAACTGTGACAATATGCATATAGCTATCATCATGCACCATCGACTCTCATGAAGTGGCGGGATATACTATACTAAAAAAAGATGGACAATCTAAAATATACAGATTAAACTTTTAAAAATTACAAAATATTATTTAGCCTACTTTTTCCAACACCTTTCACTTTAATTATCTGAATGAACAAGTGAATGATAAATATGGATAGATACAGATCTATAAACTTCACCAATCCACACACAATCTGCTCAAGAAAGACAGATTTATAGGCAACAATTAACAATATCAGGTCTACGTCCATGAACCCAATTTGTGCTTCAATAGAAGTTTTCTAAACCTTTGCAACCCAGCAATTCCAAAGGACCATTCTATCACCGTAGGTTGCATATCCAAAGTCAAGGAAAGCTATTTTCAGAAGTTAAGTCTTTAACTAAAATCAGAAATATGGCATTTCATTAACCAATAGAAAAAATAGGGGAAAAAATCTTATTCTGCATCTTTGGTAATGGAAAAAATTGTTAAATCCTATTTATGCAGTAATGTTTTGTTAGGTACCTTTTCCAAATTGACAACATGCTACATGTACTCAGAAAATACTGTGTTTCTCCAAAAAGATGACCCATCTTGGAAACCCTATCATGTTTTTGAGTGCATGCGATCAAATTAAGCTCCACCCCTAAAATTAGCTCTAATTAAGACCTGCCCAACCCAGGGTGCAGGGGGTAGGGTGAGGCACACAGGTAAAAAATAAGCTAGGGTGGCGATGGACAGGTGGAGCTGCCTTACTTCCCACCTTGCACACCCCAATATATGCCTTGCCATTTTCCGCAGATGTCTTCAGAGGGCTGAAGGCATCTGCACCCTATAACAGAGCTCTGGATCAATCCGGAGCTTTGTTATCAGCTATAGATGCCTTCCGGCAGACATCTAAAAGCAAAACGGGGGCTGGGTCAATGCGTGCAAGTGGCGGCAAGCGCCTGCAGAAGAAGTGGGTCAGTAGCAGACTCCTGCTGGGCGCGGCTGTCGGTGCCACCGCAACAAGGTGAGTCAATAAGTAGAACCCTCCAAAAAGAAGGCCTAGCTGTTTTTTCAGGGGTCAAAAGAAAATAAGATCCGGTCTTCTTTTTGGAGAAACATGTATTAAAATACACCAATGGCTGATATACTCACAAAGCCTTTCCCAAAATAAGAGGTCAACTCTTATGGGACTAGATTTTTGATAAGGTTTAATGAAAATTAAGCATTTTAGTTATCTTCGATATAAAGAAAAATAGAAAAATCATATATGATAATCAGATACTTACTGGGTATGTTATTTATACCAGTGTCATATTTCAGGATGCCAATGAAACAAATGAAAGTTAAACTGAGATCCAAATTATTTTCAGAAGTGAAAAAAGTGAACTGTCTAAATTTCTGCAGAATCACCTTATTTTACAAATTATGTTTTACAAAATATGTAGAAATTTTGGGGTTGGATCCAAAGGTTTCCTTCCATTACAGCACAGATTCTCTTCTGATGGAACAGAAAGGTAACATTAGATTCCAAATGACTGTGTTGGCTTTTCTTTAATCCTTCTGTATCCTTCGTTTGTGTTACAATTTTAATCATCATTATTCATTACACTTTCTGGGATTATGTGTATGGTATAATCAGTGTCATAATCCAACTGTCCGCAACAATTTATAGAAACTGTAAAATAATATTCTGAAATCCCTGGATGTGATTTAAGTTTACAATGCTCTCTCATCATTTTTTAAAACTTTATCTTTTAAAAACTCAAAATTATGTGATTACAATGGAAATCTATGTGGGCATATGCAGAAATATATCACTGTTACTTAATCGTTTTACTAAATCTGCTGAACCTTTTTAAACAAGCATAAACAATATTGATTTGTTTTAAATAACTCTTACATATGTTTCAGAGCTTTTACCGTGGCTAATTCAATTGGCAGAAACCAATTTATATAACAATGTTATGCTGTTTCTCCAAATTTAGGTGAGGTAGGGGAAAATCTTTCCGCAAACTGAAAGTTTCTATATTTACATTTTGTTCCCCAAGTATGCTGTTTAGGACTTGGACTTGGTTAGTTATTGCTATCCAAAACACTGTCAACTCCTTTAATGTGCCTTGACAGAACTCAAGCAAGAAGATGGAGGAAAGCAATAAACACATTCCAATAATGTATCATTACCATGCTGCAACAGATGCACATTAATCTGCCAAATACAGCATGCACTATAAATGGAGACTTGCTAATGGTGGCGAAATACCAATTAGTAAAGGATACTAATATTGACAGAACACCCTGATTCTAAGGAGTTGTTACAGAGACATATTTGGTGTATGGAGCAGTTCTTTCTCTGTGAAGTTTAACAAACTGTTATGTTTTCCTATGTGTACTATTGGGGCAATTGCTAATATTAGGTGAATCGAAGAATGAACTAAAGTAGTATCAGTGGTGAAATCCTCCTTGGATCGCCACCGATTTGCTGCCATGCATGCGCACTGTGTGCCAAATGCGTGATGCACGCACATGTGCGTGATGCACACCAAAAGCATGTTGCACATCTGCAGTGCACAACAAAAACACGTTGTGAGCACATGCACAGTGCACACCAAACACACACTTTGCGCGGAAAAAGAAGACTTCACCAGGTAAGTAGAACAGCGAGGGAGGGTACAGCTGTGCCACACAATTTAGCTTCGCTAGAAAGCAGGATTCCTGCTTTCTAGCGAAGATAAACCGTGCAGCACAGCTGGTTGTTGGAAATAGCTTTTTTTAACTATCGGTTTGCCCGAACCAATAGTTTTTATCACTACTGGTTCACCCGGACCAGACCGGACTAGTATCATTTCGCCTGAGTAGTATCCTATCCAGTTTCATCATTTTAATGAGTTCATCTATCTGCTCTATCTTAACTCAGAGTAATGTAGGGTAACATGGCTATAGCTTGCACAAACATAAGAATTCCTTAAAGTTTATAAAAATGTCTACTCATATTTGGAGATGGTGCTGCAACTGGGGAAGGAAATATGGTAGGCAACAATGGGAAATAACAAGCCCTCATTCCATCTAGGTTAATGGATCAACTTTACATAATTATTTGCTTCTTAAGGTTTGTAGCATGGCAGTGAAAGAAAAAAGTCAAAGGAATTCCAATAGAATGTAGAAATATATTTCCAAGCAGTTTATAACTGAAATTTCAACAATAATGACAGAAGTAGTAAAAGGGAAAATAAAGCAAGGATAAGCATCATGAGAAAGAATAGGGGATCTTAGAACCACAACTAATTTTGCTGAGGCTATACAAAAATATTTGAATCCAAAATGGGGAAAGTAAATACTCTCATTGTACAAGTGAGCAATCCTTTAAGGCAGGGGTTTCAAACTCAAGTCCAGGGGACTGGATCTGGCCCACGGAATGCTTAGATCTGGCCTGTGGGGCCGCCCTGAAACAGCAAAGGACTGGCCTGCGGTGCCTCTGCCAGTGAAAACAGAGCTTGGGAGGGATGCACATGGCCTTCCCGAGCTCTGTTTTCACAGGCAGAGGGTTGCAAGAGGCTGTCACAGGTGAAAACGGAGCTCGGGAGCCCGTTTTCTCTGGCAGACCACTCAGGCCACCACAGGTGCCCCAGACATGACTGATGTTGAGCTGGCCATGGCTACTCTGGCCCCCTGAGGTCAAACACAACTCTGATGCAACCCTCAATGAAATAGAGTTTGACATCCCTGCTTTAAGGAATCTTACAGCTTTCCTCATTATGCACATCAATCTGAACTTCCCAACAAATTCAGTACATCAAAATATAAAATGTATTTTTAAGGAAGTACAATTCTTCCTTTTAGGTTCTTCTCAGGTGCAGATCCAAAAAATGCAATATTATTATAACAGATCCGCAGAAAGAGAGAGAGGGGGAGAGGGAGGGAGGGAAGGAGGGAGGGAGGGAGGGAGAGAGAAAGCCACTTACTTTAGTAAGACTTGATCAGCTGGACATATTTGAAGAACACAGAAGGATCTGAGTAGAATTGCATGGAATATACTGCTTCATATTCCTAACATTCTGTTATATAACAGAACAGCACTCTTTTTCTCCAGAGTTACTATACCAATATCTACAATGCTTAAATAACATGGTTATAGATATTATGGAAGTTGAAGTCAAAGGTATCTGGAAGATTCAATTTGAAGAAGACTGTGTTAGAAGTTGCAAAGGAAGTAATGTTGCTTAAATCTACTTAATGTTGCTTAAACCTACTTAAGTAGCCTTAACTTTTATATCCAATTTGAATTAAGAATAAAATAGTATTGGTTAAATATTTACATATGTAGATTTTTGTTGTGTGTATATGTAATAGTGCTTCATTAAATTATTTTAACAATATTATTTTTGTTAGTCAAACTTGGCAAATAAGAAATATAAAGATAGTAAACTGTGTATATGCCCATTATTTTATAAAACATGATGGTTTCTGCATCACATTTCCTTTAGTGCAAAAACAAGAGGGAGCCAGGTGAGTGATGCCATCGTAACACACATTGATGGTCATATATGCCATGATTTATGAAGTGCTAAACAAACATTTAAAACCTGCAACTGCTTTGTGATAAAGAAGAGAAGAGATAAAAGCATGAATTACCCCACATCTTGATCAAAATTCTTTAGCACTATAAATGTTCATACCTCTTTTTTTGAATACAGTGCTAACCAACCTAAATTTCTACCAGCTAATAGTTGTTGGCTAATAAGTTTGCCACAAAAGGAACAAATTTTTTTCAACACAATGAGGAATGATCCAGCTGTTCATTGCAACATGTGTCTATTCTTGTTTAAATATTTATAAGGAGCATTTTGATTAAAAATCTGTAAGGCAGCAAAATTGATTAAAAATAAGACAAAATCATTTCTAATCTGTAAAACTTTTAATAAAAAATATGGAGTTTTAGACCTGCAGCAAAGTTCTGGAAAACAGACCACTAGAAGCCAACAGAATGGATTTTAACTTTCTGTTATACGAACTGATTCTAATGTCTCATCACTTCATTGGACCATTCTCCAGTACTGAATCTAATGGAAAAGAATCCCTTACAGTCAGCCTTAGCAAATAGACCAGACAGGATAAATGGCCAGATAAAGTTATCCCCACATACCATTACATACATCCACATGGGTCAACCAACATAGCTCATCACCAGGTATCTTAATTGTAAGATTAAGAGTAATTGTAAGAGCTCTTCAGCAGGCAATTATGCTAAATATGCAATTATCAGAGAGCTGGGCTATTGCTGGGATACCACATTGGAGGCAAGCTGCATATTATCTTTTTTCTGTTTCAAACCATAAATACCAAACAAATGATTTATGAACAACATTCATGTCTGGAATAAAACAGCGGGGATGGGGGAAGAGAAAAGTTTATTGCAGAGTCTTCCCTAACTTGATTTCTTCTTCTTTACATCTTCAATGGATAGAAGGAAAGGCCTTACTTGTTATTTGTAGAAGGAAAAAAGGAAGGATGTATTCTCATGATTTGACAAAGTATACATATTATGTTCAGCCTTTTGGTTGATGGCTTTGCCTTACCCAGTCGTACAATGAATGTTTTCATTGTACAATGAAAACTTAATACAAGCCAGTAATTCCTTCACAGTCCAACTCATCTCATAGGATGGTGGTGGTTGTTATTGTTGTGGGGAAAAATAAGAGGAAGAAAGAGTATGATATGTGTTCACCACCTTGATTTATTTATAAAAATAATAAAAGTGGAATAGAGATAAATAAATAACAGGTTGTTAATCCAGAGTCTGAAATCACTTCAGACAAGTGTATACAAATTGAGATTGATGATATAGTATTAGCAATATCTGACAGCCACCCCAAATAAGCAAAGGCTTAGCTCAGACTGTGTACTCTGGACGCTATTTCTGAGTGGTGTGTGTGTGTGTGTGTGTGTGTGTGTGTGTGTGTGAGAGAGAGAGAGAGAGAGAGAGAGAGAGAGAGAGAGAGAGAGAGAGAGAGGGAGGGAGGGAGGGAGAATATGAATGAATAATTTTTTAAACCACATACTCTTTTAGAGATTTTCTTAGCATTTCCAGTGCAAAATGAAGACAGCTGATCTGGCACTGCTTTTATCCAGGAATTACAACAGGGTGAAGGCTTTTACAGCATCTGATGAGTGACCGAGGCCTCCTAGACACCTCTGTCTACTGAATAGCTTTCTAACTGCCAGGCATTTGTGTTTTTTCTGCCAGTGAGTGAGAGAAGCCAAGCATAAACAACAGGCTCCTTGTTCAGGCACGCTTTTTTAACCCAATGAGGTTGCTCTCTAGAAATGCTTCTAAGTAAATAGCTAAACCAGCCCATCATGAGGTCTATATACAGCCCTGTTTAGGATACAATGCATGCCACTGTAACATTTCATCTGTCAGCTGCCCTTACAACCACTTCTATTGTAACACACATCATTCCACCTTTACTGGGGGATTTCTGAAGGAATCAGAGGCAAAATCTAGAGGCTCTCTACATGGCAGTGAATAAAGAACAAGAAAAGTGAAGTTACTTTTTTTTCCTTTTATAGAAAGAAAAAGAACGGAATTAAATAAAGAAGTAGCAAATCCAATAGGGGTAAAAAATATATATATTTTCCAAATGTTTCTTCATTATTACAATATGAAGCTCAGACAGAAGACTTAAAGGTACTTTTAAAAAATCAGAGTGTATCATGAAATAGAAAGATTCAAAGTACTTAAAAAATAATTTCAGCTTAAAGTTATATAGAATCCAACTATAAAAATAAGTACATGAGATAACATTTGAGCGCGCCAAACTATTCATTCAGATGAATGTTCTTTCACTTTGAGAAAAGACTGCTGGCACTGAGAAAGATTTGGAAAGCCTAAAAAGTTTCATGAAATTCAAACAAATAATATGGCTTCTTTGAATTTGGCCAAGCATATGGTGTGAACATAGTCACTGTGCTTCATAAACTGTGGTTTATGCTGTATATATTATGTAAATGCAGCAACATTGTGATTCATTCTGTGAATCACATTTCAAACATGTCACAGTACAATATGTAAAGCCAAGTGTAATTCACTGCCTGAAATATTAAACAATATAACTTTCTAAACAGGTATTTCTAATCCAATTCCAATCTTAAAATAAGAAGTGGCCTTAAATTAGAGACGATACATGTCACAGACTGTTTTCTGTCACTACCACTATCTGGCAGTTTCCATCAAGAATGGTTTCTAACTTCCTTAAACTATTTTTTAATAAAGCCAAATATAACCTATGACAGAAAATGAACATCAAAAAGGGCCAAAGACTTCTACCTCTTCTACGAAAATTACATTTTTGCATTAGAAATTTATAGGCAGAAGAAAGTGGTAAATAGAAAAGGGTATTATTACATAACTATGTGCAGAATCCGAGCCAAGAACCACAAGCAAAGAAAAACAAAAGGGTGTTTCAGGTTTTCACAAAATAGTAATCCCAAATGAATCTCTAGACTAGTGAATGAGGTGACCCTAAAGATGTAGCCAAAAGTCAACAGTTATTTTAAAACATGCTGTGTTATATGATAATATATGTTGAAACAGTGTTGGAATGTTTTATGCAGCATCTTTATAATTTGACAACAAAGATGTCTCTTTTAAAATGTCTTTTTATATCAAGAAGAAATACAGCTTTACACACCATAACTACCTATATTGCCTTCTCTTTTTTATGCCAAGCACTCCATGCTCCTTTCAACTGTTGTATTTCAGACTAACATTCATGGTTCCCCCAACACTGTTTCCTTCTCCACTGAGTCTGATACTTCAATAGATGCTGCCCGCTTAATGCTAAACTTAGTTGGAATTGTGCTGGTTTTTAGATTATAATCCTGTCTAGGTGTCTAGTGAAGCTAGGACAAAGCTTCAAGAAAAAAATGCAACTGAAGTAAAAAATTATTACCTAGATTTTTATTTTTATTTTCATTTTCATTTTCATTTCATTTCATTTATTGGATTTATATACCGCCCTACTCCCGAAGGACTCAGGGCGGTGAACAGCCACAGAATAAAACACATAAATACAAAATTTAAAAACAGAATAAAACCGAATTAAACAATTTGGCCGAGACAAATTTAAAACACCCAATAATTTTAAAAACAAATTAAAATTTACATTTTAAAGGGGAAAGATTTAGGCCAGGCCTGCTTGATGGAATAAAAAAGTCTTGAGAGCACGACGGAAAGTGCGCAGATCCGGGATCCTCCATATCTCCGGGGGGAGCTCATTCCAGATAGTAGGTGCCCCCACAGAGAAAGCTCTCCCCCTGGGGGCCGCCAGTCGACATTGTTTGGCCGACAGCACCCGGAGGAGCCCCTCTCTATGAGAGCGTACCAGCCAATGGGAGGCTATTGGTGGTAGCAGGCGGTCCCATAAATAACCAGGTCCTAAACCATGGAGCGCTCTAAAGATGATAATCAAAACTTTGAAGCACACCCGGAAGACCACCGGGAGCCAGTGCAGCTTGCGCAGGAGAGGTGTTACATGGGAACGCCACATTGCTCCCATAACCACCTGCGCGGCCACACTCTGCGCCAGTTGGAGCCTCCAAGTGCTCCTCAAGGGGAGCCCCATGTAGAGTGCGTTGCAATAGTCCAGGCGGGACTATTTTATTTTTTTTGGGGGGGGGGGAATCTTTCTAACCTGAAAAGAAATATCTTGCTGCTCCATAGTTGGTAATTTCCAGAATTTCTCTTTGGGCTAATAGTTAAGGCATCAGATTAGAAACCATGAGACCATTTTAGGCATGAATGCCAGATGGATAACTTTGGGCCAGTAATTTTCCCTCAGACCAACTCACCTCACAGAGTTGTTGTTTTGGAGAAAATATAAGGAGGAAGGAGTATTAGATATATTTGTGACCTTGAGTAATTTATAAAAATAATAAAGGTATTTTTAAAAAAAAAATGCCATAAAATATGATTATTTATAACCTAACCTACATTAAGACTGAGTTGCAAAAAGTCAGACAAAATCACTAGTAGCACCAAATTATTGAACTTTTCTGTATTCATATTTTTACTGCCCAAATCTGATAGAGGCTTTTCAGCCTGTCAGGCAATAAAATAACAATATTGTTCTTTAACTATTTATCAAAGAAATAAGACAGTTTGCAGAAAGCTAAGTATAATAGAACCACCAGAATATTGCAAATTTCCTGTGCTTTCTCCATAGATTCATCTTATACTAGTAAACAAAAATGTTAAATTACCTTGAATTTCTCTGTTACAAGTTCTTGAAAAGCTGAGAAGTACCCAAAGTACTCTAAACATTGTAGCACATCTTGCACAGGTTTACTGAAAAACACTAGACACCCAAAATTCAGAGAGTCCTAGAACAGCAACAAAGAGTTACAGTTTTTCAGGTCTTATTATATTCATACCTCACACACACACACACACACACACACACACACACAAAACACAACACAACACAAAAGCTAAAAAGTTAATTGACCAAATTTCCAAATAATGGGAAATAAGCTTCACTGCTAATGAAGTGAATTCAAACTTACACTCTCTTCTGTTCATTTTTGCAGTAGGAGAGAAACATACCACTCTCATTTTTACACAAAACATAGATGCCTTTGAGGACTGAAGTAGGGAACTAGGGATTGTTTACAACTACAGCTTAAAAGACAAAACCAACATCAAAAACTGCAAAAATACATAAGAAATACAACTGCTTTGCTACCCAGCTGCAAAATGGGATTTTTATACACCCAAATCTAGGCCACCCATGAAATAATTCTATCAGCCAAACACTAAAATCCACAATAATACTTAATAATAATAAAATAAAATTAATGTACTCATGAGTCAAAATGTTTTAGTACATTAAAACAGATGAAACTGACCCGCATGCCTTAAAACTAACCTGTCCTTTTGATGCTTAAAAATCATAAAGTATCAGAGGTAAACTTGCAGGAAAGGGGGGTACAATTTTCTACATTATTTTTTCACTTTCCCCACTCCAAAAGATGTGTTCAGCTTCTTCTTTACTTAATGTTGGCCAAACTGTAATCACATACATACATAAAACTAAAAGTATTGCAAAACCATCCCCAAAATTCTAGCCTTCTTGCCTCAGAACTATCAATATATTACTGCCCATTTATTGAAACCATCATCCATCCAAACCTTAGTTTAAAAGTGTGGCCTATATTCTATTCACTAATCTATTAAGAAGCACTAAATGTTAGCTCTATTGTTAAATGTTAGCTCTATTAACCTATGGAAACTAACAATGCTTTGTTATTCCAATGTCAAATTAAGAAGTTTCTCTAGTTCTTCTTTTGAAAATATCCTTAAGTAAAACAAACAAATAGAGAAGACAATGGTTTTCATGGCTTAATGAGCAAAATAGCTTCGAAAAGGCAATAAAGAACTTTTATCTATCTATCCACATCACTATAACTGAAATTAACATCCACATGTATGATATCTGGAAATCAGCTGCTTTTGACTGGTTCTTTGGTTAGTTAAACATAGTCTTATAGAGGTACTCCAATCTAAAGAATTAGTCTGTGGATACATTGATTTTGTGGCTTCATAGCTAATTATCTGAATTGTATGGTTCCAACTACTCAAAATAAAAAACCCATCATTACAGTAATTGAATTTTAATATGTTTTAAATCAAATCTGGAAGGTGAAGAAGTATAGAATTTAAAATATATCTTAAAAAAAATTCTATTTCACTTCTGTTACTGAACAGACACATATACAATATATATATATAGTGTGTGTGTACACATACACACATGTGTATGTATATATATATACATACGTGTGTGTATATATGTATATACATGTGTATGTGTGTATGTACGTATATACATATGTATATATGTACGTGTGTGTATGTATATATATATATCAATCACACACTCTGATTCTATAGCATCCTAAATGATGGGAAAGGTTGTATACAAAAGACAAGGACTCTGATTTTCACCATGGCAACCAGCTTATTCATAATATAGCCTACCTCCATCAAAGCCAGCAATAAGAAGATAAATAAAAGTGTAGTGATAGATTCAAGTACTCAGATGAAGATGCTTGCATAAGCATGTAAATGAAACATTTCCATTAAATTGTTATTAACATTTACTCCTGGATAGTCTTTCTTCTTTTTAGCCCAGTAAAAATAATAAGGAGGAAATTAATTATTAAAGGTTTGAGTACACAACAGCATCAAAGGCAAAAAGACCTTTTTAGCATGCTTGTTATTACTGAATAACTTCAGAAATAGAGGCAAGATATAAGAGATAGTGATCAGGGAATAGAAAGGTAGATACAAAGATCGTGAGGATACAGAATGGACAACAGTCTCTCTCAAATACAATCTGCCAGATGGGTTAGGCAACAGCTCTTATCTCCATTACAATTAAGAGTTTTGTTGGATAGATACTAAGAGTTGAAGTTCTACACCACTGGAAAGGTAATGTTCAAACAGTAAGCACTGGTTTAGATTCCAAAACTGAAATCTGTACTGAACTTCCAGAATTTCAAATATGTTCTAATAATGAAAGGCAATCAGTGTTTTTGACTGAAACTTTTACTTAGCCAAGCTTATTCAAGAAAACTTGTAGTAAGCCATGATCAGATAAATTTGAAAGGCCCATTAGTTTTTTCTCAGCTCAATTATAGTAATCTATAAACAATCCCTATAATAAATGAACATTGGAAAAAGAGGACAAACTATCCTGGATATAATTAATATTACTAGATCCAGTCTTCTATTGCTAAGCTAAAAAAAAAAAAAGCTCTTTAAAAACACCCTCTATGGAATCTTACAGATGTCTTGAATGCCAAAAGTAGTGATAACATTGGATCTTATTTCGATTAGCCACAAATGTTGAGCCAAATGTTTAGACTGAATTTGGTATTTTTGTCCACTTGTAATAGGCACATATTGTTTCATAATAGTATACATATTATCATAGGATGTAAGATGTTCCAAACAAAGCTGCCTTTTGCAATTGACTGATGGTGATTTTGTTAATACCAATGCTGTTCAAATTGTTACTATGCATGGGTAATCTACAATTAGATTCCCAATTTAAAACTGATAGAAACTTAATAATTCAAGTCCTAACCAAATGAGCTAAAAAGTATTAAGGTAGCATTTAGTAATATAGGCAATTCCAAGCAGAGAGAGAGAGAGAGAGTGTGTGTGTGTTGGTAAAATTAGAGTGTTAAGATCTGATGAATTCAATATTTCTCAATATTTAGGAATTCCTTTAGATATTACTCTGAGGGCTCCAATCATGATCAGTTATAACAACTGATTTATTTTTCCACAATTATTCAACTGTGATATTTTGTATATAATTCTTGCTTGCTCTGGAAAATCTGCTTAAAGTGTTCTAATGAAAGCTAGATTTCATAACCTCCTTGTCCAGACAGAAAATACATACAAATAGGTACAGTAATCAATGAATCAATCAAATCCATCACTCAATTTTTTATTACAGTCATAGACCAGCACATGGTGCAGTAATAAATTAGGTGGGGCCAATTAAACTTCATTTCAGACAAAAGTTAGAAAGAACTACTAAAAAAGCAAACTACTAAGATGCACTGACTGTATGCTCTTATTCAAGTGGATTTTTTTCAAAAAAAAAAAAAATCTTACTAGTAAGTATACATCTCTCTCTGTTTTAGCAAGGGACAGATAATAATTTCATCAGGTACTAAAAATTTAGTGCTTATGATATCCAATTGTTACAAACTTTAAATCAGTTCCAGGACATTCTATAGCTACTTTTGTCAAATGTCTTGGTACATTAAGTTTAGCCCATGCAGTACCTACGCAATAACAACATTGCATTAATTTTAATTAGTTGTATTGTGGCATGATAGATCTTGTATGCTCTACTCTTATGAACTGGCTTTATTCCACCATGTATCTTGAAATGACGTAGCATCCAAATAACAGAGTGAATCATTGCTGTTGTATTGCAATGGGAATCCTGTGTTTAGAGCTTCTCATTATATAGTAACACAAAACCACAGAATTGTAGGGTTACAAGTAATATAAGGTCACATTTTCCAGTCCCCTTCTTTCAGTCGGGGCATTGCATTTGGTTTAGTCAGGAACAAGTAAGGAGATAAGTTATACTATACCTTCTATTCAAACCAAATAGATTTTATTTATTTTTTTAAATTGCCCACATTTCAACTTGTACCAAAAAATATAAGATTAAGTGTTTATTTTCTTCTAGTAACATACTTCATCCAAGTTATTTCTGCCAATGTAACTGGATGCTGGAACCCATTCCCCTATGCACCCTGAACGTCACCAAATCTAGATGATCTTACTCTAGGACCAAAATTATAGTGTAACATAAATGCAACTTTTTTTTTCTTTCGAATATCCTGGAAACAATGTATTCTATTAAATCTGTTTATGTACAATTAGGTTTTCTTTGGTTTAAAAATGCATTAGTTATACTCAATTTGTTAGATTTATTTGCTAATTTATCTAAAAGAAACAATTGTGCTAAATATTTTTGTGTTTCAATTAAAAACCAAATGTAAGATGCATATTTGTATCTAGAATTAACATTCATTTCATGAATAAACATTAGGGGAAACTAAAATTAAATAAAAATGATACAGGAGAAAGCCACATATATTTCAAAATGAACCCAGATGAATTACAGCATTTATATCCTCAAAATAACCTCTAATAAACTGAAACATATGCAAAAATATCACTGAAATATATTTTATTAGCTAAATAAAAAACCATGATAATGCAGAATGACATTAAAAACTGTGGGCTGATTACAGCTTTACTTTCAAATGAGCTCTAATTGATCTTTCTAAAATCAAACTAGACTGACTCACTTGAGAATGGACATAATCCCTTAGTTGGATCCAAAACAAATGATAATTGAACTAGTTGTTAGAAAAATAAAGCATGAAAAATCCAAACCTACTGTATCTTATACCAACACCTTACATTTTTAGTGAAAGTAAGGGTTGAGTTACTTATTACATTTCAGCTTGAAAAAAAAATAAACACAACAATCTCTCTCTTTTGTAAACATTCCTTGGAAATGATAAACTTGCATCAAGTAACGTAATTTTTTCTCTTCCCTTATGAAGAACTTTCCTTTGAAAGTTCCTTTGAAACTTCTCCTTTATCATGGTGGTAAATTCTGTTGATCAATTTGACCAGACTTGGTAAGGTACGAACAAAAGGGTAGAGACAAATCAGTTAAACAAGCAAACTCTCAAGTTATTATGTAAAGCACTGTATTCCAAATTGTAGAAGTATTTATGTGTGTAAATTTTATACCTCAAGAATTCTTAACAGATTACTACATCTTAGTTACGGTATTTTCCGGAGATTCACCTAGACCTCTAGAAAATATCTCTGAAAAACTGAATGCTTTTTAGTTTTTGTTTTGATATTAAATTTGAAAGCTTTGTAATTAATGTTTAAATCAAGCCACTGAAGAAATAATTTGCACCTTTGACTCTGATTTCACTATTTTAACTGGTACTTTGTAACATGAAAAAAAATCAAAATCCTATAAATCTTACTTTCTTACTCTCAGAGTCAAATAGGCTTAAAAAACAAATGAATGGTGAGAGAGTGTGTGTACATGAAAAAGGAGATAAATTTCACTGAAATTATTTTTTCTTAAATCACTTCATAAAGGGAGAAAAACCACAAGTTTTCAGCTGTGACATTTACCACAAGATGATAGCCATCATTGGGTCTGATCCACTAAATTGCAATCTTAGAATACATCCAAGAAATCTAGCTAGTTATGCCACATTCCTTTTAACCTTCTACGTCTATCAGTTTATATACATAGGTTTCAAATGAATTCCTCGTTCTGGTCTTCCAAATGAGATCCATTGTTTACAGTTAATGTTATCAAAAAGATTATCTACAGCAGTAAATCTGTGCTTTCTTTTATTTTTCACTATAAGTGCCAACATTAGCCACCTAGGAATGAAAATGTGTTCTATTTTCTCCCACAAATTGTTCTTTCCATTATTTTTAGTTAATCAATACTGTAACTCTGTACTTTATAATGAACTTTTCTTTATATATCAAAGGGCACAAATCTGTCAATACTTTGGAATCAATAATAGAGACATATAGAGCCAGTTTGGTCTAGAGATTAAGGCACCAGGCTAAAAAGCAGGCAGGTGACCATGAGTTCAAGTTCCACTTTATCCATGAAAGTCAGCTGAGTGATTTTGGGTCAGTCACTCTCAGCCCAACTCATCTCACAGAATTGTTGGAATGGGAAAAACAGGCCAAGGATATGTTTGATGCTTGAGGTATTAGAAAAGGTGGGATTTGAATAAATAAATAGTAATTATTTCAATGTATCTTTCTCAGCATAAAATAAATGAATTCTTTCTCCCCAGTTCACTTGGCACATATTTTGGTTGTCAAGGCTAAAGGGATCATTCTGACTATTGTTCCAACCAGATATTCAACAAAATGCAATTCAGTGGTGAGAAAAGCAAGATCTTTCAATTAGGCAAGAAAAACCAAATGAACAGGTACAGAATAGATGGTACCTGGCTCAGAAGCAGTTAACTGTAAGTAGGCTCTAAGAATTTAGTGAACAACCATTTAAGTATGAACCAGTAGTATGTTGCAGCTGCCAAAAGAGCCAATGCAGCCCTAGGTTACATCAACTGACAGATAATGTCAAGATCACATGAAGTGTTAGTACCACTTTATACTGCTTTGGTAAGACCACCCTTGAACAATACATCTAGTTTCGGTCACTACAATACAAAAAAGATATTGAGAGTCTAAAAAGAGTACAGAGAGCAGTAAAGATGATTAGGTGGCTGGAAGCTAAAACACATTAATGGTTTCAGGAACTGGGAATACCTAGTCTAACAAAGAATCAGGAGTGATATGATAGCAGTCTCCCAATATTTGAGGGGCTGTGAGGGGTACAAAGTATTTATTCTCCAAAGCACCTGAGGGCAGGACAAGAAGTAACAAATGGAAACTTATCAAGGAGAGATCCAATCTAAAACTAAGGAGAAATTTCCTGACAGTAAGAACAATTATTCAGTGGAATAGCCTGCCTCTAGAAGTAGTGGGTGCTCCATCATGGAAAGTTTTTGGACAGCCATTTGTCCGGAATGGTATAGGGTCTTCTAATGGATTATGGTCTTTTTATAAGGTCTTCTAATGGGTTCTAATGAATTAGAAGAGCTCCAATGTCCCTAAAGTCTGTTCTGTTATTCCATTATTCCATTATTCTGTTGTTATTCCATCATTCTTGAATAGTCCTATAAACCTCTACCATAGTAAAAGTGCAACTGCAGTGCAGTGCAACTGCTCATTTCAAATGGCCATGTATCAATGTATTATTTGCAAACAAAAACCGTCTTTTGCATATCACATTCATATTAACAAAAGACCATCAATAATAATGCATCCATTTTCACCTAACACAGTGTTCCCCAACCTTTCTGGCTTTGGAGACTGGTGGTGGCTGTGGAGTGTGGGGGAGGAGATGGGATGGTTTCATGCATGTGCGGGCCACTTGTGCAAATGCAGCTTTGTCCACTCACTTGCCACTTGCACAGTCTGATTCCCAACAAACCACAGACTGGGGGTTGAGGACCCCTATACTAATATACATCCTAGCTTAGTAAGACCTAGAACTAGTAATTGCTTCTTAAACTTCTTTTGAAAGCACATGGTGTCTAATGAGTCCACTATTTCCTGTTTCTTAACATGCAAGCAAGATTGAACAAAAGACTGATACAAATGTATGAACCAATAGTAGATGACCATATTGTTCCTATAGAACAGCGGTTCTCAACCTGGGGGTCGCAACCCCTTTGGGGGTCAAATGGCCATTTCATGGGGGTCGCCAAAGCCCTCTCTCGCCCTTCCCATGCCTTCACTCACCCTCACCCTCTGCCTCTGTTGGACGGCTGCGTATCCCAGCATGCAACACGGTGCCCCATGCTTAGCAAAGAGAGCAGAGAGAGGTTGCGTGCGTGCGTGTGGGTGTGCGCACATGTGACTAGAAAACATTCTAGTGCAGGAAAAGTCCTGGGGAGTTCAGGGACTCCCTGCTCCTGCTGCCGCCGCCGATACCTACAGCTGCAAAAGTCCAACAGAAAAAGTTTGGGTGAGTAAGTTCAGGGATTCCCTGCCGCCTATGCCTCAGTGGTGGGTTGCTCCCGATTCGCACCCGTTCCAGTAGCAAAAAAAATTAATAGTTCAGAGAACCGGTAATAAGATTGGCTGGCCATGCCCCCAAACCGGTTCCTGGCCCGGTCGCCGTTCGCTTACCCCACCCACTCCCAATCTATTGCTGCCTCCTGAGTCCCAGCTGATGGCTAGAGGGAAAAAAACTGTTTAAATTCTTGCCATGAGGCTTCAAAGGGCCGCCCTACAGCTGATCAGTGTTAAAAGAAAACAAATGAGTAGACTGGTGCCTGCAAAAATAGAAAAAACAGCCCCTTTCAGCTTCAGCATAGGTTAATTACCATAAGTTGATTTGATCAGCCTCCCGACTCTCAGCTGATTTGCTCTCAGCTGTTTTGCGCAGGGCTCTGTTCTGTTGCTAGCTGCAAAGAGGTAAATTTCTGGAGCAGATTTTTTTTCCCCTAGTTATGCTGAAAAAGTGAAACTTATAGTAAAGCAGAGTCTTTGCTGCAACGTGACAAAATGAGGCAGAGAGAGATTTCTTTTTCTTTTTCCTCACCAAAAAAGGTAGGTGCAAAATTGCAAACAATGGGAAAATTAGGGCAAAAGAGGAGGTTCAAGATTTTAAAACACAAAAGAAAAAAAGCTCTATTTAACTAGGGAATTGTAATAATTGAGATACTATTAATTGTATATTGTGTTGAAAGCAGAAATGGTTAAGTTGTGGTTTGGAGGAATATATGGGGGAAATTATTTGGTTTATTATTATTGGTAAATATAATTAATTGATTTGTAAGAAATTGGATTGCATGGAAATAATTGGAATATTCATGTTCATATTGATTAATATACAAAAAAGATAGTTATATAACTAATTGATTTATATTAAAATGTTGAATTTGTATTAAACAACTGTATTACATAATTACATAATTAATCAATGTGAGGATAGATATAAAAATAGATGACAATACAAAGGGGTATAATATAGAATAGAAGGGAAAAATTGAATTTGATTAAGATTAGAGATGTGGATGAAGGGTAATATTGGTTTTTTTTAAAAAAATAGATGAGGAATAAATATGGCAAAAAGGAAATATAGAAATTGTAAATTTAATTGAAATGACTAAACACTGTTTAAATTTGTGAACCGGCCAAATACTCTGTTCAAAGAAAATACATTGTATGTTTGTATGTGTGTTTCTAATTATTGCTATTTATTCATATTTGTTCTCTTTTATTCTTTAAAGTTTAACAATTCATTCTTTATCTTTAAAGAATGAATCTTTATATTTGTTTGGGGTTGGTTTTCTTCCCTTTCATCTTTTTTATTGTACAGCAATCTTTCTCCTCAAACCTACCACCTCTCTCTTTTCTTTTCTTTTCTTCTTCCTTTCTCTTCCCCCTCTTCTTCTCCTCCCTATTTCCTCTTCCTTTCTCCTGCTCCTCCTCTCTTCCTCCCTCTCTTACCCTCACTCCTACTCTAATTTCCCTTCCCTTCCTTCATCCCTCTCTATTGCTGTATCCTTTTATGCATATGGACTACTCAGAGGGCTGAAAAAGTTATTTTTGACTGGTCCTTGCACTTTTGACCAGTCCTCGAACTTACGACTGTCCTCACATTTTATGTTTTTGCCCTATCTTGTCACCATGGTGAAGAGAAGCAGTTGTGAAATGAGTGACACGGTTGTTAAGAATGCTACAATGGGCATAAATGATGACCAGTCATAAGTGCGAAGACCGGTCAAAAGTGCGAGGACCTGTCAGAAATCCCTTTTTTCAGCCCTCTGGGTAGTCCTTTTGTGCATATGGACTACTCAGAGGGCTGAAAAAGTTATTTTTGACTGGTCCTCGCACTTTTGACCAGTCCTCAAATTTACGACTGTCCTCACATTTTACCTTTTTCTCCTTATCTTGTCACCATGGTGAAGAGAAGCAATTGTGAAATGAGTGACATGGTTGTTAAGAATGCTGCACGGGCATAAATGTGAGGATGATCATAAGTGTGAGGACCAGTCAAAAGTGCGAGGACCTGTCAGAAATGACTTTTTTCAGCCCTTTGAGTAGTCCCTATACACATAATCATGGCCACCCAGTCACATGACCAGCTAGCCATGCCCACCTGGTCACATGATATCCAAGCCACACCCACAAAATAAGCCATGCCCACAGAACCGGTAGTAAACAATTTTAAAACCCACCCCTGGTTGGGGGTCATCACAACATGAGGAACTGTATTAAAGAGTCGTGGCATTAGGAAGGTTGAGAACCACTGCTATAGAAGGTAGCCAAATTGCTCTAGATTCTGTGAAATATAAGTTTATAAGTTTATAGTTTGGGTTCTCCTTGATCCTACCATGCTTCTCAATTCTTTTTTGTTTTTTTCCCATATTATTGAATTTTTGCTGATGCAAGAGCTGAGCCTTCTACAAAGAATATTTTAGCTTGCCTTTTCCTTGTAATTCTACACTAAAATGGTATAATCCACTTTATATGGAATTATGGTATTCTGAAATCTATTCCAATTTACAGCTTGTTTAGGACACTGGAGAAAAGATTGCTGACTAATAAAAGACAGCACTACTATTCAAAATGTTTGAACCCAGTTTAAAATGTTAATATGCAATAGCTGAAGTAGAATCTCATCCATGTATTTTCCCTTATTCTTTTAAGATCTGACAGGAAGATTTCATTATGGTAATTTATATTCTCTGATGTTTTGGGATGCCAACAAGATTGAAGACTTTCTCCCAATGACACCTACTCCTAAAATATCCTCCCAGAAGAATATACACTCTTCGCTTAGTCAAGCTGATCAAGATCTTTTTTGTAAAGCTGCTCAATCAGTTCCCATTATTGTTTTATTTTGTGCTCTGCTTAAATACAATTTTTATATATATTCTACCTTGCTGAAAATTGCTCCAGAGACCTTGGTTGAGTGGGAAGCAGGCTAAAAAATATATGTAATAAATAATAAATAAAAGTTGTCATCCCAAACTAATCAATTATTTATCCCTCTAAACAATAAATACATGTTACCCAAGTCTTCAGAGTTAAGAGCCCATTGATTAGAAATGCTTTTCAGTTCCTCAAATTTCAGCCAAGTTCTTATAATATTAGACTTATGTAATACAAATTGAATGCAAACAAAAGCTTCTTAAGGACTGTGTTTTAATTTACACTTCCTCAAGTACCGAATGAAATAAAGGGAAAGATATTATAGATTCAAACAGGATATATACTGCAGAAATCTCTCAAACGCCTACTTCACAGGTATTCTGTTACAAATTACATTCTTCAAAGAAAAAAAATCTCACTTTACCACACTTGCTCATCAAGCTTCTCCTAAGTGAACATCAAATAAAGAAATAATGCAATTCTACTAGGACAAAAATGCATTGGCAATTTATTTACAACAACAAATACTATTTTTTTTAAAAAAAAAATCACAATGGGGAGTGAAACCCTAAAGAATTAGGGTATTTCTCCATTTTACAATCATTTAATTTTCACACTCTACCCCTTTTTCTTCAAGCTGAATTTGTCTCTGAACAAAAGGAAACCAAGAATTTAGAATCAAAACAATAAATTCCTTTTCATTGTTGCTTGTTTCAGTTTATCCCTCCCACTCTATATTTTGATCTACAAAAACAATTTATTATAGTCTTTTGTCAAGCCAGAACAACTAAATGTACTAAAGTATAAATTCCATTTGCCATGCACTGGAGATTATAATTGTAGACCAGCACATTTGAAGGGTGTCAGTGAAAGTGGTGGGACAGAAAGAGGAAAGAGAGAGGAAAGGTCTTCTTCAGAGATTGAAGACAGCCTACATTTATAAATTTGTAACAATGGCGGTTGGTTACCTCAGAACTAAAAAATAATTATTATAAAATCAATGTATTCTACTTCATCCCTCTATATTTCAAAAATTGGAAGGATTTAAAAAGGTTGCCTAAATTTCAGAGAAAAAAAAAACACATTAAATTAACTGTTCCTTGATTATTTGTATTTGAGAATAGTCTGAGAATAGGTATTGGGGAAAAGTAACTCCCCATTGTTTTTAAATTACAACTCCCAACATTCCATGAGATTCAGCCAGCCATGCTAACTCAAGATTGGTAGGAATGATAGTTTACCCTATAATACTAACACTAGGATAGATATTACATACTTATTAACCGGGCAGTAATTTTTATCTGTTTACTGAGCCTATAAAAATATGCTCCTGCAGTTAATAAAGCAGAATCTTCTACCTCAAAAGGCCAAAGTCTAGTATTGTAACAAGTTGGCTAAAGAACGTAAAATAGAAATAAAGACTTCCGTCACAGGAATTCCTTGTAGATAAAAAGAAGCTGACATGGAAGAAAATAGCGTAACTGGCAAAAGATTCCTCTTCTTACTGGCACTAATTTCATGCCTATCAATGGGCTGGAGAATTCCAAAATCCTTCTCCTCTGGAACTCTTTGTCCCAACACACCAGGGAGATAAATTAGGTCATATGTTATGCCCTCCCAGCTCTTGTTAACTGAATACCAACTACATGGATCACACTAGCCAATACCAGAAGCATATGCTATTCATTATTTGATGATTAAAATTAGGCCAGATTTCACACAAACAAGAATAAGAATTAACAATTAAAAATAAAAATATGCAAGGACAGATACATAATGAATGATAATGCTTGTATTAATTGAAAAATTGTAAATACAGATAATTTAAGAAGTTGATTTTTCCTAAAGCGTTTGGAAGCCAAATAGCAAAGAATCTATGCACATTTTTATAGTTTCTGGTTTAATTAAAACAATACTTGAATGTGAAGAAATTAAAGAGACAGTTGAATGTTAGTAGTCTAATATTCTTGCAAAGGATGCAATTAAAAAATGGAGGAAGAAAATGCAGGCTGAAACTCATTATTTTATCATTCCAGTTCTGAAAGTGGCCAACCCTTCAAAAGAAATAGCATGCTTTCTAACTGCTATTTTCAGCACATTTTGGGGCCACCTTTATTTTCATTCACCTTTCTCTAAACACAGAGGATTCTGTGGAGGATCTAAAGGATTCATTGAATTACATTTTTATACTGTCCATCTGCCTCACAGACGGACTCTCCAAAAATTAATGGAATGGATGTTTGTAAAATATACTAATCATAATTAACTGATTAATAGGCTAGTAAGTCACTAAGTCACTAATTAATTTATCCAATTTTAGTGAGATTAATACAGTTACAGGCTTCTGGAAAATTTCACTGCTTAACACAAAGTCTTGCTTTGACTGGATAAGGTATAAAGGAAGACATTATTGGATGATAGGTTTGCTGGGGGTGTTTGAGAATTTCATTCATATTTTTATGCCACTGTGCTTGGGAAGTTCATTCATCTAAGGAAAGTGAACTATATATCCGTCTTTGAAGCAAGCACAGGTTTTTAATGCTTTAGGAATTATGCTAGAAAATAACAACTATTTTGGTTTGGAATGGCAATGTTCACTTTCCAATCTGAAGCATAAATACAATATTGTTCTGGTGTGTAATCTCCATTTGACAATACAAAATAGCTTGTATGAATACACAGGTTAGACTAAAGTATGAATGTTACTATGCAAACTTGTTACTGGGAAGCTGTACAAATGTCTTTAAACAGTTTGCATTTGTTGCTAATGGTTTATAAAGATTAACCAAAGTAGCCATTTCTGAGCTTCATATGTAACTGCACAAGAAGAACTGGGTGAACAAAAAGTTGAATTACTATGTTTACAACAAAACTTAAAAGATAAGTGTAAGACCTGTTTGACTCACAAGAGTGTTGCAAATAAAACTGGAAACTGGAAAGTAGCTTAAAAGGGCATAAAATATTTAACATAAAAAGCCACTTCTACATACCTTACAATATAACTGAACCACTAAAGAAAATGGGGGAAAGCAAAACCATTCACTAAACCACAGGAACGTTTTAGTTTGAACGCTTTTAAAATTCTTAATAATTCTATGCAGTTGTTGAAGAAAAATAACTAAGACAGTATTGTGACTAGAGAGGATTAAATATTTCAAAACAAGCTATGATTTAAAGTGTCATTTTATGCAACAAGGTCCTTCTTAGACTGTTCAAAAGGAACACATTTACAAGTTAATGCAATTACAATCCTTGTTGGAAGTCATTTCCAAAAAGTGAAGTTCCTATTATCAGTTATAACTTTATTCTATAAAGCTACAGATAAAACTAAGTGTAGCAGTGAATAAAACTAGAATAGATTAAGACATCAGACTAGAAGCCAGGAAACTAAATTCTAATACCATTTAGGCATGAAAATCAGTGGGATGATCTTGTGCCAATCTCCATCTCTCAGCCCATCTCATAGGGCTGTTGTTGGGAGGAAAACAGGGAGGAGGACAATTAGGTATGTTTGCTACCTTGAATTCTATGTAAAAACAATAAAACTGGGATATAAATAAAATCAATCAATCAAATAAATAATATGGCCTAAGTGTCAGAATTCATATCTCACTAGAAGACCTACATGTGACAGAGTTAGATTCCAATTTCTGCAAGCTCTAGTTTCGCTTTAAACCTAGAACCAAATGTGCCCCACGAACTGAATTTAAAGCTGCTGCTGCATGCTGAATTTTGGGTTATACCACTATCAACCCTTGAGTTTGTGACATAGCTGTAAAATCTGCACATCCCACTTTGGATCCCTAAGAAACCATAGGGGTTTGTTACAATTCATCACTGATTGTATATGTTTTGTATATGTGAGACGTGTATATTTGGTACAACATGAATTTTTAAATAACAACAGAGAGCGTGGTATAGAGGTAAAGGTGTTGGAGTAAGAAGACCCATGATCTAATCTACATCAGCTCTAAAGCTTGCTGGGTGATGTTGACCCAGTCATTAAGACCAATCTATCTATTGGAGGGAAAAATGAAGGGCGCCTTCAGCCACTAAATGAAAGGTGGATAAAAAAATTAATGAATAAAAGAAACAAAACCGGGTGTATTTAGCACAGCATGTAAAAAATTTCCAAATGTTTAAGAGGAAAGCTTCTTGGGGGGGGGGGGGGGGGGTTTAATAGCAAAAGTTGCAACTTCTTTTAACCTTTTAACCTTTTGAACCTGGCACTTCAAGCCAGGTTTTCCCTCCATTGGGGGGAAAAAAGGAATAAACTAAATAAAAAGTCTCTCAGCATATTAAATCAAACAATTTTATAAATATTATTTTTTTTCTACATAGCAGCTGAGACAAAAACTCTCAATTTAAAAAAACGAAACTCTAAAATGATTTTAAAAGACATCTACAGCAGTATTTATATTTCACAAAGTATCCTTCAGAAAACAGAATATTTAAATAGTAATTGGCCTAAATTCTCAGTACAGTTAACTTTGAATTAGTTGGTAAAGCTAATTTGTAAAGTATTACCTAGAGCTCAGTGTAACATGCAAAGAACCTATAGCAAATTATTAGTGCTTTTATTTAAATAAAATCACTGTTGCAAAACTAAATAAAAGCAAAACAGTAAAATTATGTTAACAAATCCTTAGAATATTTCTAAATCCAATTTTGGCCTAGTAAAAAATTCTCCTCCAGAACTCTCTGAACTCTCTCTGCATACTGAAAGTAACTAAATATGAGAAATGCTTGTGATGAAACTAACATTAAACATTGTAAGACAGTACAACTATTCTATTAATTGCTCGTAAAAAAAACATTTACTTTCAAATCTTAGTGACATTCAATATATGCTGTATTCAGCTTCATTGATGTTCCAAGACAATATATTTTTTTGCCTGTTCTAGCTAGACAGCTATGGAAGATGTAGACCAGATCTTAATGGCCCCAGTTGGGAAACCATAAACAATTAAATAAGATATACAAAAGAGTTTGTGAAGATGTCCATTCAATCAATCAACCAACCTAGGTCAGACTACTTGGTTAAGATCTACGTCACATATATATTCTTGCTAACATGCTTTTTTTTTTTTTTGCTATATGTTTTCCATATAAATGTTAAATATTTGGAAAATATTTGGTTATGTGATTCTTCTTCCCAGGATTGCATTTGTCCCCCTTACTAACCATTAACTTGCAGTAATCAGAAGTTTCTAAGAATATTGCTTTTTTAATCAATGCCTCTAACCAAACCATACTGGGTTAAAAACACCATGTTCAGGTTAGTCTAAAAAAGGGATGATGGTATGAGGGGCTGGTGTGAGGGGCTCTACTGGAATGATGGTATGAGGGGCTCTACTGGAATATTTTGTTCAACTTCTCTAAATAGTATTTGTTTAATTCTAAATGTTTTCAGTTTTAAAATAATTATAGCTAAACTTTTTAAAAACTTAATACATGACAGTCATTACTGACCGGGGTGGGGGTGGGTGGGGACCCCTCTTCATTTGAAAGATAAACAGTCTGATAAAAATAGTACCTAACATTTGATCACATCATCCATACATCCAGTTTTCCTCCATGTTTTTCCACTAGGTTCATCAACACAGCGCTGCTCTCTGAGTGGTGTTAGTACATCTTTTTGCCATTTCAGCTTTCCAGAATCATTAGCGTTATGTACTGAAACGGCACAGTGCTCTCCTGCCACTCTGACTCCACGTTCTTTCAGCCTGCTGAGCATCTCTTTTCCTATGTTGTTTCCTCCTTTGACTAATGTTTGCCAAGACTCATACATCATTCCCAAATTGGCCCAAATGAATTAAACACGGCTCTGCTTAACATTACGAGATTTAAATGGATTTTCTCTCTACAGGTCTGCCCTATAATTGGGTTTATCCATCTTGTTGAAGTACAGTTTACACTTGCTAACATCACGACAATTCAAGCTACATTTTCTGCTCCAGTGGCAGGAGCGAAGGAAATTTGTCATCGGATCATAACAGGTAATTCAAACAACAATTAGTTTGATGACGGCCCGTATGTCAATGTCTAGCCCTAGTCGGCATTACTCACACCCAGTGTTTCCTAAGATGAATTGTTCCTATGATTTTTTTTGCTTTCAATCACCAACAATACTTATAACTGCTTTCTTAAACATATTGCCCTCTATATATATGTTAGGGTTGTATCTCCCAGGATTCCCAACCAAACCTAGATAGATTAGAAATTCTGGCAGTTGCAACACCAACACATTGGAGAGCACCAGGTTGGTGGGGAAAATTATTTCTGGAAATATCCACAGCGGACATGCTTTTCAAAAGATTTTTAAAAATGACTTGTTTTTCAAAAGATTTTTAAAAATGAACCACATAAGGATAGTAGTAAAAGCATATTCTGCCCTTTTGAACAGTTACCAAAAGAATCAACCATAAACAAACAGTGAATTATCCAGATGATCTTAAATACCTTGGTATTTAAGAGCCTTGGTGGCGCAGCAGACTAAAGCACTGTTAAATAATACCAGCTGCCTGCAATTACTGCAAATTCAAATCTCACCAGGCTCAAGGTTGACTCAGCCTTCCATCCTTTTGAGGTAGCTAAAATGAGGACCCAGTTTGTGGGGGACTTTGTATAAAAAAGAACACCGCTTAGGTGGGGGCCGAAAGCCCTACTAAGCAGGTATATACAAAAGTATGAAGGTTATTGCTTAACGCATTGTAAGCTGCCCTGAGTCTCCGGAAAAGGGCGGCATATAAATCGAACCAATAAATACAATGCCTGCAAATCAGTGAAACAAAGTAAGTTTTGTAGAAAGGATCTAAGACGGTTTTCATTATGACAGTCATCCAGCAAGAACTTCAACAACTACATATTTTTCAGAATAAAAATTTACATATTTTATGATACCTGCCGTTTACTATTTTTGACAATTATAAATATATTTGCAGTTAAAAAGAAATAAGACTAAGAATTAATTCTAACCATCCAACTACAGTCCTCTTTTACCTAGTATGGTGCTGAGACATCATTTAATTTGAGAGGTAGATCTTTTTTGCCTCTGTCACTATTTTTTTAAAAGCTTGAGTATTTCACAAAAACAATATCTACCTTAGTCAACCTAATCCATTAAATCTGTCTACATTGTGGGCAGAAGGGCCAAAGTTCTTATTTTGTTGAACAAGGAAACAATTTGGGTGAATCAGACTTTAAGCACTATCTATCAAGCTAAGCTACCTGAATTTTTGTGTAGACAAAAATAATGAAATACAAATTCCTTTAAGGTAGGATAGGTTAAAAATGTAATGTTTAAATAAATAGAAAAATAGCACTCAAATTATCTATTAATTATTGCATCTGCTAATTAACAAGAAATTTAAAAAGACATGGAAAGTCTTGATTCTACTGGCATTGTTCTTCTCCCTTCCTAAATAAGATTCGGTTTTACTTCAGGCTTCCGGCTGGCGTCACAGCAACATCAGACACGAAGAGAAGATCTCCGTTCTCCTGTGCCGAGTTCTCCCCATTGGTGGGCTCCAAAAGGAGCCAAAGCCACGGGCGGTGAAGCAAAGAGGGGTGCCCTATGAGGTCATGGAGAGTCGCAATTCTCCTGTCTGACCCAGCGTTCTTTTCCCCTCTCAGCCACGATGAGAAGAGGCAGCCTAAAGTTGGTTGCCATGAAGCTGGGACAGCCGAAGCATAACTTAGACTGGTGCTGGAGCGAAGTAGGTGAACAGTGACTGGAACTGGGAGCGAGGATTAATTTTTACTTAAAACTTAACCCCAAGGAATAATATAGAACTATTTGCTCAGAATTATTTGTTAAAGCGGCAATTAAGTATTCTGAGAAAAATTCCAGAAAAAAAAAGACTTAAAGAGACAAAAACAATAAACTTCTAAAAATACAGAAAATTGGACTGTTTGTTGTGGCTCCATTACCAGAGCCTGTGTCATTGGCAGAAGACGACTCCGAGAGGGAAGGAGAGGAGTTGGCAAGGCCTCCCTCTCCAGGACCCTCCTCTTTGGCAATGCCTTCGGTGTCTGCCGAAGGGCAAGAGATAGGGCCGGGGCCAAGCATGTCCACGCAGCCACAGGTGGACAGTGATGAGAGTAATGAGTCTTGGCTGGATCCATGCCAGCATCGCAGAGATAAGCATGTGCAAGAGAAGAAAAGGCGTGCCCGAGATTAGTCTGAGTCACTGGACCACACCCCACAGGGTATAAAAGGGAGTGTGGTGGCCAGTCAAGCCTTGTGACGAACAAAGCTGAAAGCTTCCACGCCATTCTGCATTGCCGGACTTTTGCTATAGACTTTGCTGGATTATCTCTGGACTTGACTGACTCTGTAATTATTGAGCTGTTTCCTTTGATGTACCAGAAGCGGGGAGAAGTTATCTCTCCTCTTCATAAGTAATAAACTCTTGGCAGGCAGCCACTAGGTTGTTGCCAACTTCTCTTATCCTAAGGAAAAGGATTTTGCCGGCTGGTTTGGTCTTTAACTTTTGGACGTCTGTTGGTGTGTGTGCGTGTGGGACTGGGACAGAACACTCTTAAACTGGGAAGATGTGGTAATGGGAAGGCATTTTAAAATGCTGGGATAACTACATTTAAAAGACTTATCCTGCTTCTATAATTGAATTACAATTAAAATTATGATTAAAATAATTAAAATCAGACTGACTAGTGGCAACACTGAAATTTAAGTTGAGAGTGCCACCTGCTGACGAAAGGAAAATATACAAGCCTGGGAATACTTATTTGAAGGACTATGAAAATACTTATTGGGCTACATCCAACTACCCCATGACTACTGAAGATTTAAATATGAGAACAAGGAAGATATTCAATTAAAGTGACCCCTGAATGTTATGCTAGGTTGTATGACCAATAGAGAAAAATATGAATGCTAAAAAGCATATGATAAGTTCAGGTAGTCCTTGACTTACAGCAGGTCGTTTAGAAGCTATTCAAATTTACAATGGCACTGAAAAAAGGGACTCTTTTTTACACCTATGACTGTTGCAGCATTCCCATGGTCACATGATCAAAATCTGGATATTTGGCAACTGACTCAAATTTATGACAGTTGCTATGTCCCAAAATCATGTGATCATATTTTGCCACCTTTGACAAGCAAAATCAATGGGGAAGCGTAAGCCAGATTTACTTAATAACCAGGTTACTAACTTTACCACTGCAGTGAGTCACTTAACTGTGGCAAAAAAGGTCATAAAAAGGGAGCAAAATTAACTTAAATACTGTTTCGCTTGGCAGCAGAAAGTTTGGGCTCGATTGTGGTCATAAGTCGAAGACTACCTATATGCTAAAGTTAAAAAAATGAAATTCTGACCTTCTAAAAAATCATGGAATAATTTGCTTTAAATGTAATATGAAATGGCAAGGGAATCCATTTATCAAGGTTTAAGATTTCTAAAATTAGTTAAATGCCAATGAATCAGCAATGATCCTAGTGACCAATGACTACCTCAACATGTTCCTGCTGATAATCCATGGTTTTTCTGAAAACATTACAGCAATCTCCTGATCTTATCAGTTTTTCTTCCATTCATTTCTTTCCCACAATCTTACCACACAGTTTTTTCTTGTTAATCACCTCTTTCCTCATATGCGCAAAGTATATTAATTTCTCTTGTTGATCATTCTCTCTTCTATTTTCTTGTCGAACAATCTTTATTTCAGAGCCAACTGATTGATTTTTCTTGCAATTCATGGTACTCTTTTTTTAAAAGCTCTAGCCTTAAAAGATGTCTATTACAGTTGGAAAATTAATTGCTTAAGCTATTCCGGTCTTCTTTTTTGGCCACAGAAACAAGATTTTACTTCAAGCTTTCCTTTAAATTTGACATTGCTTCCCCTTCCCAGAATTAACCTTTATCACACTATTTTAATATGTGTTTGAGCCATTCCCCAAACTAACACCTCCACTTTTTCTCTTCAACTGCTGAGTTCACTAAGCAAGCTGACTGATATTACCTTTGTCTAATTACTATGTAATATTAACTCTAATTTTTCATCTTTATCTTTGAAATGAGTTATAATTCTTCCTTAAGTTTGGTGAGCAAGTTGTAATACTTATGAACCACAAATTACTAGTATTTTAATCTCCAAATTTTATTACAGCCACCACTTCTTTTAATCTTTTCATTCTTAGAAGTGATGTATGTTAAATAGAACTATGGGCAGTGTGCATTCTTGTCTCAATCCTTTCCCTATTTCAAATCACCCTAATTTGCCAATTCAATTTTTACAGTAACCTCCTATTCAGAAGAATATCAGATTTTTGGGCATATTTTAAAGTATTAATATAAATCATATTCTGACAAAATCTAGGCAATCAAAGCCTTGCTATAGTCAATTAGGCAATGGTAAAATTTGTACTTAAATGTCTTGCTGCTCCCATTATTAATTTCATGTTTGCCATCTGATCTCATGTCTCTCTGCCTTTTCTGAAATCTCTCTGTTCGTTTTACATTTCTCTTGCCATGCATGATTCTTTTCTTCTTTGTTAACTCAAAAGCAAAATTTTCCTTACAGGAGGAATTATTACAACAATTCAGGGGAAAGAAACATTAAGGAATGTATTAAATCTAAATTTAATCAAAGTAAAAATTATCTAGATTTGAAATTGCTGTTAAAACACATCTTGTCCAATTAAGTAAAAAGGCTAGGATAAAGCTACATGATGTAACATTTACAATTTTGGGCTGAAGCACTTCCTAACCTCTATACACCCAAGGATTTAGGTTCTTTCTTGCACAAAGCAATTAAATGAGAACACACCCATCTTTTGTGTCAATCTTGAATCAGTCCATAAAACAATATACATGCCTACAACAAGTTGGCCCCATTACCATGATAAGGATATGCTAGTTAGAATGATATGAAAATGAAAATGTTTTAGTAAATTCTGCTTCCAAAAAAAAGTGATCCATGTGCTATTTCTTCCCTATATTATATTTTACATTCTCTCTCCTCGTCCAAGTTTTCATTTTTTGTTGATCATTCTACGTTTTTGCAGTATCTTTTGCAGGTCAGACCTTACTAGATTGTCTTGGCAATGATTATCACTCAAGGAATAGGGAAAAGGTCCATTTCTTTTTCCAGAAGAAAGCAAAACAAGTTTTCTTCCCTGGTTTCAAGCTGGCAATGTTTTGTACAATTGCAGAAAATTTGCCATCATGTACATCAGAAACGATGTACCCAGGTTTTTCTTCTTAGGAAAAATGCTTCACATATTGAAGACTTGAGCCTATATAGTACCCCATCAGAAATCTGTTCTAGCAGACTACAACATCACTGATTGACTCCAGCTCCACTACTCATAAATTAGGAGCAAGGACACTCCTTTATAAAACTGCAACAAATGCTTTTTACACAATAGATTCCTAAGGCCATTTATTACAAAACTACAAGGTGTAGCCATGTTAAATATTAGCTTGGGAATGTACAAAATAAAACAAAATAATGACAAAGTGAAGCCATAAAGAGCAATATAGTAATCTAAATTGAAGAGTAATTTCCTTTCTCAAAGGAAGAACAAACTCTATTTTAGCCTTTAAAAAGTTAAATTTTAAAAAAATCAATCTTTTGGCATTCCTGATAAATGCACAAATAGATCCTTGATGGCACAGTTATCTCTTACCTGATAATTCCATTAAATCCAAAATTTGGATATTTAAAAAAAAAATTGAATGTGTTAATGAGCACGGAGCACTAAGTTATGTGCCACTGGTAAATTAAAAGTCTTAGTAAACAGAAAGCAAGAAAACAATGTTCCATATCCACAGCAAATCATTAATGGGGATAGATTTCGATTGTGATGTATCCTATCCCAGAGATGAAATTATCTGCATTCAAAAGGCATGTTTAATGTTGCAGATTTAGAACGGCAATTTTCAAACATGAAGTCATGAAAAAAGCGTAACGATTTCTCTACTCTGATCTGGAATTCCAGAAACTATAAGGCAACCACCCCACACACTGAATTGGGGGAAAAACTTTATGTGTGTTCTGAGTTTACAAGTCTGGAGCTCCTAATTTAATACTCTTTACAGAAAGGCATTTGTAGCAGCAGTGCACGTATACAAGGATCCAATCTAGATTAAGACATCCCTAGTTTTGTTTTCTTTTGTTTGTCTTCTTAACACAGAAGTCAAGACAAAGATTATTGATACTAAAAAGAAAATGTTATTTTGCACTGACTGTGGATGGAATATATAAGAGATAATGCTATCTACAGACACAGGAGGATAAAAGACCTAAAATTTAGTTTCTACATTTCTAGAACTCTTTTCTTTCTATCTTTCTTTTATTGATATAGGGAAGTGAATAAACCCATTATGAACATAAGGTACCTTGCCACAACCATCATTACTGTTGGTTACATTTACTGTAATGTGTCTGAAGGGTCCCAATACAGCCATTAGTAGACATAAGTGTAAAGCTGCTCCATAGAAAAGGTGACCTTGAGTTCAGTAGGATTACCGCTCACATCCAGGAGCTCTATGCATACATTTTGTGATCCTTCAATTCTACATCAATAAGGGTTTAGTCTATTTAGTATAGAATTGGCCTGCACAACATCTGGCCTGATAAACAGAATTATACATCTTGTAAAGTAAGTAAATTTGGTGCTACTACCCCAAAAGATATCTTATTGAGCTCCTCCAAATCACCAGGTCTCCTTAGAAGACAAACAGCTGATCAGCACACCAAGTATTTCTTTGTGAGCCTCAATTATTTTTAATTTATCAATGTGATCTTTTTCTCTCTAAAGTTGTGCAGGCCTACCATTTAATAAGTTGAAGATCAAATCATAGTACAAAAGTGTAAATTTGTTTTCAAAGCTAGTGTACCTTAATCAAATCAAAAGTCTCTGTGCTAAAATTACAAATCCATCACAATTTGTCGAAGTTAAACTGTTAATTTTTATACCTTATTCTACTGTTACAAAAAGGTTCTCTTCTTAAATGGAACACAATAATTTGATAAACATGGTTTCTAATATGTATGTATATGTCTGGTAGTCACCAAAGGTTCTTTTATAATATAATTTATGATTGTGCTATATTACTTCCTGCAAAGGTACTTTAACTGAAGGTATAAAAAAATACTACCTTGGTAAATATCATATCCAGTTACTGTTTTCTCAATTTTGTTTTTGATAGCAAGTAATCTTCCTAACAGGGAAATAATTACTAAAATCCATGGTAACATTCTTTATATATCAAACTGCATTTGGTTACTAAATTGTTTTGAGGAAACAGCTTGGTATCTTTTTTTTTTTAGAATTCAGAAACTACAAAAATGAACTTGTCAAAGCAATCATTCCTCTTCCTCTTATTAAGTAAAATAAATTAACTTCTATGCTATGTAGAGAAGGAAGGAAGATTGGTCATTCCTCAAAGTTGCACAGGATTTGAGGTCTTTACTGATATGGTAGAGTTCAGGGCTCAGAAGCATTTTGGAACTTGCATGATGAGAATAAGTACATCACCTAAATTTAGAACCAACATGAGTGCAGAACATCATCCCTAAACATTTATTGGACCTCAAGATTATGTTAGAAACACAAACTCATCACCCGCTGACAAGTTTGGACAAAGTTCTGCTGATCAGAGTTTGTAGCTACCTACAAAATTAAGCCACACATCTGAAGTATCTGCTAATTATCAAATATTAATAGTATAATTTTCACATAGCTGAAAGTTGCATGAGGCTACTGAAAGGTGCACAGCAATTTAATTTAATATGGTGCAAATAATCTAAAGTTACTAATTATGTGAAAGCACAATAGCTCAGGGTAATTTAACTAGCATGGAAACTATTCATACAATCACTGCAAATGACATCTCTGTAAGAAATGCCTCATACAAGATATATTATTCAATCCTAGAACTGAAAAGGACCTGAAAAACCTGTGTGAACACCCAAGGCTATATCCTCCACATATCATATATTCCACATAACCTACACAATCCAAGTCATAATTATCTTGCAATAAGAGAACAGGAGAAAAACATTAACCCAACCAGGATAGCTAATCCAAGTTTTCTTGCCCAGAAGAAAAGCATTCTAATTATGCAAAATATCATAGAAAAAGGCAAGAGAAAGAAAGTGCTATAAATAATACTTTAGGTGTTTATAGTGCAACTATAGGTGATAGTGCAACTATAGGTGACTACAATGCAACATATGCTATTCAAAAGTCAATATCTATACTTCTTATAAAGCTAAAAATACTCTTTTGTTGTAAACACAAACCATATATTTAATTCTGCTTCATATTCAACAAAACCTGTCACATCCATTAATTTTTAAATATTTATACCACACTTTTCTTTATTTCAAAGCATTGAAATACCAAGTAACATAGAATTTCTTTTCCATCCTTATGCTGACATGTGCATACACATAGCTTGAGGAAACCAATAAACTTTCCAAATACCTACCCCAGCCATTTAGGAAAGAAAAAGGAAATGTCCTGGCATTCTATATATTTGAATGACTCTTCAAAATGTCTATGGATTTAAGTAGGGCAGAGGTCTTCAAACTTGGCAGCTTTAAGACTTGTGGACTTCAATTCCCAGAATTCTCCAGCCAACTGGACCAGTCTTAAAGCTGCCAAGTTTGAAGACCCCTGAAGTAGGGTAATAGATGAGGAGACGTAAACAGACCTTATGTGAACTCGTTTGAGATTACTGCACAAAGGCACTTCAGCTTGTGGTGGGGCTGATTCATACTGTAATTTTCTTTCCCACAAAATAAACAGCCACAAATGGCTGATACTTATAAGCAAGAAAGTATAGTGAGATTCCAAGTCTCTTCTACCTTGCCTCCACATGAGCAAGGACCTTCTCAAGCTATGGTCCTGTTGCTGCCTATTTAAACAAAATTCTCAGGATTTTCATTTTAACCTATTTCCTTTTAGATGGCTTCTGTCAAGTTAAGGCCATGAATGATGTAGAACAATTTAGCAAGAGTTCAGTTATTTGCTTACACACAACTAAGAAAATCTCGGCAGACCAAACCTATACTATTCTCTCTCTAACAGATATACCCTGGGATATCATAGGAAGTGGTTATGCTTGCTCTCTTTCTCTGTTTTCTATCCAGCTCAGGAACATCCTGCTCTTATCCCCCCACCCCTCTTTTGGAATATATTCTCTCTTTTCTGGGAAACTCAGTCCATCAAATCAGCTTCTCCTCTGTAGGCATCATGTCTCACAGCTTCTGTTAAAGATAACTTTTGTCTATGCATCTAATTACTATAAAATGAACATTCTTATGCTTTGATAATCTACTTTAAAATATGGTAATAGATACATAATTGTTGTTCATTGTTCTCCAGATAGTGGTCTCATGAATGCTGACATTTGCCAATGCAAGAGAAGCCTTCAGTTCCTTAGAGGTGTGTCTGGATTTTGAGACTTCCCAGAGTATTTTACATACCTTGTCCTTGATATGACTTTGGTTGGTTAACCACTTCTAAGGAAAGTAACAATGGTGTTGAATTTCCACCAATTGTACAGAATCTACCTGATAAGTAGATGGGACTGGTGGAATCCAAATTCTTTAGAAAGAGTTTTGTACTGTTTTCAGCCTGGTGAGAATCAACAATTTGGCAATCCTCAGAAATCTTCTTAGTTCAAATCATGATAGACTTCCACATAACTGGGTAGTGAAGACAATGAATTCTGTTCTTTAAATAAGGCAGACTTGTTTATCAGACATATTTATCATCCCATTGGTTGAAAGACATGACTCTAATATATACCTTTCAAATGAACTGATAATCCTAGTGTTTGCTTTTTTCACACACACATATAATTTTGTATCATTTTCATCAATAAATCAATGAGCAACTATAATTTTTTTACTCATTTGGTTAATTGGGTTCTGCCAAGTTTTAGGACTCATATGAGGAACATTTAAACATTTAGGTCATATTTATGCAAAAATATTGAAAATTCAAAAGATGTCACATACTTTTAAGCACTACTGTATATATATTTCAGAATTATCAAATATTAATGCAATATGCTTATTCAAAATTTGTCCTATTACATTTTATGCATCTTCATATTCTCAAATATAATTAGAAGGATGGATGCAAGAATCATCCCCTGTTAACCACTAGACTAAACTACAGAAAAATGTCAGAAAAGTTCTGCTACCAAAATATAGAAAGCAACTGTAATTGCAAGATCTCATAAAAGATGCTTGGATGAAGAGTTGTTAGGAACCAGTGGCATTCAAATTTAATAAATACAGGTAGTCCTCAACTTACAACAGTTCATTTAGTGACCATTCAAAGTTACAATGGCACTGAAAAAAGTGACCTATGACCATTTTTATACTTATGACCATTACACCATCCCCATGCTTCAGACACTTGGCAACTGACTCATATTTATGACGGCTGCAGTGTCCCAGAGTCTGGCAAGCAAAGACAATGGGGAAGTCAGATTCGCTTAACAACATTACTAACTTAACAATTGCAGCAATTCACTCAACAACTGTAGCAAGAAAGGTCATAAAATAACAATTGCCTCACTTAGCAACAGAAATTTTGGGCTCAATTGTGGTCATAACTCAAGGACTTCTTGTAATAATAATAATAATCTTATTGCCAGACTTTAAATGTAAAATGTCTACCAATTCTAATTTTACAAAACCTGCCTAGCACATTGGAGACTTTTTTACTAAGGCAGTGCAAAGTTTTCAAAACAGATATTTTTTTTTCCCACAATGCACGGTAGTAAAACAAAGTAGTTGAATGTGTGCATACAACCGCAAAGGCAGCCAGGAACAGCTAATTAAGTAGTCATACAAGCCTGAAAAAGACGCATACATAGGCCGATATATAGTATGTTATTTCATATCAAGAATCTGATGGAAAATTAAAGGTACCAACAGCTTCAATGACAACTTGAATAAAATCCATTACTAAATTATTAAAGTATTACTTTTGGTAGGAGCATTTACAGAAAACAATCTGTTAAAATCATCCCAGTTAATTCCAAATATTTTGCTGTTTAAACTGAAGAATGTTTACTACTGATTTGCAAGTGGTAGAATATATTATTTCTGAGCTTTCAACACCCTTTACTCTTATATAAAGGTAATTATTAAAATGAAAAGAAATAAGACAGACTCTAAAGGGTGTGTGTTTTTTCAAATTAATTTCTAACTTAATTAACATAATGATAGGCTTCATTTTTCCTGTATTAAGTTTTCCCATTTAGTTCTTATTCTTTGTTCTATAGGAGTTAGATTTTTGAAATCATCCATTTTATCTTGCTAAAATATAGTTCTACATTTGGCTTGGAAACCATTCAGATTTACAATGAAAAAAGCTAGGCTTGTAGAGGTATTGTTTATCAAGCAGTAATTGTTATTGTTCATACGATTTATAAATTTATCAACTACAATGTTTAAGAACATAGCAACATTATTTCAAATATGTAATTTCAAGTAGCATTATATCTTCTTACAAATATTATACACACCTCCACTTACAGGTGTGTCTGAGTCTTGGAATGTTCTAAGAATATGATTCATCAAGCAAATTCTAACAGCTCTAACTAATCTGTTTAACAAGTGATCAATTTATCACAAAAGGTGTGCAAATTTAATAAAATATGTTCCTTAACTTTGATCTTGAAAGACTTCCCACTTCCCACAATAAAAGTAATCCTTCAACTACCCAATCCGAGGGAATTATTTCAGACTTTACTGAACTGCACCTTTATCAGGAAACACTTCTGTCTTTTATATTTTTTGTGGTTAACTAGATTTTAAGTACTCATTTTAAACTGGAATAATGGACCTTACAGTGGAACTGTTATTGTTGAGTCTGATTTTAAAATGTTTTATAAGTTTGTAATCTTCCCACAATATATTACATACTCATAATTAACTACTTCATTAGTTAAAGAAATTAAACCTATCATTGGAAGGGGGAAAACCTTTTTAAATTTTCAAATGAGAGGAAAAGTAAAATTAAATATTGAAACTATGCTATGAGTGAAATTAAGGAATAAAATTGTTTCCCCTTTTACCTTGAAATGTCCTATTGAGTTTACTTAGGTGCAGAAACCTTCCACATAATTTAAGAAATGACCACTCTGGATTCTGAGATACTACAACTCAGTAGAGCCTGGCTAAAAAAAAATGTATCAGTGACAGCTTCTCACTCAACAACCTTCAGTAATTGCAGGAAGTCTTTTCAAAAGTAGCAGCTTCCTTTCTTGAAAACTTTTTCAGTCCTCATTGTTGTGGGGTGGGGTGTAGGGGAATGCTGAGATAGGGAGAAGGGGATATAAAATTATTGGACTGAAGTCCCTATGGGGCAATTTCTCACTCCCCAGAAGTTCCTGTACAGTACCTCATTTACTGTTTTCCCCCTACATCTAGTATTCTCATCTCCCCAAGAATGAGTTAATGACAGAGGTGTTACAAAGTGAGTGGAGACAATTAGATTCAGAAAGTTTCAGTGAAGTGCCTTGAGTCAATTTATCGCAAGCAAAAAAAAATAAAATCCCAATCTATGTAACAACATTGCAAATGAAGTAATTCCAAAAGGAGGGAAAATGGTAGTGAGTGATAAAAGCTACAGGCACTTCCTTTGTGACTGGCAAAATTGCTCTGAGTTTCACGAAAGGCAGAGTGAAAGAGATGACGTTTGCCTGTCCAACTCACAACATCATGATGGCTGGAAATATTTTGCATGCTGACTCTGTACTTGTAATTGGTCAAGGTGTAGGAAGTCCAGAAGAAAGATATTGTAACCCAATAATGAACCAATTAAAAATAAATATATTTGCAAGAAGACAGCTCTTTTGACACATAGCAATGTCACATAGACTCAGAATAACAAACCAGAAAATTACAGAATTTAATTCCAAAAGTTTTTTTCTTATAAGAATGGCATTCTTGCCATACCTGCAACTCTTTTTACCAACTCAGGGAGTTTCCATCTTTTATAAACTCATCAGATACCCCAAAATTAAATTTAATATATAAGCAACAGTTATCTGCTCAAAGCAGCAACAATTTTAACACACAAAAAGAAGTAAATGACAAACTATAGTGACATGTCACATAGAGGAGCAACAACCCCTCCCCCAATAGTATCAACCCAGAGTTCATCAAAAATAGGGATCATTAATGATGAATAAGTAGCACAAAACATGCCTGCCCTTTTTCACCTCATGCCCTCGTTCCCAAGTATGTATCAATAGAAGCAGCAGTTGATCAGGAATGAATCATACAGTGAGACATAAAGAGAGGGAGAAACAAACCTGAAGCTTTATCTTCTGCCTTTTATTTTAAAAAAAGTTGCCACTCAGTTAATAGAGATTGCTCTAATTATTGTGACAATTCCACATCCGGTTCAAACAACTTGTGTGTTCTTGACAGGATTCTCTGCAAGACTGAATTTCTTAGCCTGAGAATCACTTTTGTCTAAAAATGATACTTCCCTTTGCAACCCAGAAGGCCACATTAACAAACTGCCCTTCCATAGAGCTTCTTTTATTTTCCTTTTTTTTTCAGCTGCCATATTCAAGCTGAATTAAAGCTTGTCTAGGCCTTTCTCTCCACCAGCTTCATAGATTCCAGGTCAACTGGAACACACAGTGGCACTGGGATTTCATATTGTTAATTACGCCAAATGCCAACTAACATCTAAATAGCACTCCTATTAAAATTTAAATAACAGTATGCAAATACCTACCTGTGTGATAGGAGTCTACTTTTATTACTGCAATGGAGGTATGAGTAAGTTATTTTCTTACACTTGAAGCCCAAAAGTAACAAATCATGTTACGGTCTGGTTTGTTCTATCAGAATGCACTGCTGGCATTGTACTGGTGATACAGAGTTTTAAGCAAACACTTCTAGGGACAGACATATTTGTGTAACTATATTCTGACTTCTAATTTCAGAAAAGGACCAGGGAGGATTTTGGGCTTAACAGAAAATAAACCTAATTATATTCACAATTACATTAGTTTATGAGTTCTGGTCTGCACTGTGAAATAGCTGTGCTAAATGAATCAGTTTAAGAAATAATTTCCATGGCTGACTTGGACAAACACTTAAAACTAAATTAATGTTATTAGAATTAGTAACATGTCATATTTATTTATTAATCAAATTTATATATACACCCATCTTAGAAAAAGCTTATTTCAAATCAAGTAGAAACATTTAGTATATCACAGACTGGCATCAGACTATGGTTCAGTCCTAATCTTATACTCAAATACTTTCACCTTTTACATTTAATGTCATGTTCAAAGCAAAAGACTTTTACTTGTAAGATTTGTATCTAGTATCCAACCTAGAACAAAAAACTAAAAATACTTTCAAGTTAATCTTTTGTGAATGTGGTAACTGGTTTACACCCCAAACCAGAATGTGGTATACCAAAGCAACAATTTTGAAATTCTCCCTCCATATACAGACATAGGAATGAAATCTTGTTGCTATTTCTACTGTTAATGTCCAATTTTGAGCACTGAGCAGAACTAGACAATTAACGGGTTTAAATGTGGAACTACGTGGACATAATTGTCTTTGTTTGCATAAAGAAATAAATTATTTCTTTATTTAAATCATTGTCTATTTCATTAAGATGATCACATGAAAATATAAAACCTAATACAGGTAGTTCTTGTCACTGTGTTTTTGTATTTACCAGATGAGCTCTTATTTTTGAACTTTCAGATTTACCGTAGCTTGCCAAGTTCTTATCAGTACCTACTGCGCATGTCTACATTCTTTTCTTCTTCTCTAAAAACTTTCTTTGTTCTCCAGCCAGGAGAGGTGGCCGGGAAAGCTTTGCCAAGATGTAATTAATTAGCTAGTAAGATGTTTTATTTTCTTTATAACAAATAAATGAGTTTTTCTTAGAAAATATATCTTCGGGTTTATTTTCTTAAAGTATACTTCAAGGAAAGGTCACGATCCATTCCATTCTCTAATCAAGGTGCAATTACCCAAAAGCAGAATGGGATTAATTGCCACCCTGACAGTCCTCAATTTACAACAGTTCATTTAGTGACTGTTCGAAGTTGCAATGGCATTGAAAAAAGTGACTTATGACCATTTTTCACACTTAATGGCTGTTGCAGCATATGGTTATCTGATTCAGATTTATGCTCTTGCAGCACATGGTCACATGATCAAAATTCAGATGCTTGGTAACTGACTCATATTTATAATAGTTGCAGTGTACTGGAGTCATGTGATCCCATTTTGCAACCTTCTGACAAGCAAAATCAAACCAGATTTACTTAACAACAGTGTTACTAACTTAACTACTGCAGAGATTCACTTAACAACTGTGGCAAGAAAGGTTGTAAAATTGGGCATAATTCACTTAACAGAAATTTTGTTAAGTGTTGCTTAGTAACAGAAATTTTGGATCAATTGTAGTCTTAAATCAAGGACCATCTGTAACACTGTTAATAAATCACTATTCAAAGTTCATACTACAATGCATCCTTGGGTCAGAAAAATATTCCCTTTCCAATCACTAAGTCAAAACAATTTAAAAAAATGATGGTTAATTAAAATCGAGGCACAATTGCCTATGGGAGCAACCACTTTTATGTGGGCTTTTATGCCTTATGAAAGAGGGTCAACTAGATCTCTGGAAAAATGGTATTTCAAATTTCCCTTTCAACTAATAAAGTTCCCTTCACACATTCATGGCTCAGTTTGTATAAAGCTTTGGTTAGCCAAGATTAAAACAACTTAACATTATTTGTAAACCAGAACAACATTCAAAGGGAGCTATAAAGTTCAACATAGGTGGAACCAAGAATAGGACAAAAAGTTCTTGTTCAAAACGTCAAAATGAGATTTCTGTATAGTGATCCAAATCTGAAGTCTACTAGCACAACAGGAACATCTGTATAAGTGTGATATGGATGGTTATATACGGTAAATCAATATTACAAATAAAATGTTTTATTTATTTATTTATTTATTTATAATTTAATTTATATACCGCCCTTCTCCCGAAGGACTCGGAGTGGTATACAGCCAATTAAAAACACAAGGTACAAACAACAGTTTTAAAATAGTTAAAAGTATTAAACAATTTTGGCCCGAATTTAAAACCCAAAATTTAAAACACCCAATTTAAAATCATTTACATAGATAGCCCTGCCTGGCGGAACAGCAGGGTCTTAAGGGCACAGCAAAACACACAGAGGTCAGAGATCTTGCGCATTTCCGGGGGCAGTTCGTTCCATAGGGCAGGAGCTCCCACAGAGAAGGCCCTTCCCCTGGGTGTCGCCAGCCGACATAACTTGGCCGATGGCACTCTGAGAAGTCCCTCTCTGTGGGAGCAAATTGGCCAGTGGGAGGTTATTGGTGGCAGAAGTCGGTCTCGAAGGTACCCAGGTCCTAAGCCATGGAGCGCTTTAAAGGTAGTAACCAACACCTTGAATCGCACCTGGAAGACCACGGAGCCAGTGCAGCTCATGCAGGAGAGGTGTCACGTGGGCGCAACGAGTCACGCCCGTAATCACCCGCGCGGCCGCATTCTGGACCAGTTGGAGCTTCCGAGTGCTCTTCAAGGGGAGCCCCGTGTAGAGAGCATTACAGTAGTCCAGCCGGGAGGTGACAAGGGCGTGAGTGACCGTGCGTAAGGCGTCCAAAAAGGACCACAACACAAAAAAAAGTGTTTTGAAACACAATTGCTCATCAGGCAGCACTAGAATGTTACTTTATGGTTAAACTGTTTAGATCAACTCCATTAGACTTTATCACACTTTTTTCAACCACTAAATAAATGTTTGGGGAAAAAACCCACTAAATAAATAAGCATGTTAATTTTTGCAGTGCAGGAATAAGTTGTATTTGTTTATATCCTCTCATCTTCTCCAATTTGAAAGCTTTTTAAAACTAAATTTTCAAGCCAAAATATGACAAAAATTAAGTATTTACCAGTTGAATTATTTTATTTCTTCAACAGAAATTTCTGATTCTGGCATGGGGACAAGTGACTCTCTAGCCTCATAAAATCCAATTTTTAGACATTTTGGTCATTGTGTTTCTTATTTGCACTTTTCTTTTCAGGCTGCTTATGTGATAACAAGTCCCACTTAACACAGCATATATACACCCAAGATTGATAACTGCACATAAGACTTAATCACTATTATCAGTTTTCTGAATATCAAGTGCTCATGTTGCCACTTGTGTAATTGCTTGTATACTTCAATAAGCTAGTTTTCAGCACTGATCTATTCTCATGAGGCAGGTGATTGTCCATGCATAGAGGAGATGAGGCTGACCTAGTGAGCAAGCTTTAACAGATGAACATCAATGCAGGAGGAGATAGATGGCTGAGCTAGTAAGCAAGATCTAATCAAATGTCAGTCCATGTGGAAGGCTATGGGAGTGGGCAGGTTATCAATACTTGTAGGAAGGCAAATGGAGATAGTAAGTAGGCTCTGGACTCTGAACTTGAGGAAATCATAATGAATCAATTGCTACATTTCTTTGACCAGTATAGGTCAATGGACCACACTTGGACATCCCTCCATTATTATTTGTAATTTTTGACTATACAGCCCACATTACAAATTTGATCTGAACTTCAGTTATATGTAGAGATTATTTATATTATAAATGTTAGTCAGAGAGACCCAAAAAATCACAATGCATCTAGAAGCATATTTTTCAACTAAAAGGTTTTATTACAATCCATGTGTTATTGTCACCAGCGGCTCACTTCATTAGATGAAAATTACTCATATCACTAATAAGAACTGACTAAACACAAACTGATAGAAAAAGGGCTATCCTCATAAGATTTAATTTCATTTATTTATTTAAAAGATTTGTATAGCTATCCATTTTGAAACAACTGCATAGCTCTTAACAACAACCCTGGCTGACTCACAACATCTTTATCATAACATAGCCCTACACAAAGTTTAAATACTAAAACAAAATCCTTGTTAATGATAAATCTATCACTGGCTAATATGTTGGTACTTCATCAAAAGTTCATCAGTTCATTCTGGAAATAGTTGTATTAATTAGGAGTTGACATAATCTTAAAATCCTAATCATCCATTTAAATACTAGCCATGAAACTGAGTATCCTCTATCCCATATCCCATCCAATCCTAATATTAATAATAATCAATGATCTAAGTCAAATTTCACAAACTAATTATGCAAATCATGGATGAGAGTTACTAGCTTGTTGATTTGGACACTGTGACCATCTATGCTTAGAAGTAAAAGTAAACAATAGTGCCAGTGCATGAAAGAACATTTTAATCTTGCTGCATACCTTTAATCTCTAATGATTTGACAGAATACTAAAGATTTGACAGTTAGTTATATAAGAAAAGCCAGAAGAAGCTAAATTAAATGCAAATTGACATATTGTCACTGATGCTTGGTTTATTCTTGAGAAATATAGATCTGTTCTTCCTTATTCTTTCATTTAATTTATTTATTCTTAATTTTATTTATTCTTTATTCTTTCCCTAACTCACTACTCACTGCCAGGAATTCAATTTGGACTAGCTCAAGGTTAACTCAGCCTTCCATCCTTCTGAAGTCTGTAAAATGAGGACCCAGATTGTTGGGAGCAATATGCTGACTCTGTAAACTGCTTAGAGGGGGCTATAGAAGCACTGTGAAGTGGTATGTAAGTCTAAATTCTATTGCTATTAATATTTTGCCATCCTATTTTCTGCAATATAATAATAAACCATAATCTGAATGGTATGACACTGAACATACATTTATTAAGATATTAATTTGACTGCCCTACTTTTTTAAAAAATCAAAACAAAAACCCAAAAGTACCTTCACACAGAAATTTGAAATAATCTTTCTGAAATCATTTTTTTTTCAAATAAGGCAATAATTTTCAGCCATAGCATTCCACATTATTCTACTGGCAGAAGCCAAAAATAAATTTAGTAACTAAGTGAAAGAAAATTTCAATTTACATAAGAATATACTGTCTGGCTGGAGATAATTCATATCTTATTTTCCAAAAGTCAGCAATAATACAAGTATCAATTTAAATCCCAATGATTTCAGCTAGCCTGATCTAAAATGTGAATATACACTAGAAATATATTCTGTATATAGTTAAAACCACTGCACATCTGATATTGATGGAAATGTTAATATATTTATGTTTTTAAACTTGATGATGATGATGATGATGATGATGATGATGATGATGATGATTTATTCAATTTATATACCGCCCTTCTCCTATTGGACTCAGGGCAGTGCACAGCCAAGGATAAAAACATACCAATACAAAATTTAAAATCAATTAAAAGAATTATACAGCTTTGGCCCATAATTTAAAACAATCCAATTAAAACTCAATTTACACTTATAAAGCTAAAAAGCTAAAAAAGCTAAAAAGGGGGGGGGGGTTACGCCAGCCCTGCTTGATGGAAAAGAAAAGTTTTTAGGGCACGGTGAAAGGCCCGGAGATCTGGTATCCTTCGTATCTCCGGGGGCAAATCGTTCCAGAGGGCAGGTGCTGCCACAGAGAAGGCCCTTCCCCTGGGGGTCGCCAGCCGACATTGCCTGGCTGACGGCACCCTGAGGAGTCCCTCTCTGTGGGAGCGTACTGGTCGGTGGGAGGCAACCGGCGGCAGAAGGCGGTTTCGCAAATACCCAGGTCCGATGCCATGGAGCGCTTTAAAGGTGGTGACCAACACCTTGAAGTGCACCCAGAGGACCACTGGAAGCCAATGCAGCTCACGCAGGAGAGGCATCACATGGGAGCGCCCTCTTGCTCCCATAATCCCCCGCGCGGCCGCATTCTGCACCAGTTGGAGCCTCCGGGTGCTCCTCAAGGGGAGCCCCATGTAGAAAGCATTGCAAAGTTTCTTTGAAAAAAAAATAAAATGTACAAGGTTATCTCAAGGGATATCATCATGATGTTTTATTGCATATGGTATTTCTTATATCAATGGTTCAAACTATTTCCTGGTTTTCAAGCTATTTTTCAGATATTTCTAAGAGAAGATGAATATTATCTTTCCTATTATGTGGTTTACTGTAACCATATGTACCAAGGCACACATAATTACTTCTAATTTGCTTAAAGTATGGATTACTTCCAAGACTGATTTTGAAAAGTCAGTCTACATTGGATTTGTTAACCGTGGTTGTACTGACTATAGTAAACCGAATAAATACTTGAGGAGTGAAAATGTTAGATATGGAGAATTACAAGTTCAAGTCTCTGTTTAGTGTATCTTTTAGAAAAAAGTTAGAAGAAATGTATATATAATTTATAACAAACCTTTAAAATGCAAAAAGTCAAATAATAAAATAAGAAGAGATACATAAGCTTTTATTTTTTTAAAAAAGACATCTAAATTAATCCATTGTCCTCTGAGAACATACAACTAGGCATTCTTTGTACTTAGTTTACATTACTGAAGTACTCAAGGCACCACTGTGGTATAGTTAAAACTACTAGTAAAAACTAGAAATGATATTACATGTCAAGAAAATGTATATTCTACCAGTCTTAAATTATGTAACTTTATCTATGTAATCCATTCAGGAAGAAAAATACAATGGTGCTTGGCTATTTAAAACAGGGTCTACAGCAAACTAACAAGTAGTTCTAGATAACTAAGAGGCAAACAATGGGGTCATTGAGCAATAACATAGCCTTTATGCCTCACTTATTCTAGCAGTAAGTTTTAGTGAAGTTCATGAGACTTTCTGGGTGTGCAGGGAATGTAAAAATGCATCTCTTATAGAACTGGCAGCAAATTCTCAAAGAGATACACAATCTGGTTATATCTTTCATTAAAAATATTTCTAGAGAAATATTTTAAGAATATCTGTCCTAATTAATAGCAGAGTGATGACCTAATTGTTATGTGCATTTTATGTAAGAAAAGCCATTTTTTCTCACATTATTAAGATTAACTGTACCACTGCCCTCAAGTTAATGCACAGTATTAAAAGACAAAATGATAGCTAAAACCAACATCTATGGATATACTTTTGTGTTTCATATTATTTATACCAATCCTTTTTCACTGTGCACACACACACACATATATCCACAAACAAGACCCCAATTGGACTGTAGCCTACATCTGCAATTCATTGACTTTACAATTTACCACATGTTGAGCTCTCAGCTTCATTTGAATCATTGCACAAATATGCAAGTGATTTATCATTTTAAAACTGAAGACTGTAGAAGAACAACGCCACTTTTTCGGCATATTATCCCTTCTGGCAGACTAAGAACAATTATGTACTAATTAAACCCTGTAAATATGCTGCACCCTGTTAAAGCCAAACGAGGCTCCCAAATTTCACTAAAGTTAGTCAATTAACTCATTCATGCCTGTTGGTCTGACTATACAGTGAAAGAATGTGAATCAAGGAAATTAAACACTTGAAAAGAGCAGAGCTAGTGGCAACCTGAAATGAATTAGATAAAATTTTCATCAACAACAAAAAATGATAACCTGCTAGAATATACTACTATATCATCTTACTGTAAACTATTGACTATTCTGTTAAGAGATGGAGAGTTAGCCTAAGAGACTAATACATTGCAGAACTCTATTAAATGGGAATCATCATAAACCACTGTCCTAGATACATTGAGAAATTACTATTTAAAAAGTGCTACTTAAAAAAAATTACATACATATGGGAGAAAAAATGTGTATTTCTTCTCAGATTCCTTTCCTCAAACTAATTTATAAAATGCCTCAGATTAAATAAAATGCATAAAAGATGTATGCATATACTCAAGTCATTTCTTTCTTTAAAACAGCTGTGCTCTTAAGACTGCTTATAAATGTTAAAATAGAGAAAGAAGCATCAAGATAACAATTAAAGAAATATAGTTTTGAAGGGCCCTCTAATACTCTTATTGTTTTCCAAGACTTTGTTTATAAAACATGGTGAACCTTACATCTTCGGCTCCCATTTTAGCAATGGTTATCAATCATACATATATTTTCCAAACATCTCTGCATATTCAGCATATTAATATTTCTCATTAGATAATCAGGTATGTCAACTAGATTTTTATTACTTATGAGATCCACTTGGAAAAAATCTATTCTGTTTAACTCATTACTTGTGAACAAAATAAGATTAGATTTCATTTTTGAAAAAGTGGAATGAAGTGAGTTAATTTTATAATTAGTTCTTGAAATCAGCAATATTTGTTTTCTGGGTATATCAAAGCTTTTGACAAAGAAAAAGCATAGCTAAATATTCCATAAAAACATAGCATCATACACTGAATTTTTTTTAATACAAATTATTTTTCTTACACAAATTATTTTCCTTAATATGAAACATCAAACACTGAAGACTATTGTACATTTCTTGGGAGGTGTTCTGTTCAAAGTGATGGTGAGATTTCCACCTGGAGATCTCCCACAATATCGTAAGAAAGAAGGCAGCTCATATTAGAGATCTTCTTAACGTTCTTCGAATTGTTCTTCAGCATTGCAAGAGTTAACTCGGAATCCTATGAAAAGGCTGCCCCACATTTAAGGAGAACAAGCACTAACCTCCCACTCTCCCCAAAACAATCCAAGCTTTTCATGGGCTGATTTTCCTAATTCTTCCCCCCCCCCCAGCTCTCCCATCTCTTATTGCTTATAATTAGTGAAAGAAACCTGACCCACTGCCAGTGTCTATGGACCTTGGATATTATAAGGCCAGCATGGCGTCAAATATCTTAACATTCATAAGTGTTATGGGCTGTAAATAAATCCTGTAGATTTATGACCCTTCAGTGCCTGCCAGCAAATGAATGTGGCACATTTCTTCCAGCAAACCTGTGGAGGTACAAGTTTGCTTTTGTTTGTAAAGTTAACCATTTCCTTCACAAAAATACCCAATTATCAGTTGGTGGCCAACAATATTTGCCAATGGCTCAGTACAGAAATGTTAATTAAAAATAATAATTTGGGAGAATGCAGATTATGCAAACCATAAAGTAGCTACCACAGCAGCAGCTAAAAGTTCTGCAGCAACAAAAGACAAAAAGATCCCAACACAGTTAATGTGTAGACAGAACACTTCAATTCTACCTATAACTCAAAACAAACAAACAAAAAATTGCTTTTTTAATCTGTAAGAGCTCTTTTGCGGGCAACTATATGCACTTTGACTCAAATAATATCTATTCTGTTCTTCCTTTAAAGCTAGCAAGTTTGTTTCAAGAAAGGCATGAATTGCTGCCTTGGTGTTTTTTTCAACTTCTACCCCCATCCATCCAGCAATCCCCTCTTCTCTATTTAGGGAAACATTTGTTAAATCCAGGTTGTCTCGTGCTTAACAGCCATAACCCAGCTTCCACATAACTGCCAGACAGCTGTAAATGGGGGTTGAGCAATTTTAGTCATGGTATACATCTATGCAAAAGCAAAGAAAGAGAATTCGGCAGCTGTCTTTTTTCTACTGTCTTTAAAAAACAGAAAGAAAAAAATAATAATCTTACTAAAGCATGAACCCTAGAGCTCTTTAAAGTAAAACACCAAGTTTGGCAAGCCAATAAACTATGTTTTACCCTTGTCTTCCCCCCCCCCAAAAAAAAAGTAATATTAGAGACATGAAAATGTGGTTACATTTTGCCTTCATTAAACATAAACTCTAGCCTTCCAAGGTCTTTCTAAGTGAGAAACAAGATAATGCATTGGTTCTCTCCTCCAGTCTGACTTTAAAAAGAATTTAGACAAGAGAGGCTGAAAGGACATTACTCATATGAAGTTTACAAAGCTATTTCTGATACAGAAGCAGCATCCTAACCATGCTAAGAACTAAGAGAGCCACAGACAATGTGCTTAATTTTACTGGATGTTTTTGCACTTTTTCCCCATCAAAACCATTAATTAAGTGAATGGTACAATTTAGTAAACAGTCTATCCCTGCCAGTGAGCCCCAAACTCACAGAGATTTGAAAACTAGATATAAATGGCTAACATTCAACTACCACCATCATCCTTATTTCAGAAATCAAATTTCAGCCTACAGATTAGCAGTGAATCAAACCTTCACACTTGAAACAGAATTTTGAACTATGCAAAACTATAAATATTTCTAAAGGACCTGAACAACAAATTAGCATAAATACCAAAGAAAGGCAGGAACACCTGTTCTTTTTTTTTTCAGTATGATAACCATTTCATTGTTCTCTACTTAAAATGTAATGACCTGCGTAATTACAGTAATATTACATTGAACTGCAGAAGCTCAGATTGTCACACTTTTGAAAACTGTTGTCAAAACAATTCATAGCAGGAAAAAAAGGTGGAGGAATCCTATTAACTCTTTACCTCCTTGCATCTAAATTCTTCAACTGAAGATTAAGAAGGGCGATTCAGAGCATTAAAAAAGGAATTATTCAAATTTTAAATATTGGACTATTCAGTTTTGTTAAATCACAAATAATTCCCCTACTTTATGCTTGATAAAAAAATTACTCCAAGAAATAAAACCTATGAAAAAAGCAAAATGTAGGAAACTAATATATATTGAACAGACCTTTAATGTTTATAGGAATCGATTTTGAAATATTAACATTAACATTATTTCGGTAACCAGAATAATTCTTTCTACTCAATTGCTTTGTCCCTGATTTCTGAAATTAAATTTCATGTCATGAAGTTCTTATGACATCCATTTTCACACAAGTTAGTTCTAAATCCATTTTTTTTAAAAATCTATAATAGAGCCCTCCTTAATGTATATTGGTTCTCTTAACAGCCAGGTATATTATTCCGTGAAAAGCAGAATTAGTATGATGCAGAGAAATCTTTATCCTCTGAAAAAATGTAATTATTGCTATCAATTTTGAATAATCTTCAGCAACTGAACTATTACTTGTTATAAGAAAATTTAGACTTTAATCCCTTTCAACCTTACCTGGAAGTAAGGGCTTGCTTCTGAATCAACATATCTAGGATTGGACTGTTAATGATTGTTTTAAACCATTTACATTTATAGAGCAAAAAAATAAATAAATCATAGATCAGTATTTCTATAAATCAATTTTAAAATATCAAAGAACAAATATTTTTCTAAATAAAAATAAAACCCCATGTCTACAGTGAAAAAAGGACAATAATTACCCAGAGAAACTTTTAAAAACAATAGTACATTCACACAAATTGGGAGGATAGTGCTATTTATGTAAGTAACCATTATCTATTAACTTACACTCTGACTTGCAAAAACAATATCCTAATTGTTTGAATATATTCTGAAAGTACAATATAAAATTAATCTTTAAATAGTTTTAGCTTTGCAACAAAGAATGGATTTTCTTTATAGCTATGATTTAAGTCGCATGACAAAAAGAAAAAAGAAACTGAAATATACAGCTGGCTGTCATGCAAATAATAAAATTGTCTATTGAGGATGGAAAATGCTTTTTGAATCATGTGATGGCAAAGAACAAGGTCACCTGTTATACCAACAATAAAATAACAGATTTTATACAAAGCACTGACTCCTCAGAAAAGGCTTTATTACTAAGTGATTTTTTTTCTATTAAAGATAACTATTTAGGGCCTGATCCAAAGTCTATTCAAACATCCACACAAATAGTCCCCATTCATTTCAAAAGATGATGTATCTAATCCAGAACAAAAGTGTGATCAGAAAAAATGCAATTATGTATTAAACCACAATATCCTTTATTATATGGAAAAAGGAATTTGTCTCTCAGCTCTCTAGCCAAACAAATTTAAGAGAGAATCTTCATAGACAAATTTAAATTTTCTAAATTATTTATAGAAATTCCTTTGGGCAATAAATTTATACTGTCACAGTGTACATTTAAATAGCCACAAAATAGCTACAATTTTGCCAACCATATAGCATAGCCTTTACCTGTCCCACTACATTGCCAATACTGTATTTAATAATCTTTTCTTTCCATTATACCAAAACTGTTGTTATAAAATATATACTTGCTTTGATTATGATCCCCAAAATGCAGCAAATTATAAAATATATTCACTAGGTTAATCTCATCCTTCAAAACACTTAAAAATGCACATGTAAACACTATTTGGTCATTCCTTGACCTCTATAACTTGCAATGTGTATTTGGAATCTGAAACAAGTCTGACCCTGATATTTTAAAATGCATTAAAAATATATCCTATTCCAGACTGGGGTTACCAGGAATCCCACAAGTATTTAATAGTGGATGTATTACTCAACATTTATGTCTTATACTGTCACTATAAAAGGAAAAGGTAATTTGAAGAAACCAAAAGAAAAGGAAGTAGGATAATCTTAATTTAAAGATTTAACAGAAAACCTAACAACAGATTGTGTATGAATTCTGCATTCCCTGGGGGTATTGTAAGTCAGTTTACAAATAATATTATAAAAAGTTTACTTCATTTCTAAGAAGAGCAAGTAGACTTAGAATCAATCTATAAAGTACTATAAAATAGTAGCCAACGATTTTTACCTATGAAAAGTTTAGTAAACCAACAATCTAATGGCTACAGCAACTTATTTTCTGCCACGCCTTCTGATCTTTCTGCCACACCCATAAAAGTATATATCCTTCAGTAAGAGTAATGCATGTATGCTTGTGATTTAAAATATTCCATTCAAGTAAAGGCTTGTTCCTTTATTTAATGCTTTTCCTGAAATTTAATTGTTTTTAAGAAGAAAAAGATATATTTTAATAATCCTGCTGACTCTTCCTGAAGCCACAGAGAATAAGAGAAAGGGTGGAGGGAGGGGGAAAGATTCCTTGAGATTTTTTCCTTTGTAAATTAAAAAAAAAACAGTTGGTACTCCTAAAGAAAGACAGGATCATAGAAACTATAATATATATATTATGTCACAGTTATAGAATGGCTATGACATCTCTATCCTTCATTAAAACAAAAACAACAACTGTGCCTTTTTGAAAATGTCGCCTTGCAAAGGAATGCAAATAACATTTTCCCACTCTGAAAGGACAACACGCTCTTCTCAAGAAACTCTCAGAAATCAAACCAAAAAGAAGGAAAAATGGAAGGGGAAAAACACAATAAAGCAAGATGCTTGCAGTTAAACTGTCATCCGCAATAAATTTAAAAACAAGAGTCCCCGTAAAAGGGTGTACATAAAAGATACAATTTAACACCAATTAATCATTCAATGGCAACTATCCCAGTAAATTAGTATGTAACTCGGCGAGGGTTAGGACAGCAAATAAAGGGTTAAGTGGGAGGCAAAGTAAAGGGGGAGGGGAGAGAAAGCAAAGCCCGTTCGCCACTCAAGAGGGCCGGAGAAAACAGAGCGCTATAGAAATTTCCGAGTTTGGGGAACTTCGAGCGAGCGCGGGCTCTGGCGCTGAGAACCAAGAGGGAGCTGAAAGTACCGAATCGGCTTTCTTTTTTTAAGTCACCGGGGCTGAATCCACACCTCCCCCCCTCAAACTGAAAGTAAAGGAATAAACATGGCGAAGTATAAACAAACCTCTCTCCTCCCTTACCCGCCTCCCCTCCCCTCCCCCGGTCTGCGGAACGCACAAAAGTTTTGGAAAGTTTCTGGCCGTGCCATGGCCGAAGTGGGAAGAAACGGGCGGGACACGCAGGAGCCATTGGGGGCTTTGGGAAAGGGGAAAAGGAGGAGGGGAACGCAGGATCGTAGCAGAAAAACCGGGCAAGGAAACCATTTTTTAAAAAAAAGTCACTCACCGTTCTCGCCGTGGGCGAAAGGGATCCATTGGGGAGGTAGGGGCCGCTCAGGTCGGGAATCATTATAAAGGGATACCCAGGGTACGGTGGGCCCTTAAACAACCCTCCATCTTGCCTTTTTGCAGCTAACATGGCGGGGAAACGAGGAGCAAGAAGAAAAATAAAAGGAGGGAAGGGAAATCAGAGTTAGAAATCGTTTCACACACACAAAAAAAATCCAACGAAAACTTTAACGTACTCGAATCAACAGAAAACGCAAGAGAATTTCACAGCCGTCTCCTCCCCACCAAAGGGGGGGAAACTAAGGGTGGGTGCAAAAGAGAAAAAGCAACTTACCTTCCTCTAAACTTTCTCTGGATTTATCTCTGAAACTTTCGGACCTAGGTGGAGGCCGCCTCTCCGCCTTTAAATCAAGAACGGGGTTTGGGGGGGAGGGGGGGGTCACGATAACAAAAAAGAGAGAGAGACAAAACAGCGAGGATTGCATGGGAGAGGTAAGTTGGTGGGGGAGAGACGGAAGAAAGAAAACGAGAACAAGTTAAAAGTTTGTGCAAAACATTAGGCGAAACATACGGCAACAGGGCAATATACGACGGGGGGGAACCAAGTTAGTTGTGTTCTGCCTCTCCCCCCTTTTTCTACTTTCTTCCACCCCCCCCCCACCCCATCTCTTGTCCGACAATCCTCCCGCCAAAGTTGAGCGAGGCAGGTGTGTTTCAAAGGGGGAACGTTTCTTACCTCCGAGTCTGAGGAGCTGTTTTGATTAGTTTCTGATTCATTGACCAGAGACGATTTGACGTCCGCTAAATCCCTCTCTGCCGAAGAGTTCTCCGAGATCTTCTCTTCTTGTTCCCCTTCGTCTTTAAAAGAGATCAATTCGTCGTTCGCCCCCAAATCGTCCCCTCCACCGCCATTGAGTTGCGGCATCTTCTTCCTGCCTTACCCCCACCAGCAGCAATTTTGCAAGGACGGAACGAGAGAGAGAGAGAGGCAAAAAAATAAAAAAAAAATAAGGAAAGAAAAAGGGGGAAGGATATTTTTCTTTAAAAAAAAAAACAAGACAGAAAGAAAAGGGAGAAGTTTGTAATTTTAAGAAGAGTCCCAGGTGAAAGTTCTTTTCTCTTTTTCTTTCCTCTTGGGGAGGGGAACAGAGGGGGAGGAGGAGGAGGAGGAGGAGAAGGAGGGGAGGGCAGTGTCCCTGCTCCTTTCTTTTTGCACCAGTGACTTTGGGTTTCTTCTTTTCCTTCTTCTGGATTTTCTCTCTCTTTTTCTTTCTCTCTCTCTCTCTCTCTTTTCTTCCGATGATCAGATCAGCATGTAAAGACACGCGGGCAGACACACAAAAAATTAATAAGAAAAAAAAATTATATAACGAGGGAGGGTTAAAACGGGGGAGGGGAATTACTTAAAAAAATGGTAGCAAACAAACCAAACAAATCAGCTGTAAAAATGGGAGGGGGGTAGAAGCTGCAGATATAGGAAGCCTGTGCCGGTCGGATTTGAGTGAGTTGAAGTTAGACTGAGAGCTTTTCAGTTCAAAGGCGGCGCTGATTGACAGATAGAAAAAGGGGGATCGAAATCCGGAGGAACGGAGAAGTCTGGGATCCAGGATTATTGACAGGGAGAAAGAAACACTGGGCACTTAATGAGATGCAGGAGGGGCGGGGGCTCCCTTGTGACGTGTGCATAAATAAACAGGAGGAGGGGGTAACGGAGAAACTAACAATGATCCCTTTTGGAGAGAGCAGGAAGGGGGGTTACGCGGCGAAGGCAGGCAGGCAGGCAGAGGCGACTAGGCGAAGGGAGACAAGGCAGATAGGCGAGGGGGCGAACCTGTCAGTTCTAACCCAGCGGGCCAAAGCGAGAAAAACTCGGGGGGATCAAACAAATTAGGGAAGGGGGCAAGGCAGGCGCTTCAGCTGTGCGTTTGCACAACCGTCAAGGCAATAGAAGCACCTCTCCGTGCCTTCGTGCTCGCACTTGGTTGCGCACTCAACTTTCCGGCGCGGTGTAGTGAAATTTTTGAAGAGTTGCATCCGATGCACTTTTACCAGGAAGTGATTTCGGTCCTCTGGGACTTTCTTTCCGAATAAACAGGCACGGGCTTGTGTTCCAGTCACTGAGATCGCCTCGCCTTTTTATTTGGAGGGGTTTGGGGTGGGGGTGCTCTTTTTAACGGCCGTGCAATGGTTTCGGTCTTAATCTGCGATCAGGAGAGTGGCCAAAAAGGCTTATATTCCCCGTTTTATGGCTGAAGGAGAAGGAGAAAGCGAAGAGAACTCCGGTGGTGGCGCGGCTTCCAAATAGTTTTGTATCGGATTTGAAAGGGGTGGGTGGGGTCCTCTGGCGCTCGTAAAGAAGCCCCGCGATTTCCGCGGTGGGTTTTCCCAGGAACGTCTCTGGGACTCGAGTCTAGCGCGTGTTTCCTCGGGCGTAAGTTCCACCGGGCTTACTCCCAAGTAAGTGCCCAAGCCCGTAGCCTTAAGAGCCCGCAGGCAAAATGCACCAAGCCTGACTTTCTAGGAGCAGGACGTCAAAGACCAAAACAAGGGGAAAGCTTTGGCTTTATGAATTCTCCTTTTCTTGGGATAGTTTGATACAGTATCCGGCTAGTAAGAGGATAGATGGGTAGGACTAGTTAATTGTCCCGCGGGAGAGTGGAAGACTGGGGGACTTTTCAGAGAGAAGTGCGAACTTCTTGTTTTCTTTCTCTTCTGGCCACTAGTTTTCCTTCTGCTTCCCGCCATCAGAAAAAAACTCCAACCGAAGCCAGAATGGCTCTTCAGAAGAAACACTACTGCGTGTGTGTTTGTGTGTGTGTGTGTGTGTGTGAGAGAGAGAGAGAGAGAGAGAGTTCCAACTGTGTGGTCCCCGTAGCTGGTTAGTAAATGAATTGCCAAATATAGATTATTGGGGGAGGGGACGGAGGCTGGGTCGTGTAGCTCAGGAATGTGCAACATGACATACACTTCTGCAGTTAGTGATCAGCTTAAACTGGGGGGAAGCCACAGCAGCGGCAGCAGACGAACGTGGCTGCTAAAAATGACATCTGGCACCCGATTCTACTCTGTTGATGAGTGGAGTAAAACAAATTGATCTTCCAGAGTGACAAATTGTAACAATGGAGGAGTCAAATGGAAACTTTAACATGACCAAGGAACAAAAGTAGCAGTGGGAGAGAGGGAGGCAAGAGGAAAAGACACACACTGAGTATGTTCAAGGGGAATTAGTAAATTGCCTAATAGAAATAGTGTCAAAAAACAAAGGAGGGGCTGTTTAAACAAACAAGCATTTCCCAAAAAGCATATAGCTTGCTGCTCCCCAAGAGCCGCCTGAGCTCTCAAGATTTCCGAAACAAAGCTGATAGGTCATGCAATATTTACAGAGTTTAGAGGGAAGACACTCAGTAAACTATCTGTTCTGGGAAAGAAAAATAAAAAATTATGCAGAGATTGACATAGCTATAACTAAACCATTGTAGAAAATCACATACTAATTTGCACTTTAAAGAAAAAAAAATCAGGCTATAATAGTCTTTTTTTAAAAAAAAAATAATTGCAACTTAAGGAAAATGAGAAGAGGAACAAAAAGAGGTAAAACAAATGTGTATGTTTAATCAGACTGGATTGCATAGGGCACAAAGAAAAGGGCTAATTACTCTCAGCAGGTAGGAACTAACCTTCAGACTTCATAAATAAGTAAATCAGTGAACAATGTCTAAGTGGGAAGATGGAGACAGAAAAGGATTACTGAAGACACCCCCTCCCAAAAAAGGAGGAGGAGGAGGAGGAGTAAAAACACTTCTCTACCTATGGGTTTAAGAATTTCTTCTGGTTTTTTTCCTTTTCAGACAACATGAAAAATAACTGATACAGGACATCAGTTTTCTCTGATCAGCCACAGTGATTAAAAGCCACAGCTTATTAAAAAAAAGTGAGAAAAAATTGAAAATGATTTATGGAATTATAAATCCTAACCAACAAAGTGAAGTCTTATTACCTGAAATATTTGTAAGTCGATTTGTCAAAGGCTGGAGGTTTAGATCCAGCCACCAGAGAAATGATTAGGTCAAAATTCATAAGAACAGGTACTGATAATCAAATACTAATAATTTAGAACAATCTCCTATCACACAAACATCCTGAAATCATTAATTATCCCATCAGATTTCAGTAACATGTCAGAATTCCTGGAAAAAATCTTTGCTAGATCTTGTACAGGATGGCCCAAAATACCATAACATTTCCATAAGATATAAACCAATCTTTTAAAATTACTTTACATTTGAGTAGCTGGTGACTGTTTTGTGCCTTTCAGGTGAGACCACTTTCAGTTTGATACCTACTTAAAGCATTAAATTTATGTATATTTATTGAAAGTCTGCTTGATCTTTATTCAGCTAAGTTTGGAGTTATTACAGAATTATGCCGTAATTTAAACAGTTTGCTTTGTGAGTTTTAAAATATGGTGGTGTCAGTGATTTCAATGTGATTGTGATATCAAAGTTTTGCGCTACTGTAAATATCTTATATTCCACTATATAAAGAGCACTATCAAAAATATTCAGTGGTCTCTATCTTCCTTTATTAGGTACCTTCCACTCTTAGTCAACTTGTAGCAATCTGTATGATTGGGAAGAAGGAAGACAAACCCACTTCACAATTTTGTGGAGATTTTGTCACTTCCTGAACTGGTTCCGTACAGGTTTTGTGTAAGAACTGCTATATATTTTGTCTTATTTATTTTTTTCCTAAATCTTTTTTTACTTCATTTTGTGTCATGTCTTTTAGACTAATGCTGAAAAAAGGATTTCATTGATGGTATTGATTTATAAGTCATAAAGGACTCTTCTTTCAGCAAGCTTTAAATATAAATAAACAACATATTTAGATTGGATCCAAAGGAAATTCTTACAATGGAAAAAAAATGTGAATAGTGGTGATGCTCCGAATTCTTTAATGGGATAAGGTCTTGGAATTTGTTTATAAGTGACTTGTGGCCAAATACACAAATAATTTAAAATTTAAATTTACTGTTTATTATTAATCAATTTTATTTTATTTTAAAGCACTTTAATAGGAGTAATCCAATGAAGGTGAATGTAGAAATTTCACAGTAAATAATTACATATTTATTTATTTATTCCATTTATGCTGTTCATGTTGTATTTGAACTTATACCTGGTGGGTTATATTCAAGGCACATTTCTGTAAATTCATATTTACTTAGGTCTGTTATCCAACAATAGACCTAAGTAAATACACTAAATAAGCAATAGCTAAATGCAAATGAAATATGATAAAAGCATGAGCTGTTATTTTATGATGTGAGATCTTGTGATAGAAGGGAACTATAAGAAAAGTTCAAAACCAGGTTTTCATAAAATAATCAACTAAATAAAATAGAATTTAATGTTTATAAACAGATGTATATGGTACATATATCCACCAATGTTGGGTGATAAAATACTGGGACATTTGGAGTAATTTCTGGTTAACCTATATCATTCAAGAGCCCATGTAGAACATGACCAGCTGAACCCAAAGGAGGGATCAAATGTGTTATCAGTCATGAGCCCTTTGTGTTCACAAGAGATCTAAGTCCAGTCCACCTTGAATTCCTGTGACAATAATCTACTGGCAATTTGCTTGGGCATTAGTTCAGATTCTTTTAGAGAGCTTAAACTTGCAATAAATTTTTATACCCATTTAAACTGCCTGGAACTCCTGATTTCCCTGGTGCTGGATAGCCCAATCTTGAACTCCAAACAGTGTCCTTTTTGGTATAGGACATTCCACATAAGTCAATACGACTTAATGTATGATGTGAGATTTTGAAAATCAAAGCCATATTCTTAACTATCCTGAAAAATGAATGATGCTATTTTTATTTATTTTTTGTCATCTGGCTGAGGTAATATTCATAGGCAAAATGCAGTTTTAGGCAGGAATGAAATATAACTATCTATAGATACCATATCATTGAAGAGTGTTTGATAAATCGTACATTTTAAAAAGTATTGGCTAATATATTCTAACACTAAATATAATATAATTGGCAAAGTTAAAAGTTCTTGTGGACTACCTCTGGAAAGGTTGTCCACAATTAAAAGCTATTAAAGGAATGTGATAGAGCTAATTATCAAGGTTTATGACAGTACTTTAAGTGATTTCTCTTTAGTCATTAAGGGAAGGGGGCACTGAAATAAAGCTGCTAAAATATTATGCTACCTCATAATCAGAATTACAGATTACAATTCACACAACAGTCAAATGATATCAAGAAATGTGGATTTTCAAGTTGTCTTCCATGATCCTATGATGATTGGGATAACCATTGGTGGGCCAATCTCAAGGATCATTTTAATGGTAGGACATATATATATGACTAAATTCACCCATGGATATGTCCCCTTCTCTAGCCTGGCATTTTGCGTGTGTAGAACAAGATTCTTCCTTGGCAGTATGTACCTTGAAACTTTTATGGGTATCAAAACTGAAATGTTCAGGTTCAGATTAACTAACTAACCACACCAACTTAAAAACTTTCCAAATTATGAAAGCCACTTCAGGATCTGACATAGTTTAATCCATTGCAAACTCCTAGGACATAAGCTTTCAGTATTAATTTTCTGGTTGGTCAACTTTGTAAAATAATGAAATATTTAGTCTTGCAAAGAAATACACATACATATATCTTTGACAATTTCACAATCTTTCATTGAGTTCACTGAAAATAATTTAGAAATGAATATACTAGGTTCCACAATGTTTTTTTTAATTCAAGGAAACAAGAATTCAACTATAGATCATAAACACCTGTTTGCACCAGGGTTCTCAGGTTGTATCTCGAATGAAAACAAATGCAGACTTTGCTACAGCTAAAGTAATACAATATTCAAGGGAAAATTCAGTCTGATCCTTTATGTGACTTGTGATTTATGGTCTGTTGCCAAATTTTAACTAACAGCTGCTGTTTTGTCTAAAGCAAGTGCTTGGAGCATGGACTTCCAAATAATTTTTAGGCTGGATTGTTGTCTTCTAACACTAAAGAAAAGGTCTGCTTTTCTGCAGCTTCCTTAATGTTATATACACAATAATTCTCTAATGATAGGATAGGATGATGGTGCACCTTCTATATCAAAGTCTTGTTATAGATTTGAGTAATTAACTCAATTGATTGGATATTGATCAGAGCTTTTTGGATCAGAAGGAAATTTCTTTAATTTTAATGGGAACTGCAAATGACCCTATACTTGACCACATTATTCACAGTCCTAAAAAAAATAATGATAGAGCCACAAAGCTCAAAATATTGTACGTAATATAAACTTTTTTTTAGTATTATACTGTTTCAAGTAGAGATAATTGAATACAAAGGTATACTGCAAGTTGAACTGGCACATGGGCATAGCTTCTCTCTCTCTCTCTCACTCACTCTCTCTCTCTCTCTCTTCTTTCTCTCTTTCCATATCTCTCTCTCTCTGCCTCCCCCTCTCTTTCTCCCTCCCTCCCTCCCCCCTTCTCTCTCTGTGTGTGTAAAACTGGAAAGTTAGCAAATATTAAAATTGCTAAGCAATTTAACTTTAACCTTAGATGGTCTACTGTAGACTTCACCTCATTCTTAAGAGGTCTGTAAGGGACGTGCATAAGCGCACCGGCGTGCCTACCGTCCCTGTCCTAATGTTTTCTTTTATTCGTATCCTTTTTCATGTATTTATAACTTTGTTTACACATGTATCTGTCATAAAATACATGCTTGTCGAAATAAATAAATAAATAAAATACAGAAAGCAAAACAAAATGATATATACAAGTAAAACCAAAAGCCCACAGTAGTAAAATGAAATAGGGAAGAAGATCAGTTGATAGCTGTTCCAGAAGCTTGCTGAGTTGGATTCTTCCTTTCCCAGCTTTGGGACATATATGGAGACATAGAATATTAATGGCCAGAAATTTTTTTAGTCAAAATTAAGTTCTACTATCAACTTCATGGAAGGCCTCTTAGACAAATAGTTCAGAGCATGCCTAGTACATCTGTAACCACAATCTACAGATGATAACACTGGCATAATCTGCAAAGCTACTGTTTGAACACTGTAATATGAAATAATCATAAATATATGGTCAGTTTCAAATACTATTTAATATAAGAATGAATATTCCAGGTACTTTTACTGTTCCTCCTGCTGGTTAGGAGAAACTGCCTTATTTTTTTTTACTCTGTAAGCAGCTAAGAGGGGCTTTAAGGTGAAGTATCAAATGATAATTTATTTTTGTTTTTACAAAACCATTTTAAAATGCCATCTACACTTATATAATCAATTGAAAAACCCTGTAGCAAAAACTATAAATGTTTAGATTGCAATTATGGTACAGCATTTTAAACTGTTCTCTTATATCAGACTTCCTGACAGAGGAAAAGTAGTGTTCATTTATTCATTTGTTTGTTTTTAAATGTATGTGCCTTAATGTTTGCCACTAAAGCAGTACCTGGAGCTATAGGCAACATAATGAAACTAAACTTTTAAAATGCAAGCAATTAGAAATACCAAAGGAAAAAGGTTTTACTTCAGCCTTCTTCCTGCTGTGCTATTTTTCAAAAGTTCTTGTACAAAGGGCAACATTTAAAAATGCTGTTTCCCACCTGTTGGGCAGGTATAATCTATAATATCAGATACATACAAACTACTTGAAGAATATAAGTGCATAGCAATATAGATTCTCACAACAATTATTTTGTTGGTGTTCCTTCAAAACCTGCAAATTTTTGCCAAAGAAATGTATCCCAAATGAATGACATTATCCAGATATGAGCGTGTTACTCTTAAACTGAATGTGCTCTCTTGGCATAAATTAAATTTGTTTTAACCATGGGTTTACTAGATTTATATTCTATCTTTCCCACATGAGTTCAAGGTAATTTCATGAAGATCTCCCATTATTATTATTACAGCTATTGCTCTGTCAGAAAAGATAGCCTTAGAACATGGGACTGGCCCAAAGTCATCTGGACAGCTTCCATGGCTGAGAATAGACTTTGTTCTTCCTATTCGTGGTTTTAAATATCAACAACTGCCCTAGAATTGGATGGGTTCATTATTATTTAGCATGACGTATGAACCCATACATTTGGTACAGTAGACAGAGAAAGTTCAAGGGACTTGAGTTAAATCTCTACTTGATTGTGAAGCTCACAGAGAGACTTAGGATCAGCATGTAGTCTTGGATAATCTCCCTTATAGATGACTAAAGCTAAAAAAGAAGATACAATGTATGGTATCTTGAACTCCTTGAAAATAAGGAAAGGATACAGATCTAAAACATATGTATCTTCGTGCTAAACATTTGCACTTAACAAACTGTATTGTCCTGTATTTTATTTAAGTGACTGAAGAGAATCAAATTAAGTTACAAGAAAAGTTCTCTATCTTCATGAAACAGAGAAAACAGAATTTCTTTAAAATTATTTGGCAATTTATACTAATTGCTGCTTTATAATAGAAAGTTTTATGTATTCTTTAATTATAGTAAATTTGCTTGGGATTCCCTAGGATACCTGATCATTAACTTTTACAGATTTGCAGAAGTGAGTGGTAAAATTTACCAGCTATTTTTCTCAGAAGAGAAAGGCCTCAAGCAGATCTATAACTTGTCATAAATTCCTATATAAAACTGTATGAGCCTATATCAACTTACAAGAAAGTCTCATTTCTGTCAATGAAACCATTTTTAGAGAAATTATCAAATTCTCAGTGGATTTAGGCAACACATTTTCAGTCCTTGAAACATCTATTCTAAACTAATCGATTCAAAATAGACTTCTTTTGGACTATTGTTACAGAGCAATTTTTGAGCATTTGTTTCATTTACTCAAGAATGATTCTATTGTCTTCAGTTGGTTTCAGTAAAACTATTGAAAATATTGTCCTTGACTGTCATTAAATACAAAGATATATAGCCCAAGTAGAAACAATTCTGTTTAGTTATGCATCTAAAATGTGTTTTAAATAGCCTCCAGAATTATCGTATTTTTTGGAGTATAAGACATGTCTGTATATGTCTATGCATCTTATACAGCGAATATTGGGGGGGGGGTTGGTGCAGCACCGATCCGCTGTTCTAGAATGGGCCGCAGTGAACGGGTGGCTGCAAACAGGCTGCGGCGAACAGGCCATGGCAAATGGGTGGTGGCAGCGAACGGGCGGTGGCGAACAGGCCAGACGAATAGATACTAGGAGGCAGAGGCAATTTTTTTTCTTGTTTTTCTCCCCAAAAGCTAGGTGCATCTTATAGTCTGGAGCATCTTATAGTCCGAAAAACACAGTAAGTTCCATTATAAGACAACAAAAATAGTTGTTTAAAGATATCATTTGAAGACAACCAACAGATTCTTTATTAGTTGTATCATTTTATCATGTGTGCATTCTTAATGTTGCATTTTTAATCCTTTAAAGATGTAAAACATTAAAATATGTTTTATTTATTTAATAATTTATATACTTCGAACAGACTATGTGGCTGCATGGAAGGGCTTCTACATATTTCTTAGCTACCTATCCAAGTAGCTACTTGTCTACTTGTCTATCCAGATAGCTACTTGTCATTTTCCAAGTCACAATAGTTTGTTTGATAACAATTTAATATTTAATATTTTCTGTGAATATAAGTTTGTGGTTTGTAAACAATAGTTTATTGCTTCATAGAAATGTCAAGTGTAACTTAGCAAACCAAAGTTAAAACAAGTCATTGGTTCATGTAGTGTATAAGCATTGTAGTACTTGCCTGATAAATGACCAACTGTATTTGGCTATTGCTAAACTCTTTTCCTCAGGGGTGAAATGTTCCCGGTTTGGACCAGATCACCCAATCCAGTAGCAATGGTGGTGGGTGGTTTGGAGAACTGGTAGCAAAAATCCCTGTGCCCCCCACCCCATGCCCAGCTGAGCCCAGCAATCATCAGAGGCTGTTTTTTTACTTTTAAAAGCATTTTTTCTACAACCTTTTCGGCTGAAAAAAATGCTTTTAAAAGTAAAAAAAAAAAAGCCTCTGATGATCGCGTGGCTCAGCTGGGATTGTCAGAGACTTTTAAAAGCATTTTTTCTACAACCTCTTCGGCCAAAAAAAAAAATGCTTTTAAAAGCCTCTGGCGATCCCAGCTGAGTTGCTTGATCGTCAGAGGCTTCTAAAAGCATTTTTTTCTGCAACCTCTTAACGTCGTAGAAAAAATGCTTTTAAAAGTTTTTTTTAAAAAAGTTGGCCATGCCCACCCAGTCATATTACCCCACCACCACCAAGCCACGCCCACAGAACCGGTAGTAACAAATTTTAGATTTCACCCCTGCTTTTCCTGTTATCTGTTTTAGCAGACATCCATGAAGTAGCATGATTTATAATAATATCAAGACATAGAATAAAGATTGTCATCTATATTATTCTTAGAGACGTGGCTGGATCTTCAGTCTTGTTCCACTCAAACCCATGTCATGCTTGGAAGTCATCTTGGCACCACAGCTTCATCTGTATTTGAGAATGGAATGGAATAGAACAGAACAGAATGGAACAGAATGAATGGAACAGAACAGACTACTTTAATTTAAGTATTTAATAAATACTTTATTTGGCCAAGTGTGATTAGACAAACAAGGAATTTGTCTCTGATGCAGAAACTCTCAGTGTACATTCAAAACAACGGAGTAATAATCATAATAATGATACCAATAAGAGGTAGTAAAAAAGATGAGAAGAAGAATAACACAGCCATACCACATGGGTAAACATACTTCGACATAAGACAATACTGTGGGAATTAGGTGTTCAGCAGAGTGATGACATGGTGGAAAAACTGTCTTTGTGTTTAGTTGTTTTGGCATACAATGCTCGATAGCAGCATCCCGAGGGGAGAAATTGAATCAGTTTTTGTCCAGGATGTGAGGGTTCTATAGCTATTTTCTCAGCCCTCCTTTTGACCTGTGCAATATACAGATTCTCAATGGAAGACAGGCTGGTTGCAATTGTTTTTTCTGCAGTCCTAACTATCTGTTGAAGTCTGTACCTGTCCTGTTTGGTTTCTGCACCAAACCAAACATTTATAGAAGAACCAATGACAAATTCAATAATTCTTCTGTAGAACTGTATCAACAGCTCCTGAGACTGTCTAAACTTCCTGCGTTGATGCAGGAAGAACATTCTTTATTGTGCCTTTTAATGATTGTTCTAATGTTACATGTTCATTTCAAATCCTGAGAGATTATAGAACCCCAAAACTTGAAGGACACTACTGTTGATACTGTGTAGTGTAATTTTTTTTAAAAAAAATTGATTTATATGCCGCCCTTCTCCGGAGACTCAGGGCGGCTTACAATGTGCTCAGCAATAGCCTTCATCCTTTTGTATATTTATACAAAGTCAGCTTATTGCCCCCACAACTGGGTCCTCAATTTACCTACCTTAGAAAGGATGGAAGGCTGAGTCAACCTTGAGCCTTGGCAAGATTCGAACCTGCAGTAATTGCAGGCAGCTGGTCTTAATAACCAGCTTAATAACAGGGTGCCTTAGACCACTATACTACCAAGGCTCTATATAGTAAGGGATTGTAGAATAGGAGATCTCCTAAAATCCATTCTCATCTTTACAGTTTTAAACATGTTCAGCTCCAGATTATTCCAGATGCAGCACAAGATCAGTTGTTCATCACCCTCTTAAATGAGGCCAATGCCTGTTTGTGGCATCTGCGTACTTCAGTACCTTAACAGAACACTGTTCTATTGTGATTTTGAATCTGTGATATTGGTCTACTCATGATAATAACATATTTAATGCATCAACCACAGTTCTTCCTCCTAGTAGAACTGGCAAACTTATTGTTTATTCATCATTATTTTAAAACATTGCTTTAGTACACAAAGCATACTTATGTTATATATCACCAAGAGGGCAGATACCACCGGTGCATAAACTTGAAATCAAGAACAAAAGACATGGAAACACAATGATAAAGCCAATGTAAATTTTAAAACTCAAAAGTTTTAAAGTATTTGAATTTGGGTTGTGACAACACCAGCAAGATGGGTGGATGAAGGAGAAAAAATTATGGAAGAGACCCTCTCCTGGTACAGGTCCATTATAACATTGTGGGAAAAGGCATATGGGAAAAAAAGGCAAAGCGACTTCAAAGGTACATGGGAAAATAGGCAGAGAAGGCACTATTTTAGATTGTCTGATCGATCTCAGGTTATTTTCCCTCTGAAAAGTCAATTGCGGCAAAAAATTCCAGAAACTTTGATACAGTATGACAACTACAAAGAAAATAGCAGCAAAAACCAAACAAGAGGATTGTAAGTAGAATTCTTTCTACTTAGAAGTTTTTAGAGACCAGATGCCATGGTTAAGTATTATTTCTTCACAATGCTATCTCCATTATTTGGAATATTGAAGATACTCTTTTATGAAGATTATTTATGTCAGAATGTTATTAAAAATAATGAAATTATTTATTAATTAAAAAACTGTGGTCATTTCTGATCCCTGACTTCACTGCTGTATTAATTATGCCAACAATCCTTTGAATTTAAATTCTGTTACGTTTCTAGATTCTGATACTTTTTTTCCCTAGATGGTAAAAAATGTTAATAGCTCATAGACAGAGATCATTGTCTAATGTCATGCTATCATGAAATTGTTTCAATTCTTATACATGTATGTAACAAGAAAAGAGCTACTGAAAAACCAAAGCATCCATAAATTTATCATTTTTATTGACAGCATGTCTTTTAACCGTAACAGCAATGGAAGAAGCCCAATAAATGAAACATTTACTGAATAACTTGCCTTATTTTCAAGCAGTATGTGATTCCTTTCTAGCTGTCTCCAGAAGATGTTTTTAGCCTAATTTGCTCCCTAGAAATTTCACTCACTAGAGTTCTACATCTATGACGTTTTATTGCCTGAAGCCAAGTCTGAATAAGAACTTTCTTAAGATATACTTATCCTAATGCCAATCTACAATCATTGGGCTACAGTAGTTTGATTTATGTGTACTCCACCTGGTGCATGGTTTGCATGCTTTCAGACATTCACCTATTTCTCTCTGTGGATAAAACCATGCTAACCTCTATGCCATTATAATTTATTCACTTTTTTATTTACAAGACTTATATAGTTACCTATTTGTTACAATGATTCCAGGGGCCTCACAACAATACATAAAGCATTCTTAAAAACATAACCTTTCTTTAGGCATCAGACCAAATATCCTTATATCTCAAAAAAACAACAACAAAAAAAAACCACCCTGTTTATCCCATTACTTGGGATAAAAGCCAGATATTTACAGCTCTCTGGAAGGCTAAAGGGGTAGGAATCCCTCTGATCTCCAGTGAGAGGCTTTTTTTGAACAACTACTGGCTACTGAGAAGGCACTCCTCCAATGCTCCATCAGATGACAACATGCAAAGGAGGGAATCTGAAGTGCACCCATTATATAAAACCTGATAGGACTGGCAGATATTCTGGGAGGGGCAGACCCACAATGCTTCATCCAGTTGTATAAACAACAAAAGAAAACATGAAACACAAATAGAAAAACACATGCAAAAACATCATGTACCACAACCAGGGAAAAAAATTCCTTCAGGTAAAATATAAAGAAAGCTACATTCATCAGTAAGCAAGGAATATTCACCTGACAATAAACAATCACGGATGAGTTGAGGTGCATATTAGCTGGCAATAGTGGTGAATGTTGGTGAAGAGAGTGTCTGCTAAATGCTACAATCCAAAAATAAAACTGCTACTGGAAATTCACTTGCACTGGTGTACCACAAATATGTCAGTAATTTTAAATACAATTAACTTCCATTAGACTGTACTGTGAGAATCAGCTGTCATGTCTAAAATTATAAATAAATAAGGCAGGGCACCAAAGGAAGATCTATTTGCATTATAATAATGAGAATGTGTTATTCCTGATTTAAATAAAGAATAACAGAGCTGGAAGGGACCTTGGAGGTTTTCTAGTCCAACCCTCTGCTCAGGCAGAAAACCCTACCATTTCAGACAAATGGTTTTCCAATCAGAATACCATGATGTTTGCTTCAATAGAAGGCTTGGCCATCATTTTGTCTACTTTCCAACATTGTAAAAGAGATTCAGATACTGCTTTCCCGTTGTGGAATTTCTTTGATAGCCTGTTTAACAAAAACAGTAGTAGTAAGAATGGAATAGTGGCACAATGCCCCTAGTGAAGGATAACACTAAGAATCCTCTGTCTGGGAGCTCTGAAAGAACATAGAAAGCCAGTTTAGTGTAGCAGTTCAGGTGCTACACTAGAATTTGGGAGACTATTAATGTTGTTCTTCCATGAGACATAGAAGCCAGATGAGTTTGGGTCTGGAACCAATTTCTCAGCACAACCCCCTGACAGGATTGTTATTATGGGGAAAAAAGGAAAATTATGAGTTCCTCAAAGGCAGGCTCTAAATTAGGGGTGTCAAACGCAAGGCTGGCAAGCCAGATCCCACCCATGGGGTGCTTAGATCTGGCCCACGAGGCCACCCTGGAAACAGTGAAGGACTGGCCCGCAGTGCTTCTACCAGCAAAAATGCCTTCTCAGAAGAGTCACGTGGCAGAGGGTTGCAGGAGACCATTGCAGCCAAAAATGGAGCTCAGGTGCCCATTTTTTCTGGCAGAGCACTCAGATCACCACAGGCGCTCCCTGACGAGTGACGTCGAGCTGGCCACACATAACCCGCCCCCCCCAGGTCAAACACAACCCTGATACGGCCCTCAATGAAATCGAGTTTGACACCCCTGCTCTAAATCAAATAACTATACCAGTGGTGAAATGCAACTGGTTCTATCTGGCTCAGACAAACCGGTAGCGCCGGTGGCAGGAGGCTCCGCCCACCTGCCTGGATGTCATCATGTCCCATTTTGACACTCTGCGCATGTGCAGAAGGTCCTGTGCATGCGCAGACATGTTGCACACAAGTGAAGTGAGCACGAGTGCACACTCCCATTTGCAAACCAGTAGCGAAGGTTTGCAAATGCAACTCTGCTTTATACTATTGATTTCAATGAATCCTAGTAACTAACATTAGCTGCATGAAGGAATCCTATTTTTTAAAAAAATTATTTACTACCTGCAGAGGTTGATAAGGAGATGGGGTGGGGTGGGGAAGCCAATGTTAGATTTTTCCCTTCTAAGCAAGAGAGAAAAACAACCTGAAAGATAAACATTTTGACCAACAACAGCCTAATTTTGACCAATTGCATTGCAATGGAGCTAAACTAATTAATTTTGATTAATGTACTATGCTATTTCTCTACTCATTCCCCTCTGCTTTTTTCCCCTTTTTTAAAAAAATAAAGGCAGGTGATACTATGTACATTCTGTGCCAATGATGGATCAAACTTTCATAAATGCTAGTCAGCTAAAATATGTGATAGAGAATTCTGCAGAAGCAATTGAGCAGAATTTGCTTTCATAAAGTAAGACTGTCACCACTATGTTCAAATACAGGTTTCTCTTTGCAGCAGGGAAATGAGGCTGCTGCATACCAAAAAAAGAAGTGGCAAGGGAGACGTTGTCTGGCTTCTGCTGTTGTCTCTGGCATATTCAGTATGTGTGTCGCCTGAGGGCATAAGTAAGCAGAGGAGATAGAATGGACAGGTCTCCCTGTAATAAAGTTAAGTGTCAATCTGCTTTCCAAGTAATATGTACAGTATGAACACTCAGAGTATTCCCAGAGAGATCAATATCAAGAATACTTCTGAGAATTAATGTTTTTTTTATATTGATGTCTTAAGAGAATACTGTGGCTGAAATCAGAACGAAAAGTTGGGTGCATTCAAAAAACAGTGTAGACCCAGGGGTAGAGAAATTGAAGTCCTTATATCAAAAAAGCTACTCTTATTACAAATGAGACATCAATTACAGTAGCTGACTTCCATAGCAAACAATATCTTATATATGAATAGTAATGAAATTAATCAGAATAAACATCTTGCTGTTGCTTTCTTACACCACAAGAAGTCAGAGATAAACTATCTGACTTCATTGAGGAAATAGTTTAAAAATATGTACATGGAAGTAATGACAGGATTGCTTGAGTAGAAATAATTCATATTATTAAATAAGCATTATATTTCCAAACAAGCCATAGAATACATAGATGGCAGAATGAATTCTGTCAGATTAAATGCAAGCAGGATTATTCTGGTATTCATTAATGTATTTTTCTACTTGAATGCATTCTTCAAACATTATTTCTGAGGCACACTATTTGTCTTTTTAGGTATAAAGTTCCTGAGTTTGGCTTGGTAATAATTTAGAATTGGAGAGGACACTCTGAAACTTACTCCATGTAAATTATATCTAAACTGTAATGTTTATTGGGATGAGTCATCATAGTCACTATTCAGTTAATGTTAATTAAAGTCATGTTTAATCTTTATTTAAAACCCTTCCGCTTATTTCACCAACTGATTCTACCCAGTTTTTAATGAATAGCCTGCTGCAAGCCACAATACATAAATACATAAATTGGAACAGAAAACTTTCACTGGACTTTTGTGTATACTGCATGCATGTATGTATGTGTTACTGCTGTGAGACTAAATCTTCAATCTGCCAAATATGACCCTTTTCACAATTCATTGTTACTGTTTAAATATAAACAATGGTTTACTTCTTAGGGTGGTTTCCATGGAATGATCTCAATAGCTTTGGCCATATTAAGTAGAACAGAATAAAAGTAAAATAATAACTTTATTGTCACTTTGCATGTACACTAATCGGCATACATTAAAATGAAATTTTGATGCATACAGCTCTCAAAGGGTAACCTCCTCCAATATGCATTACATAAATATTACTAAATAAATAAATAAATATGTATATACTCACATATAATATATGACACAGAGAAACAACACAGCCTAATTCAGATATTAAGGACTTATATGCCCACTATATAAACAAAACTATTTTACTTTGCTTTACTTTGTTGGTTGTTGGTTGTTGTTAGTTGCGAAGTCATGTCCGACCCATCGTGACCCCATGGACAACTTAAATGGAGACCATTTAAGCTCACGCCGACTGCTTCAGTGACTCCATCCAGCCACTTCATTCTCTGCCGTCCCCCCTTCTTTTGCCTTCAATCGTTCCCAGCATTAGGCCCTTCTCCAGTGAGTCCTTCCTTCTCATTAAGGGGCCAAAGTATTTCAGTTGGTTGTTTGCTAGGATATTTATAGATTATCTATTTATATACCATATTTTTCGGAGTATAGGACACACTGGAGTATAAGACACACCTTAGTTTTTGGGGAGAAAAATAGAAAAAAAAATTCTGCCTACTAGGTATTCATCTGGCTAGCATCCTTAGTCTGGTCAGCTTCAGTACATTAGTTCGCTGGTTTTGAGCGTGCGCGCGCCAGGTTGGGGATAAAAAACAGCTTCTAAAGCACAGCTGATCATTGGAGTGACAAACTATGAGAAAAGCAGGCGAAGTATGGAAGATCACTTCACTTGCCAGCGCCTCATTAGGGCTGAAAAAAAGCTTTGAAAAAGCTACATTCCCTCTTTTAGGGAGAGAAAAAGTTATATTCTGAAAAATATGGTATATTTATAGATCATCTATTAGTCTAAAGTTTTCATACTGTAATGGGTTAGATTGTAGCTATAAAACATATTTTTAAGATAAAACAAAATGAAATTAAAAAAGAACAAGACAGATATTACTAATTCTTACTAAATCCAGTAATATACATAACTTTAAATCCAGACCAATAAAATACAATTGCTGTGTTAATATAATACATAATAAACACATTTTGACTTAACAAGAAGCCTGGTTCACATATTATGCTAACACAATAGCTAGTTTTTCCAAGCATGCTAAACCACAATCTACCCAATCCCAAAGTCTGCCTAACTATTAGTCTGCCTAACTATTAATTTATGGTCAAAGGCCAACTTGATTAAAGAGTGCTAACTGTTAGCAAGTACTAATTGTTGCAAATAAAAATACTAGTAAAGTATAGCAGTACCTAGTAAAATCAACCCCAATACCTACTGTTTTGTCTCATTGTGGATTTGGGGGGGGGGGGTTGTTGTTGAAGGGAAGAATGATGGAAAAATGATCAAAGAATCCCAGTAGTATATAATCCCAGCATTCCAATCATGAGTAGCTTCTGTTATTTAGGATTAATTATCAAAATTATATAAATCAGCTGTTCAAGAAAAATGCCACAGACCCGTTCTTGACAGAACAGCTATGAAATTTTTGGAAAAGATATTCAGATGCCATGAGGTGCTAGATCATGCAGGCAATTATTTTCTCTGATATCTGATAGAAGTGAAAATTGGACATCAAAGAATCAGGATAGAAAGATTATTGATGCTTCTGAACTTGGACATTTGAAGGAGACACCTGAGAATACCATGGGTGTTCAAGAAAATATATAAATGGATCATCAAACAAATCAATTCCGAGTTCTCACTTGAGGCACAAATAATCAGACTCAAATAACCCTATTATGACTCCATTATGAGAAGACCTCTCTTGAGAAGTCTCTAATGCTGAAAAAGTAGAAGAAAGAGAAAAGAATGATCAGCAGCAAGATGGATGGACTTAGTTATAGTGGTAATGTGTGCACTTTTAGAAAATCTGAAGGACCAGGAACTGATCAATCTGGAGAAAATCTATCTATGTGGCCACTAAGAATCAACACTAAGGATGGTGCATAATTAATCAAAACTCAATTAAATGGCATGTATAGAATTCCAAAATTAGATCCATATTCTCCTTATAGTAATTATTGTTGAACAGAATTGATATCCCCAAATATTTCTAAAGAAAGATCTGCTAGCAGAAAGCATATATTTTCCATATCTGGGAATTGACAGTTAATTGGCTGGGGCATCAGTAGAAGTGTGTGTCAAGATTGCTACATAGAAGTACAGCAGAACATGAGAAATTGACTTGATTGATACCTCTTAACAAGGGCAAATTGAGACTTGCAGGGGGAGAGGAATGTTGTAATTCCTCTCCCTGGAATCATATAGCAGGGCTGGATGTGTCACACCCAGGCCACGCCCACCCCAGCTCCGTAAAGGCAAAAACCCTCATGATACATTACAATACGTCACGTGATGCGATCGAGTTTGACACCCATGATATATGGCATAGCATTAAATATAGCCAATGATATCACTGTTGTAGAACAATTGGCTAAAACAGTCTTCGAATATATCACTCTCATAATAGTGGGAATTAAACATTCATTTTTCTGTGAATCAGAAACAGCTACACATTACTTTATCTGCAATTAACTAAATATCACAAACATAATTATGATTATGCTTTATTTCTAAGACGAAACAGTTTAATGAGAATTAGGGCGGCAAAAGAAACTTCTATGTTGTTTATTTTCAACTAGTACTTTTCTGGCAAATTTAAGTATATTACAGAACAAAGTAATGTATCATGTTGTAAAAGTCTAGGAGAAGAAAGAGTGAGGACCTTAACAATACTCGTTTTTTATCTGGTTCTTTGCAGTCACCAATACTACTTCTGTGCAATCTGTGGTTCTTAATATACAGTACAAGCTTCTGTGTGCTGCAAAATGCATGTTAAACTGAGTATTTTATTATCTTTATGTTACAATTTTTCAGATTTTATCAGTCAATAAAGTCTAGAGGAGACACTAATCAGAAAAATGTGGTAAGGAGACAATGATAAAGAAAAATAATTGCATGAGACCCATGCATTTAAAAAAAGAATTGTTGTATTTTCAAAGGAAATGCATTGTGTGGTTCATAATATACATGTACACATAGAAAACTACTGTTTTAGTGTAGTAAATATATTACGAGAGACATTTAAATCATTGACACTTGCTAAAATTATTTATTGGTTTAGACTGTTAAATCTACACTTCATAAGAAAAATGAAATGAAAATAATTACATTTTGCATTATTGCTCTGTAATGAATGCTTGAAAAGAAATACTTTGCTATTGAAAAGCATTTAATTTTGAGGCTTAGAATACGTTAATTAGAGCATCTTAAGTAATGTGCTTTAAATGGGGGAAAGAGCCTCGTCTAGACATATTACTAATGTGTATGGTAAATTAAAGGGTGAGGCTTTATAAACTTTCACAAAGGTGTTGTTCACAAGGAAGCATTATTCAATTGAGTTTAATAGTAGTGATTAATGCAGTAGGACAAAAGTAGCTTTAGAGTACATTGCTATGTACGGTTGCTTAAAAGTAAGTATCATTTATTTCAGCAAGGCTAACACAAATAAGAGTATACTGAATTTGAAGCTCAAGTAAGGTAAGAAATGCTAACTCCTCTAGGGGTTTGGGAGATTTACTATTGTTGACTACTTTTATTATTCTATGTTTTTAATAATAGAATGGCTTTATTGTTGAGATCAGTCTAAGGTGGGTTTCTGCCCTTGAGATAGTCTCAAAATATTATTAATTAATAGATCAAAATTAATGAAATGGTTGAATCACAAGATGAAGAAACACAAAAGATTTCTTCAAAATACTTTTCAGGCCTGATTAGTATTGTTAGCTTGAAGCCAACTTGTAATACAAGTTCATTCTGAATTCAGAAAGCTAGTGCATATATATTCAGCCACCTAAAATTAGCATTCAAGAAATTCACTTAGCTGCAAAGTGGCACTTACTTCAAAAAGTCATGTTGGCGATTGTGTTGTCAGAAGTACTTCTTGTGCGGTGCCATGGAACATTTCAGGTCTACAAGTGCAAGGTGAGTTTTATTTGTTCATGTATTAATATATTTTTGTAAGCAACCTCTAAAAGGAGATTTTAAACGAATCACAGAACAAAATTAAGAAGGCCATTTAAAACACTCATTACCTATACATTACATAAGGTTTGAAGTGCTATCCATAGACTTCTGTTTGACAGTGCAATCCTTAACTCAACTACCCAGACGTTCAATGGAGTTCATTCACAGTTTATCTAAGATGGTATCTTGAAATAGATAGAATCTACAGATGGTCAAATGTTACAGAAGTGCAAATGTTAAGTGCATTATGGAACCATCTTTCAATCAAAGCTAAGTAAATTTTACTGAATGAAAGAAAGAGGCTTTGAAGACAGAAGTTGGCAGCCAATTTCTTTTTTCCAAGTCATAGTCCAGAAACAATGTCATTCATAAAATTGCATGAATTTATTTTAAAATGCCTTATCAGGATTCCGGAGTCAAAAGCTTTAATGATGCAGATGCAGATATTTTTGGCCATCCCTAAGAGTATGAATAAATACAGAGGAGGAAAAAAATCCATTGCTGTGTTATACATGGTATCTTGTCAATCACAGGCAGCAGCACCTTTATATTCCCAGTCAATGAAATATATTTCAGATCTAGGTTTAAGGTTTTTCTATCAAATATTATACTCAAATTACATAGATGGATCTAAACTGGAAAGGAACTTCAGAATAGCAACCACCTATGAAAAGGATGCCCTGGTCCCATTCTGTTTGCTTTTCATGAGTTTCAAAGAAATGATGTACACCCCATAAAGACTAAATAACAGACAGATGAGAAGAAGAGAAAGGCTGTCCAGGGGAAGGGAGGGGGTAGGCTGTTATTAAGTAGTTTGCATTAACCAGAAATTTTATACTCTTTTCAGCATATTCTTTACAAAACTCCTTGCTCATTTGTGTATTTGATATCCAAATGCAAAACTGGGTTGTTTCTGCAGTTGTAAGATGCCCCTAGAGATGACTATTATATCTAAATATATGTATTAGAAAATATTGCACTGATGCAATTAACTCCAAAGGTAAACTTTCTCCTGCTGTTTGTACATTTGAGAAAATTTAAAATAATACTTTGTTGCTTGTCTTGCATCCATGCAATAATCTTATATAAGACCTAACAGCTTGGGTGTGTGATTCTATTTTGTAAGCTTGTTGATGAGGAGGAAAAGTAACGCGGCATTTTTCATGTATCAGCAAAATCCTGGAGATAGAAATCTCTACTGCTGATGAGCATTTCTGTTCCAAGCCTTAGAGACTTGAATATTATTAAGGGATCTGTCACAAAGAGTATCATTTTGGCATGTAGTTGAGCCAGATCTCTCTTTGCCAGAAACTGGAAGGAAAAAAGAAAGCTCTCACAGCAGGCTCACAGTCAAGGAATGGCAGACTTTGCTTTGATACCAGAAAGACTGGGCACGAACATCTTGCTGGACCTGAATAACATCAGGGACTTTGGGGAGCATATTAAATTACCCCCTGCATGAAAGTGGGCAGCAGTTATAGATGGATATTATACTATTTTGATATGTGATTTTACTAAGGGACTGAACGATGACTTTTGTTTTACTTTGATAAGAGTAGATTTTGCTAGGATATTTAGAGAACATATCTTATTCACTTCATAAAAAGGGTATGACACAACTCCTTCCCTCAAAAAATGGTATCATGCACAGGTTGAATGGCAAATGGGAGAGCTTGCAATTTGGTATTTTGCTTCAGTAAAGTTATACTGAAATGCCTGTTTTTAAAATACTGTTTGTAAAAACTACAGAATGCAACAGTAATGTAGCAGCTGTGTCTCATGTTTGGTTGTGGGATGGCACCAGTCAGGGAGACAAATAATTGGCATATAAATGTTATTAGGAAAGCTTGTTAAATAAAGATTTATTAGTAAATAATATTTTTTTGTTTTGGTATGTTTTTATTCTTAGAACTCTTTAGTATTTACTTAATACTTGAAGTCTTACCCTAATTTCCTGCTTCCTGTTTTGACTTAACTATTGTCTATTATTTTATTTCTAATTTAACTACTAGTATGTTGTCTATAATTCAATATTCAATCATTTTTATTCTATTTTGTAAAAGCTGCAATTCTGCATTCTGCAGTCCTTTTTATATGCTTTTCCCCTATTTTTCTTTTAAAGAAACTCTGTAGTATTTAGCTTCCCCTTTCCTTCCAGGCTTTCACAACTCAGAATGTCACTAAAGTGACTTGAACAGCCTACAGACTGTGAGCAAGTGTCAAGTGGAAGACTAAAGTAACTTAACGTAGACCACTGCTAGAAAGCTCTACCTGGGCCTTCAAATGGTGATTAGTGCCAACACTGTCTTCTGCAACTGCATTGCCTTGGCCTGGATTGTGTAGCCTGGCTTCCCTGATCTTCAAGATGACAGAGCCAAGGACATTTTTCAGTTCCTGGGACTTCACGTTGCTGAAGGTGCTCAGCTGGCAACTTTGAATCTCTGCTGCAGCCAACATTCACCTCAGCAACTCCACATTGGCTACTGATTTATCACCCCATTCTGGCTGCCACCTTGTTTTTTTTGTTTTCATCCTGCTTCGCTCTTTGTTTGTCTCCAACTCTTCTTTCTTCTTTCTTATTCTTTTCATGCCACCATATGTGTTTCATCTAGCCCCTGTGTAAAGAACTGGTGTCTAATTCTAAATGGTGGGGAAATAGAAAGGGAAAAGAAGAGCATATATTTCAATTGCCATGAAGCCTTCCTTCTATATGATGCAAAGGCAATTTATGAGCAATAAATAAGAACAGAATTACTCATTGGAAAAGTTCATTAAATGTTTATCAGATATTTCTTTCATTAATAAATGCATTGGAAGCTTTTAGAATGTTATTGCGTAACTACCCGGCTTCATTCATGGAAGGGCACAGGTGGCTCTTATCCATTCAGTGTTTTTTGTCCATCCATCTTCTTTGTTTCTACAGGAAATCTATTAAATAGAAAATGGATGCATAATCTTTTGTCTGGTAGAACTAAAAAACACCCACCTGGAAGTGCCTCAACATGTTCTATTGATAACTACACTTTGCTTCTCACCTTTCTATGATTGCTGCTCAACCTTTCTGCCATCGTAATAATTAAAATCTAATATTGAAGTTATAGTAATTTTTCTGGACTTCATAACTTGCATTTCTTGAATTAGTTTTCTGACATCAAGATCAGCTAAGAAATGCTTCATCACTATTCTTAAACTATAGGAAACATGAATATAAGGAGGAGACACTGCTTATTTCTGTGGATAATTATTCAAGTATTAGAGTTCATTCATCTATTCAAAATATTCCAGATTATAGTATTTGTAGCAGATCCTCATCCATTTTACCATTTCCCCTCAAATATGTGAAAATGAAGAGAACTCCAAGAAAAGGAAGAATCTGAATACTACCTGGTTTGGGAAAAATGTTATCAATGGTTGGAGAAAAAGAAAACAAAGTAAAGACAACCCTAAAAACTTGAACTAATTCATGTACCAAATGAGACATATTAGAGTTAAAATAGAACTTAAAAATATCGTTATATAAGGAGAGGTGTGCATAGAGATATTGAGAAATGTACATTACCGATGTACTATCTTAAGAAATAAGACACTAAGTTTAAATGTTGTATATGTAATGTATTGTTTTACTTTCTTCTTTTTCTCTGTGTGTATGTTTTTTAAATTAATATTAAAAAAAGAAAAGAAAATGAAATGCGAAGCCCATAGTTGAAGCCATGTGTATGGCCCAAAGCCATGGGTGTGGTTACCAGAACATTTTCAAAAATATAAGGAGTGGGAAATCATTCTGTAATGGAAAATAATATTAATGAGATGTAATGAATTTAAATGCTAATGATGTTTAAATTAATCACATTTAGCCTTCATTCTGGTGCAACCAGCATGCCATTCAGAGACCAATTGTAGCCAAAGTCTAAGAAAAGCTCCTTTGTATAATATATTTATATTCAACATGTCTGAGAAATGTATTTTAACCACGTATAGCAGTATTAAAGCCATGGTGGTCCAGTGGTTAGAATGCAGCATTTCAGGCTAATTCTGCTGACTGCCAGGCATTTCAATTCTCACCGGCTCAAGGTTGACTCAGCCTTCCATCCTTCTGAGGCAAGAAAATGAGAATCCAGATTGTTGGGGCTAATATGCTGACTCTGTAAACTGCTTGGAGTGGGCTGTAAAGCACTATGAAGGGATATATAAGTCTAAGTGCTATTGCTATTATTAGACAGACTATTGCAAAAATGTAGAGACTTCTGAACGAGAAGTTTTCTGACTAAATGTTCCAATAATGTAAAAGGTTAAAAAAAAAAAAAACTATTCCTTCCACAAGCTTTGGACACAAAACTTCGGGCAATCAGACAAGGTAAATTCTAGGGCCTCTGCAAATGCTTGCAAATGTCTTTCTGAAGCAGCTTTTCCTGATCTGATGTTCTCAGGATGGTTTGTCCGGCCATTTGATGTTATGTCCACAGGGCTACATGCTATATCAACATTCTCTGACAGCCCAAGGTCTTTATCACTTCACCAGATATTCTATCAAAATCTTTTTATTCAGAAATGGCTGTCTCAATCAGGGCACATCTTCCTTTAAAAAAAAAAAAAAGATAGTTGTGATTGATTGATATTCTGGGTTGATATTGTATCTTCTGATTAAATATAAGGGCCAAATGGCTAAGATGAGGTTTAAGGAACTGCAATTAAATGAATATCTGTAGGAAGAAAATGTTAATAAAGGGCAGCCCATTGAATTGGGGTTAAGTACTTTCATACTCCTCATATAATCCAGTAACGTTCCTGAATTCTCATTAAAAATGATCTCAATAATCTTGCTTTGCCTCATTAAGAAACTGCAGTTGAAGGATCAAGAAACAGGACTTCATCAGGGAGGAAAGGTCTGTGAATTAATTTATAGCCTTTTTCATTTTCTGAAAGCAGCAACTGTCATCTTTAAGTTTAGATTTTATTTGTAAAGTGTATTAATTAAATATTTAACTTTTATTTGTTTAATTGTTGGTTTAAAGGTCAAAGTTAAATAAATGAAGTGTAGTCCCCGCACACTTTCAGAATGTGGCTTCTTTCATGATGATGTTCCAGGAGGCACTGAAAACTTTCTGAATGTCACTGAATGACTTTTTCTCAGGTCTTGGAGTAGGATGAGGGTCTGACCCTCAAAAGATCTGGTTTTGTTCGACATGCTTTTTTTTCTTCCATTCGATGTATATTTCTTTATTCTCTAATTTTATGGTTCCACTTTTTATAGTGTACAGCACCCAAAATTGCTGAGTTTTAAACTCCTGAGTCAGGAGTTTTAAAAATCTATGTATAAACAGAGGAGTAACTTTCACATTTTAAATGCCCAGTTGTGTTTCAATATTTGATTGCCTGGTTTAGTGAAAGTCAAAACCACTATTTGCCAATCTACATTTAGCTGTGGTGGTGCAGTGGTTAGAATGCAGTATTGCAGGCTAATTTAGCTCGCTGTCAGGAGTTCGATCCTCACCAGTTTAAGGTTGACTCAGCTTTCTATCCTTCTGAAGTCAGTAAAATGAAGACCCTGATAGTTGGGGGCAATATGACTCTGTAAATTACTTAGAGAGGGCTATAAAGCACTATGAAATGGTATATACATCTAAGTGCTGTTGCTATTATTAGCCTCTGGCTAAAATGATATTTTCTCCAACAGACTTAGTTCCTTTAACACTGGAGGATGGGTTCCAGTTTTCATAGATCTTGGAAAAGCTAGATTTTAGGGATTCTCTTCTTGCCAGCTTCCTATTTCATTTTCCTGAGTTATCGGTAGGACAGGTCATTTCTAAAACAGGGGTAGGATTTTAATGGCCCTCTGTAAAATAGCCAAACATACATAGTAACTTCGGTAACTTGAGTTAGCTTGTTAGAAGTTACAAAGCATAGAAAAGCGTTTATCTTTGTATATCATAATTATTTTCCTTCAGTTGCCCTTGATGCAGGATTAGAGGAAGAGTTCTTTCCTGGAATCCTGCTGTGACATACAAGGTTGCTAAATTTTGTGTGGCAACTTGTAAAGTTGCCAGGAATTGACCATTAGAAAGAGTTAAATAAGTGTGACAAACTCCACACAAAATCAATTTTTTGTATTGCTGTCTATTGTGTTAAGTCTTCTAGTCGCCTTATTAAAGGTTATTTATTTATAAGCATATAATACTTTAATATTCTCACTTTTATTCTTTTAGAGATAGCATAGAATTATATTTTATCATACTGTATTTTATGATAGGGTAAAGTTATTTATATTAATTTTAAGGCATGATAATGTTAATATTAATCATAATTTACTTGACAGCTCTTTGTAGATCTAACCCAATAAGCATTTTAGAGTTCTGTACTCTATAATCTATCAAATTGAAATCTGTGCTCATAGTTTGTATGGCCAGATGTTTGGAGGATTCAAATTCCTTATAGTTTTAAATGTTATCTTATGTTTATCTTGGATTAAATAAAGTAAAATTGATGAAAGATTGAGAGAATAAATAAAGGATTCAAGTTTAGAGGAAGGATATTACTGGAATACATGAAGAGGCTGAAAACCATGTGAGAAACAGATGAAGGATCTGGGCATGTTGATCTTATCACGACAATGGAGGGCTGATATGATAACATTCTTCCACTCAATGGAGACAAAATGGACATCTTTTATATTATCCCAGAAAACAGAACCAGAATCATTGAGTTAAGATGACAAGTAAGAAGGTGCAGGCTAGACAGCAGGAAGATGGTATGAGTTGTTAGCCAGTAGAAGAGGCTGCCACAAGAAACAGTAAATTCTCCTTCATTTGAGGTGTTCCAAAATAATCTGGATCATCATCAGTCAGCTATGTTGTAGTAGTGGTTTGGACGGGACAGCCCCCATGTTCCATTTCAGTTCAATGATTTTTGCAGAGGAATAGTGAATGGTGTTGGTGGAAACTAGATTTAAGAATTTGGGGTAGGGGGAGGGGAGATGTGTCTATTATTGGAAAATACATAATTGTGGTGATTAACATCATTTCTGTGATGGTATATTTATCTCATTCTAAGCCATTTCTGCAATGATATAATGCAAATGATGTAACTGTATGCACAAATGAGGCAAATGACATCATTTGTGTCATTTGCAAAATAATGTAATTATGCAAGTGGCATAAATCACCATGGAAACTGGGACTATTACATGTTCAGTTTATTGTACAAGATCTAATAAATTGAGATCTTACTGCCTTTAATAACTTTTGCTTACTCTTTAATTCTTTTATTGCTTGACCTAATGTTGCTTGTCTCAAAAGGCAGTAAAGTGATGGATATGTGTGGATATTTATTTATTTATTTATTCAAAACCTTTTGTGAGGATAGTAACAGAGGCCTCCTGGGGGGAAAACTTAGTCAAGACTTTCTCTCCTGTGTTGCCTTTAATTTATTTTGCTTAATGTTTCTTAGTGGTCTTGTGTGTGTGTGTGTGTGTGTGTGTGTGTGTGTGTGTGTGTGTGTGTGTGTGTATGTTTGTATGTGTTACATTGCCTACTCCAAAAGCAAGTAGCATGATGGGCATGTATTGACATTTATTAATTTAAGTTACTTTTATGCTACCCAGTAATGGGAGTTCTCTGTGGGAAAAACAACAACAAATATTGCTGCTCCTGAAAACTTCAGTGCATTTCTGGATTGTGTAACATTGCTTACCCCAAAAGGGAATAGTATGATACACACGTATTGATATTTATGATATTTGTTTAATTATTTAAGACTCTGTTTTGCTGTCCAGTAAAATGAACTTCTCTTGAGGTCTCTGAGTCATAAAGATTCAAATAAAAGTATATTGGTTACTTGCAGCAGCAGCAGCAGATGAGAGCTTGAAGCATGTAAACAGATTTTGAAGAGGGCTGAAGGAAAAAAGGGCTCTACGACAACTCTCATAGGAGGCAGTTTTGGGCATGAGGAAGAATAAGAGGGAAAGACATGATTCATTTAGCAAAACAAAAAAATGCTGGTGCTACTGTTTAAGGAAACCACAATATAAATAGAACATTTCAAAGCTTAATCCACAATGCTTATAGCAGCTAGTATTTTTCACCTATAGCACAAAACATTCTGCAGATATATTTTGCACAAGAGGAGTATTAGTCATATGTTTTTCAAGACAGTGTTTCTGTACTCTTTGGTGCCATTTATTTGATGCATGTTTTATAGTAACTGTTTCATAACTACTGAAGGTCACTGCTTTGGATAAGAAATTAAGAACAGATATTTCAACAGATCACTCTGTTCACTTGTGCTAATTTTGCTTATTGGCACCCGAAAAGAATTTATGAAGGGATATGTCCTATGAGATGTACATATGGCCCTTCTCTATCCTGCAACAACTTGCTATAACCATCTCATATAAAAGAAAGTATTTGATGTTGTCATTTGCATTAAAAGAATTTCCAAACTCCAAAGGAGGCTTAACTGTGTTAGCAAATTGCTTGTTAAATTATTTTCTGCACAAAAAGACCTTTCTGAAAGGCAAATTTCAGCATGCCAGAAGAATTTCCTTTTAACCCAGATGAAAGAAGGTCTATGTAAATTCAAGGGTTAAAAAGAAAAAAATTAAATTTGGGAAAGCAGCAAAAAGGGGACCATAATGTTGATTTTGGAAAGTTAAGGAGCTAGATGAAATTGAAAGAATATTTCCTGTATGGTATTTAAAACTTTATATAAGAATGTATGATGATTTTGAAATTAATTGTAAGAAAAACTTCTGTTGAAATGTTTTGCTGATTGAAAATAAATATATGATAAGAGATGTGGAAGGTTGACTAGAAAGAACCAAACAGTTTACAATTACAGAAGTAGAGACTTATTAAAACAATGGAGAAATAAGATATTTTTGGAAAAATATTCCAGTTTTTGTCTAATACATTTTAGAACACCACGGGATTTGTTTAGCTGACTTAATAAAAGACATGGGGTTTCTTTTTAAGTACTAAGCATCCAGCCAAATTTGGTAACAATGAAGAATAGGGAACACTCTGAAAATCTTCTTTGGCATATCTTGATTGAAAGGGTGGAGTCATCAGAGCAGTGAAAAGCTTCAGGCCATATGAACTTTGTCCACAGTTCAATCCCAGCTAGCAAGGAGGTCACCAATCCAGTTTTGAATAAACTCTGTCATTGCATTTATTTTTCAGCATATAAGGTATATCTCCTTTTATTTAATTAGTTTGTAGGAATATGTTAATTCAAATATCACTGTCCAATTATGGAATTTTGAAGAACAAGCAATTCACATATATGAGGTTGTACACAATATTTTGGAAAATGCAGTGAGCCAAACAAAAAGCCATGCCTTGAACATGTGTGTGATTGGGATTGCCTTGCCTTGCCTTGCCTTGCCTTGCCTTGCCTTGCCTTGCCTAGGCTTTGACTTACAATAGAGTGTTTATCTATTTTTCATTTCAAAATAATAGAAACCACATTCTTGATTTGGGGCCATCAAAAATCAGGGGCACAAGCTGAGCTATTCTCTACAGGCCACAACAATAAAGTTCTCAGAGTTCCATTTACAATTATCAGTGGACCTGCAGGTTGTCTAACCTGCCTTAAATGATCGGTGTGTGGGGAAGTTTAGTAAATGTTTTATTCCAAGATTTTTGTTCTGTGATGGATGTTCACTTACAACTGATGTAGATATAAAAGTCACTTTTCTAACAAAAATGTTGGTGCCAGGTAAAAAATAAACAAACCAGAATTGTAAACATGTGTGGATGTATCCATTGAAGAAGCAAGGGACCAGTTGCTATGAGCAGCTATCTTTGCAAGCTGGTATAAAGAAGGAGATTTTGCTTTCAAGATATCCATTTTTGTCAATACCACACGCTTTTTCTTTCTTTTTCCCTTTTTCCTCTTTTTCTCTTTTCTTTCTTTTTCTTTTCTTTTTTCTTTTTGCCTTTGAGGAAGTGCTGGCTCATGGCAACTTCTTGGAAAAGTCCCTGCAGTTTTCTTGGCAAAGTCTTCCTCCTTCCTAGGGCTGACAGATGGTCATACAGCTGGCTTTGTGCCTAAGGCAGGACTAGAACTCATGGTCTCCCAGTTTCTAGTCTGGGGTCTTATCCCCTACACCAGGGGTGTCAAACTCGCAGTGTCACATTGTCATCACGTGACGTATCACGACTTTTCCCCCTTTAGCTAAACCAGGGGTGGGCATGGCCAGCATGTGATACATCCGGCCCACAGCTGCGAGCTTGGCACCTGTGCCCTATACCAAACTGGCTCTCATTTGCTTTCTTCTACAATGTCTATATTTATATTGTGATTATACAAATAACTCTCAGTTCTTGTTTATCCCCCCAAAATCAATGATCATAGTGTAATTATTACAGTTACATTTGGTGGGCAGTATAAAATAATATTTTCAGTTGAATCAAATCCTAGAAATTGTTCCTTTAAAAAAAAAACTTTCTCTCTTTCTCTTTCATTCACTTATGCTGGAATTATGAAATGTTACATTTTTTCTCTTGCATAAAACTAATTCTTAACCAGTTATATGATCTTCAGAGTTATTGGATTAAAATTCCAGCTGAAAATAATAGGATAGCAGCTACAGCTTTTGAGAAGGCTATCTTAAATCAAGGAGGTAACACAATAACAGTAACAGAGTTGGAAGGGACCTTGGAGGTCATCTAGTCCAACCCCCTGCTCACACAGGAGACCTGTACTAGGGATTTGAACCGCTGAACTGCCGACCTTTCTGATCGAAAAGCTCAGTGTCTTAGCCACTGAGCCACCTAATCAGGCTATACTAAATATACTATACTATACTAGTCAGGTACTGCAGACTTTTTTTAAAAATCCAACTAATTTGAAAGAAATTTATCATACAATTTCTAATTTGGGACAATGCAAGAATATATTGTATACCATATACTCTTCTGTGCCAATCCAAATTCATCTAAATTATACCTGCATAGACAGATATATGGGTCATATTGTTCACATTAAATAAATATCTTATCTAAAAAGATTTCAAACCACCAGATAATCAAGATGCCGCAGAAATAAAAGCTGTCTATGTTGCCAAAAGCTTTTCAGTGATTTTAATTACCATGATCAACCCATTCCCTTATATTAATCAATATTGGGGATAATGGAAACATAAACCTCTTTAAAATGTTTTCTGGAGTCAAATATGAGGTGTGAAGCATTTCCCTCCTTCTGAATTTCAGTACTTAATGTTCGGAAAGCTGCTATGTAGAATTCAACCGGTTAACTTGAATCAGGGTCTGACATACACTCCTTGGACCATTTAGATTTGATGTTCATCATCAGAGGAAATCAGAAACATTTTTCAAGTGTTCTTAACATGTTGGGTCATATCCCTTAGGTAATTATTAATAGTAATAATATTATTGTTGTTTAATTTGACAATTCCTTTCATCTCACCCCCATTTACCTCAGTAACTGCTATCCCCAATGCACCCAAAGGGAAGCTGTATTTCACCATTTTCCTTCCTCCCACTCTACAAGGTGCTTTGGGAAATGTACTGTAATCTGTAAAGGAAAAAAAAAAGCTTTTGCGCTCTCACTCGTAGCAAAGCATGCAATATTAATTGGAATTATTAATTATATTTACTGCCCTAGCAAAGTCTAACCTCATTAATGGCCAATGTAAAGACATGGGACGAGATCTGCCATCTGGAACTTCCCACCTGCTGTCTCTTCTCTTAAATCAAAGGGGCAGGAAAAAAAGATTCTCCTCAGTTTCATTAATCAGCCATTTTCTTACAAGAGTTTGTCTTTTGTTTTTCTGTACTTCACAAGGAGGCATGTTTTCCAGGCTGCTTTGAGATCTTGGCAGTTAATGGTGCTCTTTTGATTTTTAAATAAGGCTCCTTCCTCCGACCTACAGTATAAACCTAGCAGGCAAGAGATTGTGTCTTTAAGTTCAGCGTTTTCCCACAGTGCTCGTGGTAGAAGGATTGGACTGAAACTTTAAACATTTCTAACCATACCTTGCATATGTATAATTTATAAGCCACACACCGTTTGCTGTCAAATAGGCGATTGATCTGACTTGGATCTTGTTAATTATCCTCCACATACATTATACGTTAACAGATCTCCAGTATACTGTGTATCAATATTAATAGGATTATAAAACACTATTGATAATTAGGAAGAGAAAGAGACCAAACCTTTGATTTACTCTGTTACAAATGCCCCCGCATCTCCAGATTAAAAAGAGACCACTTTTCATTTAATAATAGCAGATCGCTACATCCATCTTCCAAAATGCTTTATTAAGGCAAAGCTAAGATTTGCATCCCTTGGCAAAGGGCTATTTGAAATTGATTATGGAGGTATCATTGATGTGAGAAATTTGTTTCAGAGCTTTATCTAAAGGTAAGGAAGAATTAATAGGATGGGAGGGATTTAAGGTGGAGCACTGTGCTCTTTGATCCTTGATCTGCAATTTCTTTCTTTCTTTTTTTCACTCTGTCAGGCTGTATTTAAAGAAGCAGATTGTCTTGTCTGAGAGTATATTAATAATGCAGTTCTGTCCATCTTTCCTTCAAAATAAATTTCATTGTCTTCCATTGGCTCACAAATAACTACAAAGAACACTAGCCGCTATTCACATGTTCATATAACTTCTGGATGCAGTCATCAAAAACCAACAATAAGGCTTGTAAATTTGCTAAGAAAGCAAACTGGTTTTATGTAACATCTCTGCATTCTGTATATATATATATATGTGTGTGTGTGTGTGTGTGTGTGTGTGTGTGTGTGTGTATGTAAGTTTTCACGGGTATATATGTGTGTACAGTTAATATCTCGGGTTTCTTCCCGTGTAATTGTAAACATATCCTTAAAAGGGTAGTAGCGACGTTTCGACGAAATCACATTCATCATCTTCTGGCTGAAGTTCTCGGTTTGGTTCTTATGGGCAAACTGTGTGATCGTAACTGACGTTTTTCTATGAAAAGAGGCAAAGGTGTATTCTGATTGGTCGACAGTGTTGTTGTATTCTAATTGGCTGATGATGTAGCTGTATTTTGATTGGGTGGAAGCGCTGTTGCTTGGTTGTGGGTTAATGGATAAGTTGTGCTGGAAATGGTGGCAACACAGGCATTATGATGAATCTTTGATCTATGGTTTATATTTTGTGTTAAGATTCGTCTGTCTATGAGAGCAGGTTTCCAAATAGTAGGCAGACGGGAAGTGTCATCACGTTTATTCATACAATATGGTCTTTTCTCTATTTCAATGGCCTCTCTGATTATTCTGCCATTGAGATGTTCTATTTTTGCAACTGTTTTTGTGTTATTAAAATTAATATTATGTCCTGTGGCATTTATGTGTTGTACTAATGATGATGTGTGTTCTTTCTTTTGTACTTTATTTACTTTTACTTTTTTTAAACTATTTTTTGCAAAAATAGAACATCGCTACTACCCTTTTAAGGATATGTTTACAATTACACGGGAAGAAACCTGAGATATTAACTGTACACACACACACACACACACACACACATAAAGTAAGTATTTGAAAATGATGAAAAAAATCCCTTATTTTTTTCATCATTGTTTTTTTTCTCCCAATCTTTTGCACAGAAAAAACTATGGAATGTAGGGAGTGGGCTGTTAAGTCACATTTTTGCACTGCTATAATACAGCTTCTCTCCTTCTCATATCTGCATCATAATGTCTTTACTTTTACAAAAGGGCAGAGCTAACATAGCAATAGCACTTATATACCACTTCAGAGTGCCTTACAGTCCCCTCTAAGTGGTTTACAGAGTCAGCATATTGCTCCCAACAATCTGGTTCCTCATTTTACCAACCTTAGAAGGATGAAAAGTTAAGGTGGTCAGGATCGAACTCCTGAAAGTGAATTTGCCCGCAGTACTGCATTCTAAGCACTGCACCACCAGGCCACAGTATCAAATACTGTGATAAAGTACCACTTCAGTAATTTTGACAAGCCTCTAGTCTTACTGACATTTATGGTTTCCTACCCTTTGCATCAAATCTTTACTGGAATGACCTAGCAATTGTGTTTTTAAAGAGATCAATTTATTAACATCAAGTATATTAAGTGAAACTCTTGGGAATGGTTTGCACACAAATGAAAGGATGTATTTTTGTGTTTCCCAAAAATCAGTAAGGGTATTGAGTTATCTTCACAGTTACATAAATTGAAAATACAAATTTTATTCCAAGTTCTTCCTGTCAATATGAAAAACGAAATCAGATCTGAAAGAGGAACATCCTGATTCATACTTTTATCTTATGAAGTTAGCCCCACTTTGCCTATATGGGCAAATGGAATTGGGAGTTGCCTTTGGCCCCTGTTTTATCTATCTTTTTTAAAAATAGCAAAGGCACATGTCTCTTTTACCAGGCCCTTAACTACTAATGTTTTATCATTAATGTTTTAATTTGCTTCTATATTTTGCATTTTGTTTGTGGTGTGCAGTATGTGTTGTTTCAATTGCAAGTCACTTGGGATATTGATTTCAAACATGAAGGCAGAAAAGTAAATCAATCAGCCCTTCAAAACAATAAATAATAAAAGAAGCCAGGACTTGCTTAACTCTGCTTATTGAATAAACCACAATTGGCTGAGCTCACATGTGTTAAACTAAAATCAAAAGGAAATACATGCTGCGTTAGCAAAATGAGTGAACCATATCAGACTGATAGATTAATTAGAAAACAGCACTGCCAAAGTGAAATTCATTTCTATGGATCAGCTGCTTGTGAAGAATGCTTAGGAAGTGATCTGTGAACTTCAGATTCTGTAGGAAGCTTTTCCATAAGAAGAATGTTCCAAACTCAATCTTGGCACAAGGAAAAAAGGAAAATAGATGTCATTAAAAAATAGAAAAGTGCAGGTTTGTTCAAACAAGTTGTGATGTAATGCCATGGTGATGGATAAAAATGTAATGACTTTCCAGAGCAGTGGTCTGATAATAAAAAGTAGATATAATTCCCATCTATTCTACTAGATCAGGTTGTCAAACTTGCGACCCACGGGCTGGATGCATCACGTGTTAGCCACCCCCACCCCCAGTTTAGTGAAGGTGAAAAAGTTGCAATTCGTCATGTGATGACAATGTGATGCCGTGAGTTTGACACCCCTGCACTAGATCAACCAGTTGCAAGGAAATCTACATAACTAGAACAAGAAATCCAGTGGTGGGTTGCTACCGGTTCGTCCCGGTTTCAGTAAACCAATAGCAGCAACAGCAGGAGGCTCCGCCCACCCTCCCAGACAACATCAAATACACTCTGTGCATGTGCAGAAGTGAGCGAACCGGTAGCAAAGGTAAGTGAAACCCACCACTGAAGAAATCCTATTGAAAAGACAATAGGCAAATGTATGAGTTAGAGACGTAATTTCTGGAATGTTAAATGAGTACAGTCACTAAAAGATGGGGCTTTATACTGTACTCTCCAATGCTGCTGAGGAAGAATATTAAGCAAGCTGGAGATAAAGTTATCTGATAGGTTATGCATGTGAGGTCAAATATTGTAGGTCCTTAACTAGTAAATGTCTTGTTAATCTCACTCCATAGCAACTCCCTGGAGGCATCTTTCTCCCTGTCTAGCCCCAGAGCTCACAAAAATTCTCTTGAAAAAAACACATTAACATATTTAATTCTGGAACTAAAACCTGCAGTTAAGTCAAAACCATTGTAAAGAATCCAAGCAGTTAAAATAATTTTCTAGTAAAACTTTGTTTCTGCTAATGATCAAGTCAACAAAACACAGGCTATCGTCAAAAGGGAGATAAAAGTGAGCTATGTATAGGATCAAGAATGATTAAGGTTAATCAGTGGGCCCTTTGAAATATTAAGGGTTATTTTATGGCTTCACAGGCTTTCTTGGATTTATGAACCAAGACCATATAGAAATATTAAAACTCTAGGTATATTTCATTTTTTGGTGTAATATATAGATTAATTCTGTTCCCCTTATTTTGCTTGCTTTTTTTTTCAGATCCTAGCTTAATCTGTGGCTTATAATCCTTTAGCTTTCTTTACAGTTATGACTACAGCCTTGATCTGTTTGTTCTAATTTCTTGGTTTCCTCTCTTTTTTTGTGATTCTGTGGATCACAAAAGGTTCCCACACCTGTCAAGTTATGGTTAATTAAATAAACCACAGATGTCGAGATTGACAAAACATGCTAAACTAAAACCAAACCAAGCACATTTTGGGTTCAGTGTGATGTGGGAACTCATGTTTGACACTGCTGTTGATGTGCACAAATGAATAACAGGATAGCAAGTCTTCGTTCCTCAGCTAGTATCTAGGAAGGAAACAAAACATTTGACAGTCTCGATGATATGCCTGAGTATGTCCTCTTATATTTGTTTTTCAACGTTACAGGAAAATTGAGAGCACTATATTTAGCAACCTGTTAAATTGCTAACAAGCTTGTCTGGACTGGTCCCAGTACAAGGTGCACATGTGCATCTGCATGCACACACTTAAAATATTCCTGTTCTAGAGAGTTTTAGGGCAGTTTGAACTTTGAATGATTTACAGGTCAATGGAATCTTTTGCTACTTATGTATACAAGTAATGCTCAACTTACAACAGTTCATAGAGTGACCATTCGAAAAAAGTGACTTATGACCATTATTCACGCTTATGACTATGATTTACATTCAGATGCTTGACAACTGACTCACATTTATGATGGTTGTAGTGTCCCAGAGTCATGTGATCTCCTTTTGTGACCTTCTGACAAGCAACGTCAATGGGGAAACCAGAGTCACTTAACAACCCTGTTACTAATTTAACAACTGTAGTGATACACTTAACAAATGTGGCAAGAAAAGTCATAAAATGGGGCAAAACTCACTTAACAAAGTTCTCACTTAACAACATAAATGTTGGGCTCAGTTCTGGTTGTAAGTTGAGGACTACCTGTATTATGTTTTGATTAATATTGTGTTGATGTGAATTTAAAAAATTAGTTCTCGGAAGAACCTTGATTGGAAAATAGCCTCCTTAGCTGATGGGTTTCATGTCTTAAAAACACAAATTATCTGTTCTACTTAACCCTTTTAAAAGAGGAAAAAAAGAAAATTTGTTTTTGTTTTACTAAAAAAAGAAATCCCAATGATTTAAAATAGATTCCTTGGCAAAATATAGTATCATTCCTTCCAACATGATGGCAACTGGCAGAAGGTTATGATGGTTGGATCAGAGATAGCTTCGCTCTAGAGCTGCTTGTTTGGAGCTGCTTGCTTTGATCTTCTGTTGCCCTGAAGAGCTTTATCATAGGAATTGAGAAACTCCTGATTCTGCCTTATGTCTCGCTCAGTTCTGTAGGAGATTCAGGATTTAAATTTTTGCCAAGCCTTCACCAGGAATTAAATCTCCATTAGCCCAGTCTCTGATAACTGCTGGTTAGAAGAGGCAATAAATATTTCATACTTGACTGTGTTGCATTCCTTGCTGTGTTTATTAAATGGAATTTCTCATAATTCTAGTTATTCATTTAAATAGGTCAGGACTTGGCTGTGATTTAAACAGACCACTGAGGAAATAGCCATGGTTAAACATCGTAACAATATGGATTATTAATTTAATTGGCCAGCTATTACTTGTTTTGACTCTGCGCTAACACATTTAGTTCAGTCTCCAGTGGCCTATAAACCACAAAGGTCATGACTCCAACATTCACAAGAACAGGAAAAAGAGAATCAGGACTGAGATTACGAGAGAAAATAGAGGATCAGTGTGAGAAAGAAAGAGTGGGAAAGACCAGGGGCTTGCTGGAGGCTGTGCAGGGCAAAGCAGGGTTTATTTAGTATCTGAGCAATAATATCTCCCTCTAAACCATTGTCCTAACTGGAGTTGCTTTCAGTCAGTATCTTTCTAAGGCGATTTGTCTTTTTTCATTTTTGTTTAAAACCTTTGGATATAATGACATGAACCCTATCCAAATAATCCATATTGCTTTTATTTTATTTTATTTTATTTTTACTTTTCTCTTAGTTAATATTAAATATTATATACAATGCAAACTGTCCCCAGTCAGCTAAATTATTTATAAACGAATTAAGAATTTGGTTTTCTCATCATTATTCTTTCCCTTTTTCATAGCATCTTTGCTGAAAATCACTTTGGGATGCTACTTAGAGACAGTGAGGTAAAAAGTGTATTTTCCAAGGAATATAATAATGGAAGCAAAGTAAGAGGTAGAGCAAGAAAAAGTATAAACCCTTTTGAGCACAACAAAAGCAAGTCACACCACCGACTGTTTGCACAAAAGAGACCAGTTGCTCCTAGCTTTCCTTACTGAAAAACATACCTATTGACTGTAAACTTCTTCACTTGTTCAACTCATCAGGAAAAGTGGCTCTAGACAATGGGAAGCTGAAATATGGACGTGACACTTCTATGCACAATGCCTTTCCTGACCCATCACAATTAAACTAGAAAGTTATCAAGAAAGCGAAAAACCAACCCAACCCAACCAACCAACTAATGAAACATAAGCTCTCATTTAATCAGAATTGGGAAGCAGAAATTTTGTATAAATTTAAACAATAGTTTTTTTAGTTATTTGAAAAACAAGTATAACTTCCTTATTTGCATCAAATAGTGAACTAAGGAAGAACATTTTAGTGATATTCTTGTAGATTTGTATAACAATATATTCTGAAGAGGTCTCATAAAGTCTATTTGCAGATAAGAATATACAGTATATATATAAACTCATCTGGAATGAGATCCCGTTTAAATCTACCCTGTTGTTATTCCGTGAGGCTTGGAAGAGCTGGTTATTCTCCTAGACCTTGAGTTTGGATGGATGGAGCAACTAGCACAATATGGTTGTTGATTTTCCTGTTTTTGAATTGAGCGAATGGATCCCATCTTGTTTTGTCCTGTATTGTGTTTTTATTGTTTATTATACTGTGAGCTGCAAAGAGACAGTTCAGAGTCATAGTGCCTCATTGAATTGAATTGAATTATCATATTAAATGGTAAAATTTGTATCCTTCTGGTTTTGCAATTAGCATATAGCATATGTGCAAGCAACCACTTTATAATCACATTGCAATTTCCATCAAAATATTAAGACTTGGATATGCAATCCCAAATGATAGCATATACAAATGAAAAATACTTTCTCATCATTATCTCCATATTTTTCAACAAATGAGCCCATTAGCAATTCACTTTAAATACCAATTCAGCCATATTGTTTTTAATATAAAGGATTTTCTTTGTTACTTAACGAGATTAAATAAAATTGTCATGTTTGGGAATCAAAGGGATAAAATGTCTGTTATATTTCTTTCACTTCGAACCAAAACATAATTTATATTGATCTAAAATCTGCTACAGGTTCCCTCAAAATTGGTGACCTTTCAGATAATAGCAACTCTTTTTCCTTAAATAAATACATAATGAATAAATCAATGAACATTTTGAAGACAACTAATTAAATATCAATATTTAAAAATGAATGGTCTACAACATCTTTTGAATAGAATATGTAGCCATGTATCTCACAGGACTGAAAAAAATGTTTGTTTTGTTTTTCAAAATGTGGGTGTCTATTTTCATATTTGAAATATAGTTACATTTGCATTTAGCCCATGGCAGTGGGGAATCTTCAGTTCTGACAGTTTTTCAAGTGATAAGACTCTGGAATTCTATGTTGTTATTAGTAGTGAAGTTGTGTCCAACCCATCGTGAGCCCATGGACAATTTTCCTCCAGGCCTTCCTATCCTCTACCCCCCTCTCCTGGAGTCCATTTAAGCCCACACCGACTGCTTCAGTGACTCCATCCAGCCATCTCATTCTCTGTTGTCCCTTTCTTCTTTTGCCCTCAATCGTTCTTAGCATTAGGCTCTTCTTTAGTGACTCCTTCCTTCTCATTAAGTTTCTTAATGAGATCCTGAAGTTTCATCTTCAGGATCTGGTCTTCTAAAGAGCAGTCAGGGTTGATCTCCTCTAGGACTGACCAGTTTGATCGCCTTGCAGTCCAAGGGATTCGCAGGAGTCTTCTCCAGCACTATAGTTCAAAGGCCTCAATTCTTTGGTGCTCAAATTCTATACTTTAGGAGAAATATCTGGGTTAGCTTAATCTAGAAGCAAAATCCATAAACTGTTGGATTCATGTCTAGAATAGGCCTTATGGGCCTTTTTAACTGAAACTCAAGCATCTTCTGCTTCTGTCAGACTCTTTTCTGCAATATTCAACATCCTTGAACGCTTCTGGATATAAAACTCAGATTTAGATACTGGCCAGTTTTTGCTTTAAAGCTTTCAATTCTTCTCTCATCATATCTCAATGACAGAATTAGGAATAGAACATATGCAGTCTTTTGTTGATCAAAACAGCTTTGAAAGCTTCTTGAGATTCATTCCAAGAGCCATCATATCACATCTTTCTACATTCCTGGTAAATAAAGATCCATATTGAGGTAATTTCACTTATTCCCTTGATATACATGTTAAAAGTGTTTAACATGAGATTTCCTTATGCTCTCCAAGAGGACCCAGGTAACCTGAACTTCATCTTTCCCTTAATTTGCAGCTCCTGAAACACTGTGTGGTGGTGTGCAGTCAAGGAACTAAAAGTCATCCATCATTTGACTCTTAAAGATATTATGTAAGCCTTAAAGTAGGCTAAAGAAAATGTGAAAGGAAAGAAACCTGCATATTCCTAATGCCACCATCACCCTTTACAGATGCTAACATTGCACTACCTGTCAAATTTTAAGAACAGTCTCCCACACTAAAAGATTGCCCAGCTGTGCTTTATAGCAATGAAATTCATAAGAAAAGCTCTCTATGGCCGCAAATAATGAAACTTATATTTCAGTATATTTTAATATATACTGGTACAAATTTTGCATGCTCTTCTGGCTACATCAGGATAGTTGAAAATTTGAGTTTGCTATTATTTATTTACTTATTTTATTAAATGTATTGGTTTAAAATATAGTCACTGCATAGAAAATCTCCATATTCACACCCACAAGTCACTCTGGCCTGCCTTTCATTTCTGAGAGTACATTTAACATTCAAAGTCTTTTACACTAAGTGAAATCAGAACAAAATATGATAATTAATCCACTGTGCATTCAAGGGTTCAGGTTTGAGCAGCAGATGGGAAAAGTTGTGGATCATAACCCCATGCAATATTTGACAGAATATCAGTCAAATATGGTTCATACATCTTCATGTTTCTGTCACTCCCTCTTATCTAAAGTTAATTTAAAGTGACAAGAACCATGTTAATACTTATCAAAGGGTGACGCAAAGTTTTACAATCATCCCCTTAAACTAATATATATTCACACTCATGCAGTGGTCACACTGGATCTGGCGTCCTTCTCCTCCTCCTCCTCCCTGAACACATTATATGAAGATAGAAATATAAGTCAGTGCTGGACATCTGAACATACAACTTTAACAAAACCAAACTAATCTCCCTCCTGATCTGAGCCTCTAATCTTTATGAAATAGAATCCTTATTTCTGTAAGTGCCCTTGGAATCCGACTAAAGCCTATGGTTTGCTTTGAGAGTTTCTTTCCTTTTCCCTACTCCTTCTACCAAATGAATATTGCATGGTAGTTATCTTTCATTTTCTGCCTTAACGATTAAAACACTAAGTTTTGAGTCTTATTTTGGTCAGTGAGATTTGCCTCCATCCAAGTGTGCTTTATACTGAAGACTTAGAATTTGTGCCTATCTTCACTGAATGAGGGTAAATTGAACTAGTTGTTATATTCTAAATGTTTCATTCCAGTTCAGGATTACCTGTCCATAAATTATGGTCCAGTTGTAAAAGTTTTTCACACCTAGGTTTCCCCCCCGTTTCAATTAAGATACTATCTTTCTTTTGTCATAATTTTACTGGGTAGCCATTTACTGGTTGATCTATACTTTGTGAAGAAGAAATACAGATAACTAGAACATTACCTTCTCTCTGGAATTGTCATTCTTTTCTTACACAGTTTTAGGAACAAACCAAATGCGATCACTGCCAACAGATTATGTCCAGACTGCCATCTCTTTTTCCAAATCTAATTTACATATATTATTAAAAATGCAATTGTGGGTAGACTAACCTAGTTCGTCTCTCTCCTAAGCACATAGTGGTTTATTTGTTTTTGATTTAGCATTGTATTTGAACTGGACTACAATTGGATGACATTGTATTATTTGGGCTTTTAAAGGATCCCATACTTTCATTTAAAATCTTCCCTCTTTGTGATTTCTCTTTAAAATTGTTACTTGGATGGTTGCTTATTAAGGATGTCCTACAGTTGCTTAGTTGTTGTTTTCTATTATAAGATGACTTTATTGACTGACAACCTTTTTACTTATTAATTTATATATTTATCATATTGTGTGCCACCTGAATTATTGATATAACTCTATGCAGTTTACATGTTAAGGAAAAAATGCAGCTTACATGTTAAGGAGAAAAAAGGATTGGCAGTATTGACAGAATTGGTTGGCAGTGGTTTCATCTGGCTTGTTAGGGAAAGATGACAATTCCATGTTAGAAATAATATAAAACAAAGTGGTTAATAATGCATCGACACAGGATAACAATAGTCAAAACAATAATTATATAAAAAAAATAGGAATAGAGGAGTATCAAGGAAGTATCTAGATTCTAAAGGATACATGTATCTAGAGGAAGATCACTTCACCTTACCCCAGGATCTGCTGGATGAGCCAACAGGACCATACAGACCTCAAGGGGATGCTATTCTATACGGCAGCTATAGCTATAGCTTCTGTCATCTAATTGTAATAAGAATTCTACAATTAAAAATGAACAAATTGAGATGAGAAAGCCAATAACTAATGACTTTTGGTGTAAGACTAGAGTAACAAGGAACAAATAAAGGGAGCTTAATTAATAATTAAGTCCATAATGGCAATTGTAACAATAAGTAGTAGACACTGCAAATAAAAGGGTATTTTTTGTCAAATCAGACTTTGAATAAATGTTATAGAAAACATTTTCTGTGGTTGGATAATGCAAGTGTATGTGGTTTTCAGTGTGAAACAACCACTTAATTCTTCTCCAGCTGAATGAAAATAAATCAGTGCCTCAGAACTTTGAGGACCCTCGTGGGGAAGCATCTGCAGCACATAGGATCATGTCAAAGAAAATGGTTTTGTATGCACATGCAGCTGGATGTATACACAAGGGCCTTGTGTGCAAGCTTGATGAAAATAAGTTTCATTTTGTTCTTGGCATTTATTTCAAGAAAATAACATAGGACCGCAAGTTTAAATCACAAACAAATGCTATTGAACTCAATGGCTGACTTTTAAGTAAACATGATGGGGAACTGGACATGATCTGACTAAATCTGGTTCAAAATCAGTCAAGAAGTGAATACTGAACAAATTATGGATCAGCTAAAAATAAAACAATCCACAGAACTGAGAATAACAGCAGTTCAGAAAATATTGTATATTGTGTGTCTTAATAGCTATGTAAATCTTTGTTCTATGAAAATACATTCTGTGTGATGAAAACATGAAATCTATTTGACAAACACACTGAAAAAATAAAGTAAAAAGTTTGCTTTATCAAATGACATTTGTAGCTTTAATAGTTGATCAAACCATAACATGTTCTCCCTATCATAGCTTCTTGTAAGCTGATTTACCTTTGAAACTATTTTACTTTCTATGTGTATGATATTTACTTCTGCTACTTGCAATTCAGAGCGTTCACTTAGTTGTTTACAAATATCACAAAATAAAACTATTTTGGGATTGGCATGCATTTAAATTAAGAAGCTAATAGCTACTGTACTTTCGAGCTTTCATTTAAAAAATAAATTTTAGTTGAGGGTAATGCTTGCGGTTAATAAAAGCGCATAAATATGTGAGTGACTTGAATTTGTCTCACTTCAGACAGTGACTCATGCTGTAGCCTTCTCACAGCTCTACTATTGCAATATATCCTATGTGGGGCTATCCTTGAAGACCACTTGACTATGGCACAATTTAACACTCTCCCCCTCCCTCACTCCTGTTCACAACATCTATATGAAAATACTGGATATCTTGTCAGTTTGAGGTCTGGTGTCACTGACATGCTGATAATACTCAACTCCATTCCAGACCATCCAAGTAATGTCGTAAGTCTCCTGTTGCAGAGGCTGAAAAGTGGATAGGTCTGGATGGAGAGGGAAAGATTTAAATTCACTTCTGAGAAGACTGAGTGGCTATGGATATTTGGCTTCCTTAATCTTGGGGAGTTTCTCTATCAATTTTGAACAGTGTAGTTTTTTTCTATTTATACCAGGTGCATCATCTAAGGGTCATCTTGGGACATACGTGTTTATAACTTCAAGATGCTTACTATGGAGAACAGAAAAAGCTATGTTCTACGAACCCAAGTACAATGTTATAGAAATCTGTTAGGCATAATGATTACTTTTAAAGTTTCCACATTAGCTCCAAACAGATAAAATTATCTGGAAAAACTAGAATACTGTTCTGTACATTTGAAAATGATCAAAATCTTTTCAAAATTTGTACATGTATTCGATAGTGCTCTCAGTCTCATTGCCACTTAAAAATAGAATTTTATTAATATTATTTTTTTACAAAAAAACACTATTACTTCTATTTTCAGTTTACAATGCTTTTTTTTATTCATACTAAACTCTCCACAATAGGAAGATTAAAACATTTTCCTGGGTAGATTTTTTTTAAAAAAAGAGACAGCAAAACCAAATATAATAAACTTTAATCAATAGCAACATGTAGCTATAAATTTAAACTCCTTATTTGCCAAACTATTAATTGTGATTAGAATTTAACTGTATTTAAGATACTGCAATTAAAGGTTTTCCATGCTTGAGATAAGTTTCTTTAGTAAAGAGAAGAAAGAAAACAATCACTATACATACAATAACTAAGAAATAGAAAAGGATGTGACAATTTGAAATATTAGTGACCTAGTTACTGGAACAGACTTCAAACTTATCTTAGCAACCCTAAAAAAAGGACATGATTATTGAAACATTTATGCACAATTTTCTCTGGATTACTTTGCTACACTATATAGGCATTGCTCAGGCTTAAAAACTCTTTGTTATTCACCTATGTAAAGGTGTCCATCACTGTGTTTTTTTACTTAGATGTATGCAAAATAAATAATACACTGCTTGACTACAGCAGCAATTGCCAGAAATGATTTCCTACAATATGGCAAAAAAGACTAAAAAAAAAAAAAGAAGGCTACTGGTCAAAGAAATGATAGGAAATAAATTGCTCCTGTATTCAGTTCTGCCTTTTGTGTCATGCAGGACACTTTAGAAAAGAGATACAGCCTTAGGACCAGAGTAACCCAAGCCCCATTAAACATGCATAGGGAGGTTTTCCCAGCCTGCGGTGCTGGGAGTTACATGCCAAGACTCTGTTAACAACAGTAATTGTGCATATAATTTCCTTTGTGTTGCCCTGAAAACTCCCCCATCACACAATTAAGAACCAACCTTACGCTACTCACCACCTATTATCATTTTATTTTATGTCCAGGAAGGAAAATATACAAAGATCATTCCTGTTTTCTTACATTTGTCTTCTGTGGCATGATATTGGCAAAGAATGAGCAAATCAGATAAAAGACAGACCAGACCCAAGGGTCATTAAATACTCTGTAGCAGTAAGTTAGATTGTGGCACAATAAATTCTCCTTGCATATTACTCTATAATATCCAAATTAAAATATGTTTACTGCCAAAACACAAGCCAGCACATAATACATTTACAAGACAATTAAACATCATCTGGAATAGGATGAGATACAATAGATCACAAAAGCACAAAGCACACTTAAATATTTCCTATATATTTTTCTCCTTCCCCTTTGTCAAAATTTATTTTTCTATGCAATCTTTTTTCTCTTTGTGTTTGTCTTTTTGACCTTTTTAAAAATCTTCAACAATAGCAACAGAAAAAGTGTTAGCGGCAGAAATGCTAACATAATTCATTGTAGGCCAGGCAAAGACCTAAAGACAATGCGGCGATGTTAACACAGGGACATGAAATGAAAAAATGTGGTGATATTTCTGAAATCCTCTATAGATATTCAGGCCTACACATTTTTCTAATGTAGGGAGATTTTTCTCCATCTCCAGAACTGCATGATCAAAGAATGGAAATGCAGGGCAAAACTAGAAGAACGTATCTATTTTACAAGTAAAAGTGAAAACTGAATTACCAAACAAAAAGCCAGATTGTAAGAGATCAGAATCAGTTATTTACAAAACGACAACAACCCAACCCTACCAAGCTGCATCTCTAGTGTCAGTTGTTCATTGCAATTGGTATCTTTCATTTCAATCCATTTATATTGCAGCCTTTCCAATGCTTTCCAGATGAGTTGAACTCCTGTCATCATAATGCCATAAACACTATCCTATGATAGTGTTTAGACTAGTCTGGGTCTAAAAATTATGTGAGGAACATCCAATGATATAAAAGCAATAAAATAATAATAATACAAATCCAGAATTGAAAAAGCAGCAACAGACAATAAATGCTACCTCAGCAAAGAAGCAGAAGAAATAATGGATCACCTAGTTTGTTGCCACAAGAAGATCACACAGGATTACTACAAAGTCCAACAAAGTAGCAACAATGGTGCATTGGAATATCTGGAAGAAATGTCATTTGCCTGCTGGAAAGAACTCTAAACATCTGGCAGATGGTGATAATAATAATAATAATAATAATAATAATAATAATAATAATAATTAGTAGTAGTAGTAGTAGTAGTAGTAGTAGTAGTAGTAGTAGTAGTGGCCATGGGAACATAAATTGGAAAAAGTTATAGAAAATGAGAAGGTGAAGATCTTGTGGGACTTTTAAATATAGATGGATCATCATTTGGAACACAATACACCAGATATTACAGT